>NC_091101.1:11507500-12715000 GCF_024713975.1 Paralichthys olivaceus
TCACTGAAACAAATTTACACTTAGTGCAAATGTGAAGGACACACACACACTACACACACAAATATACTGCAGCGCTCATTGAATACATTCGCTACTCAGTCAATGCTGACCATGAACTGCCTGCGCAACGGCTTGAAATGCTCTATTTAATGCCAGAACAGAGCACAGGTCTCTCAGCTCAAGGTTGAACAAAGTAGGGAAGACCTTACATAAGTGTAGTTAAAGAAGTGAACAGGAACGTAGATACCAAATGACAACAGAAACCAAATGACAACAGAAACCAAATGACAACAGAAACCAAACGACAACAGAAACCAAACGACAACAGAAACCAAATGACAACAGAAACCAAATGACAACAGAAACCAAACGACAACAGAAACCAAATGCTGTTGAAGCCATGGGCAAGAGGGAGAGCTTATATACTGCAGCCAGCCCAGCTGAGGCCAATCTCCCATCAGGCTCCTGCAGGAAGAGGCGTGCTTTCAGAGGGTCCTCACATTAGGTAAATTATTCAAACCTGTGTGGAGTCAGAGCAGCAGATTTTTCTTCAGAGGTCAAAAGTGAAGGCATCAATGCTCATCTGAGTTTCCCATCATACAACTATATGAACCGCATGACATCCGTGTGTCACATGTGGGAATTAACTGCTGCATAAAATAAATTAATACATAAATCTGGGTCTTTGCTTTTGTTTCTACATGAATGCATGTTACAGTGCACATAATTTTTTGTAAAATAGTTAGTGAGAGATTGTATGTTCAATGTGTATGTTGGTTTTCATTCGGAAAAAGATTTAGGTTAAATGTACAGTGTGTAGAATTTTGTGATATCTAGTGTTGAAATTGCATGTTGCAGCTGAACACCCCTCACCTCACCCTCCCCTTCTAAAAATGAAAAATAAACCTGTGGCAGCCTTCAGTTGTCATTAAAACTCAAAAGGTGTTTAGTTTGTCCAGTCTGGACTAATGTAAAAAACATGGCAGCCTCTGTAGAAAGGGTCCCCTCAATGTAAATATAAAGTATTTCAATATAAAGGGTCTTTTCTGGGTTAAAGAAAACTACAATTCATACAATTTAGATGAAACGAACTAGTAAAAACATCATGAGGATTATTCTACATAAGATTTCTGCCAATAGATCCCTTTCACCTAAATTAAGATTCAAAATGTACACAGCAAATTGTAACTGCGCACATTAAATCTTTATTTTAATTTATTAGGTTTACTTTATTTATTTGTTTTGTGTAATTTAGTTGTATGATGTGCTAGATTAAAATTTTTAGGCGGGACAGTTAAACTGTTGCAGAGTTAAGTTTTATCTTTATTAATCCTGAATTTATTATTAATTCATAACATACAGTGAGGTTGCACAGTGGATTAGTCATCACCACACAGGCAAGAAGGTTCTTGGTTCAAGTCCAGCTTCAGCTGTGGAATTTCTGCACTTGTTGCAGGAGCAGATACTCAAAAACAAGGTGGATGTGAAAGTACATGTGAAAGTCAAATAACACAGCTTTTAGTGCAACAGTAATGGGTGCAGCAAGAAGTGATGTGAGCCTTGAGAAACTGTTTACTCAGCGTTAAGTATGTCAGCCTCACTTATTAAACACTTTATAATATGTGACTTCATTAATGTTCCAAACATTGTAAGAAGCCATGTTTATGGTAAAGCTTTGGGTTGCCAGGTTGTTAATGTAATGTAGTTGCACTTTAGATGGTTTAACAACTTAACCCTCCAGAAAAGAGCTGCAGCACATCTGGACCAACGTTCATCAGATAACAACTTTACGATATACAGAACTGCAAACCTAATATAAAGTGAGAGTCCAATAAACCTGTAATTAATTACACACTTACATTAGTTAAGTTGTGATGTCGTATTTAAATAGAAATGTACCGGGAGAGATGCTACACCTGCACTATACACAGTCTGAAATATGATCTATGTGCTGCATTGTTCAAATGTTTAAGTATTAAAGTTTTAACTTTTAAAACAATGGTTGATGTTATTGATTGACAAACTGATGAAATTATTATAACTTGAAAATGATAAATAAAGAATTATACATTGTATGAGCATAATATATTTATTTTGTGGGTATGTGTGTGATGCAGCTATTAATATAAATGCTCTAGAACAACATGTATAATTAAACCTGCAAGTAGCAATACATGGGTTCTAACCTTTAGACTCAACACAATCTCAGTTGGCATAAATAAAATCAGTGAGCACATATGAGCAGGGTTCAGGCCGCCCTCGATGGAAAATGGATGGGTGGGTTCTGAGCCACATATTTTTGGTATGTCTTTTGCCCCCCATAGGTCAGGCTGAAAATACTTTGGTAGGTCAATTGCAAACCAGGGCCTGAAGATATGTACCAAGTTTTATGATGATTTGACAAATTTGAAATCTCAAAGACATCTAGAGTCTAGACTTGTTAATCCAACTTGCTTCCACTTATCCTTCTGAGAAGTTGGACATCGACCACACAGAGCTGTGCACGACCACCCACAGAACCGAGAAAGAGCTGGAGTAAAACTGTGCCTAAATGTGACTAGTGCAAGTATCATTTGAAGGAGTTTTCCTAATTGTTACAGAGAACAACAAGGATGCTCTTGTACAGTGCATGCCTACAGCTGAGAGAGGTGCTGGCCCTCCAGGTTAGAGGTGGGACGTCTCAGTGAACAACAAATGATGAGGACGACCAGTAGGTGGCGGATGTGCTGCCTCCACCAGTGCTCTGCCTACTAAGGGCCATTAGCCAGGGTCTGTGGCTGACAGATGAAGCCCTCCTAATGGTGCAGGACCACGCTGTGATTTACAATATTTATATTTAACTACAGAGAGATAAATTATCGCTGCCAAATTGACAGGTCTGCAGAGGTGAGGGAGGTCTCTGTCTGACATTGTCATTCCTCACAGCGCTTCCTGCCATAGGGCACTGCTCCTGACCTTGGGATGCCTGGCGTGTTGGGCACCCCCCGTCCTTTCAGCAACACCTCCCTGGATCTTTATTCTATCATCCTTTATTCTTAGCAGGGATGCCACTCACCCTGCACAATTGTCAAAGTAGAGCTGAGAATACAGCATCCAACAGAATCCTTATATGGTTTTGATCCTGGATGCTTTGTTATATGTGAGAATGAGTGAGTGAGTGTGAGAGAAAACAAGTCTCGCCCCAAGCGCGGAAACAAAAGAGCCACGATTCCACTCTGTGCTTTTCCACCTTCCTGGTTTACTGATGCCCTGCAGATGTCCTCGGACACTTATTGTATCTAGAGTTTGTAGCTTGTGTGACATGTCCTGCTCTGTGTTTGGGTTTCTGTTTGGTCTGTGATTGTTCATGAAAAGCTCTGTCATTTCTCTGTGGTGCTGACTTAATAGCAGAATGCAAAATAAAATGTCCGCTGTGGGGACAATAAAAAGCCATAGATGTGTTTGAGTGAAAGTAATAAAACAGTCCACATTGTACACTCAAAAAGAAAATGATAAATTGAGACTGTGGAAGCCTTTGTGTTGCCACATACACTGCTACAGTTACACTGTTTTTTATTTTCAATAAACATCCATCAACTGTACAGCTTATCCTTTCAGGGTAGCAGGGGCCTGGGGCAAATCCCAGCTGACATTGGGGGCGGGGTTTATTCTGGACAGGTTGCCAGTGCATGGAAAAATGTGTTCCTCACTGGGAAATTGAAGATCTATCTACCAACATCATCACCAACTGACACATACATTTAAACTCAACTCTAAATAGTAGTTTCTAATGACAACTTATCAAAAGCTGGAGTACCTGGAGAAAACCCACACAGACAAGGGGAGAACATGTAAACTCCACACAGAAAGGTTGTGACCAAATCAGGATCATAGAACCAAAAACCTTCTTGCAATGACGCAATAGTGTTAACCACTGTTCTGCCTTATTTCCAATGTTTGATTTGTCTCATTCGGTCCTTAAGTAATTATGACCATTTATCTCAAGTAACATGTTATATTTTATTTGTCAAATCTCAGCCGATGGATATTTGCACCAAGACTCAGCAAGATTCTTGGTTCAGCAACATTTCTCGACACAAAACAGAAACAGCGATACTTTTTGCACGTTTTTCTTGTCTGCATATTCAAATGCAGAAACTGTTCATATAGATTAAATCCATGTGAAAGTATGAAAGTAAAACAACAGTTTCACCTTTGGACAGAACCTAGCTGCACAACAGAAAGACAAGGGTTACTGAGCTTCTCATCTCTCCTTGGCAACAGAGAGAAAAAGCTAAATATCCAGGGAACTGAGTTTGATTTCTATCAGCAACTTCAACCCACTCACAGGCATGTTACAATTCACACCAGTGTTACCTGTCTGTCAGTTTACCTTCAACTGAATAAACAATACAAACATAATTTGGCTTGGTAAGTACCAGGAATATGAATGCAGTAGGACTCTGACTCTGAAATTCCCTTTTGATGATGAATAAATAACATTAAAAACAAGATTCAGACTGGGTGCGATTCTGGCTGCGCTTCAAGACTGTGGAGAGGGGTGTTCATGTTTGTTTAATGTCTCCTCTACACCTCTCATGCTATACAACAGCTCTCGAGCACACACTTCAGTATCTACCACTCTCCTCCACTTTCTTACTTTTTTTCCTCACCCCTCACCTTTTGCCTCTCTAGCCTCATCCATCTCTGTTCACTACTTCCCACAGCCAAGACGCTCACCCATGGCACCCTCCCCTGACACCCTCACTTGCACTTTGCAGGCCGAGGATCACAGTGAAGGACGAGGTGCTAATGATTTCCATTCAGTTTAGCCCCGGGGCCCGGGAAAATACGTCCCGGATAAACCCTAAGATTTATGACATTAACATTTTATCTTCGTCTACGTGCCCTGCGACAAAGAAGGGGGCAGCGAGGATGGACAGGGAGTGCCATGCAGGGACCATAACCACCTTTACTAATCCTTTGACACCCCAACGCCAGCTCAAATTATGGATGGAAATCGCTGGACGACTGTAACATTTTAAGATGCAGCTCAGCTTCACCACTCTCACCTGTCTCTCTTTACCTCCACCTCCCTCCATTTCTCTCTCCTTACCACCCTTACATCATCCCCCACCCTCACGCCTCTCTCTCTAACTAAAGGGAGCACTTTAAAAGGAGTGATAACACCAATCCAGAGTGTCGGCATGGGAACAATTAGCAGGCAGGTGCAGAAAATTGCTCTTTTCATAATGAAGGTTATTTATACATGACCCCTCACTGCGCTGGACACGCTGCCTCATGTCACCTGGTAAACATTGAAAGCTCCTTTACGCTGACTTTCTGCTTTTGTTGCACACACAAACACACACACATACACACTTTACCCATGCACACACACACGTACACACACACAGACGTGTCTCCATGAATTCAGAGGTCATTACATTGACTTCATTGATTTCCTGGAGACTTTCTCCAGCCTTAACCATAGTTACCACTTAGTTAAACTTAACCTAATCTTAAGCCTACACCAAACGTTAACCCTAACCTTAGAACATGTCTGCACCTTAGAGCGTAAGGTGAATTATGTCCCCATAATGTGACTGTGTAAACAGATTTAGGTCCCCACAACATGAGTAATACTTGGACCACACACACACACACACACGCAGACAGCCATAATTCAAAAGCCACATATATAAAGTTGGAGCCTGTTGCTGTAGAATCTGACATGAGCTCAGACGTCAGTTCAGACTGAGACATCAGTGCTTCTCAATCCAATTACATTAATCAACCATAGAAAATCCATACTGAAGGTTGATGAACAATCTTTACTGCCAAATTACAGGGATGGCACCATTATAATTGAAGCTGGTTGTGGCTGTCACTATCCGCCTAATGAAATAATTTTGTTGAACTAACCCTCTGACCGTGATCATGACAGACATAATTATCTGTCTCCTTTTTTTTTTCGCTAGATATTGTACTTTATCCCCTGGATCTTCCCACTCTCTTATCAGCATGGCATTTCTCAGTTAAACGTGGGAAACTCACTTAGTTTCAAAAAGCTTTTTGCAGACAATAGAGAGGGTGGGAGACTGAGTCAAAGAGGCTGACAAGAAGAAGATGTGAGGAGCCGTCGGCCATGATTTCCAAGGCAGTTCACTGACTCCACGGACACTGAAGACGTTGAAGGTCACACTTTTCCAGCGGATCATTATTGATAACTACTTCATAACATCTATTCTTCATAACAGCTCTCACTCTGTGCAGCACATTTAATTCAGCCCACAAGGTCAGAGAGGTCAGTGGACAAAGTGTTGCTCATCTGATGTGACTAAACAGGCCGCATGGTGCTCCACATGCAGCCCGTCTCCCCAACACAGAGCGCTACTGCTCTCTACTGACAGCTGCCTGACACTGGCCGGCTGAGAGGACGCTCCCTTATCCGGGTTTACTTTATCACTGATAATAGAAATGACAGGAATTGACCGGTGAGACCATGATTCGTCCCTGTGTGTCACACTGGTTTGTTTTTTTATCAATGCAGAAGGTTCAGAGTTGCAGCTGCTGCACCGACGATACAATCCCATGCTGTCATTGTCCATATCATGAGGGATGTAATCCCAAGTGAACTGAGCAGAGTCTTATTATTATAAGATACACATCATGCTCACAGTAAATGGCTTTCTGATAGTTGACCATCACTGCAGCCCCCCCGCCCATCTCAGACAACTGTGTATCTGTGTCTGGTAGATAACTGATAAATAAACCTGTCAGCTCTTAAAGGATAATTTATCTTCTGGTGTCTGATATATTATGTTTGTCTCATTTTTCTACTTGATGAATAAAACCTTCCTCAATATTCAAGTAACTCACGACTAGAAAGTATATAGTGTTGTCTCCATCTGGTGGTATCGGGTGATATTACATTGTTTTCGTTTATTTATGTGGCCTTTTTATGTCAGTTTGGTCAGGTTCATTCCTTTATATATAGTATTTGTTACTCAACTGGCCAAACATGTCATAAAATGTAAGAAAAGTCACTATAGGGTTGAAAATTAAATATATATTCCATATATATTATTCCACTCACTATTTAACTGTTACATATTGAGATCATGTTATAAAACATTGCATTAATACAGAGGATCAGGGTTCTGGTTGTCAAGTGTCCTTTTAGACAATGGTTGAATCAGTATTGATGAAGTAATTCAAGGTTTAAAATGAAGCTTTTATACAATGTAAAATATAAGCTATATAAGAAGGAGGTTCTTGCTTCAGTATCCATGTAAAGAATAAAGACAGACGACAACACTAAGCAAGGCTTAAGCTAAACTAAATTAAGCTAAACTAAACTTAACTAAGCTAAGCTAAGCAAAGTGAACATAAACTGATTCAATAGATAAGAAGTCTAATAGTTTAAGGTCAAACACAAAAGTTTGATTTAATACAGGACTATCAAATTGCATTGCACATACAATATTGATAGATTTCTATCTGTATATGATGATATGGTGTGTATATGATTTTATCTTAATAATATATTTTTTTGCATTGAGTAAAGACCACACAGCCACATGTTTTATTATGTATTCCTTTGTGGTAAAAATGAAGATATTTTTAGTTGACATGAATGTGATTTTCTGTGGATCATGTAACGATGTTATCAGAAACACAACAACTACTTGAGCATCCATTACACTCTTTAGTGTTCATCCGCTGCTGACAGAGGATGAACACTAAGGAGGCCCTGATGGAAGCCTTTTCTCTCCCTTTGATGGACTGGCTCCATACAGCCCACTTCATATCTGCCATATGGTGCGCTGGTACAAGAAAAGAGCGTTCTGAATGAAGGAGGGGGGACCATTAGAACTAACCACTTCTCTTTCAGGCTTGAACAAGCACTCTGAAGGTTTACTTGAAGGCCACACCACTGATGAGCAATAAGTTCATTTTACAAGGAGAAACTGTGTATGTATAGAAGGACACTATAGACCACATGCTGTGCTGGAAGCACAGCAGTTACTGTCAATACCACACTTTACATTTACTCTGTTAGTAACAGTCCTGCATTTAAAATGAAAAAAGCACAAGCTATCAGCATATAGTATTAAAATCACGGTCACATATAGATCCCATTCACATCGTTGTTGGCTATTATGGTATAAATTGTATATATTTTGAATTATACATGAAATTTTATACTTGCCACCAGTCTAGTCTTATAATAGGTGAGAAAAGAAGAAATTAAATGTAATAAATATTATTGAACATAATTAGGACAAAATCCAACACACTTTAAATGTTTTAGGTTGAATAAGCCTAATTGCCTCTACTTTACTAAAAGTATCAATTTAAATGAAAAATTAATAAACTAAAAATGTTGATAAACTAAATGAAAGTATATTTGTTCAGAGGCATAATCGCTTTTGATTTAAGTACAAAATCACTGATATGACTCCAGCCATAAATTTGATTATAGGATATTGTATGTTTTCATTTGTAAGACTTGGTGCTACAGATGGTAAGTTTACAGTAACTTGTGATCAGTGGTGCACGTTTTCCTATAGACTGATTAAAGACCTGCTTGACTGTCCCCTTTAAGCTGTGTGGACCCTTGAGGGGCCCCTTCTCTTCCCTTTACATCATGTGTTTAAAAAATGGCCCCCAGCTGACACTTTATTTCAAGCATGGTGACACTTCCCTCCACTTTAGCGCAGTGCTGTGCAGATATTTTCCTATAGAAAGACATTACATGTTCAAAGCGGGACCAGCTCAGTGCTGCTCTACTGTAAGAGAGAAGTCATCTCCGCTCATTGTCCCTCCCTAGGAGTTCATCAATTAGCCTGTTAGCATAGATAACATTACCCCTAATGAACCATTACTTTAACTAGAATATTACTTCCCTTTTCCCAATTTAATGAGGCTGCTAATTGTCCTAATTTGCGTCTGAAACCCCGGCTTTAAGATTTCTCTCTTTGCTCTCTAGAACCACCTCCATTGCTCGGGGTGTGTGGGGGTAATTACAGAGTAGACCGCTACCAACTTCAAGGGGTTCACTGTTGCTGGTGCACGATGGTGTGACAAAGAAAGGAAACACTCTATTGTTAGGAAATGAATGGGCCTTTAATTACAACACAGGTGGATCACTAGATGATCCACTCAGGCCTGCAGTGGATCAGTGGAGAAGGAAAAGTCTCCCAAAGAGTCATGGGGTTAAAATCATGTGTAGCTGTTCATTTGTTGTATAGGCTATTTTATATGGGATTAAAAACATCTAACCAGTCTACTAAGTTTCCTCATAATTAGTGCCAATTTATCTCTCTCCAATAAAAATTACAGACCCATAAATGAAAGCGTTATAATGTCACAGCCATATGTAGCGTGCAGGGATGTCTAATAGTCGTAGTAAGGTGTTACGATACTGAACAGGTGGACAATGAAACAGAGATACAATACTTCAAAGTGAGGCTTCAGAAAATAGTGTTGAATTAATTATAGATTGCTCGAGGCCATGGTTTCCCCGACTGTGGCTCCCCAGGGATATAAAGTGAGGAGGTTTTAAGGCGTCCCCAGTGGAAAGAGCGACGGTTTAATTTCACGATTAGGTCTGCTTCATTTACTAGAAATTAGAACAATGACACAATGTATTGTTATTGGAACGACTCTGTCTCTCTCCTTCTCTAGCTCTCACACTTTTATCAGCCTGCTCATAATGAGGAAAAATGGAACAGGAAACGTTGCCAAAATAAAATAAGTGCTTCTTACGGCGTCCAGCTGCAAACCAATCGTATGATTGGTTGAGAGGCATCAAAGCCACACCAGTGTGTGGTGTAAAATGAATACGTTTATTAACAGTTGAATAGCAGTGGTCAGTGCTGTGGTTTGCTGGTTGTGTTTGAGTTTTGAATGGTTGCAGGTCAAGATAAACAGTTGCCAAGTTAATGTTACATGTTATGAAACCATATTGATTAATATATATATATATATAAATATTTATATGAATAATATAGCCTACAGAAAATTCATAATTTGACAATACACAGGACATTCTGGTCATCACGCATACAGAGTCATCCAAAACAGAGTCCAGGAGCTTGTTCCAAAACCCATAAATCAGGTCTTGCTCAGTTTCTGAGAGGGTTCTGGGTTTTATTCAAAATGATTGTTCAGATAATTCAGTAAACCTATACCTCAGGGGCCAAAGCAAATACTCTTGCTGGCAATAACTTGACAGGTATTTAATTTCTCTTACCGACTTATGTGAACCTAAATGTTGTTAACATTTTCACATTGCAAAGTTCACAGTTGTTTAACACTAATCTCAGGGGAAACATCAAATTAGTTACAACAGCATAATTCTAAGTGCTAGCATTAATACCATGATATGGAAAACTTAGAACCATCATAAATTCTTCTTTGTTGCAACGTTTTATCACCTCTCCACAGTGATGGATGGTAACTAAAAGTACATTTACTCATTTATCTTTGTCATATTTGTACTTTACTGCAACTTATACCTCAACCCCGTTTGTGATGGATATACTGCACTGTCTTCCATTAGATTTATTTGTGTGTGAGTCAGTAGTTACAAGTTACATTGCAAGTTTAACAGCGCTGTAAATAGAACGGTGCTGCTTGCAAAACTTAAGGATTCAACCATTTTCAGAGCTGTTAAATATATTGGCACTAACATTAAATTGCTATGTACACATTGAGGCATCAGGATCCACCCAACGACCATAACACTCAGAGGGTGCAAGGCTTTTTACTTTTCATATCTGCAATACATTTAGCTGAAATGCAGATTTTTGTACTTGCAAGCTGTTGCATTTTAGGATTGTGTGCTGCAGGCTGAATCTTCCACCACTGCCCAGCAGTAATTACAATCACTTAACTCAACTCTTTGATTTGTAATGGAGGCCACCATTACAAATGGATTTCATGGCCCTCAAGAATACCAGGAACGAAAGTTGCCATAACTTGCCCGTTGACAGTTATTGTGTGTGTGCGTGTGTTTGCATGTGACAGGGAGACACAGCCATGCACACACCAGTCCCTCCCTCTCTTGCAGGAGGTCAGCGGAGGTTGACCTCACATGTTCCCTCACACCTCCTCACCACGCCCCCCGCTCACGCCCCGCAGCAGATGGGAAGTGTGGCCGCATTTTTAAAGCGCGTACGCAGGGATGCAGGCTGTTGCGCTGGCACTGGTGCTGGAGGAATGAAATATTCATGTAGCCCCCCCACCCAAAAGAAAAAAGAAGATGAATGGACACCCCGGGACGAAGAGCGTGTGCCGATTTATTCAAGTGAAGAGCAGGCCTCATTAAACTGCTGGCGGAGGGGCGGGTCACGGTGATTTTCTTTATCAGACTGTCACACACACACAAACATGGAGACTGGACAGGAGGAGGAGGAGGAGGAGGAGGAGGTGGTGATGGTGCGCGATGCACAAACTTGTCCGAGTCTCCATCGCCACTACTGCCTCAGATCTCAGTCAGGTCCGCTGGTGCTGAGGAGAAGCGCTCCTGTAATTGATGATCTAATGAGTGATTAGCGTCAGAGCGTCACCGTGCGTCAGGAGGCTGCGCGCCGCGGCATATGGGAGACGTGCATGGCTGACACTGCTCGTGACAGAGGTGCGCAGTTTGTGTGGGGTGCCAGGGGACACCAGCTGATAGGCATAGGCCAGGGGCCCACGTGACCATTAATAACTGTAGTCTAATTTATCTTTGTTCATTTAGGTACTTATATAGGAGAGGAAAGCTCAATCTCTAACTACAACAATACAACTAAAAATAATAATAATAATCATCGTCTTAACGATAATCATAATGAAAGATTCACATGATCTGTTACTATTGCTACTCTTACTTCTAATAATAATAATAAAAACTATCATCACAATAATAATAGCCTATCTATTATTCATGTGTATAAAGTGAAATATTCACATTTTACAGTATTTGTAATACTGAGAGAAGATGTATGTGTTTGTATTAGGGTGATTTTATTACTCCACTAAGGGATGAGCCAACTGCATTGGCATGAAACAGAAATAAATGTTATGATAATTATTATATTTTATAATAACAATTGAGTATTCATATTATTCATGTAAAGTGGAATATTTCGATTATGTACTATATACTACTACTAATACTGGATACCAATTTGTATATTTTGACTCATACCAGAAGAAGATGTATGCGTTTATGAATGAGGGAAGTCATAATTCTAAAAAGTGATGTATGAAATATATATGAAAAGTTTGTATGTATAATCCTGTAATGATATGGATGGTTGAATGTCTTCCATTGTGGATCATGTATGTTTTGAAGCTTGCTTCTCTCTAAATGATTCATAAACTGCCTTCAGACAACAGTTATCAGTTATGGAGCTCCGCCACAGACAGGTGTGTCTCCAGCCTGGTCTCCCACCTGTTCTTTTTATTATTCTTCTGCAAATAATCTGAGAAATATCCTCCACCTTTTACTGTTTGTTTGAGAACAAGCCTCAGCCCATGCCAAATCCTTCAAGGGTGAGACCCAATGAAGAAGTCAGGCTCCTTAGCTCATGAGAAACATGGTCATGTCCTTTTTCCATGAACTGAGAGCAGGGCGGAGGTCCATGATCATGATGATGATGATGATGATGATGATGATGATGTTCAAGCCTTGAACGATAGTGTGCATAAGAGTTGGGGAGGAGAAAATAGATAAGAACAACATGTTTGAAATATTCTTAAAAGTTGTTGAATGTACTAATAAGTGTAAAAGCATTTTTGGTGTGCGCACTTGTTACCTTATTGTGGCTATTTCAAGAGAAGTGTGTAAGATTTAGGTGAATCTATTGGCAGAAATTGAATGTAAAATAATCCTCAGGATGTTTTCACTAGTTCATTTCATCTAAATTGTATGAATTGTAGTTTTCTTTACCCCAGAAAAGGCCCTTTATATTTAAATACTTTATTTACATCAGGGGTCCCTCTCTACAGAGGCCGTCATGTTTTTACAGACTGGACAAACTAAACACCTTTTGAGTTTTTATGACAACTGAAGCTACCACAGGTTCTTTTTCATGTTTGGAAGGAGAGGGTGGGGTGAGGGGTGTTCAGCTGCAACATGCAACTTCAACACTAGATATCACAAAATTCTACACACTGAACCTTTAAGCCAAAAGACGCAGCTCAGTCTTTTTACTGAATAAGTTCATCAGATCATCTTTTAGCTTTAGAAACACATAAACCAAGCTCTTGAATGATTAATACTGCCGGCTCCCCGCTGTGTGGGGATAATAACAAGGTCGTGATTGAGTTACAAAGCACAATGGGAGAAGAAAAGTCAGCATTGTCTAATTGTTCTTTGACAGGGTCAGAGGGGACTGTGCGATTGGCTGCTGCCTCCTGAGGCTGCAGGGCTGTCAGGCTGTCTGTGGGCTGCATGGGAGTGACACCAAGGTGACTGAGGGGAGGCTGTATAAAATGCTGCAGCGGTGCAACCCACTCCAGAGACGAGGACACCACCACAGTCTTCTGTGTGACCTTCCCCTGTAGCGCACAACCACAGGCCCTTTACAGCGATGACCGCAAACGCAGAGAGTTCCAGCTGGCCAGAGTACCCCGAGGATTTCAGCCTGGCCCACATCAACTCCAAAAGTTGGATTGGTTCAAGCGCTGTCCGTGCGTACTCGAGGAGGGACGCGCTCGGAGCTCCAGACGCAGGCATCTCACTGGAGAGACTCGTGCCAATGACGAGTGAAGTGGCTGAGTGCGTGTCCTCTGCAGAGACGGACTGTGAGAGGGAAGCAGAGGGAGGCAAGATGAACCACTGCGGCCCCCAGAAGCACCGGCGCGTCGCAGCCAACGCCAGGGAGAGGAGGAGGATGCACGGCCTGAACAAAGCGTTCGACGAGCTGAGGAGTGTCATCCCTTCACTGGAGAATGAGAGGAAGCTGTCCAAGTATGACACCCTGCAAATGGCGCAGATCTACATCACTGAGCTGTCGGAGCTCCTGGTCGGCGTGGTTCAGTCGGAGTGCATGGGTCCGCGTCCAGGCTCAGCGGACAAGACCTCCATGAGGAGTCTCATCCACTCCCAGCGGGACAACACTGCCTCCCTGGGTCACCTCATCATACTCGGACCTTCATCCGAGCGGGGGTCAAATAAATCCACGACCTCTTCCCACAGCAGTGATGGAGAATCCTCGCACCTCAGTGACATGGAAGAAAGTCAGAGTGGGAGACAGTGACAGAACATTCTCCACCAGCGGTTTACACACAGTGTCTGTGGGGGAACCAAATATCACAGCTTGTAGAAATGTTGATCATATGATTGAAGTACATATATTCTCCTGTCATGATTTATAGCTTAGATGTTGCACAGCCAAATGAAAGAAAAGTACAGGTAAAAGTCAAAAACACTTTCTAAGACCTTTAATTTTTTACTTCCTGAGGCCATCATGAACTTCCAAAGGCCTTTTAATGCACTTTATATGCTCTGAACATCACTGGTGACGTTTCCGGTGTCATTGGTGACATTTGTACAAATTAAAAACAATTATTTTGATATTTATGTTTAGCTATGGGGTATTTTATAAGGATTGTTTTGCTACAATAAAGATATCTTTAAGAAAGCAGTGTGCATTTTCAGCTGTTTTTGTGTATCGCATGTACAACACATGGTTTTACATTGAGTAAGTGACTTTTCAATATCTCTACCATGTGAAGCAGAGTAAAATATCTAGATGCAAAAAGTAATTTCCACACAATTATTATCTCCATGAGGCAAAACTGTTATACTTATATGCAGCAATTGAGAAAAAGGAAATAGAACAAACACAATCTAGAGGAAGTGAGTCCCAAAAGATGATGTGTGACTCACTGACTGTCAAAAGGAAACACTTTTTTCCTCCATAATTAAACCGTCCAATAATCACACGTTCTTTCAGCTTATCAACTAATGGCAATGTCACAGGGACCCGCAGCGTCTCAAACATTCCAGCAGTGAAGAACAACACTAATTAAATCCTGTTTTTCAAAAAAACAAGCCCCAGAATAAAACAACAGTCTATAGTCTATAGATAAACATAATGAAAGTCTGGAAGCAAAAAAATTGACACATAATGTTTCAGGATGGAGATTTGAAAGACAAAAAAATACGCCTCATGACTATTCATCATGGTTAAAATTGCTCCTCCTCGTCTGCCTGGTAAATAATAGCCTAGTGAGAAAATGAGGGGCTGCCCACTCCGGAGGGAAGAGGTGGCTGGATCTTTGCCAGCTCCTTAGCAAAGAGTCCTGCCAGTTTGTGTTTAAAACTGCCAGGGGTCTCTGAGGGGGTGACATGGGCGGGGGAGCTTATGGCCTCCTCCGTCTCCTTCATGCCGTCCGCCTCATGTGCCTGAGTATTGAACCCTGCCTGGTTGACAATACTCACAGCGGGCTGACGCTGGTATCTGGGATTGACGTGGAGGGTGGAGAGATCAGGCAGGGGAAGGGTGCAGGGACGAGGCTTGAGAACAGGTTGGTGGAGCGGTGAGGAGAAAGGCTGCAGCTGGGAGTTTGAGGGAGAATCCTCTTCTTTCGTGTACGAGTAGACGCACTCCGAGTCATCTGTCACAGGATCCTCTCTGATCAGAGGAGGAGTGGATCTCCTCCAGTTGGAGTAAATGTTGTCGTCCAGGTCAACATCCAGGCTTACAGAGCCCAGGGAGTAATGCTGCTCATCCTCACCTACATCTCCAACATCCTCCTTGCTGTTAGACGGATGATGTTTGACCAGATTTAGCCCAGAGGTGTCATTAATGGAAGAGTAGTGGATGGCAGAGTCTGATGGATTGTAGACTGGAGGATCAGCGGGTGTAGGTGGGAAGGTACAAGGGGACTGGTCACATGACCATCTTTTGCTGATGCTGAACGCCTCAGCGGAGGAAGTCCTCCCCGCAGAGCACTGCCCCATTAAGACCTGAAAGATCTCAGGTCCATAAGGGGAAAGGAAGATGAACATGCCTTCTCCTGACTGACAGCGACGTCCGGCTTCAATGCTGAATCCACCCTGTAAACACAACTATTAATATAGGGAAAAAAAGCTGTTGTGTTGCTTTAAAGAAGTAAAATATCAGGTCCCTCATAGTGATGGTATTTGAATGAACCAGATGTGTTTGTTAACAGTGTAGAATTGTTGGTCTTCAGAGCATAACTTTGGGTGGAATAGGTCAGATGCTCTAATAACTATTTCTAAAGTATTTTTTTTTTTACTAATGAAATACTCACAATTTGTACTTCATACATGTCAGATAAGACCAACTAGTTAGTAGCCAAAGTAGGTGGTTGGTGTGTGAAAAAAGTTGTTGTTAAAATCACATTATCATGTTGTATAACAGGGTTGTACAGGTGGGTTTTGATTATTGAAAGGATTCAAACTGCCCTTTACCTCAGTTTGACCAAATTTGCGTAAGAGTCTGTACGGCCAGCGGTAGATGACGTGACCGGTGTTGCAGGCGAGCAGAGTCACAGCTTCTTCTCCTGGGGAGAGCAGATACTCTCCGGCCAGTCTGCACCTCTGGGATGCTTCTGTGCTCTGGATAGTCACTTGGTACTGGTTCGGTGGAAGGGTCGGATCTAAACACGAAGAGATGATATTAAAATATTCCTTTAACATCTCAGCAGCACAGACCGATCCATACGAGCAGGTCTGAGCAGCAATACATATAAAGTAAATGTACGGCTAATTTACACAGAGAACAGCAGGTTTAAAGTTGCTGATATTCTTCTAATCACTTCATTAGGAAATCAAAAGAATTACTGTACATGTGTATAAACCTGAGCTTGCTGGTGCTAATACACTCAAGTCAATTTAAGTTGAACGTAAAGAGGAAATTAAATTTTAAACGGTCTGATCGCACCCTGTGTGACTTGTTTTTAGTGGCTGTACAAAAACTATGTGGGTGGTGAGGGAAGTAAAACCTTATTTTTTTCATACTAAAAAAAACCCTGAAGCCCTACCAAGAGTTATGACTGTTTTATTTTAAACATTGTCTGTGAAGATAAAACTGCTAACACCTTCCCATTGAATGTCAAAATGATACAATCAGACAAAGATGCGTCATATTCTAAAGTCATTGCCAGTTTCTGTATTGGTTCTAAGATTCAATCAGTCTTACACCATATGTCACATACACAGTGTACGAATAAGATACAAAGATGTGCTTCGAGCTGCTGGAACAATCAGCACACAGCACCCTGAAGTGTACAAATCTTTAAAGTATCTCTTTATCCTTTTGAACAAGTATGGTTTATAGAGATTATATTCATGCATCTAGGTTTAAAATTATATTCCATCTTATTTGTATGTTAATATTGTTAGTGTTTTGATTCCATTTTATTTACTTTCATGTCTTATATTTATTGCACTTATTTAAAACTATATCTAATGTTAAGCATTTTTATTTATTTTGTGTATTCTTGGCTCATCAGTCAATTGTGAAGCACTGAACTGCATAAATGAATTGATTGACTAATTGATGTTTCATCATGTTTTTTGTTTCAAATCGTACTATTTTCTAATTTGAACCAATATTAATATTTAAAAAGAATAAAACTAAAGAACAACCACTGAAGCATCACTTTAGCACTGTTATATTTGATTGTTTAATGATCGATCAGCTGTCCGTCTTACTGGTTTTCCATGATGAGTAAAGGTCATTGTTCTCCATGGTGAGGCCATTTCCTCTCTCCAAATCCCCTTTGTCTGATTCTTCTGGATCCTTCTGTAAACACAGTAACATGGTCAATATTGAACAGAGCGTAAATCACCCTCTTATCATCGTTTTACGACGTCAAATTGGTAAGATGCAAGAAGGAGCATAGCTTGTGCAAGCACAAGAATTGGAGAAGTGAAGTGGCAGAAGTTGCAGGTACCGCATCAACTTCCTCATTGTGCTCTCTATCTCGGACCATGGATAAGGTCTGTTCCCACCTTTCCCAAATTATAACACAAACTCTGATAAGGGGAAAGTTGTGCGTGTAGAGAGGAGACATGTATTATACCTGGAAGGCCAGAAGACAGAGGGCACTCAGCCAGTCCTGGCTTGTGGTAGAGGCCAGGGTGTAGGTGCACTGTGTGGTGTTCAAGTAGAAGGCCGTGCACCCTTTGGGGCAAGACTCGTCTGGAGCAGGGGTGACACTGAGGCAGTCGCGAAGACGCACAGATTTCCCGTCTGGCCTCTTCTGCCAACCGGACCTCTTCTGGTCAGCAACATTGTTTTTGTCAAATACAGTATAAAGCTCCAACCGGCCGACCCCTGTGGAACTGGGTTTGTAGAGCACCATCCATATTTTCCGCCATGTTCTCTGTTGTATAACAGGTTACAATGTTTGTAAAAAAGAGTTTAAATTAAAGTAAATATATATAATGTAAAATGTAAAATATAAATAGGACAGCTTCATAAGTTGCTATCAATTAAAAATCCTTGAGAAACAGTTTGGATTAAACTCCCTGCTAATCTCAATTAAATATAGAAAATATAACATTGTGTTTCATTGGACAAAGAAAGTTTAAACTCCACTGCATTATTCACTAAAGCCTAATGAGCCGAACTGAGCAGAGTTAAACATCCATCTTTGCATTCACTGACTTCACATGATTCTCCACATCAAGACTTTAAACCTCTGACAAATATATCCATCACCAACTGAGCCTTTACTCATTTGACTTAAACAGTCTGTAAAAACCACGCAAGTTGTTCAGTTACCACTTGATTTAAAATAACACAAATGAACATGAACCACAATCTTCTCTTTCTCACAAATATGCTGAATGAAAAAATCCTTAATACTTACTTTTCCAAACTTGACTCCCTGCAGGTACAGCAGTCCCTCCTTGAAGATGACATTCATGCTTGTAAGCTTCAAATATTACACTTCAGCACAACACTGGTTGCTCTGTGTTAAAAGCACATTTCCAAAACCACTCGAATAAGTTTCCTCTACGTCACAGGCAGCGGTCATTGTCATCTGCTAGAGATCATTCACCACAGATCAGTCAACAACCTCTCTCATCTGAAATGTTACTGTTGCCAGAGAAGGGATACACAAATGGTGTGTTGCTATTCTCTTGAGTCACACTTCCCTTTGCATTATTCTGCTTGTTTTAGCAACTTCCTCACCGTACAAAACCACCAGCACACCTTTTGGTGAGAACAGAAAAGATCAACAGCCCGTACATTATAAGGTTTTATTTACAATTATCAGTATCAAGAATGTATCTTACAAAGCCTACACATACACAACAAGAAAGAAATGAGGGGAAAAAAGGTGCAAGAAACTGCAAGGAAATGGTTTTATCAAACAGACCTGCGGATAACGGTAACTGATGATAAAAATACACTTCCTTCCTATATTCACTGCCAACATCTTTCAGTTTCTTTCAGCTTGAGCATATCAACTCTGATAAAAATTATCTTAGAAGTCCATGGAGCTATGAGCCAGGTAGTCTTTGCGCCCGATGTTGGTGACCTGCTTGGTCTGCATGACCTCCAACTTCGGACAGTCTGTGATACGATGACCAAGACCCCCGCAGAATGTACAACCCCTCTCTCCTGTGAAAACACAAAAATCAGCTACATTAGAAATGGTCTGCTAACACTCCACGCTTGCTTCTGTGAATTTGAGATGGTTGTTCTAATCGCACATATGTACATCTGTATAATTGGCGATTAGGGAAGAGCACTGTGGACAGAAAGAAGAGAACTAGATTCGGTGTGACAGACTCACCTCCGATGTCCAGCATGGTCTCGTCTCCTGTCTGGAGAACCTGGAGAACAGGTGGAACTTTCTGCTTGGCTTCAACCAGCAGGGCTTTCAGGTCCATCAACACAGACTCATCTATGGGGAATGGAAAAACATACTTACTAATAACGTACTGTCACTTACTTCACCTGATTTCACTTTAATACAAGGCAAATATTCTGACAATTACTGCGTCTATACACAAACAATTTAGATTTTTGTAGTTTCTCTCACCGCAGCCTTTATTGATGAATGTAGTAGCGATACCAGTCTTGCCTGATCGTCCAGTTCTTCCAATTCTGTGGACTGAAATGAGAGAATTTCAACAAAGCAGCTCAAACTATTTAATAAAAGGCTTCAATTCTTCTGATTTTAAAGAGTCAAGGTCATAGATGTATCCTCTTACCATAGTTCTCTATCTCCTCAGGCATGTCATAGTTCACTACGTGCTGAATAGCTGGGAAATCCAGACCTTTGGAAGCGACGTCCGTGGCAACTAAGACGTCTTTCTTTCCTTCTTTGAAAGATTCGATGGCTTTTGTTCTTTCCTCTTGATCTGAAAGAAAAAACAATCAGCGCACACAAAGATTAATGGAAAATGTGAGGGAAGTGTCTGCAGTTCTTTCTATTCTGTAAAAGGCAGAATTGAGACATTTGGAAGCAGGATGCCATCTTTTGGTCAAGATGAGCAACTACATCAAAGCTGAAGGTAAAGCTTGGTTGAACCAACTTCCATATACAATGATCCTCCTATGATGATGTTGTGAGCTGTGTATGTTAATGACTAGAATAAAGTTAAAAACCTTTTCCTCCATGGATGGCCACCGCCTCCACTCCTTTTAGCAGCAGATACTCATGGATAGCATCTACATCAGCCTTCTTCTCAGCGAATATCAGCACCTGCCGTACCAAGACAACAATAACAATATTTAGTGTCTTTTGACAGGTTAGGGTTGTGTATTTCAGGTATGTATCAGTGTAATAAAACTGACAGGAGGTGGTGTTTTCTGAAGGCACTCCAGCAGGTACACCATCTTGGCTTCCTCTTTGACGTATTCCACTTCCTGCATACACACAAAAACACAACACAAAGACCAGTTCATTCTGTTTTCTCATCAGTTTTATTTCTAATTTGAATGGAATAAATGCTCCTGAATGAGAGGCACTATAGTGTTAGAGAGAAAGATGAACATACCTGGATAACGTCCAAGCTGGCAGCACCGGCCCTACCCACATTAATGGTGATGGGTTTGACCAGCGCACTCTTGGCAAAATTCTGGATCTTTTTGGGCATAGTGGCGCTGAACAGCAGGGTCTGTCTCTGTCCCTGAAAAGGAAAAAAAAAGACATTTTAGGGCTGTTCCTGCCTCATTAACCCACAAATCTGGGAATACATTTCTCAAAGTTTTACCAAAGTTTGGTCTGAAAAAAAACAAAACATTCAACTTAATGCAGTAGCTGTAATACAGACGTGGTGGACAACCATGAACATGTTTAGATGGTGATTTGCTGTTTGCTGTTTTTCTAAACCGGCAAAGAAGAAATGCATGTTCATGTCTAAATGTAGCTGATCTTTTTTCAATTACCTACAGAAACATCTTCTTGAAATGATCTCTCTGACCATTATTATCCCGTTGGGCACTGCCAGGCTGGTTTAATTAATCTGCTGCATTGATGTAACTAGATGCTGTCATTGTGTGATAATGCCATAAAAGGGGGACCTCACCTTGAAATAGGAGAAGATTGTCCTGATGTCTTCCTCAAAGCCCATGTCAATCATCCTGTCAGCCTCGTCCAGAGCCAAGTAGCGACAGATGTCCAGACTCACCATCTTCTTCTGCAGCAAGTCCATGAGTCTGCCGGGGGTAGCGACCATCATGTGGACACCACTGTAATAAGGAGGAAACAGAGATTCAGAGGAACAATCAACCCAAGGCTTTATTTACCACTCGTGTATTAAAATGCCTGAGTCTTAAGGTGGCCATGCTAAATTGTCTGTGTACTGTCTCTAACACAGCAGGACTGAGAGCTTGAATCTTTCCTGGATAATGTTCCTTGCTGAATATTTGAATGCAGATGAATCATTCCTTTTGTTTAACTCTACTTTTAATTGCAGATTCTGAATAAAACACAAGCACTAAATATTTCACACAGACTTTTCCTCTTACTTACTGTTTTACTACCTCCATCTGCTCCTTGACAGACATTCCTCCGATGCAGAGGGCAGTGCGCAGCTGAGGAGCTCCCTCCTCCTCCAGCAGTTTACAGTAATACTCGATGATGCCGTGCGTCTGTCTCGCCAACTCTCGCTGGGGTCACAAGACACAAGTTAAAATCCGATATGCATTGTCACAAAAAAAAAAATCAAGTAACAATACAGTTTTCACAGTAATTGTCGTCTGCTTAGAGCGCTACTGAAAAGATTTTTATGTGACCACAAAAAAGACTCCATAATGAATTTGTGTTATCAGTGTAACGGGTTTGTCTTACTGAAGGACAGATGATGAGTCCGTAAGGTCCCTCTCTTTTAAAGAAGGGTAGTCTTTTTTCCTGCTCCAGTGCAAACATCATGATGGGCAGAGTAAAAACCAAAGTCTTTCCTGATCCAGTGAAAGCAATGCCAATCATGTCCCGACCTGACAGACTGTGGACAAACAAGATCAGTTCCGGTATATGTATTTAACCTTACCATAGAAATACAGTGTTTAATATAAACCACTTACACGGTGGGAATTCCTTGGATTTGAATTGGTGTGGGATGCACGATGCCCTTCTTTTTCAAACCCTTTAGAATTGCTGCAAACAAAAAAGATTTGTTGCCAGTTGTTGAACACGTTTCACCATTAAAGGCCTCATACAGAAAGACAAAGCAAGATTTCCATGTGTGGGAGAGGGAGTGTGTTGTAACCTGGCGGTAACTTCATCTCTCTAAAGCTTTTGATTGGAGCAGGGATTCTGTCTCCATCAACCAGGATGTGAAACTTCTTCCTGACCCGCTCATGTCGGGTGTCTGGCATGTTCAGGATGTAGCGCGGTGCCTTCCAGCTGAAAATATAACCAGGTAAAATGAAAGGTAAGAGAAAGAAAACCCCACAAAACACATATTTACATTCACATATTATATTACTTTATAGCATTCCCTTATGAAAACCTCACCTTGTTTTTATTGGATCATCATATATGATACCTTTGGCCATTTCCTTCACAGACATCAGAGCTAAGGGAGGAGAGTTAAAATAATTTTGAATCAACAGTTTTGTCAAAGTTCATTCGATTCATAGGAACTATGACAGTCTTATAATTTTTTTACCTCTGCCCTCTGCAACGCTCTCAAGAATCTTCTCTTCCTCTTTCAGCTGCTTCTCCTTAGCAGACTCCTTTCGGGCTGTAGAAACACATCACAAAACCAATGCCGTCATGGTAAACAAAATGAAAACAATTAAAAACAGACAACTTTAGAAATGCAGATTAGGCCTTGCTTAGATACCTTCTGCTTTTTCCTTGAGGTGCTGATGCTGATCAAGGAGACTGACATTAGAGCGAGGGCCGAGACCCTCCTCCTCATCCCTCTGATCCTCCCCGCTGTCCTTTTGGTCCTCGTCCACCGCCTTCCCTCGCAGTCGTAACATTTTCTGTAGCTGTGGGAGAAATATAAAGAAAACATGCATTTAATCCCATCATGTGGTAACTGTGTGGGACATTGATACAAAAAGCATATGGAAAAAATAAAATACAATCCTATTTTATTATTTGTGCCTTAATAAATGTGCCAAATAGAATGTCATTGACAAAGAAAATTGTATTCACTACATATTGAAATTCAATATGTTCAATTCTGGATCCACCTAATAAGGTCAGTTCTGGCCCCAACAATCAACCAACAGATTATATCATTCGCAAGTCATCCATGAAGTTTCAAACAAGAGAGTGCAGAACCACTTACTATTTGTTGTTTTCTAATTTTGACTGGAACGTAGGGAACATAATCATCGTCTTCTGATCTTTCGGAGCCAGACCCTTCATCCTCCCCATGGGATCTCTGCACAAACACATCACCATTGTCAGTTGCATCCCCTCAGGGGTGAACACTTTGCTTTCTGCAGTACAAAAAGTGCTTTGAATGAAACAAGGCCATGTACTAAACCATGGAGCAAACACCAGCTGGTAAAGAAGCACATACAGGGACATTAATCAAATGTGAGTGTGGAAGCCAGGGTCATACGCTGGTGTAAGCACATATGAAACACAGTTGTTTAGCTTTATATACACTTCTGTAAGAGGTTGTCCCTCACTGGACAACATGGCAAAAAAAGTATGTCAATGTAAGAATATTCACATCAGTCGATATTAATAATTATCACAAAAATGTCATTATTTATTTTACGTTTAAAGACTGATTTTTTGCCTCTGGTGAAGATTGTGGTGCATTTATACAAAGTCACATTTATGTTTCGAACTCAAAGTGTTTTAATGAAACCGAAGACTTTTCCTTTCCCCAATTGTCAACACAGACTAACCAGTGAAAGGTTTTCTTGTCTTGAGTCACGAACCTTTATATATCGAGTTTCAACACAATCCTGAATCACAACACTTGGGTTCAAATCAGAAACCATAGAAAATACATCATTCTGTTTTAAGCTGCTCGGCTTTTAAGTTGTAAATTCACATTATGAACAGAAATGTAAAAATCTGAAACAAACGCAGTTCGTTATATTTCCAGAGTTTCTTCTTTTAATGGTAAACGTTGTCTGGTCTTCTTCGATCTGAGGCTTGTTCATCGCGGAGCTTTACACGTTAATTACAGCCCCAGACCAAAACTCCCACACGGTCAGACCCATCAGCTCAACTTCATTTAAGGAAGGTTTTGTTCTGGTGAATTACCTGCACAATAGAAAATATAACCTGTGTGTAGAACAGATCAAAATGTTACAACGGGTAGCTAGCTAACTTTAGCTACCGCTAGCTTGTGTAGCCTCTTGATAAAGTGAATGAACATGCGTAACTCACCTTTTTGGGTCTATTTTCGGTTTCCATTTTCCTTAGAATACAGTTTAGTTCCCTGATTACCTGAGATACTGAGTTATTTATCGAATAGTCTTATCACAGTCTAATAAATAAAGCTAATCCACGTTTACACAACAACACCGGAAGCTGTTCTGAGGCTCTACGGATCGCTACAAGGGTCAAACCTCATCGGGACGCTGCGTCCGAAGCGCGATTCCGTCTGGTGCTGCAGGAACGGGAGGAGCAATGAAGCGTCATGGAAACGAAAACTGAAGTTATCTTAGAAAACAAACACCACACTTCTTTTTGTCAAAACTGTATTGTTTTTAATCTTTCTGAATGAAAGATTCTTCACAGTATCAAAAGTGAAATTTTTAAAAAACAGAAACAAGCCAACATACACTTGGCTATTATTGGAATAGTATAAATCTACATTCGAAACATTAAGATAATCTTCTCTAATTGAGTATAACCTGAAAAGCATCAGAGATGTTATATGAAAACATAATCTCAGAACACAGATTCAGGAAAGAAATCATCCATCTCAGTGAAAGTCATCAGCTAAAACGTGGTTACTGGTGTCAATCCCAAGGCCCTTGTTCCCAAAGGCATCAAGTCTTCTGGGATATTTGTCAATCAGAGATCATCAAGGGTTGGACTTGAGCTTGGCTGGCTGAGGTGGAGGGTGCCAACAGGGTCACAGTACAGAAAATAAAAAGAGTAGTATGGTTGAAAACATATCATAGACACACAACCTCGGGGAAACATATGAAAGGCTCAAAAGGGCCCAAAATAATCACTCAATATGTACAAGCATTGAAAAACTGTGTCAAACAAGGAGTGATGGTTCCAACGTTAAAATGAACATTGCACTCTGGTGTACCTGTCACTGCTGGGATATAGGGGGTTGAGAGTGAGGAACCCGTGGTAAAGAACCTTTCTCCTACAGATGGCAGAGTGTATATTGGTTATCACTAAAAGATATTTGCTCAAGCTTAACACCAAGGGAGGATTGATATTGAAGCAACAGACACATTGAATTTCGCCCGATAATAGGACTAGGGGACAGGATTTAGATTTTTCTCTTCTACACTTCATGCATGGGTATCTAATTGGAGTTACATATTTTTTTTATAGATGCATCCCGGGAGCCAAGTGTTATACACAGCATTTTTTCCCCACAAGGTTATATTAGTGTTTGTGAACTGAAAACTGTCAAACATTTCATGTTTTTTTTCCCACAATTCATGAGTTTGTACAAAAGGTAACAGTGTGGAGGGAAGGTCATCAAGTGCTCGTCTGTAAAATTTTCTGTCACTGATTCCACAACAATTTGATAAAAATCTACGTAATCCAATTGAAATCTATGAACAACCACTAATGCCTGTGAGTAAAACCAATGCAGTTGTTGCTCTCTGCAGAAGAGAAGTGTTTTTTGCCCCTAAAACAAGGTCAAAGTGTTGTTTTGTGCTCCTTTTTGTCAGTTGCACTGTATTAGACAAATAGTCTGTAGTGTCTACAGAGCCTTGCGTAATAGGTTAAAATGCCAAGCACTCAGAGCGATTGGTTTTCAGAAGTTTAACAACGTTAAAATGTCTCAGCTTTTGTAATAAAAACATTTATTTCATGTAAGGTAATTGTTTACATACTACATACGTGAGCACATAGATGCAGTGGAGTCAGACTTTTTTCCATTTTTGCATCTCTCATTTAGTGAACATTGCAATAAGAGCAGAGGGTCGAGTCGGCCTCGAGACAGATCCCTGGCTACTTAGCCACAAGTTATGTTTCAGTCTTCTGAATGAATGGAGTTTGATTTTGAACCAGGGCCCCTTGGCTTAGTAAGGATGAGAAGAAAACGGGGAATGAGAGAAAGCCTTAGGCCAAATAACGGTCTACTGAAAGACTGTGTGGTGAGTTTTTTTTTTTTATCTCTGGCACTCATCCAAGTTATTGAGCTGCATTGGAAGGAACCTTTTTGAGGCTGAAGTTGGACCAATTCACTGCTACCTTCTGGCGAGTTTGTTTTGCAGAATCAAGGCAAAACCTATAGGGAACAAAGACAGACAAACAGGAAGAGGAAAAAAATAATACATAGATTTAGTGATGCTTTCAATATTTATCAACAGAACAGCTAAGCTCTTATTCCTTTCCTGACCCATTGTTGTGTTGCCGTTGTATAGTTTACCTTTTGAAGTATTCCACTTCCCTATCGATCTCATCCAATTGTGTTGGATCCACATCTTTAGGGAGAAATACATCATCTAAAGAAACAAAAACAATATTAAAACAATTAGAAACAGTGACAACGATACACACATTGTTGTGATAGTAAATATGAACATCTTCTCGTACCAATATTACTGCTGGATTTTTCACCCTTGTTCTTGTTCTTCTTATTCTTCCCCTTGGATTGCTGCTGCAGCTGTTGTTGCCCATTTGCTGTAACAGTGGGTTGAGCTTTGCTTTCTGCATCTGACTCAGCTCGACTTCCCCGTGTGTCTGTGTCACCTTTCCCCCTTTGTGCATTCGAGAGGCCACTGTTTGCTCCATTTGCTGCCTGTTTGGATGATCTGCCCTCCTCGACCTTCTTAGGTCCGTTCCTCAGGTTGTCTGCAGAGTGCTGCAGTTGTTTGCTCCCGACTTTTGAGCCATTCAAAGCCATTTCTTTAAACTCGCTAGGTTTCTGTGTTTCAGTCCCGGTGGAAGCTTTGATTGGTTTGCTGGAATTTTGCTCCGACAGAGATTGCTCCTGTCTTTGCTGTTGCTTTTTATTCTTCTTCGACTTTGCACCACCGTTCCCAACAGCTGCGTTCTTGGGATCAGACGTGTCCTCCTTTGATTTCGCCGTTGCTAGGGCTGGCACCTGAGGCAAATTGTCAGATCCAGTAGACGTGCATCTTTCTGGAGAGCGAACCCTTATGAGTTTTGAGAGACTGGGGGTTGTGTGCAACCGCTGGATGTCCTTTGACCCAACAGTGACTCCTGACGCTGTAGTGATGGTAGTATTAGGAGATGAGACAGCACTTGTGTCCTCCCAGCCATTAACCAAATCAAGGTGGCTCTTAAACGATCCCAGTGAAAGAGGAGCAAGGTCGAGGTCTATCTGCTGCAGGTCCGAGGAACCATTGAGATGGGACAGTAAATGGTTGCCCTCCAACGTGGCTGCCTTTTTTGGGAAGTCATTGACATCCAGATTGAGGTCATACATGCTAAAAGAGGCCCGGATTGAGTCTTTGATGGTGTTCTTAATCTCTTCCAGCCGACTGGTGAGAAAACTGTTGACACGCTCAAGCTCCAGCTGAGGCCAGTCCAGCAACCGGCTGGCTTCAGAACCATCAGGAATGGGCTCGTCGACAGGCTCAGATGGATCGGAGTGGGGGTCACTGCCTGCAGCACCCATGTTGCCCTGCTGAGCTTTTTCCTGAAATAGATGTGGTACAGACATGAGACCACAGGCATACACACATAAAATGTAATGTTACCAAGACAATACATTATTCAATTTATGTATTGATACTTTGTACTTTTTGTGGCATTGACCAAAATCTGTCTAAGGCCTTGTCGACTCAACTGTGGATATTTTCCCCATCTCTGTCCACTTGATCTTTGTTTTGTCTCTGTCCAGGCCAGAACACCAAAACAACCACTAAGCCTCAAACAAGCATGCCAGGCCAGTAGGTGGTGATCAAGTTTACATTAATGACCCCTCAGATACCAGTGAAGAAGATTGTGAACATGCTCAGTGATCTTATTCTCCTGCCAACAGCTAAGTGTACTTCAAAAATACCTTAATTGACAATATTTTATATACTGATCAAATTCTTCATCCTCATTACAATTCTTTATTAAGTTAGTTCCTAAGGTAAAATAATAATCCTTTGAGTTTTAAATGAAATAAATTCTTAATGTTTAATTGAACCATGGGAGACATTTTTAGCAGTTGTGCTTCAATGAATTTACATAATGTAATGAAAAGCAGTTTCAGTTTGACTACCGACACATGAGGGACTTACAGGAGACAATGCGTGCATGTAATCTTGTGTAGCTGTTCTTAATATGAAACCAGAGCTGTAGTAAGTTTATGCATACTTTGAATTGAGGTGCTCGTGTTTAGGCAACGTTTACCACTGCAGAATGTTGCTGTCTTTGGTTAAAAGAAAGGAAAACCTCACACAGTGGCACTCGTAACAACGTCTTAAATCTTACCAAAAGTTGTTTCTAGAGTTTCATACCTTCTTCTTTTGTTTATGTCGAGCCCGTTTGGCAGCCTTGGCACTGTTCACAGGTTTGGGCTCAGAACTGTTTATGAAGTCTAGCAGCTCGTCCACGTCTCTGTTGTCGATGACATCGGGCACCGTCAGTTCAGAATCTTGACGCTGAGGCAGCTCCTCTTTACGTCGGGTCAGACGTGAGCGGAGTTTCTCTCGGATCTCAGCATAGTTTCTGCTCGTTGGTGCAGCTGGAGGCTGTGACCGAATAATATATTAGAATATTGATACGGTTTTAAATGAATAAAGGGAACTCAACTATGTTAAAATAAAATGTTTCCATGTACCGCATTGTGTCCAAAGAACTCGCAGTAGCAGCAGTCGCAGTACTTCCCGTCCTTCTGGTTGGTGGAAGAGGAAGCGCAGGAGCTCCTCTCAGAGCTGCTGTCTTCATCTTCCCCCTCCTCTAGCTCGGACGGAGGATGACACAGCGTCCCATTAGTCATTTTGTGCCCCTTACATGCCTGGTCCCTACAAATAAGAAAGAATTGACATTATATCAAGAGCCAGAGGATCTTGTATTTTGAACCAACACAAACACAAAGGCAGTTGCTGTCTTTTATATCCTCCAAAAAGAAATGTCCAGACATCAGTGCTCACCTGCAGGCCCCAGCTGTCAGATGACCTACATTGGAAGTGGCCACCGTTCCCTGACTGTGTCCATTACAGGGGTGGTTACAGCCTACTAAAGACGTGCCCAGTTTGTTGTGTTGCGTGTTCACAGCAGGAATGTGGGAGTTTTTGCACGAGCTGGGCTTGTGGACAGGTGTTGGGCTGTCCGGACTGGGAGAATTAAGTTTGGCTGTAGGGCCGTGGAGATTCGGTACCAGCGGGGAGAAGGGAGCGTGCGCTGCATGGGCGGCCAGACTGGTGCCAGACGAGGAGGTTACGTGACCGTGCTGCCCAGAGTTCGGCTTTGGGGACAGGAGGGAGGAATGCTGGGACGACAGGCCGGTGGGACTGTTGGGGGGTACCGACAAGTCTGTGTGTTGATGGTGGTCACTGGGGTGGAAGGCTTCACCTGGACAACGGAAAATATAAATAAAATGACTTGGAGTTCAAAAATGCTGAATGATCTATTCACAATGTGTTTGTTTTACTCAGCTTATCCAATTGGATTTCTTATTATCTGCATGGGTCACTTTTCTATTGATTAACAATTTTTTTTTTGAGTTGTCTAGTGACATTTTTTTTAAATTATGCTTTCCACTACAGTTATAGTAAAATTAAAGAGTACATTCGTGAGTACTTACGTTGAACAATTTGAGCAGATTCTTCAGGCTGCAGGGTTCCAGTTGTTATAAAAGCCTATTGGGTTGTTCTGTGTCGAATCATCACACTTTTGTGCCGCACTCACTTGAGTTTGCAAGCTTTTAAAACTATTGTGGTTAAATAAGATAATAACTAAAAGCCTGAGAAACAGAAGAGGAGTGATTTGGCACAGAACAACCCAATTGAACACTAGGAGTCAGGGGGAAATTACCTGGTGGCGTTGGTCGCCGGCACATGGTCTTGAAGTGCTTAGGAGTGGTTTTACAAAGGTCTGCTGAGGTAGAGAGGGGGTTCCCAGCAGAGGATCCACTGGAATTTTGGGATGACGGATGACTGTAGGGACAGACTTTGGTCCCTGATGATTTCGCAGATTTCCCAGGTGCTTCATGAAGCCCTCTTTTCTCGTGAAAGGCTGATCCCGGTGTTAAACCTGTAGATGGAGAAGATTCAATGGATGAAAGAGGGCACTGATGAAGGTAATGTGATTATGATTACAGGAAAGGAAAATACTCCTTTTGTATTACAGACATTATTTTTATCTTGCTGATAATAAAACATTGTTCAAAACATCGATAACAAATTATTTAGTTGATACATTGCATTATAAAACTGTGTTAAGCTTTAGAGGAGCAGTACGAAATATTATTTTCTGGCCATGTCACAAAAATCACCATGTCTGGGAAAGTTTGACTATTTCAATTATCTCCGCTATGAGAAAGAAACAAGCAGTGCAAGTTATTTGTAACCCTGAAGGGTAAAATGCTTTTTGCTGATTGAAATAAAGAAAGTGGTGCTATAATATCTGAATTAAAAGATATTAACATGTAAATGACCCATCATTTTCAGTAGACACAGCTACAGGTTACAGTAATGTCCCCTTTAACATTTACCATGATTTATAATAAAGTACATGAAGTTCCTAAGTTCACATCAAACTCAAGACAACTTTGAAAAAAAGTTGTCCACAAGCACAATTCCCAGCTAAAAGTCCATTGTTTCAGTCCGCACCAAAACAAGTCTTCGAAATTAGATTAATTGAAGTTGTTTATGCATGTGCACAGGTGCCATCACTAAAGATTTACACACAATTTAGCAAAATTAACCATTTGAGCAGTTGCTAAACTGGAAATACAACCACACGTGCAGTTTGTGCACCAGGTAGGTTTGAAAAGTGGTTTGATAAAATCCAGAAGAAATCAAAGCAACAAAACAACAGTATTTCCCTGTTCTATGAGAGACACGTTTCACTTTCACTATCAACTCGCTGCTCACGATACATCTTTCATTTTCTAGCTAGACACATTTTCTAGGACTCCACCCGAGGTGTATTGCAGTCAAAGGGCAGAAAAAGAAGTTATTTGAAAAGACAGCCTTTATCAAATGTTCGGTTATCTGTTAAATGTAATGTCTCAGAATGTGCTCCGAAAACCAGGCTAGTAAAATCAATGATCATATTTAAACCTAACTTGCATGATTCGATTACAAAACAATTCTTGATGCTTAATGTATCTCAATTATAGGTTTTCAAAGTAATTCTGTTGATATGACAACAATCCTAACTGGATAATCACTTATATAACTCACAGAGAGGATTAGCTCCCATTTTCATTTCTGAATTATAGAGCAGCTGTACTGTACTGTATGATTTTTCAGCACATGAGAACCATTGTTGAACCTGTGTCCATTACGTAGCTTTTAAAGTAATGAGAGCAACAGGAAGTTAGTTTTAAGATATTCTCTGTTCTCCTCTAGGTACAGTTTCGTTGTCTGTGCATTAGAAAAACAAATCAAATGGTGAACTTGTTAATCGTTAGCTATAATTAACATTTCACACTTGAAATGTTTGCACCATGTTGCTTGTTATTCTTTATTTTTAACACTACAGTTACTCCATTGTAGTGTACAAGTATATTAGTGAAAGAAAACATAATAAAACCCTCAATTCCACTGATTTCTACATGAATGCTTAATCAAATTGAACAGCTGCAACTCAAAGTAAGTAATAAATGTTAAGTACGGTAGTTTCTGTGACTCCTGGTTTTGTTGAAATTGAATAATAAGATGGAATTAAATAAACAATCAGGTTAACACAATCAGCTATAGACATTTTCTAACCGCTGATCAAAGTCATATTATCTGATTTAGTTAGATCACCTCCATTTGAAATAGTGTTAGCTTTATCTCATCAATGCTAGTGCACTTCATAGTTGTGACAGAAATCTTAAAATATCATTGCACGTTTCATAATGCTGAGCTCGAAGCGCCTCAGGAGGAAAAGCATCATAAGCTTTTACAAGGTGCCTCTTTGTTCCTCTAAGACATCGTAGACCAGCACAGGAACAAAGAAGCCAGAAATGTATCACGCATTTATTGCTGGAGGTACCTGAACAAACCATTCCTGGAGCTCAGATTCTAAACAACATTTGTGTCCATTTCACGAAACTGAATCTTACAACACAAGCCTGAAATGAGTAACTGTCCCTGTCATTAAAGGTTGTGTGGAGTCGTCTCTGTGATCACAGACCTTGTTGTGAGTGTGAAGAAGCATTGTGGTTGCAGTGTTCCCCTCCATTGGTGTGGGCAGAGTTCCAGAGACCTGACAGTTTGTGGGCTGACAGGAAGGAACTCGGGTCCCAGTCTACAGTACTTTGCTCCGGGTAACCATTCCCACAGCTCTGGGACTTACAAGAGGAAGAGTGTGACAATGGTACCTGAAGGAAAAAAACACTGAATTAGTTGATCATCAGGAGATCGACACAAACACACAGTTTGGCACACGTAGGGCCCAGAACAACAGCTTCTATATGATGGTTACACAACTGCCTCTGGTCTGTCTCCCCTCTCTCCCCCTGTCTCTTCTCTCCCCTCTTTTCAACCCAACTCTCCTCTTTCCCATTTTTCTCCTCTCACCCCAACCAGTGGAGGCAAATGGTCGCCCACACTGAGTCAGGTTCTACTAGAGGTTTCTTACAGTTAATTAGAGGTTTTTTTTCTCTCCGCGGTCGCCAAAGTGATTGCTCCTTGTGGGAATTATTAAATCATTTTTAAGGTCTCCACCTTACTACAGTATGCAAAGTGCCTTGCGACTGAATTGAACTCATCATGGTAGCAAAAAAAGGGAGTGTAACAGGTTTGGGCAAAATATGATTTAATCTTAAACACTATGGTCACCTTTCGCCAAAGACAATACAGTAAGTGTCCAACATTTGCATTTCATCTTTAGTATTTTTTGTAAAAACATAAAGCAAAGCCATCAACTCTTGTTGCCCTACATATGCTACCAAGCCACAAAACAAGCTGTGCTGAAACTAATTGAATCCAAGGTGACATTCAGACTGACAGATTTGTTTGGTGAGTAAGAACATGCAGATACATTGCTCTGTATGATGAATAAAGATGAGATTATGCCAGTCGACAGACACAAAGAGAGATGAACTTAAATGTAGTAAAAAAAGAAGTGGTGAAAAGGACCCAGACGTGACCCAAATCAGTCCCCTTTTATTTACCGGCGTCGGATGCTCCTGGCTGCTCCGCCTCTCTTCCTCTTCCACACTCTTGCAGCAGCTCTGACAGATCCACAGAGGCACCTCTCCCAGCAGGGACTGAGACAGCGAGGGCACGGCATCTGCGAGCTTACGCCCCGGCGCCTCCCGCAATAAGGCCTGGGAGAGCGCAGGTACAGCGTCAGCCAACTTGGTCCCGTGGCCCCCAGGGAGTCCGTTTGTGGAGCTTGCTCCCCAGTCCTTGAATTCACGGTGGCACAGGAGGCAGCAGGTGTGCATAGGCTAGGTGGAGAAAAAGAGGTGGTTTAATACTCTGAATAACAGTTAAACTGAGATGTGTCACACGTTATTTTGTAGGTTAATTTACACTAGAAGGAAAAGGCAGAGTCTGTTAGGTTATGTCTCTCGGAATAATTAATAATATATTATGGAAAATACCAACTGAACAGAGTAGAAAATAACAACATTATTGTGTTCAAACTCTTTGAGTTACTTCCGTCTGGCAGGAGGCTGCGGACCATCAGGACCAAATCACTAATACAGCAGCCTTATCCATAAGGCCCTGGACCCCATCATCACACTGCCTAAATATCCTCGACTGTGGTGGAACTCTCTGTGGTCACTAATGGTCATGGTGTACAAATATGCATATATCTAACATTCATAATATACATATTTTTCTATTGTTTGGCATTGTTCTATACTGTCCCCTATTTATATATTTGTGTTTATGCACAAACATCACAAAATAATCCTTGTTTGTATAAAACTACTTGGCAATAAATCCCTGACTCTGAGTGCATGGACAGTGAAAAATGAATTAGATGTATGAGCAAGAAGAATTTAAAGAGTGACACAAAACATAATGCAACTTAGAACAGGGTCTATCAACTCTGTAAAACAGTTTAAATGAAAATTTGATGGCATTCGTTTTACCTCTGTGTATCAAATAAACTGGGGTAGTTGTTCCTAAATTACACATTTATTGTTGTGCCATGTCAAGACGAGCATGTTACACGTGGTATAAACTGTCGTAAAGTCAGTCCCACCAGGGGTCAGAGGTCACGTGTAAGGTTAGCTGAGCCTGCAGCAGCCCCTCATCTCAACTTCTCCAGTGTTCCCGACTCGGGTGCAGCCACCGACGAGCATCACTAGCATCACAAAAAACTACACACTACCGTGCACTGAAACTTCTGACATTGGCTGCTGTCAACACCGCAATGGCAGGTTAGCTTACAGAGCAGAATAAACCCTCGTTGTGAACCCGCAATCGACTTTAGCTGTGTGGCTAGTAGCTGTTAGCCGCCACCGCCGCCTGGCTGGTTCATGCGGATGGGCTCGAGTGTAGCACGTTTGCAGCACGCTAGCTGTAGCCCGGCTAGCCTCCTGGCTAACGTTAGCTGGGGCGGATGAGGAGTTGTGAAAGCTGGAAACGAGACGACCTGTCCGAGGCACAATGTCACCTGTCCGGGCAAAGGGATGCGGGCTGCAGCGCTAGCCACACTTGCCCTCCGAAACCCGGCTGGCTGGGTGGGCGATCCTGCTCGTCAAGTTGAGCGGATTATTTATTTATTTACAAATCGAACGACGTACCCCCCCCCCCCCCCCCCCCCCAGACACACACACACACACACATCCAGCCCCACTACTACGTTAGGACTAATATAACCTCCCACCAAGCAGCGTGTGTGTGTGTGTACCTTCACCTCTGCAGGAGCTAGCTACACGGAATAAAAACACAATGGAGGATGCCTGGGTTAGCAGAGTGGTGCTAGCTAGCCTATTTTAAAACAGAGGCATCGATTGACTTGCTGCTAGCTACCTGGTTCGCCCTGGTGGTGGCCAGCCGATCCAGCCCAGCATCTCCACCGCCACCGCCAGCTGCATCGCCGGGAGAGACGGGGCTCTTCGGTGCGGTCTGCTCTCCGGGCGCCAGCTCTTTCTGAGCGACCCCTTGCTGCTTGCTTTTCTTCCTCGCCATTGCCGCGGTGTTTACGGTGCGCTTTGGCCAAGTTTGCACCAGTTTCGGTGGTTTTTGGGGCACACTTTCGTTTCTTCTCGGACCTCAAAATGTTCTCTATCTCCTCCAGTCAAGACAACAGTCAATATGGCGGAGGACTGGCACACTCGGGAGTTCATAGGTTAAAGATACTGCTGGCAAAGAGGCTTCACTCCCACACGGGGAATACAACTAAAGCCATGCGCAGACAGTGAAGCCGGATGCCGCCATATTTAGTGAGGTCAAGCCTTTCCTCCCACTTTGCTCTGAATGCAGTTAACAGCTCAGTTATTCAAACCTGTTTTCTGCGTCTTAAGTAATGTACTGAGAATGCAATTGAAAAATAATGCTTATTTATGTGCAATTATACTTAAAATACATTTTATAATGCAAAAATAATATTATAGATAAAACTAGAATGGCACCCAGTCTCCTTAAGCTGCACCAAATTTCACACACTAATATACACTCCCATTTTTATTTTTTAATCAAGATCCATCAGTTATTCCTTCAAAAAACAATGGAAACAAACAAACAAACAATAAAACCCACCCTATCTCACAATGTTATAAAATGTAAAGAAAACATGGATTCTGCACCCTGATCCAGATCTGCACCAAAATCTAATGGGTCCTTTCCTGAATTGTCCCAAATCCTTTCACCAAGTCTTGCAGTAATCCATCCAGTAGTATTTGCATAACCATGTTACAAACATTCATAACAGCCAACAAACAAATAGACGTGTGAAAACATAATTGGTAAAAACTGAGTGTAACCATTCAGATACATGTTTACATTAATTGGCTGTGTTTCAACATTTAGTATATTAAAATACAGCAACTGAAATGCTTTTAAAACAAGTTGAGACAATATGCAGCCATATCTGAAAAACTCACCGTTAAACTATTTATTGCATACTTTTTCCAGGTTCCTTGCTGAGAAATATCATATAATGTACAATATGATTATGAAAAGTTAACATAAAATAAACTTTTATTAAGTTCCACTACAGGTAAAAGGGGATAGTAAAGATAAGAAACATCCATTAAGAATAATTAAGAAGTAAACATGCATTATAAGCATAATGAAATATAAAGATGAGAGCAATATAATCATAAGGAAATATGTAAAATAGCAATAATATATTCAGAATGTATACAGTGTAAACAGGATTGGGTTTATAATATATTGAACTTGCACAGACAAATGAGTGTTTCACACTTAAATGAAAGGATGATACTGACATTATGATAACTATGACAGGAATGTCCCATTAGTGCCACCAGCAACACCATGACAAAGAATTATTCATAGATCAGTGTCTGCACACAGATGTTTTATTTAATTTACAGTATTGATGCAGGGGAAATGTTTCTGTGCAGGGGAAGTGATAATCTAAGAATGTGTGTTAGACTGTGCAATATGTGTATCCAAGATGTTATTCTGAAGGTGAAGCCATTTTGTGTACTATTTGAATGCAAGAGATCTCTGAAATCTCAGTTTCTGTCCTCACATTCATTACAATAAAAGACAGAGGCCTCACATTTGTTCATTTTCAACATAAACTTAAAGTGCTTGGATTACTGACACGAAACATTACATTCTGGCTCAACGTGAGGAGAAAGAGACAAAGTTAAGAAAACTAATGTTAACCTCAAACAAGAAGTTTCTGTCACCTCAGGTTTAACAAACCCAGAGTTGTCAGGAGTAAATTAAAGTGTCAGATAAAACATACATGGGTTTAACATATATGTTTAAGGTTTTGATTTAATGGGGACAATTACATAAACTCATGTCAATAAATGTCTGAAAATAGAGGTGCTGTGGAGGGGAGGGGCTGGGGGCTTGACAGTGACGTATTACGTCTTTTGTCGGTGCATTCAATAAATTAGGGAAATCTAAAATTTTTGTTAAATTTATTGATTCATAAGAACAACACACACTAATAAGCATTTATGTGAATATGTCTGCTGGTTAATGTTAAACTGCTGTTTTAAGGTCAGGTTTCACTGAGAAACATGTTTACTTTGACAGTGTTTATGACTTTGTGCTTGATAGAAATGTGTCATTTCCCACTTTGATGATTGATTTTATACAAAAAGTGGGCTACTGTCATATAAACCCGGCGGTGACCCGATCGCGTCAGCTTTTCTAGGAGCAAATACTTGTATGCATGTAAGGGCAGTGTGCGGAAGACGTTCTAATATCTGAGTTTAGGAGGGGTGCGTGAACGCAGCACCAGTGTTGGGGCTGTGAGGCTTGAGGACGGAGCACAGACACAGCTTCATCTACAGACTGCAGAGCCGCAGGGAGGTTGTTTACTCCGGTCTACTTCTTATTTACTTCGGAAATAACACAACAACAATGGAAGGACAAGTGTGCAACATCCAGGTGCTTCTCCGGGCCGCCGAGTTCCTGGAGAGGAGGGAGAGAGGTATGTTTTTAACCGAGGACTGTCAGTCTGCAGGGGGGGAGGAAGTTGCTTATTGTTAAACAACAAAATGCACAACGGAGACACAGAAACTATGCGATCGGAACACGTCAGGCACACGACACGCAGCAGAGGATCGAGATTAGAGGGAGATGTTTTTTTGCCGGGACTTTATTACAAGCGATCTTCCCCGTTTGACTCAGTGACCTACATATCCGAGGCATCATTGTACTCGAAGGCGCCAATCTGCTCCCGGTTTGAAAAGCAGCCCGAGCGCTCAGAGCAGTGACTGAAAGTCAAGCAGGGAATTAACCAAATGACCAAGTTTCATTCGTCCGCCTCGTTCTGTAGACACCGTGTGAGCTTCTTCCATGGATGGAAGAGATTTGATCACAGTGAAGAATCAGTGGGTGATGGCGCCAAATCCAAAACCAAACCGCCCGGCCGGCAGATGATGCTGATGACAGCAGCACAAAGTCTTTGTCCTCATCTCACCTCAGTCACTTCAAACCTGACGACGATGATCATTATAACAGAATAACAATGAATCATGAATCACAACACTGGAGCTCAGTCATATGAATCCTAAAATATCTTTTGTATTTAGCACAAGATAATAAAATTAACCTTTATCAGTCCAACAATGGGGGAGTTAGCAATTCTACAGTCAGAAAACAGACATCAGCAAAAGTAAGAATAAGTAAACGTGCAATATAATATAATAATTCTATGTTTTTACTTGTGTTTTTTGTTATTTGTGAAGCACTTTGTTTTGAGATTTGCTATATTATTACAATTGTTATGTTTACCTGTGAACAAAATGAAACACATGAGACTATATTTATAAAAAAGAAAAAAAGGGTTGGGTATTATTCCGATGTTCAAACCAACACCTCGAACCAAACAGACACTTGTAGTCGATCATCGTGGGCTAAAAACAGTGGCCACACCCTCTGAAAGTGTTTGTTTCCTCACACGAGCTGTGATGTGATTTGTTTTTTGCACAGAAGCAGAACATGGATATGCCTCAGTCCTGCCTCTCAGCCCAGGTCACTCCGATAAGAAGAGCAAACAGAAGAGCAGGAAAATATCTGCTGGTGGCAATAGGTGAATACATGATCCAATATAACTGACAGGAGGGTGTGGCTGTGAAGGACTTCCAGCTTTGATAAAACGCTCTCTTTCAAACTTACATACAACAGTGTGTATATTTCTCGACCTAACCATTTTGTCTCCTCCTGTCTCTCCCTGCAGGTCGGTTCACAACGAGCTGGAAAAAAACAGGTACTTCAAGTTATTTTTTTGTGATAACGTCACTTCAAGGCCACACTTATCTTTAAACACCCTGCTGGCACACACAAACCTCATGAGTCGCTGCTTGTTGTTGTTGTGCTCTGCAGACGAGCCCAACTGAGGCAATGCCTGGACCAGCTCAAGCAACAAGTCCCCCTCTCATCTGACTCCGTGAGGAACACCACCCTCAACCTGCTGAGACATGCCCAGCTCCACATAAAGGTGCACACAGATGCCCTGCACTGTCCGCATATGCAGTTTTAGGTGGTTAGGATGTTAAGATAACTTTTAGGGACCATGTTCCCGTGGCTTCCAGGTTCCAGCTTCTTTGTGTCTCATGATTTTTTCCACAGCTCACTCCTTTCTCTCTCCACTCCGCCTCCTCCTTTCAGAAGCTGCAGGTTGAGGACGAGTGTGCGGAGCAGCTGAAGGGTCGCCTACGCTGGGAGCAGAGGGAGCTGCGGGTGCGGCTGGAGCAGCTGCAGAGGGGCACAGAGAGGATGAGGAACAACAGCCATGGGTCAACCATGTCCTCCGAGAGGTCGGACTCTGACAGAGGTTGGTCTCACCTCCGCCTATTGGGCTGAACAATGCCAAGTCGTAGCAGAGAGTTTTGTTTTAAGTCTGTGTGAGTACAATTGTCAAGTGGCCCTAAGGGAGATTTGGATTACTGTAATCATTCTTAAAAAGGTGCTCCAAATGGCAGTGAAGGGGAAAAATCCACAGATGTAATTCTGTGCAAACAATATTTTAAAGTTTACTGAAGCATATAATTGGATAGAGAAGCTGGGAGGCAGTTTGTTAGCTCCCTACAGAGCCAGGCTGTTTACTTTGTTTCCACTATTTATATTAAGCTAAGCTAATTGGCAGCTAGCTTCATGCTTACTGTCATAATGTCAAGTTCATTTACATAACAAATGTCACATAGCTCAATGTGCTTCAAGAAGTTAACACATTCTATTTCAAATCAATGTAGTATTATATTATTATTATTATTGGAAAGATTTTTATTTATATTGGTCTGACTGGAGCTGAGCTATAATTCAGATTGAATTAAGCTTAACATGACATGGTCTCAATTTTACACTTCCAAATTCTTTTGTCTAAATGCAAAAATGTAATCAACAGCTTCATTGTGTTATTTCACACTCCTGAAGACTTGTGTGTACATACCACTCAACATGAGGATTTCTTCATATTTCCTCCCACTGATGATTTGATGTTTGATTTTTGTTACAGAGGACGTGGAGGTTGATGTGGAGAGCATTGTGTTTGACTGTGTGGACTCTGACGGACTGAGCATTACACACGCTGACGCAGACCACTGTTACTCCAGCATGGACAAAGCCTGGCTATGACGGCTGTAAACCTACAGTAACTTAGCTCGCTGTCACCGGTTTGAAGAGGAAAATGCGAAATCATGAAAACATTCCAAAAATCAAGCAAATGGAGAACAAGAGACGATGGGAAGGGACGTTACTGTACAGCTGAACACTTTGTTCTCTTTTTAAACAGGAGGAGCAACTTTTCCTCTCAAATGATGTCAGACTACAAGCTAAACAATAATGTCAGTTATGAATGAGCTGTGTCCATTTGCACTGAATAGCAGTTTAAATCACTGGGCTGGGATGGATGTAACATTGCGCATATGTATTTTTCGGCATCAACCACTGATGGCATTTTGATTTTATTTTCAAAGCCATGAGGTGTTTGTTACCCACAAGGATTCAAACAGATTATTCATCTTTTTAAGGGCTTTCCTAAACCAGATAAGGGCTTTTTACTCAAAACTCTTAACTTATTCTTAACTCCAGTATGTCTGTCCTGAATTCTGCCTTAAATCAGATTTGGTCTAGTATTCTATACAGCTTCTCTTTAGCACTAAGTTTATATTTCAGTAAAGACATGTGTAGCATGCACTTAAACATTAATCCGTGCTATGTTTTGTATTATTGTCCGACTATGTTACGCTCAGTCATTGTATTGTTCTTTTTTTTTTCTGTTGCACAAAACGATCACACGTTGCACTTGTTTTTATCTCAGAAAGATTGTGGTTGTATCCAACAGGAAAACAGCGAGGAGACATTGACTGGTCATATTTGCACAATGATATCCGGCAGTTAACGTAACCATGCAGAATATTAATTTGGTGTATTTCCTACTACATGATCGGTCTGCGATGAAGTGCGAGAATTCCCTATGTGAAAGAGACACTGTGAGCATTAAGGTGACTCTTTGCACATATCTAATGATAGTTACTGTTTGATTCACTGCAAATATTAACTGATGTTTCCATTTTCACCACTGTACACTTCGCTGCTTGCGCATGTCATTTAAAATGTTGATTATGCATGCAACAAGTACACCACTCAGGCAGGTAGTTTCCACTTGTAATGATGATGCAGTTAATGCTGTGTTACAAGTATCTATTCTATTCATTGCTATATATTTAATAATTGAAGGTGCTATTTCTTCCTTTCACTTTTGTATATGCAAGATGCCTTATTAGCTTTTAATAGTACGTATGCATTCATCTGTCTCTCCGCCCAGTAATATTATGTAGCATTTTGTACTGATGTAATCTTTTTTTATGAATAAATATTTTCTATATTTATGTTGTTTATAGTTATTTTTTACAAGAGTTGTGAAGGTCATTGAATGATGTCGCCACACTTAAACACGCAAGTAAAATACCAAAAAGCATGAGGAGTTGGAAAAAGAAAAATGAGAGCAGACATGTCCTGAAAGAAGGGAAAGTTTTGCTTTTTGAAATTGGTTTCACCATATATTTCAGACAAAACCCCCAAATTTCTGAAAGAGCTGAATATTTAAAGTATGAAGAGTTGGAAAAAGGAAAATGGGAGCTGTATGTCGTGAACGAACCGAACATTTCAGTGGTTGTATGGCTGAAATTGGTTTAAGTATGGAGGAATCATTGCCGACCCAATCCCAGATATAACAGAAAAAGGTGAAATTTTCAAACTACTTGATTTGTAAGAAGAAATATGAGAGCAGACATGTCCTGAACAAGCTGAATGTTTGAAAGTGGATTAAGTATGTGGGAGGAGTTTGTGACCAAAGCCTCAAATCTACAGGAAAAGCTGAATATTTCAGAAAGTATAAGGAGTTGGAAAACGGAACATTTTGATGTTTGAAATCGGTATTAGAGGTATGTGGGAGTTGTTGGTGACCAAAGTCCGATAATAATAGAATAATAAAAAGAAAAACTACAGTGTTATGTCGTTATTACACATAGATAACAAGTGTACAAAGTCATCACAGCACGCTGCTTACAAATAAACTGTCCTTTTATTGACAAGTTGATATTGAGTTGATACAGTAAGAGCATACTGTTATATGGGTTGTATCATCAGATCTGAGTTGGGTGTACAAGGTGTCATCGTTTCCTTTTGTACACACATTATGAATTGAATATACTGATCACCATGGCAACCAGATTGTACGACAATATCAGTGCTATGTTCTTCGTATAAAGTTACTGCTGCCAACAGAATGGACCCTTTTCAGTCAATTAACTTCAACCTGGTAAAATTATTAAGGTGGGTGGCTGAACGGATCTAAAATAAAACCACAACTTAGCGAAATCACAAACATTTGCATGAATTGGATATTCAGTGGCATGTTCTTTTTAGACAAGAGGCTGGTAATATAGTGAAACTATTACAAAACAACATGGTGTACCTCTAAAGGAAGAATAAAACTTTGATGGGCACAGTGGTTGAACAAAGGTCTGAGGAACTGTGTCAGGGTTGACAAAGTGCTGTTGTCATTTTATGGCAACTCCAGCCATATTGCTGTCCCTTTCTATGATCTCTATCTCTGGTTAATACTGAGATGATCTGGTATTATAAAGGAACAACATGATTCAGCATGGCACGCACAGGGAGGCTGGAACAGGCTCTTGAACCCAGCTCAGGCCTTTTATGGTCCACCCACCATTTTCATTTGGATGCTTCCTCACAGAGGTGTCGTACCCATGACCGGGATCAGTCTGTCTTACCCTGATGCTTGTCTGAACAATGAGAGGGGGGTAAAGATGAATCTGTCCCAGTGTCAGTGTCTACACAACCCATGATTCAAGTAGATCATCACACATATTGTTTCTTCTGGGCTTGTGAGGCGAAGTCTTTGGCTTTCTCCTTAGCTGCCAGTGCTGTCTCCCTCGCTCGCTCTGTGGCCGTTTCTGCCAAGGTTCTGGATGGAGTTTCACCTACAGAGGAAATAAAATGTTGACCTTAATTTGGCTGAACAATTTATATATGTTGTTCAAGAATACAGGTGCTATACCCTAAAATTCTTTAGCTGTCTGTGTAAGTCTGCTCTCCACACCAAACCCCATGACACATTTTCCAGAGGGGCTGTATGTGAGAATGCATAATGTACGAGTCTGGAACTCATCATGCCCCGCCTCCCACACACTCTAGTCAGAAGCCACCCTTCACCTGAATGTGCCAGATATTTGTCTGTTGTTGTGAAAGTGTCTGACCTGGAAAATAACTGGCTGCATTCGGAATATGTGAAAGACAAACAGGAAAATATCCAGTCCCAATTTTCCAGAGTTCAGCTCTAAAAACACACTTAAGTCGGCCACTGCAGTTTCAGGTGGTGGCAGACAAATACTTTAACTTTCTATGAAGTTGTAAGAGAGGCAACACTTACAAGCTGAAAAAGCTGATATAAACAAAACTTAGAAAATAATCTCGAGAGCAATGGTTTCTCTCCTTTTTTTGCCACACCCTTCTTTAGAAGCTGCTGCCCAAGTTTTCCACACACAAAGAACAAAGAGGTCTTGTGTTAAACAGAGTGAACTCGAGAACATCATGCGTCATATTTTAGATTTGACTGATGTGTAAGATGTCAACCATCAGTTCATCTTGTACTTTAAATCTGCTGACCTGAATGTTTACAGCCTATCTACCATCAGAGCCCTTGTTTCCTTTTCATAGCAAATTCTAGCCATAAGTGCAATGCACCAATTATATTTGTTACTAGTTATACCACATTCACATTTTAACTACATCAGATCAACATGTAAATGTCAATAGAGATGAATAAGCTGGTAAATGAATGAGAACTTACCTTGCATTCTGGACAGTACATATTCAAACCCCTTCATGGTCTTAGTAACACTGGTCTTGAACCTTGCGAGGCCAAATTCCTGGAAAGAGAAGACACACATCAACCAAGACAGAAAATAGCTCTTGGAGATTAATGTGTCTGCAATCTGTAACTCACATCCCATGTTTATTTATGTGCACTCTCAGCGCTGGAAAACATTTAATAAATCACTCAGATAACTCAGCTGTTGCATCTTAACACAGAATATTATGCTACAGATTCTAAATGACAGATCAGTGGTTGAGTCTTCTTGTCAGACTCCACTGTTCTGTGCCGTTACGTAGCGCTGAGCTCCACTTTACTCTACTGACCTGAACAGCTCTAGAAAGCCCATAGACATTGGAGGAGATCCAAGCTTCTCTATTCAACTGTGTCCAGCCGCTGTTGTCAGGGTTAATTCGATACTCGCACCGCTCTTCTACAGACTGGGGCAGAGAGAAAACAAACAAACAAGGACAACGTGAGGCCGTGCTACGACTATATGTGACACTATGCACATGTAAGTTCAAGCACCAGGTTACCATGAGGCGAGCGTGGCTGATGTTCCATGTGAGTGTGGTCATGGTCCTTTTGTGAGGGTCCACGATGGAGTCCTCGATGATGTACGCTGAGCTGGCCATGTGCTTTGGGAGGTACCGTTCCATCCAGCGAGGCGCTCGACTGACTTTGGTCAACAGACGTCTGGAAATCAGGCAGTTGGATGGAGTAACCTCTCTGAATATTATGTCTTCAGTCAAAACATGGTTACTGTGGGAGAGAAGGAAATGGTATGGATTAAGACATGTAGGGGTGCAACTAATTATTATTGATATTCTAAATTTCTTTGTTGAATACTAAAGTCTTAAAATTGATTTTGTCTAATAAAAGTCCAAAACAAAGATATTTAGTTTCAAATAACCAAAGAACAAACAAAAAACAGTGTTAGGGTGTTAGCTAGTGGAGGTAAAGAAGCTTCAAGTTTTCTCTGTTACAGTGTCACATTATCAGTTCATAAATTAAAGGTTCAGTGAGCAGAATTTAGTGATATCTAGTGGTGACGTTGCAAGTTGCAGCAGAATACCCCTCACTTCACCCTCCCCTTCCAAACATGAAGGAGAACTTCTGTTGTCATAAAAACTCAAAAGGTGTTTAGTTCGTCCAGTTTGGTCTACTGCAAAAAACATGGCAGCCTCTGTAGAGAGGACCTGCAGTATTTGAATATAAAGGGCCCATTCTAGGATAAAGAAAACAATTCGTACAATTTGCATGATTACACATGAGTGAAAACATGTGTAGGACTATTTAATATCTGCCCTTAGACCCCTTTCACCTAAATCTTCCACACTGAACCTTTAAGTGTGTGAAATGGTACACTACAAAATAAGCTATTGACAATTAAATGTAATAAAAAGAACAATATGTGCATCTGAACTACAGTGGTACTTTCTGAGGTACAGCATAGAATTGAAACAAGTGAGTGCAGCCACACTTTCCACAGACACAATGAGAGCCAACACGCTGCACACACACCTGTAGGGGTTGGGATATCGCTGCCAGAAGGCGATACAGACTTGGTCCCAGGTATTTTTGAGTAAACCTGCGCAGGAGAAGTATTTCACCATTGTTCCCTCGGTTTATTCTGGCAGCAGCAGCAGCAGCAGTCTGTGTCAATACAGAGCCAACACAACAGGTCATCAGTTTACTACGTTACTTCAGCCTGTTCAGAGTTTACGTAGACAAAATGTGACTCACAGAAAGGTGTCAACGACTGTCATGAGGATTCAGGCTTTTGTTAGAATGTGCACACACATGTGGAATCAGTCAAAGCCATCGACAGACACGTTCAGGAACTTTCCAGCTAACAGCTACACGACAGCAAAACAAATTCAAGTAAAACACGTTTAAAAAAAAAAAGTTCACTAGTGTTGCTCTGATCAGCCTGTGTTCCAACGTTACACATCACACACTAAAACTCAAATATATTGAGGTCAAGTCAAATATAACGATACTGTCCCATCTGTCACGTCCGCACCGCTTAGCTTCCTGTTTAGCATGAGCTAGCCTAGCATGAGATATGAATTAAAAAGCTCGGACCTGGAAGTTCCCTTCGCGTCGCCATTCAACGGCATCGAACCTCCGGCGGCAGAGGCAGTTAGTTACCTGTGTGGGGACATCGACGTTCAGGACATACGTGTCAGCATGTCTCACTGCTGCCGGGACGAAGCTCGCCGTGCTGCCCGGCCACAAGTCCTATCACACCGAGGCTCAGGAGGCTGGAAGTAGAGGGAAGGTCACGCTGCACCACACTTCCGGTATGTGGTGCAGCTGTAAGGTTCAGTTCGAACACTAGGGGGCGCCACACGCCTGTATAAATGCCACACAGTGTCCATCAGAGCAGCTGTTCTCCAAAGAGTTCACTTCATGCACTTTGGATCGAATGTCTTTTAATGTAGAAACAAATAATGACTGCATCTGTAAGGCTCCAACAAAAGAACATCACCCAGGAAACCTAATATTTCCCTTCACAACATTAGCATAATCATGGCTAATCTGCCCTCGCCTTGCTATTTTTGGACATGCACCCCTTAAGCACAATGTGGTGGAAAACAGATGGAACATTTATCCTGCACAACTAAATCAGCCCTGAAACCATCTCTTGTCTGCAGCAACAATCTTCACACATCAGCCGTAATGCCTAATGGGTCCAAACTTAATGTTGTGGTCTGCTGGTATGGTCCCAATAAAAGGCTTGCAGTTTTTATTATAATCCAAAGCACACAGGGGAATATAGGCTAAGCCGTGAAATCAATAATGTGGGTGTCGAGAAGAAACCAGCAATGCAATATTTTTCTATTTATTTTCTCTGTTGAAAAATGAATCACACAGCACATGCAGGCAACATTTGTCTGCTTCATTAAATCATTTATTGGATGTTGGCTGAAAGTTTATGTGAAGTAGAAAAAATGCTATGATCTATTTTTCCTCGATTTAGACAATCTATAGAATTTTACAGCTGTCACATTATTTTTCACTCAACAAAAATAATTCTCCCTAAAACTGTGACTTTATGTGTTTTCGCTTAAATATTAAATTTCCATGTACCTTTATTACATAATTTCAATGTAAAGGGTCTCATTTAATGACGTGTTTTCTGTCATGTTGAATTAGTGTAAATAAATCAAATCACTTCAGAGTGAAAAGTGAAAGTTGTGTGTTTAATGTATATATTTATGTGTAAGTTTAATTTAATTTAATCACAGCGCTATTTTTTAAATATGACCCTTTTTATTGATACTATAAAGATACATGGAAATGTAATATGTAGTTGAAATACATATCAATTCACTGCATTTTTTGAGTGTACATTACCTTCAGTCTGCAGGCTACATGCACCGCAGCACATGCACTAACTACCCCCAAGAGTTTTGAGTAGTGTTAGTAAAGGCTGTAAGTGGTTCACACCTTTTTGTAAAATGCTTTAATGCCACAATCTGACTTCATTTGAAGCCTATGTCTGTTTATTTCACATGGAGGCACGGAACAGAGCTTCTTAATGCCTGAACGTCAAATGAATGGTCATTTGTTTTCTCATTCAAAGACCACGAACAAAGGACACTTTATGGGTGAAATAAATCCAGAACAGGTTTTCACTTCTTCCAAGTCCCCTCTTTTTTTTTTTACATACCCTCAAAGCAGCCACCCCCCATTCACTATTAAAGACATCAAGAACTTGTTGCTGTCGCTTCGCACGGTTCAGCAGCTTCCAATCCCATTTATCTGTACAGAGACTCCCACTGCTCCGTCTGATCAGGAGCAGCTGGTTGTGAACACAATTAACTTCCTGGTTGGCGAGAAAAATCAGCAGTGTCAGCCACTGGTAACTTGGATGAGGATTAAATATTGCACATCGGCAGTTAATCCAAAATGGATTCATTAATTCAATTTAAATTCATCCAAATGTTTTGAGCAGCTGACAAAAAAAGTGTGAAATATGAAACATCAATAGCCTCAGCTTACGCAGGGTATGCAGCTGAGCATAATAAATTGGACACGAGCAACCAACAGAACACATTTTACATTGTACCAAGTTACTTAACACCTTAGCAAACATCTTCCACATATATTTGAACAGGTTCAACAAATGTATTTTCACAAGTACCACTCACAAAGTAAACAATAGTCTTACATAACGAGATTTACACACAAAGCTTTGAGCCCTCTTCAGTGACAAGGATACTCAGGATCAATTCAAGTCAAAATGTTACTTCTGAACCACATGCACCACAAAGGAGAGGTGTGTTCAGTGTGTTCAATCATATCCTACTGGCTTTAAAAAAAATAAGTTATGTTAAACTCATACAGCGGTGGGAGGGTGCCCACCATTACGACCATTGAGAGTCAGGCCTCGTATGGAGCGGGTCCTTAGTGAGCCCTCGGGGTGGAAAGACTCTGGCTTATCCTCACAGCGAAAGACCATGAGGAAGCCATTCCGGTAGTTTTTATTCATCCACCCGTACAGTAGAGGGTTGGTAAAAGTTGAACACATTGCCACGATATGGAACACCGTGTATATCAGTTTGTACTCCTTAAACCGAAGCACCAGGTCCAGATCGCTGGCCAGCTGGAACACATGGAACGGCAGCCAGCAGAAAGCAAACACCACCACTACAAGCGCCAACATCTTGGTGGTCTTTTTGCGGCGGTTGATGCTGTCGTTGCGGCTGGATGGGCTGATGTGATTCTTCAGCTTGACCCAGATGCAGATGTAGGCATAGCTAATGATGGCTAAAGGAATAATGTACTGCAGGAGCAGCACCGAGAGGCTGTAGATGACTCCACCCCTGCTGGTCTCGTGGGGCCACTTCTCCGAGCAGACATCGATGCGCAGGTTGATGGAAGGTATCTCTTCGTTGCGGTACTCTCTGAAGATGGCCAAGGGCGCTGCCAGGATGGCAGACGTAGTCCAGGTGATCGCCATGATGAGGAAGCTGGAGTTCCACGTGAGGCGTCGACCGAGGTGGAAAACGATACAGCGGTAACGTTCCAGAGCGATGACGGTCATCGTAAGGATGGAGACATGCACACTCAGGGCCTGGGCAAAGGGTACCATGTGGCACAGCACGGCCCCAAACTTCCACTCATCTAACAGAGTGTAGACCAGAGTGAAGGGCAAGCACAGAGTGTCCACTAACAAGTCGGCCAGGGCCAGGTTGGCGATGAAGAAGTTGGTCACTGTTCGCATGGTTCTGTAGCGAATGATCATGTAGATGACGAGAGAGTTGCCCAGCAGCCCCAGCAGAATGATGAGGGAGTATGCCATTATCAACGTGATCTGAACTCCAAGGTGCTTGGTGATGTCACTGTGGAAACCAGGTGGGTGTAAACCCATGCTGTCGTTAAACAGAATAAAGGCATCACTACCAGCTTCTCCTTCATCCTCTGTGTTGTTGGATGAGTCTTGGGGACTCATTTTAGTGGAAGATGCCAGGTCGAGGCCGTGCTGGCTCCTGAAGAGAGAACACATGAAATAAAATCACTGTTTGAGACAGACCAGGAAGAATATTGTTCATACAAGAAATGGTAGTCGTTCTGAAAAATAATAAAAGTTTGAAGCTGTTTATTTATTTATTTTTATTTATCTATACCACTTGTACTTTTTGAGTGTCGCAGGGGGTGCTGTAGCCAATCTCAGCGGACATTTTGCGAGAAGCAGGGTACACCCTGGACAGGTCAGCAGTGTATCGCAAGGCCGACATACAGAGATAAACAACCATTCACACTCACATTCACACCTACAATCAATTTATAGTCAATTTAGGTTCTCCCTAACACCAATCGTGTTTGGATCGAGAAAGGAAGTCCGAGCACCAGGAGAAAAACCCACAGAGACACAGGTAGAAAATGCAAACTTCACACAGAAGGACCCCTGCCAAACGGAACCCTTATTTTCACCCCCGATCTGCATTGTCATGTCGCTGCCATCTGTCGCTTGTCTTCACCAGAAGAGCAAATCATGTGCTTCATGATCCGCCCACATCTAAATATGTATCAAAAGCAACCAGTCCGAGTTATGAGTGCAGTTCATGTCATGAGGGACACAATCTCTCACTGGCTTCCCATTGCCAAAGATTAACTGTGTTTGCACAAATACTTTACTAAACCCTGGGGCTCTCTGGTGGTTGACCCTGCTCAGGGTTTTTATTTAATGTACAACCTTCTCTTACATTATCCTCCATCATTCAAAACTAACTAGACAATATTGGAATAGTACCTAAAACCATATTGTTTATTTTCAGGGTCTTTTTCCCCTCACAAGCACTAAATGAACTGCAAGAGCTTTGACTAAATCCAACTTCTAATGAAACCGGATTAAACAGAAGTGATACACAACTATTTCATTATTCTCCTCATATCATCTGAAAAAGGGCAGTTTGCATTGTAAAGGACACACTGTTATTAAAGTCATGTAGTAATTAACTTGAGAGCAATGACACAGTGCTGTTTGGAAGAGAAGAGAGTTCTCTATGTAATTACAACAATCGCACAAGATGGCATTAAGGAAGAAATGAAGAAAATGGAATATACATTTCAGTTAGATGATAATCAATATAAAAAAACAGCTTTTGCTCTATACACTTGTTCCAGACCATATTTCTAACCTTGAGATATTCATATTAATATAGCACGCCTGGGGCTGAGGTACATGCATTCATTTGGCGGCCGAGAGCAGCGCTCTCAAGAAATATGAACACCTGTGCCATGACAAAGGCTGGGGGGAGTGAGTCAGTTCAAAAATTCATCATTAGAGCTGTAGACTGCTCACACATGCACGCAGCCATTTCATAAATGGAATATTGTGAGGTAAGCCTTATTTCTGACAGAGAGAGAGAGAGAGACCGGCACTGGCCCATGTTACACAACAATGTCTATTTTTGAAAAGTCATTTTCTCCATGTATAGTTTCTTTTACTCATTATCTTGTCTCTCCTGTCAATTTACCTGTGCAAGGCTGAGTGCTCTTGAAGAATATAGAGTGTCTTGTCACACATACAAAAACTTAATGTCAAAGTTGACCTTTGAATAATAGTTGAGATTCTAACAGAGCAGATTAATGCTAATTACATTTAATGATATTAGACCCAGCAAATGGCTTTTCAACAAATCCAGAATCTAATTTGATGATGAAGGTGGACGAGTTAGAGGAATATAAATGGGACACTGTTGTAGCTACTTTGTGTGCCTATGGCCCAAAATCCAATTTGGATATTTTTGCGGCTAACACTCAAGTCCTTCTGTTTTGACACAAACAGGAGAACATTTAATGAGAGGCCATTGCTTTGGTGACAGACACACTTTGTCGGCCTGGGTCTGTTCCTGTAGACGGTTTCTCTGCAGATCTCTGAACTGACTGCAGTTTACTGCTGCAATTGCTTTTTTTCAAAAATGTGTTATAATGAAAGCTGATGGAAAAAAATATTGAAGTTATCAATAAAATGGAGAGTAAATGCTGTTTTGTGGCATGATTGTGTTGCTTTATTTTCTTGTATGCATCAGTAACTGGATTCAGGCAACAAATAGTCGAGGCGACAAGTGTGCATGCGTGCGTGTAAGTGTACGTGTGGTGTATATGTTTGTGTGTGTGTGTGTGTGTGTGTGTGCGCGCGCGCTCGCGTGTGGAGTATATGTGTGTGGTATGTAGTGTATATGTGTGTGCGTAGTGTGCATATGTATGTATGTATTCATGCTGTGTTTGTGTCTGTGGAATTAAAAACATTAATTAAGGCTTTTGGTTCCTTAAGATTTAAGTACACAACACACACACACACACACACTCACACACACACACACAAACAAACACACACTCACACACACACACACAAACACACACACCAGGAGCCCTTAAAAACGAGCTCATACAAACATTATTACACTGCCAATAAAGTAAAAAGCGTGAACATGTACAGGCTGCCTGTAACCCCCTGTCACCAGAGAACGCACAGCCACGCACGGACCCGCTGCATGGATTTACCAACAGACTGCAGGCGTCATGTGCACTTTACAAAGGATCAGTAATTTGTGAAGGCGCCCGGTTCCTCTGATCAGAGATGGTAATCCTGCACTTGAGGCGGGCTTGTGTGATATGAAGAATACACCTGCTGGAGCAGAAAGAAGCTAAAACCGGATTCTAATCATCTCCATGCACCGTCGTCAGATTATGATGAGCTGCCTCACTCCCAATCAAACGCTCATTGATGCTTCGTTCGTGCGTAATTTGTCGCCATTTGTGTAACTCACTAAAAAGTGCGCAATCAATATCTCCACTTGAGCCATCAAAGCTTATTCAGCCGCGCAGACAGGTGCGCAAACAACGCCAACACTCTGCTGTGGCAAATAATGTTTTCCATGATCCTTTTCAAATGGTTTTTCCTCGTATCCAAATTACGCACATGTAGTTTCAGTAACTACAGGTTACACTGTCACAGAGGAACAGAGACATTAATACCTTTAAGCATTTCTGCCATCAAACTAATCTCGCAATAAGCACTTAAAGTCGAAATCTACATATTAATGGACTCACCTTTTCCCCTCTATATCTCCTTTCGCATGCGCGTCTTCAGTCGAGACTGGCGTGAGACATTGAGGTGGGAAAATCCCGAAGCTCCTCCCAAGCTGTGGCAGCACACAGTGCGCATCTTGTGGCTCGACCGTGCGTTCCTGAGGCTGCGGGTCTGTACGACTCAGTGTGAGTCTGTGAGCGTCTACACCAGCAGCGCCAGGCAGGGTCTGTCCGTGGGAGATGTGCGCAATGGATGCGCTCTATGGATCCACATTTTTGTTCTGCATGTGTGTTATCTCTATTCCACTCCATTATTCAGCAAAGAAACACGTAAAAAATGCAGTTTGAGTAGCTCAACACGTCACTAAGTTTATTACATTTTATATTTTGATATGTGTTTATGTTTATCCTTCCTTGAAGGCTTCTTCCCTGTTATTTCTCCCCTTTTCTTTATGAGAACAATTGCAAATGAACTTTGGAACAATCATGGGTTGTAAACAACACATCATCATATTGCTTTATTCCAGGCTCCATCATTTCACTGTCTCAACTGATCTAATTTCTGCAATCAGATAAAGAGTGGGCTGGCACAACACTGTGCTGCATGTGACACAATTTCACATTGTTGTGCAACATGCAATTGTTGGTTAACGCATAAAACCTACTGTCAGATTTAGCTGATATGCCTCAGAGACAATGAACACACAAATCCCTCACACAAGCTCATTTTTGTGAGCTCCCATGACTTCCTAAAAGAGATTTAAGTTTCTGCTGAGTGCATATTGTTATTTTTAGTTGGAGCAATAGACACGTGCAAAGGCAGTATTTTAGTGCCAAGATGATGAAAGAAGAACTGTTGTTGAATTGTATGGATTTCAATCAACATTTTAGTATTCAGAGAGAATCTTTTACCTAAATGACATTAAACACATGATGTTTTACTGTTGACTGGCTTGTGCCGACTTTCTTTTCATGGAAATGCTTGGAGCAGTGTATGAAAAGATGGAGTCTTCAGGTTACGTCTCATGGCTGTTTTTGTATGTTGATAAACTTGTGTATATATATGTACATCTGCAATATATTGAATTTACAGTGAAGAACATTTTCTATGCTTGAAATTAAAATAAAACTCAACCCACCTTGAAAACGTTTATCTTGAAATAACTTGGATTTAGAGTGATGGAACTGAGTCACATACTTGCAGCTCCCATGACTCTGTTTGAAAAGAGTTCAGCTTATCAGACCTGTGGCACAGAGACAAATTAAGAATGTCATTAAAGAATTTAGGAAAGGACTTGAAAACAGATGCCACTTGAAAGAAGACAAAGTAGATAAAGGAGCATAAGCCGAGTTGAAAACCATCCCTACCTTCTGCGAGTGAGGATCACCAGAGGTGTTTTCTCCTGAGCGTTGTTTCTATATTTCCCTGGAGCTGCTAAGAGTCGGCTCTCATCGTCCCAGCTGAGATTTATTGTTGAAGGAGCAACACGAGATTCTCCAATGCTCTTTGTGGTATTCAATAATTCAATGATTGGAGATTGACTCAACAACAGAGATTCAACTTATTGATTAGGGCAGGCTGCTCCTCCGCCTCAATTTATTCTTTCAATTATGAGGGCTGTTCTCCTTCCCCCCCACACGCACTGGGTCACTCTGCAGTCAAGTTTGTCAGTCCACATGCATCACTGGTAAAGGATTTCTGTCATGGCCACAAACAACAAATCTGCAACAGGTCCCAAAGCAGCATTATCAGTTTACCTGGGCTCATATCTGCATGCACCTATATTGAGTGAGCTGTGACTCCCCTCCATATGGCTGGGGATCCTGTTTGAACAGTCCACTGTTCTCAATCTGTTCACTGCCTCAGTCCAGCTCCTCTGAGAGCACTGGTGCCACTAATCCTATACATGATCAGAGACGGTGTGTGTACACTGGGGTTGTTGTGCCTGTCTCTTGTGGGCTGTGTGAATTATTGAATGTGGGAGAGGAGGACGCACGAACACACACATCCCAATGACACCTCCGCCATTTCCCTTTCTCTCTCAGTGTTGCTCAGATGAGGCCAAACTTGACAGGTAGAGACTGCTGTCTATTCAAAGACAAGCCTTTAACGATTAAAAACATTGAGTTGAAAGGATGGCGAGTCTGTGAAGAGTGCAAATCGGATTATTTTGCGTGTGATGCTCCAATTATACCTCCTGCTGTGCTTTTCCTTTATTCTACTCAGGTCAATGTATCTGGGAAAGTAAAAATTGATCTAGGGCGTAATCCTCTGTCTCCCATCAAGCCTCTGATGTCCATTTGTATGTAAATATAAACAGGAGTTCAATTAAATGAACTTGAATGTTAAATAGTTTTCCTGTGGTGCTTAATAGTGTTTCTGCTAAACAAGTTGGGTTGTAACAACTTGAAATCATCAGTTGTCAGCAAGAATCAGTCCATGGGGGTGGATTATCTTAAATAATAAATGAAAAAATAAATAACATTTTTTTCTCTCTCAGCTTGCTGTAGAAAGTGTGAGTTACAAATAACTGTGTGTTTGTAAGATGGGCACCTGGAGATCTGATGATGGGAAATGTATTTTTCAGTCTTTTGAGGGTTTGAGACTTAAAGTCGTGACTCTCTGTTAAATGTTAACCATATTTATTGAAGTGGAGTCCTGCCAGTCCCAAAATCCTGGCTGCTGGGCTGCTTGTGTTAAGATGTAATTAAGTCAATTGAAAAATGCCCAATCACAAAGCCATTGAGGTTGCTCTGCAGAATTATAATATTGTGAGATGCAGATTATGTGTTTCAATGCAGGACCTTCCCAAAATGAAACAGAAGATAAGTGCATTGAAGTAGGAAATGTTTTTGCATCAGTTTCCCAAAAGGACATAATTTATGGCCTCGTCATGGATAATTGCAAAGATGACGTTCTGGTTAATATCGTTCTGGTATTTGGGAAATCTTATGTTCACAAACCTATAAACCTGAGAGTTAAACCTATAGATTGAATGTGTTTCACAGTTGTAGTCGTTTTAATTTAACTTTATAATGATTTATTTCGTTGATTTATGATTTCTTCCATTGCCTTTTCTCTTGCTTATCATTTATGAATATAGATGTACTGGTTGTTTTTTGTAAAGCTTTTATTTACTAATTAAATATATCTATTATTCAGTATCTGATTTAGGTGCCACATTGTTTGCACGTTTGAAAAGTGTCTTCATCACCCTGCTGTTTGCTGTGAGACTTAAATAAGATTTAATGTAAAAGAAAAATGCAATGGACATAACTCAACTTTATAGCAGAATGGTTCAGAAAAAAGCCCTAGTCTTTTTAATTAAATGATTAATTTTATTTACTCATGATTTATGTATTTCTGTTTTGATTTCTTTCATGTTTTCTTTCCTTCTCTCTTATGTAATACAATATTTTTGTCTCATATCCATCTTTTCTCTTGCTTATCATGTATGTATATAGATGCACCTGCTTAGTTTTAACATTCATATGATCATGTTTTACTATTTATTGTTCAGCATCTGATTTTAGCTCCATATTGTTTGCACGTTTGAAAATGATCTCATAATAATAATGAAAGTGTCTTTCTCATCGCACATCCGGCTGTTTGCTGTGGGACGCGTTGACCAATCAGAGGAGCGGGCTGTGGTGGACGCATGCGCAGTGCGCGTGTACGTGTTGTTCCCAACAGCAGCCCGGAGGAGCAGAGTCCGGCTCTGAGAGACGTCTCTCCGAAATACTGACGAAGCGTGAGTTTGTTAAAGCGGTAACTTAGCGCTGAATGTTGTCTCGGTGTTTACCTTTTACTTTGGCTTGTTTACTGTTTTTGAAAAGGTTGTTTACAGGCTGTTGTACGTCGCAAACAAACCATCTCCTGTACAAACAGCGAGCTAACACTGTCCCATGATGGATCACCTGCTTCTCAACTGCTGGTGACACTTGACTCGAGGGTTTGGGTGGAGAGCTGTTGTTGTTGTTGTTGTTGTTGTTGTTGTTGTTGTTGTTGTTGTTGTTGTTGTTGTTGTTGTTGTTTTGTGTCTGTCTCAGAGGCTGCTGCTCTGTAGGATCCAGACTCACACAGTGGTTCAGCTCATGTTACAGTAGTGAAGTAAAGTAGTGAAGTGTCAACTGTGTGTTTCTCTCCTCCTCCAGGCTTTTGCTTTCATTTCCTCAGTTTGGACTCACTGCAGAGGGAAGGAGCCCTCATCATGGCCACTGCTGCTTCTGCTGCGCCTCCTGCTGTTCCTCCTTCCACCAAAGGCAGCCTGAGAGAGGATCTGACCTGTGCAATATGCTGCGACTTGTTCCGTGACCCCGTCATGCTGGACTGCATGCACCACTTCTGCAGACCCTGCATCTCCAGGTACTGGAGGGGAACCCAGGGGCCTGTGACCTGCCCGCAGTGCCGCAAGGTGTTCACCTGCAGGCAGTTTCAGACCAACTACCTGGTCACTGCCATGGTGGAGAAGGTCAGGGCCACCACCTCGCACTCCTACATACAGAACCTGGAGGTGAGTTCACCCATCTAAACCGGAATCATCCGGCTGGCACCCGTCCACCACTTTATTCTTGGTCACCTGGAGAGTGGTAATCTTAAACAAATACCTTTTCCCTTATCTCAAAACATATCTCGCTTGAATTGCTCAGGACAAAGTTCACTCGACACGCCCACATTAGTAATTCTAGTAATTCTTGCTAGGTTTACCTGTTGTTTACAAAATGTACAGATAAGTCATTATTCAACTTTAAAGTTATTCTTTTAAGGATTAGTTTGATGTTTTCAGAAATGTGCTCTCTCAGTTATTTTCAGAGTGAAACTGATAAAACTCATGTATTACCATTCACTATATGCATGGCTGAAACCAGCAGCTGCTTAGCTTAGCATAAAGACAGGGAACTCCTGGCCTGGCTCTGATCAAAGGTAATAGAATCCACTTACAAGCACCATGAAAGTTTAATAATTAACAAGATATATCGATAATAACAATTTTTTCAGCGTTAGGCCATTTCTTGGTTGGACACAGTTGCTTCCTGTAGTCACTGGATTTTGGCATACTCTTCACTACGGCCTTCGCATCACTGTTCATCACTGGACAACCTTGCACAACTATGTTATCGCCAAATCTCCATTTCATGCAGAACTTTCTTCTGGCAGGTGTTTCGTCCTCCTTTTCCTCAGTGGGTTGTTATTTGTTTTAAAGTTCACCATATCTCTCCTAATTAGCCCCTACCTCTGATTGGCTACTGTTCCCTGTTTGGTTATGGTTTTTGGTTATGATTATGATTTTTGGAAAAGCTCTGACAAACAAGACCAGGTCAATACTTAGCACATGGCTGGACCATATAGTATATGTTATGGGACAGTATGACACTAAGTAAAATATAAATTACGTAATTTTCTGTTTGCACTTCGGCTACATTACACAGACTTTTTATGAGGGTGGGGGCTGGTTAAAGTGCGTTGAATGTGCGGTTCAGCCTATTCAGACATTTTCCTTCACAAATATAGCTCCTCCAGGTAATATTTTAGAAACTGTTAGGGCCAATTCATTTTTTTAAATAGTAAAATCAGAAATCAAAGTTTGGTTGGCCGGCCAATGGTGTAACTTGATCATTTTTTCCACACACATATTGCAGTGCCCATTGTCCAGCAAAAACATCGCTTGTTATGTGCAGGTCGATCCAAAAAACAAACAATAACCCACAAATAAAATTTTACACAACATTTTAGTAATAAACTCACTGTTTGGTGTCCTGCATTGACAAGCAGGCCCTAAAAAGTTGGAGCTGCTTGTTGTTCAGTTGCAGTCTGTAGAGTGCAGTGCAGTGTTTCCCTCAATTGCCTAGATGGTCCAATATAATAATCATAATGAACCAAATTAAAATGTGCTGTTGCGAGCATAGATTCACTCAGCCCCTCCTTATCTGTCTCTTTGTCTCTCTCTCTCTCTCATTATCTTGCTCTCTCTTTCTCTCTCCCCCCTCTGCTTTTCAACACAACAACAATATACACATCTCTGTTAAGGTATTATCATATTTTTATATATATAGTTATGTACACTACATTGTTTTATAGTTATTGACTGATATTTATTATTTATTTATTTTATCTGCCATTGTTTGATTTGTTTTTACATAATTCTTGTCTAGAAACAGCTGAAAGAGACGTTGGAGAGCCACCGCTTGCGGAGGGAGGACTACATTAACAGCATTCACAGAGAAAGAGACAAGATGGAAACAATAAAGGTACAACACTCCTCCGGGAGGGAGACTGGAGGGATGGCAGCACTTAACAGATAAGAACGCACATGTTCCTGTCTAATGTCTGTTTGCAATACGTCGTTGTGCATGTTTAGTTGTGTTTGCAGATGTGGAAAGTCACAGTTTGAGCTTTGATATGTAAAACATATTGGTTTTGTGCTTGTGTGCATGAATACCTTTCTAACCTTTGACTCTTTTAGTGTCAGTTATGCAAAGGAAATCCATACATCATAATGATTCTGTCAAATTTGCATTCGGAGAAAAACCCGTTGCGTTAAACCACCCACAATTTTTCAAACATGAAATTGTACAAGGAGAGGGGACCAAAAGAAAACCATAGCTAATTTATTTAAGGCAGATGGATGATGAAGAGCTTGAGTTTATCTGTGCTCGCTGTGATGAGATGATGGACAGGAAATCCTTCCTCTCGTTGTTCAACATTTTGATGTCTTTGCTGCAATCTGTTTCTTGTTAGTTTCTATTTAGAAAAGTATTCTCAAGTGGGAGTAATTGGGTGTTTCTAAAACCGAACCCTCCTCACTCCCTCTCCGTGATGGAGCATCAATCTTATTCATAGTTTCTCTAGCGCCTGAATGAAGCCTCCTGCTTTTATTATAACCATGGTTATTCCCAAATAAATGCAAAGAAAACAGTATTCAAATCTTAATATTATTAATTGATTATATTCCCATTCTGCCTTGCTGGTGGTTTTCTATTGTTTTTAATGCTGATGTATACAAGATACTCTGTTTCTGCAACAGTCCCTGTTAATATATGCTTAAATACAATAACATTTAGTCATCCACCATTTTCCAGTATGGGTTTATTTGATTTTAAATAAAACATCATCTTTATGTTGTTAATGTCTGTACGACAATATTAAATGTCTTAATTTAAGCAGTTTATGAGTAAATGTTTATATGAGTAGTCGGAGGGAACTAACATTTACAGAGCCTGTTTCATTAGGAACATAACACAGGCATCGCACATGGTCAGTAAATCGGCATTAATGCAGCCTCACTGTTGCAGAGTTTATGATTTATTGTCAGTCCCTGCTGTTAAGATTAGGAACCCTCCTTGCGAACAAACAAAACAGATTTGAAGTGGATAGTGAGAGGATGCACGCACTGATTTGTAAAAAAAAAAAAAAAAAAAAAAACACTTGGCACCTTATCTAACTCCTTGCAGTTTCTAAGCGGTTGTGGAAAAATTACAGCACTGCACAAAAAATTATTTGCTTTAACATCACTGAATCCTCCCTTCAGAGATTTGGAGCAGATCTGCAGGTCCGTGTCAAAGCGGAATTCAGAGCTCTCCATCAGATACTGGACGATGAGGAGTCGTGTATGCTGGAGCAGTTGAGGAGGGAGCAGGAGGATGAGCTGGAAAAGGTCCAGCGCCACCTGGAGGCTGTCAAACTGACCGTGAGGGAGCTGGAGGAGAACATGAGAGTGCTGCAGCAGGCTAGTGCTTCCACTGAAAACATCGTACTGACCGAGGTGAGGGCCTTAGTTAGGACAAAAAGTCTAAATAAGTATGAAAGTTTGTTTTTCTCAAAGTAGCTGCCGAGCCATGAATTCAACATATCTAAATCTGTCATGTAATTTGATTTCTTTGAAACAATCCTTTTTTCAACACAATTTTTCTTTCATTTCCTGCTGTAGCTCCCAAAGCTAAGGTAAGTGTTCATTTTAGTGTTATGACTGATTGCCTTCGGCACTTTCTACCTGCCATGTGCTTATTTGATTTCTAACTCCCTTTGTGCAGAGAATAAATGGTTTGAAAAGTATGTTTTTTCCCCACAGACCATGTGCACAGGTGGATGCTGCCCCAGAGTTCGATACAAACACTTTCAGCAACAAATACATGGCCCCCTTACAGTACATCACATGGAGAAAGATATTCAAGTCATTGAAGCCAGGTAATTTCCCCTCTAATGTGCTTCACAGGGAAAAGATTTTAGCCGAGAACCAGTTCTGCCTCATGAAGGGGAGTAATTAAGGAAAAATTACATAAAGATGTTAAAGTGCTAACAGAATGACAGTAATGACACCATTGTTCCAGTGATAAGAAAATCATCGCTATTGTCGTTTAATGAATTGTTTCATCCCAAAGGTCCGTCCCCACTGATGTTTGATGTGGACACGGCGCACCCGAGCGTCAGAGTCTCCAGGGATAAAACCGTGGCGGTCGAATGTGACGGCATGACATGGCACTCTGACAACAGCAAGCGCTTCCTCCAGTGTGTTAATATTCTTGCTGCCCAGGGCTTCCACTCAGGGCGCCACTACTGGGAGGTAGAAGTGGGCTCCAAATCCAAATGGGACCTGGGCGTGGCCTCGGAGGCTGTGGACAGACACTCGCGGATCAAGCTGTGTCCAGAAAGCGGCTACTGGACTCTGCGGTTGCGTAACAGGAACCAGTACTCCGCCGGCACCCAGCCCTGGACCAGGCTGCAGCTCGGGTCGTCCCCTCAGAGGCTCGGTGTTTTCTTGGACTGCGAGGAGAGGAGGGTGTCCTTCTACAATGCAGACGATATGAGTCTGCTCTACTCGTTCACCAATGGGCCGAGGGGCAAAGTGTTCCCCTTCTTCAGCCCGTGCATCAGTGGCAGCAGTCAGGAACCTCAGCCTATCAAACTCCTCCACTACCCGCCTCTTGCGCTGTCCGGCTAACATGGCCGCAATCATTTCACCACAAGCTTTTTAATTTGTAAGAGCTGTCAATTCACTAAAGCCTGTTCTCCCTCAGTGATTTGAGGACATTATTGCCATAGTTTGCATTACGGTGCCAAGAAGATTGTACTTGCTGTTATGACTGGTTATTACCAGATTCTTCTATTTCCTATCCAAAAAAAAACTTAAAGACCTTGAAATGTTATGAAAATCTCCACTTAAACAAAATTCCATTCTACTGTAGTCATTCTAAAGAGGTTCATCCAGAAGGTCGGAGCGGTCAGCAGAAACACATTAAAGCACCCCATCATTTGGGTTGAATGTAGTGAAGCTGAGATGCATCTAATTATATTTCAGTACTGTTCAACCAATGATCAGCTATAGATGTATATTTGATGATTATTTCTGTCTGTCGGCTCACTTCTAATGTTTCTTTTAAAGCTTTGAGTTAAATCATAAGAGAATCATATTGAATTTTACTTTGAGATTCTGTTTGATTAAAATAGTTTAACCTGATTTATACATTAGTATGAAATGAAAATTCAGTGTGTTTTTATTTGAGATGTTTCTTGATGTAACTTTATAGCACTTTATGAGTTCTTATGCTGATTGAGCTTCTGTTGATCTGTCATTGCACATTCATTTATATACATTACATGTGCCTAGAATGCGTGGTATCATGAACTTGATTGTTTATTAGTTATAGTGGCTGAGAGAGCGACAGGATTCAGTCCATACAGTACATTTTGCATTGTTGTCATGTCAGTTAGATGCTCGATGATGTACAAGATCAAAGACCCATAACAGTTATTGTAAAAAAAAAAAAAGTGCTGATACAAATAATAAACCGGATCACTTTTTCTTTCTTAAATAAACACTGTCTCCGATTCTTTTTCTGCAGCTGTGACACTGCACACTCTAATGACCTCACTTGAAATAATCAAGGATGTTATTAAGCATCATCAAAGCAGAGTACACCACTGAGAACGCAACACTTGATGGGAATCCACAGCCATTCGGCAAGAGCGACAGGCAGAGGGTTGACTCCCCTGCACCTGGACTGGAGCGTTTGAACACACAGGCAATCTCTGACACTCCAAACAGCGAGAATAGGCGGGCTCTCGGTTATCTTCGCAAACACACGAGAGCACTGCCGTCCTGTTTCCTGCTGTCAGGTGAAAGGTCAGATAAACAGAGTGACAGTGGTGACTGCTCTGGACTGCCGGGATGGGCCTCAGGGGCACGCCGGAGCCGGATGCTGTTGCCTCCTCTGCTGACTGGAAAAGTGGCACAATGAACTGCACCAGAGGGGACCCATGCTTTTCCTGCACAGCGGCTACATGGGTATGGGTGCACCGACAGCTCAAATATCACACACTACTTCCACTGGTCGAGACCAGAACTAACTCAAGCTCCTGAATTGAACAGAGCTTTAGTAGTAAAACAATTATCTCCAAATACATAATCCTCTCTGCTTAACCCAACTATATTGTGCTAAAAAACCTCCTCAGTGTCCAGTGGTCAATTTTGAACTGTATAGCGTGCAACCTCTGCCAAGGTCCAACAGTCCCCCTCCTCCACTCCAATCAAACTGCACCAAAATGTTCAAACCTATAGATATTAGTTCTGTAAATAACAAAATAACTAATAACTAATGAACCAACAGACAGGGGAAAGCACAACCTCCTGTCTGAGGTAATAAATAACATTTCTCCATATGTACTTAAAGTGTAAATACTCAACTATTTACTAACACGTTCTGGGATCTCCTCGAGAATTAGTTGATACATCTAAAGGGGTTCATCCCATGACCATAACATTTTTAATGTTTGCTGTATCAACTTTATAAAGTGGCCATTTAAGCCAGAGTAAAGTTAGCATTAGAACAAAAGTTGTGTTTAAATGAAAGAACTCCAACTCATACATTTGCTTGGAGCTGCAAGGATTCATCGACCAGCCCCCTACCACTTAATGCATTCGCTTCATGGGTAATTAGTTGGTAAAAAATGTACATGCTGCTGTGCTGCTCCTTCATAATTGAAAGCTGACATGACCTACAACTGAAGAGAAATTTTGGCCGCAACTATCAAAACAAAACAGAAAAAAGGTCCACTTGAACAGAGACATCCACTTCAAAGTTGCTTGGCATGAAGGCTTCGCAGCACACAGGCCCATGGGTGTGAACTTGGGCAGTGAACAGCAGGCTACATGCGTGCACCACATCCTTCCTATGATCGTACCCGCGGATCTGTAATGTGTTTCCTGACCTGAGGATGGGCCGGACAGAGTGCTGGCACTTCAAGGACGGGTCCTTGAGTCCTCAGCTGTCTCTCAGGAGCCAGTAGGATTATAAACTCAACCCTTTTCATCTGGCGCATTAGGGGCCATCATGCTGTCCTGCATGACAAGTTATCGTTTTTTATGTTGCCTGAATGCTTATGTGTGCAGATTATTATTACACTGGACACTCAGGTGTTTTTATTGCGTTTTTGACCTTATTGGTTTTTACATTCATAATGAGATTTGGTTACTCTCAGGACAAAGCTTCGTTAGGCTATCAGCAAGATTGAGTGCGTTTATTTTCGAGGGCACTGCAGGGCTCGGACCAGGGGAACATTTTAATTACAACCATTCAATCACAGCATTGTGTGTTGAGGTCACAGAGGTGCATTGCTGTAAGAGATCTGAAGGGATACGCATTTCCACACAAAACACAAAATGTTCTTTTGACCCCTGTTATTCCGCACACTGCTGATGTTAGCTCTTCCGTTGCTCAGAAATCACAGAATAACAACACAGTCATACTGAGAGAAAAATATTTGTTTCGCAGTTGTCTTATCGACAGCTGCTTGATGGGGGTTTTCAGCACAGTGAAGGCACAGTCAGCAGAGAGTCTGGAGTCAGCCATTGTTGTTATTGTTGTAATGGATTTCCAGATACAGAATTCTATTGATTTTACAGTGCACTGCTGGTGCTAGAAAGCAGAGCTGCCTGGGATTGATTGCACTGGCTAGAATAGGCAAACTGGTTCTAAAGTGACTCCAACACACATCTGACTGGACTGGATTTATAGATGCAAAATACTCTTAATTAATGAAACACACACGCCTGCCACTGACATCTGTGTGGGTGTGTGTGTGTAAACACTGACCTTGTCACAACCAGTAATCCTCATAGAGACCAAATCCAAGTCATCAAGTGGCAAAATATCATTTCTTAGGTCCCGGTTAAAGGGTTAGCTATGAAGTCAATGCAAAGTCTTAAATGACATAGTATACTAAGCTCTATAGAACAGTCCACTTATGAAACCACATTTAAATTCACTAGGTCCAGATACCTATTTGGATCAGCACCAAATTGCACACAATGATAAATAGGTCCCCCACACATGTCTGTGGATGTGTGTGTACAGGTTTTTGCAGGATTGGTTGCATGCATTGTTTCCACCTCGTTTTCACTAATTAGTGATTTACAGATATGATTTGAAGCAAGCAAATAAGAAATCTCAAGTGTGTGTTTGTGTTTGTGTGTGTATGTGTGTGCATCTGTGTGCGGGAGAGAGAAAGAGTGATCACCCAAGTGCCCACACTTCATACCCTCTTTTGACTTTTCATTTCCCAGTGTATATGGTACATGAGTTTTCAATTTCCAAAATCTGTCTCTGTAAAATAAGACAGGGTTGACAGCACCTCATCGTTGGCACACTGTGCTCTTAGTACATGATTTTCATCCACACTCTGAAGACTCCCTGAGGAGGATGAACATGGGCATGGAGGGGGGGGGGTGAATGGGACTTGGACAAGGCTGGAGGAACTCTGCACAGTTAAGCTGTTGCTCCGAGTCATTGAACCATCTGACCCTTTGCAAGATTAAATACAAGCTTTTATAGAGCGACTCCCAGGGCCCCTCTGTTCAGCTTGTAGAATATGAAGAATAATTTGTGCTCTTAATAGGAAAAGAACCACTTAACTCAAATGAATAACAAGCATTTGATATAAACTGGTCAAATTACACTGCCATTAAAATGTGTCAGAGGAGTTACAGACTAGATCTATTTGACCGAAGGTAATATTCTTCTTATTTCCCTCCAGAGGCCGTGTCTCTGTTCTCTCAGGGTTGTTTGTCTGCCTCATGTGGTGACGACACTGACATATCCCTGTGGTGGATTCAGAAGAATTTCTGATTTTATTAAGATTACCTGCCGAACTATTTGGAGGCATTTGAAAATCAGAGGACGAGAATAATAATCGTGATGAAAACAAATCTGAAGCCTGCGCCCAAAACGTTTCCTACCCGTATAATTTTCTGAAAGCATCAGCTGGTGTAGACGTCTTCTGATTTTCATCACTTCTGTTCAGCACTAAGTGTTTATCAAGTTTGGATGTGTGTGTATCTTCTGTCTTCTTCCAGGAGGCATTTAAACACTCACAAAATATGAGAATAAACTCAATATCAAATGATTTGTACTAAAGAAATTCTGCTTCTCTTTCTGAGCATTATAAATTCTTTCATCATTGAAGCTGAACCGTGTGACCGTGTGTCCTTTATAATCATACAAAATGTATAATATGCTTATTGAAGGTATTAAACACAGAAGATGTCACAAATCTCAATTGATGCCCCCTATTATTCAGATGATATATTAGCATATATATAATATACAGATATAAAATGCTTTCCCAGTCTCGCTTATGCTCCATATCATGTTGGAAACATCATATTGCAATATTTGAATGGCTATCTATCTATCTATCTATCTATCTATCTATCTATCTATCTATCTATCTGTATTGATTGTTATATTTTCTATGATCATAAAAATATATATGTGTCAAAAACCATACAACCTATAATGCCTTGTGTTCATAATGAGATATTTTCCACCACCATCAGAAGTATGAAGGCGCCAAGCTATGTAAAGAGGGAACACGTGCACGCACGTACCACGCACACAGCTTGTTTTATGAACTGCATGGACGCGTGTGCATGCGCTCCAGTCACGAGCGCAGGAAAGGGAAATCATTGTAAATCCCATTGAGAGCCTGATGCATCCTTTAACCAAGCAGGAGGGAGAAGGAGTTGTTTTGACTCTTTTCCTCAGTTTCTGCTCCCTCCTCCTCTCTGACACACACACACACACACGCGCACACACACACGCACACACTGACTGACATCCACCTGAGTTTGTCCCCCCATCCGCGCACATTCATTCAAACCACCTCTCCTCTCTCGCTCCAGCGAAGTTAAAACTTGAAACAGCCTTGATTTCTTTCTTCCTTTTCTCTTCGTTGTTCTCACTCTCACATTAGAAACCTGAGGACTGAAGACTGCTGCTCTTCTGGACCGGAGATCTGGAGATGAAGACAGACTCTACGTTTCTCTGTCGGACTTGGATTGGATTAGCGTTTGTCTCAGGTGAGGAGGCTTCTCAGGCTCAAAGTTTCCAGCGCACTACTTTTTTACGTGGAGGTCGAGCTGTCTGTTGACTCTGACTTCAAGTAAATAATTGATGCTGTATTTAGTTTTACAGAGCTCAAAGTTTTATGCATGTTAAGCTGAGGGTTTAAACTGAAGCTGGGTGGATCCTGAATTTGAGACTTTTCAGATTTTTAATGACTTGTTTTCGTGACGTTGTATTCAGTGTAACTTCGAGGTTATTTTGTGATGCACATTGAAAAGTCCTTCAAATCCCTCATGTTTGCAAATAAGAAACATTTTTTGAAGATCCACTGAATTTACAAGACTCCACTTGCAGATAGGCACTAGGGGGAGGCATGCTGATATTGTGTTTGATAAAGATGCAGCCGATCATTAGTGATGCTCAACTCAAGCAGGAATAAACAGCAACTTTGTTTAGTTATTCACAGTTTTACACTTCAGTGTATGTGAGCCTATGTAGGTCAAGATTTTAAGAGGCAGAGTGGGAGTTGACTCTTGTACTGGACATGTGGAAGATATAGGGACCGAGAGGGGAAAGAGTCCTTCACATCTCAGAGTGGGGCCTTCAATATAATTTCATTTCTGTAAAGCAGGTAAAAAGTGGGAGAATATCACTTGTGTCCAGTATAAACCAATTTATTGCAAGGATTTCTGGGTTATTTTCTATGTGATCTGCCCCCACATCAGGGAACAAGCTACAACTACAATAACAGACTTAATGATTCTAGGCACTTTGTGTTAATTGCAGTTTTACATTATTTACTTGGAAGAGCGCCTTCTAATTCACTATATTACTTGGAAATCTGGCTGAGAATAGTTTGCAGTTTTCCCAAGAGACTGAATGTAGGGCTGGGCAATATGGCGGAAAATGATACAGAGATAATAAGAGATAGTTCATATCAGTTTATATCGATAATGATCCCAATAAATGTCAAATTATTATATATTTTCAGTTTAAAGACAGTGGATTTAAACTCGTCTTTATGAGAATGACAAACACTTACTGTGTTTGGACACTGTATAAGTGTTTTATCGATATACATTGTGGTTCTGTGGATGAGGATTGTACTGAGAATGTGTATGTTTAAGTTGTGCATCACTGATTTGTGTTGAACAGCTGTTTTCATAAAGACCAGGGAATATGTTTTAGAGCAGCAGACACCACATGGCTGCTCAAATCATAACTTCAGGGTGGAGGCATTGGGGCTCGCTCCTCTCATAAATATCACTGAGCTGTGTGCTGGGTGGGTCACTTTACATTCAGAGGAACAGATACACAGTGGCTCTGTTTTCAGCATCACAGAATCCATTTCACAGAATTCATTCCAATCGCTGACCTCAGTCACAGTAAACGTTATCGAGCCTCTGCGTTGATATAGATTTTCTAACGTGTGACTAATAGTTTTGAGAGCTGGAGGTCTGAGGTCTCTCTTCTCTTTTCACCTCGCTACGTGTTCTTTCGAGACGATATCCAAACCTTTGCAGAACCCAAAGCAAAGTAAAAACACACAAACTAGAGTTTCTGATTCGTCCACAGTGTGTGTCTTGGAAATGTGTAGCTCTTTCTGACAGTTGTGTCATCAACACAAACCTGTTTTACCTGCAGAAAGATTTACTTTTTTAACCCTGTTAATTAAGCCACACAGAGCTGCCGCCTTCCTCGGCTGATGCTTAACAGTTTAAAGAGGCACAATATCCTGGAGGCAGAAAAAACAATACTTTCATATCAGAGACTCACCTTTTTCAATTACACCCTCACAGTGTGAGTGCCACATAGGGGAGAGAAAGAGGCCATGTGATTGTGTGCATGTGTGTGTGTGTGTGTTTGTGTGTGGGGGGCTTTTGTGTGTAAAGTCCAGAACTGACCCAACTCAAATGTAGAGAAGCTATAAATTACCTTTTGTTTACCTTCTGACTTTTAAAGTATCTTGTTGAATTAGTTATCTGTTAGCTTTTTATTTATCAATAAATCTTTATCAAATGTTCAATTGTAACAGTCGCTCTAGTGGAAGACATGGTCAATAGAAAACCGAAATTTTTTTATGATAAGAAATAAATGAATCACATGTCACATATAAAGAAGTGAGGAAGTCAATTCAAACAACGGAACGAAGTGTTCTGCATTCAGTCACTGGTCCTCAAAATACTTTATCCCTCAAATGGTATCTTAAAATCCCTGATATGTCTTCAGCTCGGGGAGTGCGACATTTCGATCATGATGAGAGCCCTGGTTTCCCATCGTTATAATCAGCGGGAAGGATTGAAGGAAAGACTGCAGACCTGCCAGCCCACAAGTCACTGTCCTTGGTAGAGGGGGGGTAAACGCAGCAGCTGCATTTTTTGGGGGCTTTGAGATTTCACCCCGAGCCATTTTCTACCATCCTCCTGTCACGCTCTGTCTCTGGTTTGAATTAGGCTGGTTAGAAAACATTTATTACACAGCTACAGACCCTCTGCCTCATTTTAAAAAAGGACACGTTGGTGCATCTTCTCTGGTTGAGGGTACTACTTAAATGAGTTGTGAATCTGATTGATTCATCTCCTCTTGTTTGTGTTGCGTGGTAATTAACTGTTAACATTCCTAGTCAAAGAGGCCACATATGAAAGCAGCAAATCTTTCCTTTTTTTTGTTTAAAGCTGAGCTCTAGAGCCAAATGATCTTTGGCTTACCCTGGGTCTTGGGTACATATTGTTGATATTGCTTTTAGCAGAGTGTTTTCTGTACGCATACCTCTGCTTGATCAGATCATCCCAGAAATCTGACTCTTGACTTTGGGTATTATTCTTGTCGTCCACTTATAGTGGTTGAGTTGTTTTAGCCAACAATAGCCCCCTATTCTCAGCACTGATCTCAGGATTCAACCTCAGGACTCTGAGGAGCGGACCCTCGGTGTCTGTCCTTGAGTATCTTGTTCTATCAGCTGGAGAGCAGCTCGGATGAGAGAGGAATGCTGCTGCCGCTGCTCTGTGTGGGAAGCTCTCTGCAGTAAAGTCCAAATAAATAGGGAGTCCGGTGCCTCACTCATCACTGGCATGGCGCAGTAAGGCCCTTTGGGCATTCAGATGTCTGGTCACTCACTTTCTCATCGTGCTAAAGACCCAACACCCCAAATATGGCTAGAGCTGAGAGATAAGCTCTTTCAACACCAGCAATCTGCAGCAGAAGCCAAATATGTCTAAGCTGGTGTTAGTAAGTTGATGAAAACCATCTGTGGTATTGCTGTTGCTGGATTTCTGACCCCTTCATGTTTTCTGTGCCCAGTTTCTTGCAGCATGGCTCTTTGGATGGCACAGTCAGTTGGTTGGTCCAAGATGTGGGTCAAAACAGAAAATCTCAATAACCGCTGGATGTATTGCCATTCACAAAAATCTGTATTTCTTCAAGAAATAATTGCCTGAAAAAAACTCTATTTCTAATAACTATTACTATCTACTATATGGTTGATGATTGTGTTGGTGCGGCCAAAAACTTTGCACCTTTTCAATGTACAGTGAGCAGACACATCCTGAGGGAAAACTCAGCTCGCCACAGTTTGGTTCATTAGTTCTGAATGTCTTCCTTCACATGCCTCTGAGTGCTGCAGTACATTTCAGCGTTGACTGTCTGACCCTGCGTTAAATGGAATACTGACTGAATACCTGCTGCAGTCACATTGCAGTGCCACATTGCGCTCTGTCTCTTCTCTATGTCCAGATCTTTATGTGGATTATTCATTGCAGCTATTCACTTGAATGTTTTACATTACTCTACTACTGCTTGTTTCATTTGGTTGATATTGTTGTGCAGGTTTGCCCCCAAACATCTCAAAGTGGACATGTGTGTATATAAAGAAATCAGACTAACAGAATAGAAATGGTTTGAGCAAGTTGTCATGTTGTCATTAGATGGCAGACGTGTGTTATTTTAGTTATTAAAGAGAAGGCAGAGATGAGATATCACTTAGATTTTGGGCTTAAGACATATTTTATAACCGTTTCTCATGGGAGGTATTCATAGCGTTGGAATATTTGTGCAAAGAACGAAAAAACAGAGCTCAAACAAAGACTCCTTGCTCAACATTTCACAGAGGCCAAATCATTCTGTGAAATTAGTGATTGGTAGCTTCGGGAAACTACAGAAGTTATCAGACACAGCCTCCACCACCATCATTTCTTACAACAAAGTATGTTAAAGAATGAGTTACACAAAAAAATTGAGGTTTTGAGGTGCTCATTCAGAATCTTCCCTTCATGGTCACTTTCAGCATCCTGACAAATGAAATGAAAGGTTGGACACAGCAGGCTCCCTTTTAGCTCCAAGCTTTTCATTGCATTCTTCAACCACTCTTGCACACTAAATAACGATGCCGAGGAGGTCTGACCTATTGATTTTATTATTTTTTCCTCCTTTCTGTCAGGTTATGAGTTTCATATAGGTAGCAGAGAGCACAGAGGAATTCATTTTAGTTATGCTATGCTCACAGAGTGCTTGGACTATGCCTCTGAGTATATTAGCCCACACATGATGTTATAAGAGTGAGCATAATTAAGCACATGAGTGCTTTTAGCAGGAAGATGAAATAGGTTCTATATTGCTTTTTGGTTATGACTGACAGTGGACTTTGAACATGTTTCTGTTTAGCTTAACGTTTGGCAAGCTGCTACAATTTGGATTTTTGTTTGTACAACGAGTATTAGGGCCATGTTGAATAAATATGAGATTTTGAGAATCATTTTGTAAGATTACGAGGGTTAAGTCGTAATTGAGAGGAAAGTCATAATATTATAAGTTGTAATTCAATTAGAAAAATTCATATATCTCAAGAAAAAGACGTCAGATGAATAATATTTAGCACAGAAAAAGTCAAAATATTTTCACAAAAAAAAATATTGTGACATAACACCAAGGAAACCATGTACTCAATGGACCTTCACTCCCTCTGGATCCAAACTCTACAAAACAGTTTTTGAATAGCACACACACACACACACAAACACACACACACACACACACCAAACATTTCCTCCATGACTGTATGGTTACTTTTTCAGAAAAGACACAGTTTCTTGCACAATCTTTTCAATGTCTTGATATTTATTGTTGTACTGATGTGGCAAAAGTATTTTGTTATTACTGATAAATAACTTAACAATACAATAACATTAATTTTAACTCAGGCTGATCCTTTGATATTTATGATTTATGATATCTTTGTATCATAAAATTACAAACTTAATTATTGTAGAATTATGACTTTGTTCTCATTATATTTCAGCTTTAATCTTGTAAAATTATAACTTTACTAATGTTATGACTTTATTCTTATACTATTATGACATTGTTCTTGAAATCTCATTGTTTCCCCTTTAATTGGACCTATTACTAAGTGGTATGTTTAGGAGATGCATCACCAAATTAGAGAATCCAGAATAATATGGGGTTTGCAGTCACAGCCACGGATAACTTGAGTTGGATTTGTCTTTTGATGCACTAATGCAAAACTAATAACTAACTAATAGAGTGAAGTTACATTGTGCCATCTATTGCCTTTAATGGTTGATCACACATGTTCTGAGGGCAGAAACTGGATCCTGGGACATTTTGCCTATTACAAGGATATTACAACACACCAAATACGTTGCGTTGCTTAGAAACAAGCATCATTTAGAGCGCTTATCAGATTCAAAGGAGCCACTGTTGCTATCATGTGTCAGAGAGCTGTGTGTTGGAAGTCTGCATAGCATTTGTCTGGTCACTCACACCTCTTTCCTTGCCTTTGGAGGTCGCTTGAGGTTCATGGGAAAGGGACCATTGGCCAAGCCTGAGGAAATTGCCAGCTTCCCTCCTTTAGTTATTCAGCACCATAATTGTTGACCCGGCACTCCATACTTTGACCTTGTTTTCAGCTGCTGCATTGATTTAGCTCACTACGGCACATCTGACTTAGCAGCAGACACTTGTTTATTACCTAAATCAACAAGTAACAAGTGCAGTTAAAGTGCTCCTTAAAGCTTGGCCTCTGAACAGTCACAGCATGAGTTTTAGGTGCGTGCAAGTCACCACAACAGGCCTGGATCGCATTAATCTGTGGCTTGTAGTCAAAAAGATGATTGTTTTTTTTATCAACAGAAATGTCATCGCCAGGAGCCAAGACAAAGCATTTACCACAATATGCTATTGGTTTCTTTCTCAGCATGGGAAACCATTTCTCACTGATAAAAATGATGACATGCAAAAAATGAATAAAAGGTTCAGCAGAGAGGATGAGTTTGAGCTGTCCGGTGTGCCTGTGAGGCAGGTACAGGAAGATTTGGTCAGGGACACAGGAAGTTGGCCCAGATGGCTTGTTGTCACGTCCTTAATTTCGCTCCCCTCCTCTGGCAGGATGTTGGAAAGGCCTAACTCCTCCACCATCGGAGAGGACAGGGATGTCATCCTCCTCAGTGGTAACAATGAAATCAAAGCCAGGTTGGCAGTCAGTCTGTCGCCTGGCTTTGGCCTGGCCTTGTGTCCAGATGACAGAGGAAGTGGACTTAATTTCTCTCAGATAGAGAGAGAGGGAGTATGTTATAGCCTGGGGCCGACTGACTCCACATCCAGAGAGCAGGTCTGCTGCGTGGCCTGCCTGGCCTCCAGTCCCTCGCCGGACACGGGGTGTTTCTATTTCAGATGTCTCGGCCTTGGCCCTTTGCCACATACTGTGCCACTCAAATAACTGCGTAGCTCTATTGTCGCCCACACAACGCTGCTTGTCTCTGTAAAAAGTGTAGTTAACCTCCAGTTATGACATTTGTTGTCTCATCCAAGACTGTTTAAACCTTAGAGTGTCAGGGAAGTGCATATATATCGACATTCAAATGGCCTTCAGGCGTTTCACTCATGTATCCTGTATATAACCACGCAGCAACTGCACAAGTGCCTAATTACAATCCCTCTATCTGTGAAAATCTTTTGTATTTTTTAAATGACTCCCATGTCGCATCCTTTCTGCCAAACCGACGCTCTGGAAAAAGCTTTATTTGTTTACACAAGGTTCCTCTTTTCCTGTTCTGGTCACATGACTGATCAGAGACACAACTACAGAGGGAGCGAGGAAACACTCACGGCAACATCTCCTTCACTGTCCATGAAAAACGGAAGTGGGAGAATCGTGAACTTGATAAAGAAAACAGGAAATTTGCTCGCAATGAAAAACATTGTGCTGCCTTTCACACGGGCTTCAATGTAGCCCGGTGTCATACCCGTGGAGAGAAGCACGCTCGTCTTCATCTGTACCTTTGATGCTCTCCACTTGTATCTGTCAACTTGTCAGAGAAGCTTTGCATTTTAATTAGCTTAGGCTGCCGTATGGAAGTTAGGCCTCTCCCCAATGTGTGTGTGTGTATATGATTTATCCAGTTGTCCTCCATAGGCTCGGAAGTCCAGCTTCAGTTCTCCCTGACTGCAACACAGCCACCAATATGAGCCCTGAAGAGAACTCAGCATAAGACGAAGGTGTACATGTGCAGTGGATTTTAAAGGGATAAAATATCCTCTGTGTATACGACTGCAGTCCCAAGTCCTCACGTACTTGAGCAATTCGACATTTCATTTTGCCATAACCCCTAAAAATACCAGCACATAATGCATTGAAATAGAAACTATCATTGGCTCTGTAACGCTGTAGAGCTACTTTTACTTCCGGTTGTATTTTTTTCCCCATTGTTTTCCCATTTACAGCATGAGACAGATGTATGGCTGTTCACAAACACATCCAGCCATTAGTAGGGGCAGCAGATGTGGGAACAAGTGATTTGAGTTTCACATTTGTTTGATTTGTGTATTTTTTCTGCCACTTGTAACAAAACAGTTTTCCAGTTTTCCTTTTTATGACTGTTGTAGGTTTGCTTTTTTGTTGATAGGGTACAGCAGAGAATGAGACACTGGATGATGTGCATAATAGGTCTCTGGCTGGAGTTGAACAGTCGAACGTTACAGTTACATCGTATGCGTTCCGTGTGCTCATGATTTTCTAGATTTATGTCAGCTTTACTGTGCATCTGCATATGTTTTGCAGGAGCTGGGGGATTAGATTTTTCACCGTTATCAATATCACATTTCCAGCATATCTCACAGCACTAAACTGTTGGAGAACTCTGAGCTGCCGCAGCAGCAGCAGTCCTCTGCACTTTTGTATTCTGGCCCTTCAAACCTACGTAACCCTGAAGGTGTTCCTCTGGAATGCTGTTTAAACATTTTCTACTGACATGTAAGCAGTGGCACATCTTTCCTCTTTGTCAATCACGTATGTGGAGCTAACACATGAAAGTGCAGCCTGACACTGAAAAGACCAGATTGTCCTTGAAAAACTCTGTCTTCTGACACTTGGCTCACATATATAGATACATCTGGCACTTCCATCATGACAGAGGCACGCAGCACTGAACAGACAGAAAGGCCCAGATGTGTCGGATGTAGTCGTCTCTATATGATCACATGGTTAGCATGTCTGTTAACAACATAAACCAAACTGTTTTCACTGCCTCCTACTTATCTGAATTACATTTTACCTAAAGCATTTATCATTTCCTCTCTTTTATTACCGGTTTAAAACAAATCTCTGAAACGTTGTTTCAGGCCTCTTGACCCGCCACGTTTGGTTGACACATCCAGCTGGACCTATTGCATTGTACACACACACACGGCTCCCATAGTGAGAATGGGTTTTCACAACAACAGAGAAAAAAAAATTCTCAAGAGCAGTCATGTTTTTTTACAAGGACACGTTCAATTTCCCTCAGTCAATACCAAACCAAATAGCTTCCAATGAAGAGTTGAACCTTCAGTAATTGTCCCAGTCAGAGTTTAATTACTTTTGCAAAACCCCCAATGATCAGAGTGTCAGATATTATGAATGCAATGAACCAGATCGAAAAGTTTAGAAAGTCATCGTCATTTCAAGTGCTTGGAACATAGGAAATTGGCAACAAGATTAATAATATTTAGTCAGGGGCTGTAAATGATGCATTTACGTCTCTGAAGGAGTATAGACATGAAAACGTGCCTGTGTAATCATACGATAAAAGCAGGGGTAGATCAACTTTGGAAATACTCTTGTTTTATGTTGGGGGTTTTTCATTGGTAGAGGCTTGTCATCCAAACACTGTGGCTTATCTCTGCACCAGCAGCTGGAATGCACGGGAAAAAGAAGGGAACCCAGCTCAAATGTTCTTTTGGCTCGCTGCCCCGTTTTCACATTTCAATAATGGTCTATGGCAGTGATTTATCAAATCTTCAACAAATTAGGCTACACATGTTACTTTTAGACATGCCTTAAACTATGTGGACATTGGGCCTGTGTGAGGCAGAAGGAAAATATCTGAGGGCGCGCATGTGAGAATACAGCTGGAAAATGTCCGGAGAATTCACAACGATGGAGAGGGCATGTTGCCGCTGTTTTCGAACACAACACGGATACGAGACTGGAAGAAAACAAATATCTCTGGATGAAGGGGGAGGACGTCGATGTCGATATGCTGTAAAGACAAACACATGGAATTTCAGCAGCAGAATTTCCATGTCCTGCCCTCCTGCATGTGCTACCCACCCTCATCAGAATGATTCGGAAAATCTCCCGCTGCGTTCTTCATTTGTGAAAGACAAGCTCCGGGAAAAGTCTGGACCCAATGTTCCAGACATTTTCCAGAGTTCATGTTTGAAAACAGCTCTTTACTTTACATTACTTCCAGCCACTTTCAATATGCTGCCGCTGTGTTTTGAGCTTTTATTATGTATCTTTCTAACCATCAAGGCTTCCACTGACCTCCACTGATCCCTGCTAAGTTTGAAAATCAGTCTCGAATGAGCAGAGTCTGCAAATGTAGAATATATAATCATCAAATCGATTTATTTAGTTTTGTCACAGTTACATTGTTATTAAGGAGTTAATGCATTGTGCACTTTTCATGTCAATCTCCATTTATTAGCAAGCAACGGTAACATAGGCTGCCGCTGACAGAAATGAATGCAGACAAGCTGTCCGCTGTGATGAATTAAATAACTCAAGGGTGTCTCAAGAGTTTACTATTGATTGGATGGATTTTCCAGTTCTCGCATATGAATCGAAAACAGTGGCTGTGTGTAAAAATGGAAAGATTAGTTTCAGAAGAGCCTCCCTTGGAAATTTACCAGGAATAATCATATAAACTGGTGTGAAGGAGCTAAAACCTGACCATCAATAAAGTAAACGAAAGAAAATGTAGTTAAAACTGAACTGGAACATGTCGTTGTTGCAGCGCTGTGTGCAGAGAGCACTCTTCTAAAACAGCAGCTCTGCTTTCTCACTGTCCACCTACCTCGCTGTTTGTGCTGACTGGCCTCAGGCTCAGACTGCTGTTCAGGAACTACACTTCCAACAATACATGGAGACTGTCAACATTTTTTCTTACTTCACTATTAAATGGGTAATAAGACAAATGAGCTAATAGAGTGATAACGGTCAGCAATCTGTCGCTAAGCCCGGCAGGAAAGGTCATGGCAGGAAAATGTGTTTATTATCATGACAAGATACGTTATCAGCCACAAACTTGCATGAATTGATGTGTTTGGTTTTCTTTGGCATTCGCTTCACATCGCAGCAACGTGTGCTTCTAATTATATTTGACAGAATTCAAACAGTTACTAATGGGATTATGTTTTCTCAAACCATTTATGTAGCTGACAGGCTGACATGCCTTCATATCTGGTGTCTCGCAGATTGGAAACACAGCGCATACATCATGTAGCACATCCATATGGAAGATATTGACATTTGGCACCAGGCATTTTGATCATTGTGAAACATAGGGAGAGAACTCATAGCATCAAGGCTGAGCGTCTCCGACAGTATGTGAGGCGTAGAAGTGCCCTCTTCCCACCTCTCATCAATCTAGTGTCCAAACAGCAGATACGTCGGCAGCTGTTTTGGCCCGCAGCCATGTGTAGCCCAGCGCACATTAAGTTATGACTTTGTGGCACCTCCTTCAGCAGTTACGAGCGCGCTACTTAGGATGACAAATGATGTATAAGAGACTCCAAAGTCTTGACAAGTAATGTGCTGCACATTAGCCTCAAACTCACCCTGCAAATAGACCGTGTCAGGAGTGCAGAGCTCGGAGTACACCAGCGTATTTGTCATGAACTGTATCAGTTTGCATGATCTATGAAATGTTTTTCTCAGTTTGACTTTGTGTGGGTGTAGGGCCTTCTTTGCCCTCTGGAGTTTGACACCCGTGCTGCACTGTGATAGACATATCAGTTGATCCTATTGTACGTTGGATTGATTGCATTTCAAAAAGCCAAAGCTATCGTCCTCTTTTTTTATGGTAAAATGCTTCTCTTGCAGGTTTCCCTCCCAAATACAAACATGTTGAGGTCTTGTCTCTCAGGGTTTGCCAGTCAGTCGTGAATTTTCAAAAAATGGTTTACAATTTGCTTTCTGTCTGTCAGCGTGCAATTTCTCAACAGATTGTGAGAGAAGCATCAATCATTGAGACTTAGCTGCAGTCAGGATTTAGCTCAGAGCTCATCACTCTCAGTCTGTGCGATGGAGTCTGGTTCACTTTCCCATGAGCTCTCAAATTTGTGCAGAAAAATATAGAAAGTTATACAGGATCTGTGAAGGTGTTGTTACGCTATTACTGGAGGGTGCAAACATTTTCTAAATTCTCAATTACATTGCCTTTAAAAAATATTATGCTGATACACAGGATTACATTATTTTTCACTTAATTCCAAAACTGTCACAAACAAGTTTTTTCTGATCTTTTGAAGGTGAAGGAGGTCCAGCATTCACCTGTACAGCCACTTTCATACATGAACTTAATCCAGAAAATGTCCAAAATATTGGGTCAGGACATTTTACGAAGTTTGCCATTAACAAAGAAGAATGCAGCGGGAAACGGAAGTTCACAACAACAGGGAAATCTGTTCTGTCTGGGTAGAGCATGCAGGATGCAGGACATAATTTAAAATGTTCTACTGTGGATATCACATGTTCGTGTTGCATATCGACAATGATGTTGGCCCTTATGACCAAAAGCTCTCGAATTTCGTTGTCTTTCTAAATTGACATCTTCGTCTGCATCTTCAGCCTGTATGACATCTCTTTTTCATGAGACATTGTATATTTTTGTTTATTTTAATTCCAGACTTGGACATTTGCATTCTCACATGCAGCTCCTCCAAATTTCAAGGAAATGTCTGTAGTATTTTGAAAGCAGCTTATACTTCTCCTTAAAGATTCAACTAGGATGCAAGGAGATGAACTTTCATGCTTCCTGCCTGTGTGAAGGAAAACAGTGAACCTATGAGCTGTCCGGACACAAAAAATATCTCTTGGGGTCGGTGGGTGGATGGACAGGCTGTGCCGGCCACTGTGTTTGTCTTCACAGCATTTCAGGTGTGAGGAAGAGTGGATGTGTTGTGTTGCAGCGGGGTGGTGATGGGACTGAAGCTGGAGGCAGGGTCACATCTGAGCCGAGACAATATGTCTGGGAAGCTGCTTCTCCTCTGGGGTTATGAGTTATAGAACTGTGAAGGTTTAGGGAAGGAATAACCTGCTGTGAGCCAAGCTGGGAAAGATTCATATAATGCCACCACTTCCACAAATCCTCAATATGTTTGTTTTGTGTCAGTATGGCAATATTAGCTGTCACACTTATACTCAAGTGTTATTTTGTAGGTGGTATGGGGTTTTAGATAATAGTCCTTACATGTCTTTAATAACCGCACAAAGATAGAAACAGTGATGCTTGATGGTTTTGTTTCCTCAACAAGGCCTCAGGACAGCAACTCTTTTTCAGTCATTTTTGTTGGTAAATGTGAGACATCCATGTCACATGTGTTCATCTTTTCAACAAGAAACAAGGAAGTTAGTTTTAGGACATACTTGTGTTTTGATTTGTGAAACGTGGGAAACCACGATGTGTGATCAAATCTGAGGAAAACTTGCAGGGGTTGGACAACGTTTGGTCGCAGAAAAAAGGTCGTACAGAATTCACATGGATTGGTTGAATCTGAGTCAGTTGTTGTGATTGGGATATCACAATATACTGTTGAAATGTTTTAATGTGGGAAAATGCCCATTTGCACATGTTGTCATATCTAAACTCTCTACATATTTTATCTCTCTCTCTCTGTTTAATCCTCACATAAACAGTAAAGTGTGGAATCATGTTGCAGTGACTCCAGAAAGTCGATAATGCCCCAAAGAAATATGATTCATCCAGGATATAACACAATGCTTCAGTTTCATATGGTTAAAACAAATGAGATATAAAGTGTATATGAGTCTAGAGTTAGGGGGTGAGGCAATTCTCATTGTTTCTAGTCTTTATGCTTGTCTAGCTAACCACCTGCTGGTTGTAACTTTGAATGTAGTATTGACGGTGGGATGAATCTTTTCAGCTACATCTTGGCATATTTCTCAAAATGTTGATTGATTTATTTCCTATTGCCAGAGCGGTTAGCCTTGGAGAGTTGTGCTCGACATCACAAACATGGTGGAAACTGAGAAGCTCTCTCATCTTGCATGATATTAAGGGAAATATATAACACCCTTATTCACAATCATGGCACCAACACCTCGAAGTTTAAATTGCTTCGTAACCTTGGGCAGAAAAAGCACAGCATCAACATCTAGACTTTTAAAATTGCAGACAAAAGCCAGATGTTAGTGATTGTTAATATGATTGTTAATATGACCAGTGGAGAAGGGACTACAAGGGAAATTTGATCGTAAAATCGTACTCAAAGTTGAAAGCTTAATTTGGTTCTTCCTCATTGATAGTCCATCCATCCACCCATCCATTATCTATACCGCTTGTCCTGCAAGTGTCTCGGGGGGAAGCTGGAGCCAATCCCAGCTGATAATGGGCGAGAGGCGGGCTGGGCCCCCTGCACAGGTAGTCATTTATAGCACAGTTTTATTGAAACACGTTTTTGGTTATAGAAATCAAAAGTAAACAAATGTAATTTAATTCAAAATCAGGAGCAGCAGACAAGTGGTCTGAGTATTGTCATGTGTAAAAATGGTCGGCCGGTGTTTAATATCATTCTGGGTAATTTAGAACTTAAGTAGAAATACACCAGGTTGAAGGACAGTATAAAAATAGAAGCTTTTTGATCTGACTTGCAGTGTTAAAGTTTGTCATAATCACATTCTGTATATTGTCTCCTCCCTTTAGTCAAGACAACATTCTTGAACTTTGAGTTTCTGTCTGTTTGCAGTATTGGAGGAAACCCCAGGCCGATGAGTCTGGTTCCATTGGGACCAGCCTTTACTGTAAACATGATTAAGAAAATATTTACATAAGAAGAGCCTTGCTCTATTGTGCTCCCTGGGCAGCAGGATGTGTCAGAGGAATGAGCTTTGTATACAAGAGTTGCAGCTGTCCAGAACGCTGGGTTTTGATTGGCACAAGGTCATGACTGACTGTCGTGAACTGGCTCTTGCTGCTGATGTCTGTTGTCTGACCTGTATTACACATGTATGAAGATGCGCGAGTGGATAATGGAAAAAAAAAAATCTCTTTTGCACATGCCCCCTAGCACTGCCTTTCTCTTTCTGTGCAGGACAGAATATTGATTAGAAGTATGAAAAATATTGAATGTAGGCTTTCAGGTGGTAATGTTGCTGCACACGTATCACGATCACTTTCAGGACAAACACTCCACTGTGAGTCTGTGCTGCGTGTGTTTTCATCTCTAATGATATCCAGGTGGGGTGCAGGTCACAGTGACACTTTTATATATGATAGACTGTAGGTGTGTCTGACTGGGGTCTAACGGCACCCCAAGGGGACTGTGGGACGGTAATGACATTCAAGACTGGCCGTGGTAACCAAGCAGAAGTCAGTGAAGTGAATGCATTAGTTATGAATCAAGGGCGAATGTTCTTTGTGGCTATTCCAGAGCTCAGAGCAGCATCGCCTAATGCGTGGGCCTTGACTTCTCTGTCTGGGTGTTCTCGTCGCCAGGGAACTGGGCTCTTTACCGGCTTTTTGCCTCACAGCTTGTAAATGTAATGAACAACGTGCTATCTGAGCCGCTGTCGTGTCGGATTTCAGATTCCTGATGTGTTGCAGAGATTTGACAGCCTAACCAGCAGCTCTGTCAAAACCACTAGGTCCTGACTGACCTGTGTAATATGAATCTAATGCAGTTGCCTTGTTCACTCCCTCAGGTCTGGTGATTGGCTTTTCTATGACTCCACCCATCCTTGACAGCTCCAGAGGCGACTTAGTGATTCCAGTCTACGAAACGCTGACTATTACATGCAGGTACTATATGTGTGTGTGCACATTAACAATGTTATAAAACCAGATTTATAGTATGCAGAACATTGCAGTGGCTGTGTGTGATTTATTACATTTGATCAAGCACTAATTTGAGATACTTACATTTGTATAAACGTATTACACCTACACATTTCATTTCACCAGATACTTATGCTCATCTGCAATTCAGAGAGAAATATTATCATTTAAAAAGTTATTGACAGATATAGTCACTGGTTATTTACATAAACAAAGCTATTACAATGTGATGCATTGTTATATAGATTATATTTTACCATGGTTTCACTTACTCGCCTTAAATAAACAAGCACATTTGGAAAATGATTGATTGACTTATTGATACTGAAAATAATCATTAGTTGCAGCCCAATCTGAAATAGTTAGCCTCAAGCAACTATAACAGTAAAAGGTTTTTTTTTCCAGTCAAACAAACAAACCGAGAACTAGTGTGACCATCACAACATTGTTTTGGCCGATGTCCAAGCTGCTCTCTCATGGCTGCCGAGCACAAGAGGTTCACTTAACGGTCACTGGTGTCATTAATATCAAGGGTTTTCTGAATGTTTAAGTTACATGTTTAATGCAACACTTTTACTTGTAACTGAGTATTTTAAAAGGATGTTACCTTCATAAAGGATCTGACTACTTCATGCACCAGTGACTGCATTTTGTCTTTGTGCTCTGATGGAAAATAGTCGCATGAATTTTATTATGCCCATAATAACAGGTTTACTCAGAGACATTTATTGTCAGAGGCAATACAAAAAAGACCATATTCTATAAGACACAGTGGGATTTTTTGTTCTAAAACAAAGCCAACGATGATAATAACCAAGGCTATGTGAGATATGAATTCACTCATAATAACCATCCTTTATCCTTATGAAATCTCTGCTCCACTATCCACTGCCAAGATGTCATTCCATTAACCATTTTGTTTCTGTGCCACAAAAAAAAGCTGTCTTTGGAAAGCTGTCGATACCTTTGGACTTCTCCCAATGCTTGTCTTAAATAATTGTTTGCATTTAAACCTCAAATTTTCACCAAGCCCAAAGATCTTCAGGGAGAGGAAGTCAGTTCCATTTTAGTCAATTAAGTCTTCCCAGTGAACAATTTTCCAGATTCTAGATAGATGGACGCTATTCATAAAGGCTAGAAAATAACCCCCAGAATCTTTCCATTGCCCTCAGTTATTTTTGCAGATATTTCCAGTCATCACATTTTGGCACTGTCTGCAAAATGTAGACATTTGTTGTTGGCGGAGGCAGGTGGTGAAAGCACAGCTATCAGTTTTCAGGCAGCAATTACTCACTCATAGTGCCTCCAGGTTAACATGTCCACCCGTAATTGCATTTATGTGGCACAGCACAAAACAAGCACAGACACAGGCACAAAACTTTGTTCTCAGCTGTTACAGTTAAATGACAAACATGATGCCTTGGATCTTTTAATATGATTATGATGATAAAAAATAAATAAATAAACCGGTTGATGTTGATTTATTATCGTGACCCTGATTCTAATATCAAAATATGTTTAAAAATCTCCTCAGGGGACACCGCACTCTGGCCTGGGCCTGGCCTGATCAGACCCTGGTGGGACAGGAGCTAACCGACCGTCATGCCCAGCTGTCGACCCCCAGGGCCCCCGGGCAGAGGGTCGTGTTAGTCAGCGAGTGCCCGGGGCAGCCCGGACGGTCGTACTGCAAGAGGCTGGTCTTGAACGGCGCGTGGGGCAATGACACAGGGTACTATCGCTGCTACTACAAGGATGTCAAGGCCATTATTGACGGCACCACCGCCGTCAGCGTTTACGTCTTCATCAGGGGTGAGCTGAACTCATGACTCACTTACCTCGGTGGTGAATGAGTCATTTGAAGATGTCCTTTAGGACTGTTTCATTATTTCTCAAATTTTTTAAGGTGTCAGAGCCCAGTGCATAAAATGTTTTCAGCTCAGAAAAATATTTTTCTGTTGTTAGCAACTCAAGAAGGTTTACAGTTAGATTCCCAGCTTGGTTGCAATTAGAGAAGCAAAATTAGGTGTCAACGTGGTCGTGAATGGTTGTGTGTCTCTGCATGTTGGACCTGGCCTTTGTGTCCCCCGCTTCTCGCCCATTGTCAGCTGGGATTGACTCCAGCTCCCCTCTCGTCCCTCAAAGGATAAGCAGTATAGATGATGGATGGATCTTTTTATCCAGCTGTCATTCCCAGTCATTGCATGTCATCATGAGTCTGCAGCTTGTGGGGCCATCCTCAGAACTTGTTCTGTGTTTGATGAGAATGTGTTTAATCAGCTGCTTGTGCTGGTCTGCAGCTCTTTTGCTTGGCTGTGTGGACCATTTAGTCTTTTGCTTTTCTTTTCCTTGGGAGCTTCTCAAGAAAACCATAGCGCTCTTACCCGAAACACATCTCCTGTTTGAATATGACTTTAATATCGAAGCCACTCATGCGTTATTAGAAGTGCAAGTTGTTGATTTTGCCTCAGCAGCACCCTGGAAGCTGGCAGGATCAATGTTTCGGAAATTAGAGATGTAAAGCCTCTGATAAAGGTAGGAATGAGCAGTTCATTCACTTTTTCTAATTAGAGAAAGGATATAATATTCATATATAAGTATTGAAACATAGCAGCATCTCTCTCTTTTAACCCACCTTCTCATCAGGCTTTTGATTGTGATATCTTCAAATCTGATTAGACCTGCACAATAGTACAAAACCCTGTGTTTCATGGGCAGTGTACTCGCTTTGGCTCAATTTGTTGCATGTGCTATCGCAGAGTAGTAGATGGAGGAGTGGATAGAGAGACCGATGGTTGTCATGTAGGGGGAATCATGCTGACCGATCCACTCATGTGAAATGGCTGTTTATCCCTGCTGACAAGGTGCCAAAACAGTTTCCACAGATCTAACCAGGGGGCTGATCAGAAGCAGATGAGATTGTGGCCGTAAATTAGGCCCAGTGTGTGGGGAGATGAGAAGGTCCGCATGTGGATTCAGTTAGACGGGCAGACCTTGACCCTTTACCCCGTCTGTGCTCCAAACATACTGTCCTAAACACTCAAACACACATGTGAATGTACAGCAATGCACCAATGTATATTGGCTTGCATGCACGCACACAGGCACATGCAAACTATATAAACACTCCCTCTGACACATTTTCACCTATCCACACACACACACACACACACACACACACACACACACACATATACGTCATACTCTGCAGACTTGCCTTGCCCCGGGCTCTCTCCTCTTCTGAGAGTGTCTGCAGTCAAATGCTTACAGTGATTTACTGTGAAAAACGTACACTGTGAGAAGTTGTGTATTATTTCTATTACCTGCTCATATTGAGGCAGCCGCAGGGCAGAAATATAATCCTCTCGATAGGACTCTTTGTTCGCCCTCCATACAGCAGCTTGAAATTATATGCAGAGAGAAAGTGTGAGAATAATAAAGGGCTTATCGGAACAAAAAAAAGAATAAGAGAAGAAGTGAGCAGGTTGTAGTCATACAGAAGTTGCTGTCGGTGACAGTAAAGCCTGGGAGATTAGCATTTTAACAGAGGGCGCTCATGTTGTGGGAATATTGAGGTTTTGTCATGATAACCGATGGAATGTAAATTGGTGACAATCCCTGTGATGTTTATCAAAAAGCTTTGTGTGACAGTAGCTGAGTCTCTGACGATAAAATGATAAAGGTCTTAAAGGATAAAGCACAGGAGAGATATTTCCCACCAGCAAACATCTTGGAAGATTAAACCCCTTGGCTGTCTGTTTCTCCGCTGACATGTAATAGAGGCTCCTAATGCTATTTACTGTGTGGGGACAGAGTGAGCTGCTGCATTGCACGATAATCATGATAAAGTCCATGCTGTGCGTGTCATTATCTAGCTGTGAGATATCTGTCTGTCCGTTCATGAAGTTAACTCCGTAATAGCCGCCATTGTCTCGGCTACCATGAGGATTAACAACTTCCTGTTTCGGTATCTGCATCCAGACCCAGAGAACCCCTTCCTCAAGCGGAGCAGCCACAGCGAGGGCCACGGGAATAACCTGGGGACCATTTTGATCACCCGCTTCTCCACGTATGTCACAGTGCCCTGTCTGGTCACAGTGCCGGATCTGAACGTCACTCTCGTTGCGGTTTGTACAACACCACAGAGTCCTCTTTGTTTCTCCAGCTGAATCTGTCAATTTGAGCTTTAATTCACGATTTGAACTCATGTAATTTCTTTTATTTCATTTTTTTTACGTGTGTCATTTCAGTATCCTTTGCCTCTAGAGAGCAGAGGGATGACATGGGACAACAAGCGGGGCTGGTCCATTCCCAGACACACCATAGACAGTGCGCAGATGCTCCTTGGAGTCTTGTGTGTTGCTACTCTGGGCGGCAAAGAATTTCAATCTACCCACTACCTAATCCACACTACAGGTACACAAACACTATATTTACAGGGTTCAGTCTCCTGTGGTATTTCAGTCAAATATGGGGAATCATGAAAACCTGTTATAATATGTAACAATTCTTCTTAGAAAATGTCAAAGAAACGATTAGACCCGTAATAGATTTTGTTGACATGTCTACTTACATCATCCAAAATGTTTCTACCACAACCCAGAGATTTTAGCAGGCTCATATCTGCTTTACCCGTTACTTTGCCCGACTCCTCCGGTTTGAATGACGTATGCCAAAGGAAAAAAACACTCTGTTAGCCAGTTCGCTGTTTTTCTTTCCTCTGTTTGTATTGGTCACCCATTGCGTGCACCTTCAGTCGCCAACGCTCTCCCAGTAAAAAAGTGTAAACGCACAGGGGAACCAGGTGACTCAAGAAGATTATGAGACAAGAATTGGTGGCGAAGACGAGAACTCCCATGATCCCACGCTACTTCACAACATCATCAAATGACAATTTTTTTTGTTTGTTTTGATTAAGAGTGCCCTAGTGGCCAAAGTTACATAAGCTGCTTTCAGACATGTACTGAACTCTAGAGAGCCTCTGGACATTTTCCAGAGTTTCTGTGGCCATTCTCCTTGGGTGTGTTGATGAAGTATCCAACAGACGCAAAAATTAAACAAAATAAAGAACACAAATATCTCAGGCTGAGAAAGTGGTGCAGTACGGTTAGTAGACACAGAAGAAGAGAGTTTTTGGGTGAACAAACACACAATCTCTGCAGTGAGATAATATGTAACAACCTGCCCCCAGATCAGTAGATTTTAGGTGGTGCCCTCGTTGAAAGAGGCTTATAGAACCACATAACTCTGCATGGCCATTACAGCTTAACATTGTCAATTTGAAGAATTTCCTTTAACTTTTCATATGATGATGAAAAGAAGTATGAAAAGAAAATTGAGAGAAATGAAAGGAACAGACAGCGAGGCATAATTAAATTGCAGGAAATTAAGATGATGAGGCGAGGTTTTACGTCTCGTTAAGAGTGAATTCTGTGTGAGATCAGTCACTTCTCACTTCAGACAGCCAAAGGACACATATAGTGTACCCACAAAATTGCTACATCAGACAGAGGAGAAACTGAGAGTGAGGCTTTACTCAGAAAACTAATGGAGCATTTGAACCACACAGTCTGCCGCACAGACTCATGTGTCCAGTGACTTCAAAGATAGGTGGCTTGAATATCAGACATCTTGGCTCTGCTTTGTTAGCTCTGAGCTTCTCTCTCTTATCTTGAGCCTTTGCTGTATTCCACTTTCATTTCCCTCGCTGATATACAGCATGGCACATGAATAGACACAGTGTGAACTTTTTTTATGGTGGGATGGCTCCTGTGGTCCAAAGGAAAGTCACTTCCTCCGGTTGAACGAGGAAGGAAAAACTGCTGACGATGTCACCGTGACCTCTCTCACTGTTCTCCTCCCTCTGTCCCTCTGTTTCTCCCTCACCCTTTTTTCTTATTTTTTGCCCCGGACAGGAACTCAGATTTACAATGTCAAGCTGTTTCCTGAGGACCCAGTGGAGCTGATAGTGGGGGAGGCCCTCACCCTGAACTGCACAGCGTTGGTGGAGTTCAGCACAGGGGTGGCCATTGAGTGGTCGTACCCCGGCAAAGAGGTACGTAGCAGCAACTGTCATTTGCCTGAAGTAAATGAAAACCTACGTTTCAGAGTCTGTTTCTTCTCACCAGACAAACAGCTGGGTGGCCACGAAGCCCTATCGTGAAATTCTGTCTCACGCCACGGAGACTGTCAGCATCCTGACCATCCACAGTGTGAATGTCACAGACACCGGCCCATACATCTGCAATGTCACCAGCATGGGCGGAACTCAAACCCAACAAACTCAGGTCATAGTTTACGGTAAGCACTGGCTCTGAAACATCCATCATCCACATCCACATTTACCACCAGGCCCTTTATTTCATATCAGCCTGTAGGCCTAAATGTCATATTAACCATGGGTATCAGTAAATACATATTATCCAGTGAGATGGTACAGCAGGGCTTTGATCTAAATGCTTAATGGTTACAATATGCTAACATGCTAACACTAAGTAGGTATAATGTTTACTATGTTTTTATTTATCTTCCTGGATATCTTGAATTTCAATGTCATGTGGTGACATTGACCACAGACCATAGACTGTGTATAAAGATGGACAACGTGTCTCACTTCCTCCCACTATCCAGAAATACATATTCCCCAGGCCAACACTGCCACCCCAGCATTGGTAACTTTTAAATTTGGTTTAACAATAACACAGAGTAACAGTCTTTGTTATCATCAGCCTTGGTCAAAACTACTGATGCTACATGAAAAAAACCTTCAGAGCAGTGAATTGAGCCGTGGATTTTGCTTTAGCTTTTCATTTGGATAAACAATTTAGCAATATAGGCTTGAGGTTGACTCGCAGCATTTTCGTAGCAAGTGCTGAAATATCCATAAAAACAGAAGTTACTGGACATCACATGTGTGAATAGATTGGATATGTCTATCGATGTTTTGGACAAATACTTGTTTAGTGCTGTACCCTGGGTCCCAACCTTCTGCAAATGTAGAATGCTTGATGCATAAAAGGTTTTCAGTGGAGTGCTAAGCTTTGATATTCAGACTTGAAGCAATATCGACTTCATATAAACATTTAAATGTATCTTTCTCTAGAAAGGCCATTTATTAACCTCGACTACAGGAGTGGGCCCCTGGTGGAAGTAACCGCTGGCCAGAAGTCCTTCAAATTACAAATCAATGTGTCTGCCTACCCCACGCCTGAAACACAATGGTAAGATCAGACTGTCTGGTGTATCCATTAAATGTTATGGGCCAATTCAAAGAGCATAATTAGGCCTCCTATAGCTGAGGTTTACATTTTACTTTAGGGCAAAGCACCTCAGCAGGAGTGTGTGTGTGTGTGTGTGTGTGTGTGTGTGTGTTTGTTTGTGTGGCCAGGTATAAAGATGGAAAGCTGATGAACCATCGCCCAGAGTTAAAGATGAAGCGGATGAGGATTCACCTGAACCATGCTTTGGAGATTAAAGATGTTTGTCAGGAGGATTCTGGGATCTATATGGTGGTGCTAAGAAATGCAGCTGCTGCGCTGGAGAGGAGGCTCAACATCACACTTGTCGTCAACGGTAACTTGTGTTTCAGTCTGACTCACACCATTTGTTCTGTGTACAGTAATTGTGCAACAGATAAGTTTCCTGTCACAAAACCAAGGTCAAAGCACATAAATTGGAGCTGTTACAGACACAGTAATGGAGGTGTAGTGGTAAGTGCTTGGCCTTAAACAAATCCTGATGTTCTGTCGTGAGGTTTGGATCTTTTTTCTCACTTAACAAAAGATACAGAAAAGGTTAATGGTGACAGATTCAATTGTAATCGGCCCTGTTGATTTTACTGTTGTTCCGTCTTAGAAGTCAATGCAAAAAAAGGTTGTTTTTTTATTTTATTTGCACAGCGTGTTGGTGTAATCTGTTGCCAAATTTGTTGTCTTCTTGTGCATTATAGTTTTCAGACATTCAGGCTACATCCACACTATGTTGTATTCTCAAGAATGTTGTTTAGAATGGACTGAAGTTGAGACATTTGACAACAGACAATAGAGACATTTATCATGTCATATTTGTCAGTCATGCCTCGACCACTAGCTGATGCATTGTGCATAAGAGATTTGCCTCATCACTGTTAAAAATAAATCCTTGCACTTGCTTTTTACCATTGCTGTTTTTTATTTGCATTGTTTTCTGCAACTAAGCAACCAACTGCAAATGGTTATTTGATTTGCATTTTCAGTTGTGTTATAAACAGTTTACTTCTGATACAGAGCTAAATTACTAATTTGGATTTTTCATTTTGAAATTATCATTATAAAATTAAAAGGAATTTGTATGGATGTAGCCTCAGACCAAAGCACTATGATCATTTCAATGTCACATAGCTATGAATGGAAGTAATGGGAGTGATAACTTGTCGTGGTGGTTGTCCTGTTCTGCTCTGTGTGAACATGAACTGGGACAGGTCGATTGCCCTAAATATCATGTGCGGCTAAATGGATGAGTTAATTGCATCTCCTCTTCCCCAGAGCCCCCACAGATCCATGAGAAAGAAGTGGCAGAGCCGTCCAGTCCGTACCCAAGTGGCAGCAGCCAGACTCTCACATGCACCGCCTATGGTCTCCCAGCACCCAACATCAGCTGGCAGTGGAGGGCCTGGGGCCCATGTGTTCTCAACAGCACCCGAAGCAGACAGTAAGAAAAACTTCTCTCACTCTCAAACTCAGGACAGATTTCTTTCTATTTGGAAACTTTTTTTAAACAAACGTAGGAGTAGATAAGGTTTGATCGAGTGGGATGCAGTGCGTGAAGGGTTATGTGAGAACCAAATAACAGGAAGAGGTCAGCGTGAAATTAGTGGCTCAGTGAAGACGAAAGGGAAGCGACATGGAAGATAGAGCTAGTGGAGAAAGAGAGGTGGAGGTGGATGAAAAGAGAAAAGATAGAGAGGAAGGTGGAGAAGTAAATCCAGCAAAGTCTGCTGCACACAGTAATAACAGAGTAATAGTAATAATATCCCTGTTTGATCTGCCATGGTTCAGCTCTATCACTGCAGTCTCACTCTCACATACACACACACACACAAACACACACACACACACACACACACACACAGACACACACACACACACACACACACACACACACACACGCTATTGTCAGGTTTTGCCCCAGGGCTTTTTCACTCCCCTTTTCCCATCACTGCTGAATCCCACAAGATGATATAATGGATTATCTCGACGGGCAATATAAAATTGATTTAATTTATTTCCTTTTCCTTTAAGCCCCAGTGTTGTGGCCATTGTCTACCTGCACTCTGAATATCCTTCAAATATTCACCTGACCCCTCCATCTTCCTCCAAGGCTTAATTTCTTAAGTTATTGCTGTTTCCTTGACCTTTCCATGTGGGCAAAAATCAACACTGCGCCCGGCCTGTCCTCATAGATGGCACACACTGAAACACACAACAACTTCAGCTGCAGTCCAGTTTGTGATCTGTCTGTGCTCGGTACATCTAATATGACATTTCGTGGGCGCTGACTGACGCACAGCTGTGTTGACCTTTTCTAGTCGATGAGAATTGAAGTCTTTTTTATTTGATGGTCAAATGTGTAGTGGAGGAATTTCAAACAAATCTGTCTTGGGTCACAGCAGCCTGTTTAGTGCACCAAAAATCCATCTAAAAAATATGAAGCTAAAATATTGTAGATACAGGTACTATCTTGACGTCATTTTGTCGTAGTTATCAGGATGGAGCCATCGTAGTGACGTCCCACCGATACATGGATATACATACTGTTTGTTAACTATGAAGCGAATAAATGAGACTGATCCTGGCCTCTTACTAAAGCTGAGCTATGCCTTTAGGAGAAAACAACATTTCATTTCATGTTTCATTAGCTCTGCTGTGATGTTCTCACTGAGGATCTTCATAATAGCAGTTGATACTGTAGTTTTTCCATTGGTTGCCAGGACACAGCATAATTGCCTTGGCTTTGGGTCATGAGCTGATGCACAGTTGTGAAACGCAATCCAGAGAGTGGCGAAAATATATTTCTCATAAAACCCCAGGATGTCTGGTGTGATGTACTTCTGAATTCTCTCCCTCTGCCCACTCTCTGCTGTGCATGTCGATGAGGGGACATGTCACGAGTGTGTCTCCCTTTCTCTATCTCTCCAGGGTCCGACGAGACAGGAAGGGCAGGAGTGACGGGATTGCCGACTGTCAGAACTGGCAGGACATTAACTCAGAAAACGCAATGAATGAAATCGAGGCTATTGAAACGTCCGTGGAAGTGGTGGATGGGCAAGAAAAGGTTCATTGCGGACATTTGATTGTCTCTGTCACTGTTTATATGCATATTCAAATATATATAGGGTTTGAATTTCTGTAAAAGAATGACAGAATGTGATCAGGGTACAACCTGGATAAAAAGATCTTTATGTAAGTGGACTCATCCATGAATTGTGATGTTTTTATGTAAGCGTCCCAAATTCTGAGCTCCATAACAAAATTTGTCAATCAAGAGCCATTTCCACAGTAGAAATATTTAGAACAGTCTTCCTCTGCAGCCTTCCTGTGTGGACTGGTTATAAACACACCCAGACACACATACAATACACATGCCTGCCAAATTACCACATGAGGACATACACACATACACACACTCGCCCTGATGTTTTTTCAGTCGCACCTGAGTGAGTTCACTTCTCGTTGGCTCGTCAGCACAAAATCTTTTCTGTGTCAGCTCACAAAGACTCACATGACAATGAACCTTACTTCCTTTTCAAAACATGTGTCTTTCTAATTGAATTAAAATCTCATCCACCCTCTGTCACCCCACAGATAGTGAGCAGGCTTCAGATCCACAACGCCAGCGTCTCTGTCATGTACAAGTGCTCTGCAGAGAACAGGGTCGGCAAAGACGAGCGGCTGATCTACTTCTATGTAACCAGTGAGTGTGCTGGGGCTCCCTCCAAGCCCTCTCTAATGCATGTATTTATCTAGGTCTGAAATATCTGCCTACACCCACAATACAATGGAGGTGAATAGAATTTAATTCGTGCTGCTCACAGCCTTAGAAAATTAGATTCAACCATAGTCAGACCCAACATTACTTACAGTTTCTTCAATAGGACATGTATTGATTATTTAATGAGCTCAGAAACTGCAGCCCGAAGCAAGAGTGACTGCTTCTCATTGTTTAACTCACCGAGCTCAGTTAGAAATAAGTTAATATTGAGTCTCAGATTTTGTGCTTATTGTTAATTTTTCATAATGGTCCCCAACCAACCAACAGTGAACCTACATCAATAACTCTACTACTGCTCGAGGTAAAACTAGAACTTGTTTATTTATTTTGTGTGTATTCATGAAAACATTTTTTTTATCAGTATCATCAGTTTTGAATTTAAGCTTCAGTATCAGATAAAACGTGAAGATCACTGTGATTAATGTTGTAGTGGGTGCGGTAGTTGGGACAGCAGCATGTCTGCCCCTGCAAAAGCAATAGTAATGAAAGCTGCTCACAGTGAGGTTGGTCTTCAGGTTATTCAGAGTAATGTTATGTTATGTTATGTTTCCAAACCCATCCATTTGTTATTGTGAGGTTTTATCCTGATCAGAGAGGAGATCCAGGATTTTCTTTTCATTTTCTTTAACATTGTGAAATGGTGCATTTTTCATGGAGAATAATTAATGGATTTTGATGAACAAAATCAGGCGTGTTTAAGGGGATTCCAGGTTCGGGTGTGTTGTTTGCATGTTCTCCCTGTGCGTGTTTTCTCCAGGTAATCTGGATTTGTCCGATTGATCTTAGATTGATTGGAGACTCTAAATTGACAGTAGGTGTGAATGGTTGTATCTGTATGTTGGCCCTGTCATAAACTCCTGACCTGTCCAGAGTCTAACCCACCAATTTAAATGTAGTTTCATGAGGGGACTGTTGGGCCTTGGCAGAGGTATGAACCCTGTGTGCCATTCTAGTTGTTGAGATTTTTAAAAGCCATTCATTGCTCTGAGCACCACAAACAAATATGTCATTGCTTATTATTTCATTAGATTGCAGGGGGAAATCTCAAGATGAGAATAGAAAACCCTTACTACCTGTTGAAGCAACACTTGAAGTAATACTTGTCATGAATGTCTAGTGCACATGCTTCTAGTTGTAAGTCTACCTAACCGTTTCACCTGCCCTTTTCTCTAACTTCAAGCCATCCCAGAGGGCTTCAGCGTGGACGTCCGTCCCTCAGAGAACCCCTTGGAGCAGGAGAAAGTGTCCCTGTGCTGCAGCGCTGACAATTACACTTATGAGCAGCTGCAGTGGTACCGCCTCGACCCCCAGGCCCTGCAGGATGAGCAAGGCAAGCCCCAGGAGCTGGACTGCAGGAGTGTGCATCTCTACGCAGACTCGCTTGATGGCCAGCTCTCCTTCCAGGAGCCCTCCAACAGCTGGGTCCTGGACTTCACCATCCCCTCCGTGCAGCTGCCAGACGAGGGTCATTATGTGTGTGAGGCTCAGAGCCGGCGCAGCGGGGAGAAACAGTGCCTCTTCAGATACATCTCAGTCAAAGGTTAGAGATAAAAGAGACGAACGCCCCAGACACACACATCCCACATCGCCGGCGTGGAGAACAGTCACTCCAGCAGCAGCTAATTATAGAGAAAATCTCAACCTTTGGCTGCAGAAACACACGCACTGTTTCACAGAGGAGCTGAGGCAGAGATGTTGTAGGCTAAAATACACTCACTCACAAGAGAAGTGCCCACGCAGCCCAATACCCATGTCCACACAAAATTGAGAGAGAGACCACCGAGTGTTTGCACAGCCTCATTATGGAATAGCAGAAAACAGGGCTGAGAGTCTGTAGAGTCGAAACGCACAAACCAATCCATTTTTCATTCATGATGTGTTTTATAAGCTTACATCAGTGCCTGAAGCATAGACGTGCATTTTAAATGGATTTTTTGACTCTTGCTCTTTCTTCAGTCCTGCGAGGTCCTTCAGTAAATATCACATACATACGAGTCAGTGAGTTGATGTCCCTCGTCCTTCCTTATGCTCCATCTCTGTCTTTTTGTCCCCTTCCTTTCATTGTAGCCCTGGAGGCACCTCGGTACAAGCGCAGCCTCACCAATCAGACGGTGAATGTGACCGAGTCCCTGCGGATGGAGTGCGACGCAGAGGGCAGACCCCTGCCCCGCCTCTCCTGGTTCAAAGACAACCAACCTCTCCACCAAATGTCAGGTTCGTGAAAACACCTACACAGGTGACACACACGTTTACACAACATTGCAGCCGCCCACCTGACAACCCAGCAGCTGCATGCACACAGACACACACACACACACATGCTCAACAGCTGATCTTAAAGTTTGGCCCTCTGGATCTTGATTTAGCAGGTCTCGTATCCACCCATCGGGTTAATGTGTTCAGGTCAGTTCCCAGAAAAATGATGGCTTCATATCAGATGAAAGAACAGATGTTTAATAAAACAATAAACATTTTAAACTTAGATACCGACAACTTTTGGCAGATTTGCCATATTTCTTTTTTGTTATAATTTCCATAATGATGAACACATGATGATAACACAACCACCACACACACACACACACACACACACACACACTCTCTCTCTCTCTCTCTCTTGTACTCACAAATACAAGTCAGAGATTGGACTAAAACTCAAAACAACTGAAATCACAAACTTGAACAACTCACTCCCCAGATCCAACCTGAGCGACTAAACGTGAGTCATAGATATGATTTGATCTGTAGGTGATATGGGGATGGAGAGCTATTGAATGACGTACGTTGGCCAGTGCATTTCAACTGCTCAGTCATAGGACAAGGCAGGAGGAATCATTCCGATAACTTAATACTCCCCAACCGTTATCCTAACCCTGACCTAAATCTAATTCTAACCAAGAATTAACCCTCAAACTGCTCTTTGAAAATGTCCTCACTCTGTAAGGTCTTCAATCAAAATGCGCACACAACCACCCACCAGCTCACACACACATTCTTACTGTTGAGACAACATGTCATGCAGAACCAGTGACACATACATGTGCGGGTGTGTTTTCTACACAAGTGTACATATGCACATACACGCACACACACACATAAAAACCCTGCAGGCCGATGGATAAGGCTCATTAGTTTTCTCCGGGTGCGTCTCCTCTTAACATCTGAATGAGCTGAGGAGAGGGTGAGAGGGGGAGGAGAGGGGGAGGAGAGGTGGTCAGCATGGGTATGAGCGACAGCTGTTGCTTTGGGACGTGTGGCTTGACGTGCAGGACGAGGGGATTATAAATGAGAACCGCAGTGACGTCCAGAGGTGTGATGAGAATTGAAGAAACATTGCTGAAAATCTTGCTGGATTTATGATGTGAGAGGTAAAAGGGGTGGCAGCGAGTCACAGCACATTGTTTCATGTGTGTGTGTGTGTGTGTCTGTGTGTGTGTGTGCTACTAATCATCCCGTGCCTCCTCGCAGGGATCCAGCTGCAGGATGCAAACCGCACTCTGAGTATCCAGCGGGTGCGAGAGGAGGACGCCGGGCTTTACACCTGCACAGCCTGCAACCAGCGTGGATGTGTCCACTCCTCAGCTGCCATCAAGGTCATCGGTGAGACAGCCAAACACACACACACACACACACACACACACACACACACACACACACACACACACACACACACACACACACACACACACACACACACACACACACACAAACACTCTGCTTGTACTTTTATCTTTGTTGACACTTGCCCCTATACCTTAACACCCACTCATCACAACTAAACATCTGACCTCAGCATCTTAACCCTTTGAAGGATGTGTGTGAAAGTAGGGACACTACATTCCCATAATGTCCCCACTAGCTGGTCTTCACAGAGATAGAAGCACACTCAGACTCGGAAATATACAGAGAGCGACTGTTAAACACAATCACAGAAACACTTCTATCTGCTCACGTGCTCTCACCGCTCACATGTTTTTCAAGTTCACTCAGGCTTAAAACCCCAGTCGCATATCTTCTCACACACACACACACTGAGCACAGGTCTGGAATTCACCTCTCACACGTACGTTTCACTGGAGCTGTAACCTTTATGCATTTGTGCCCCTGAAAGCAAAGTCATCGACTGCTGCAACATTTCACATTCTAAATAGATAATTAAAGCGGTTTGCTGGATGCAGTTTCATAATGAAAGCTGAATGCAGGATTTTTGATCACATTAGGGTAACTTAAAGATTTCATCTGCAAGAACCGACTGCAGCAATAGTTTGTGATACAGCACCTTCTACAGTTGGTAAAGAGTAATATCATAAAAGAGAGAGCATTTTCTAAAAAACATATTTGCTTTTAAAAATGACTTAACATATTTTTTTTTTGTCAAGGTTCCAGTGACAAGGCCAACGTGGAGATCGTGATCCTCATCGGAACCGGAGTCATCGCCGTTTTCTTCTGGGCCCTGCTCATCGTCATTTTCTGCAACGTGAAACGGGTCAGGAAAAGGCCACTTCTGTTTTCTGTGTTTGTCTCTCATTTGTGAGAGAAACTGTCAGACCATGATGGTGACACTTTAACCTCTGGCCCACAACACGTCTGTCAGCGTTTGAACACAACCTGTTTGATGTCAGGGAGAAGAGAGTGTGTAATTTACTGTGAAGAGAGGGCTCCTGATATCTTCTGGGAACGAGCCCAATTAGTCGCTGTTACACGATCGGCTCCATCAACCACAAGAGTTCCCCTAATGAGGCTCAAACAGCTTTTTATTTTTCCACACTTGTCCCAAAATTCACTGGGTAGCACCATCATTATCAAATTAATTTAGAGATTCTCCTCTCACTCACAGCATCTCTTTCTTTGAGTGTCTACTTCTACATTTCCTTTGCCCATCTGACCTTTTCTTTCTTTTCCACATTCATGATTTTATTTTTCTGCCGTGCATCCACTTCCTCATTTATTTTTTCAAGCTCACTCGCAGTTCAGCCCAGCATTCCTCACCTTACGCTGCCACTCTCACTCTATTCACTCTATTCTCTCTCTCTCTGCGTATTGCAGGTTAACCCTGCAGACATAAAGACGGGCTATTTGTCCATAATCATGGATCCGGGGGAGGTGCCGCTGGACGAGCAGTGTGAATACCTGCCCTATGATTCCTCGCAGTGGGAGATCTCCAGAGACAGACTGCGACTGGGTGAGCCACGGGGGCAAGTGGGAGAAATAGAGGGGATGGATTGATGAATGGTCAGACAAAGAGAGGGAGGGAGGAGGCGTGTGTGTGAAGGAATATCAGGGCGTGGAGGAGATGGAATAGATGTATGAAACCAAATTACTTTTCCATTTCCAGAATCCTTAATGGCATGAGGTTGGATTGCAGCCAGCTGGGCAAAGTGCTGCCAAGTAAAGTGCTAATGTTAAATATGTGCTCATTCCTAGCACAGCTTTTTTTTAAATGCCCTGAGGAAAAGCATCTGTTCCACAATTGCAACTTATGGGAACATGTTTTCCAAATGCTGCAATTCAGGTTATAATTTCTCTCCCTTGTGTGTATGGATTCCAGATGCATTTATATTTTGCAACTGTTGCAGCAGTGTGTTTTCCAGTGAGAACAAAAAAGCAAACCTGGGTCAAATATATTTGTATATATTATTTATATATTTTTGTTCTTTTTCCTGACATAGGAAAAGTTTTAGGTCACGGAGCTTTTGGGAAAGTAATTGAGGCATCAATCTACGGCATCAGCAAGAGTAACAGTTTGGACACAGTGGCTGTCAAGATGCTGAAGGGTGAGATTTGTCTTCATGCTCTTCAAACTGTGTATTATGAGAACTGCAGGAGAAATATGTATAGCGTACTACGACTAGGTTGATGTGCATATATAATGATAAAAACACATGCAAAAATAAACACTTCGACTCTGTGTGCACATTTCAGATGGAGCCACAGCCAGCGAGCACAAGGCCTTGATGTCAGAGTTAAAGATATTGATTCACATTGGAAATCATCTGAATGTAGTGAACCTGTTGGGAGCTTGCACCAAACCAAACGGTGAGTAAACACATTCACACTGATTACAGGTTATGTACCATGTCCCATCCACTAACATGGAGGAGGCAGGGTTTATTACGTATGCTGCATCCAGCGACATACAACAGTAACTGACTGCCTGGGGACATATGCTCTGGGTTTGAGCGTAAACAAGTAGAAGGATGAAAAGTTTACTTGAGTCGGAGTACACTCTGGAATATGAACAAAATATTCTATAAACAACTCATGTCAACTCAGGTGTTCAGGTGTTCAGGTGTTTGTGTACACCTGAAAAATAACTGCAGTACTGTTTATGTTGTTCTTGTCACAGTTACTGCTTCTATCTATCTCCTTTGCCCCTGCAGTCATTCTGTTGTGAAAGATATATTGTTATGATGCTGGTATCGTCACATAAAATAAAACATCAGGGAGTGTTGTACCTTTTCTTTTTTTTGAAGACATACACCTACAGTTTGACCTCCTCGGAGCAGTGCTGCTGGCGCTGTTGTTACTTCACAGCGAATTCCTTTTTCCTTTTTAATGAAGTGTTTACATAATTTCGTCTGCCCCCTGCAGCTTTCACACAACTTCTCTTTTTAGCAGCCAACCACATGTGAAAGTACAACAGCTGCCTCTTTGTCCCCTCTTTGTCCACACATCAATCTGACCCATAGGGCACATTTTTGAAGGGTGTACATCTGAAAATGTTTATGCTGTTTACCTTAAACTAAAGCAGCCAGGCAGATCATCTCAGACAGGAAGTGTTTAAAGAACGCAGCCCTGCCCCATGACTTAGAATATAGTGTGAGAGAAAAAATGAGTTCCTCAACAAGAGGCAGAAATCATGTTAATGTTTTTTATCAAGTTAGAAATAATGTAAAATGTGGGAATTCAATTGTAGATTTTTTACTGGGGGATTGAGCCACAGTAGAGGTTCTGTGGATACACAGGCTTGACCAATCAGGAGTCAGTATGAACTGTCAATCATGATGTTTCATTCTGTTTATAGCATCAAATAACTGATAAAAAACAAATTCACTGATTTGCACTTGGACATACATCAGTGTGATAACAGAGACCTAAGACCAGAAACCTTTGTTGAACAAAATGATTTGACATGAACTCTGACCTTTTTAGTTTGGTCTGTGTCCCATCCACTAACATGGAGAGGGCGTGATTTACGTCCTGTGCTGCAAGATACTTTGGCTTCACTTTTGAGGAGACATAATCTTGTCCATCTTTATAAACATTCCTGTCTTGTATCTATGTTATGATTAGATAAGAAACCAGTAGATATTCAAACTGTCTGTATCACCAGGTCCACTGATGGTAATAGTGGAATACTGCAAGTATGGGAACCTGTCCAACTTCCTGCGAGCCAAGAGAGAGTTCTTCCTCCCATACAGGGTATGAAAACATTGACGTGGCGTCTACTCTTTTATATTTGTTCTGCAGTGATAATGTGTTGGCAGCTTAATCTTCAGAAATAATATTTTTTATGTTCACTGATAAATCCGTCTTTCCTTTATTGAGCAACACTCTTAAAAACTCTTTTTAACTCATGACCCATTTTCAGACATGAACTTAAGAAAAAAAACTCTGAAATCTGGCTGTCTTTCCAATTTGACATATCAGCTTCTTCTTTGTGTATTTCACCTCTTTTTCATCCTAAGATTATTTTTTTTCAGTTTTGCGTCCGTCACGGGTTAGAAACACGTCCACTGTGACATGCTCACAGAGTTTTATTTTCCTTCTGTATTCCCTCAAGGGTTCACTCTGGTATTTTCTGGAGATTTTACTGAGGGGCTGGCAGGAAAAACTCCAGAAAAGGTGTAGAGCAACTGACTAAGACACGACCTCAGTGCATGTGTGAATTTGCAGCTTCGTTCTCTTGCTCCCCCCCCCCCCCCTCAGGATCGCTCTCCAAAAACTCAGAGCCAGGTGAGACGGATGATCGAAGCGGGTCAAATGGACCAAAGAGCTCATCAGCCACCTTCTCCGCCCTCCTCCCCTACGCTCACAAGTCCACAGCCTCCAACATCCAACACGTCCAATCAGAGTCCTGCTGTGGATAAAAGTGAGTTACACAGGAGTCAATTCCATAATTTATTTTCAAGTCTGAAATGTGGCTTCATGGCAGCCTCTCTCTTCCTCTCTCCAGTGGAGGACTTGTGGAAGACTCCTCTGACGATAGAAGATCTAATTTGCTACAGTTTCCAGGTGGCTCGTGGGATGGACTTCTTGGCCTCCAGAAAGGTTAATTGTCAGCGTTATACAGACAGTGTGTTAATGAGCTGTGATGAATCGCTGCGGAGGTCGGCAGCAGAGACAGGAGGTTGTAACCCGCATCATTCAGCTTCTCGGTGCTTTGTTAGTTAATCACGTGACCATTTATAACACTTTTATATTTGAATGTGACAAGGAAGCTTAAATTAAAATGTATTAAATCAAGACTGATGCGGACTCCTATTGAAACATTATAGTGAGCAGTGCAGAACAACTTGCCCCACTCTCACAGAGAGACACTGGCTTTGTGTCAGCAGTGGCAGTGATTGCGTAAGACTGCCACCAGCAGAGGGCAACAATAGGTTGTAATTTATTGTTTGTCATTTTATGCTACCATATAATTTGGTAAATTGCTGTTGTGTCATTATAGTCTCGCAATGCAATGCACCGTGGAAAGAAGCTACCCACAACAGCAAAACATTAGAACAACTCTCAGTTGTCGGCACCACATCAAACTCATTACTAGATTAAATGAGGTTGGATTCAAACTGCAGAACATTTGAAAAGTCAAAGTATAGATTTAATTCAATTAAATTAAACGGCCATTTCTATATTTGTATAATAAAGGTGCATCCAAAGACAAAGTAAAAGGAGTCGGTCATTGTGATTAAACTACAGAGAATAATCACCTGAATCTGCTGCTGCAAATCAGCTTCCAAAACCCAACGTGCACACACACACATATATATATATCTTATATATAGAAAGATAGATAGATCGACAGAGATATAGATAGATGGATAGATCGATGTATAAAACTTTGAAACAAAGTAAAATATGAACCCGTTTCACGTCTCATCAGATCTCCGTCCTTTGATGAGGGTAATTACATTTAGTGCATATTCTGAAATCAGCTTTATTTATTTATTTAATTCATGAGGTGATTATTTATATCTATATTCAGCTGCAGTCTGTCTGTGTGTAATGAATAATGGAAATTCAAATAGTGAGAACTAAAGCAGCTATAAGTGATAAAGGAAGCTGATGGGACGCTGTGAGCTGACTGTCTGGCCCCCTTAAGGCGAGTTTACGTGACAGCTTTGTGAATGATGTCAGGTCTCTTGCAGTGACTCCACAGAGCTGAGACACAGTCCAGTCATTAATTGTTACAGGGACACACACACACACACACACAGACACATACATATTTTAAGGCAAGCAATTATTAAACTTCTAATTTGTTAATTACTTGTTCCAAATCATATCTGTAAATCACTAATTAGAAAACAATGCATCCATGCAATCCTGCAAATGCACACACACAAACACACGTCTCCCTCTAGTTGAGAGGACACACATTGATATAATGCATCCCCTAGTCCCTAACCCTAATTCTAACCCTAACCCTAAAACCAAGTCTTAACCCTCAAACAGTCCTGAGTACCAGACAAAATGTCCTCACAATGATAATATTGAAACAAAATTGGCCCTCATAACCATAGAAAGACACACACACAAACACACACACAGACACACACACCTACCTGTCTGCAGGGTTATGACGCATGTGTGGTTATGTGTGTGTATCTGCAGTGTATCCACAGAGACCTGGCCGCCCGGAACATTCTCCTGTCTGAGAACAACATTGTGAAGATCTGTGACTTTGGCCTGGCCAGAGACATATACAAAGACCCCGACTACGTCAGGAAAGGCAATGTACGGCATGCACACAGGTTTATCATCCATCTCCGTTTACTGCGGGGAAACATCAAACTCCTCTTTTTTGTTGTTGTTCTTTTAAACCACGCATATAATCACTACATTTAAAGGCAGGTGTCATTTCTGCTTACGTAACCGTCTCGTAATGTCCCGTCTGGTGTTTTAATGCTCAGGCTCGGCTGCCTTTAAAGTGGATGGCTCCGGAGAGCATCTTCGACAAAGTGTACACCAGCCAGAGTGATGTGTGGTCCTTTGGAGTTCTCCTCTGGGAAATCTTTTCACTGGGTAATGACAAAATCAAAGCACGTTCATTTCATCTTTTAAGAAAGTCATTTAGAGGAGCAGAGTTTCGGTGCAGGCTCATCTGGAGTCGCTGTTTAAATGTCTCTCTTCCTGCCAAAAGCAATTTGGAACTTATCCTTTGTTAACATTTAGAAGGAGAGTGAGTCATCATCGCCGCTATCCAAAAACATCAACTTGCTTTTCCCATCCCTGAAATTCTGACACATTACCCGAGAACCCGTCTTCCTTTCTGTCCACCTGCAGGTGCGTCTCCGTACCCGGGGGTACAGATTGACGAGGATTTCTGCAAACGATTAAAAGATGGCGTCAGGATGCGAGCACCAGAGACTGCCTCCCCTGAAATGTAAGCACACATTTTCATTTATTCGTTTTCTCTTTTCTTTTCCTGTCAAATGAAGATTTGTTGCCCTGAGTCCATTTAATTTACTTGAGCCCCATGCTCATAAATATTCAGTGACTTCCGAGGACGATACAGTTTGATCAAACATTCAGGTGCTTCACTGAGTCAGGGAAGTTGAAGGCTTCTTGTGTCATTGATGTTGTGATGGTGCTGCCCTCTGCTGGTAGATACGGCATCATGCTGGCCTGCTGGCAGGGTGAACCCAAAGAGAGGCCGACCTTTCCTGCTCTGATGCAGATCCTGGGAGACCTGCTGCAGGACAACAGTCTACCTGCAAGTTCACTGCTGCACACACGTTCATCAGAACAAAATCATTTCTTTTTTTATAAGTTCTGTAAAGAGGTTTGACGTGTAAATCTTCTCGGCCTTCTCTTCAGGATGGGAAGGACTACATCCCCCTGAATCACTCACAGAGCTCAGAGGACGATGGGTTCTCACAGGCGTCGTCACGGCCTGCGTCTGAAGAGGAGCTGAGAATGGCCTGCAACACTCTCCCCACCAGGTACTAATATATTCTCCTCTGTTTTCCTTAAAGGCTCAGGACCCCAACAGTATTTTATTAATAAGCTTCTTGCTGTTATTATTCAGTCTTCTTCTCAATGCTTTAAATTAGGATTGACTCAGAGACTGTGTTTGAAGAGGGACGATATGACGGCTCTTCAGAAGTGAAGCCAAAGCGTGGCTGGCTGCAGTACTGGTCATATATCCAGCCTCCTCCGTGTTTACAGATAGAACGTGGGCCAAGTTAAAAAGACAAAGAGCATGTTGAATAAGGATGGTTGAAGGTAGTGTTTATCTCACTCGTGTTTGCTCAAGTGCTGATTTTTGGTTTTAATAAGTTATTTAATGCTATAAAAACTGGGTGAATCGTCATGATTGATCTGGCTACGGCCCAGACTCTGGCTCCAAATGGCGGCGTTTGTATCTGGGATATTTTAGCTTCATTTCTAGGTCGTGGGAGGTAGTGGAGACATGTCGACCATCTTTAAACACAGTCTGTGGTTGGATTTTTTAGGAAAAAGGTGATTCCATGTGCCTGTGTCAACAATATCAATGTGATGACAGTTTCAAAGTCATTTCCCAGAAAATAATCTCTCTCTCTCTGTGATAACATCTAAATGTACCTTGTGCTGTGGTGATAAAAACTCTTTGCACCATAAAACCATCACAGCTTAGCGTTTTATAAGAATTCCCTCTTTGCACCGAATCAAACCTTTCACTCTCTATTTCAAACTTACATGTTCAGTTTCTTACAGACTTTATTCTGTAGGTTTAAGTAATGATTAGAAAAGCAAAAGATATTAATTCCATGGAAAAGAAATGGTTGTTTAGAATGAAGTTCACTGTCAGGTCTTGAAAATGGAAAATATGATCTGTAATCTTGATGTATTTTATGTAATGCATGTTTGTAGTTTTAAAATTTGCTGTGTATCTTGTGTGCTGAATAGTTTTCAGATAATTCCTTTACAGATAATTAATTTTTGAGGAAGAGAATATCACACAGGAGTATGTTTAAAGAAGAAAGTCACACCGCTAAAATCTTTATTAATTTAAACAAATTGCTGTTTTCTACTTGCCTGCATCATATTTGTCTATATACATATACACTGCTCAAAGGAATTAAGGGAACGCTTAATGTCACAGTATAACAGCAAGTCAGTTCAATGTCAGGGATATCGATCTGTCCATTGAGGAAGCACAAGTGACGATGGATCAGTTTCACCTGCTTTGGTGCAAATTAAAGTGACAACAGGTGCAATGGAGAAGTTAAATAAAGACCCCCCCCCCCAACAGGGAATGGTTTTGCATGTGGTGGCCACAGACAGCCGCTCTCTCTTTATCCTTCCTGACTAATTCTTCTTTGAATGGCATTTGCCAGAGAACACCAGAACTGGCAGGTCCGCCATTAGCGCCCTGTTCTCTTCACAGAAGAGAGCCGGTTCACACTGAGCACATGTGACAGGCGTGAAAGAGTCTGGAGAAGCTGTGGTGAATGTTATGCTGCTGTAACATCATCCAGCATGACCAGGTTGGCAGTGGGTCAGTGAGGGTCTGGGGAGGCATATCTTTGGACGGTTCCCTGACTGATGTTAGTTACTGGGATGAAGTCCTCAGAGAGATTGCCAGACCTTATGGTGGTGCAGTGGTTCCTCCTGGTGCAGGACAAAGCCCGGGTCTGGGAGGAGATCCCCCAGGACACCATCCGCCAACTCATCAGGAGCATGTCCAGATGTTGTCGGGTGTGCATACAGGCACATTGAGGCCGTACACAGTACTGAGTAACATTATGAGTTGCTGTGATAAAAGTCACGCAAGTTGGATCAGCCTGGAGTTTCAGTATTTTCCTTAGCTTTTCTCTATGATTTTTGAATCCAACGCTCAGTGGGTTCATGATTTTGGTTTTCATTGACTGTAGTTATGTAATTTTGCTCCCAACAAATTTTAGAATGTAAATCAGTAAAGATTTTCAACTTGAATAATTTGTTCATCAAGATCAGATTTGTGATCCCTTCATTTTTTTGAGCAGTGGAAATAGTCACATCCGTCCAGGTTTTCTTCTCATCTTTCTCTTGGCATTTGGATTGAATTGATCTGATAATCTTCCTGACCAGGTATTATAACTGCGTGCCCTTTGCCGGCTGTGTGTTTGTCGGACCCTCTAAAGTCTGCCAGCCCACAGTGAAGACGTTTGAAGAGTCGCCCCTGGAGATGCACCCACATAAAGCTCCTCAGGTAATCTGCTTATCACTTGTGGAAAATGTGAACCGACTGGGGACATTTTCTATACAGCACTGGAGTTAGGGAATGTTCCCCTCAGATAATTTACATGAAATAGCGGCGGGGTCGACTAAATGTCATTTCATTCACATGATGTCAAACTGTTTGTCTCCTCCCAGGATAACCAGACGGACAGCGGGATGGTTCTGGCCTCTGAAGAATTTGAGAGAATTGAGCACAAGCACAGGGGTGCCGCCTCCAAAAGGTTATTCTTCAAAAAAAGCAATGATCGTTTTTTAATGCGGAACAGTTCCACACTTATCACTCACTGTGTCAGGTCTGTCAGATATCTATTTTTATAGATGCTACACATCAAAGTCAATAAGAGGAAACAACCGCTATCTACTTCTCGGAAACATGATGGGTTGAGTCAGTCACAGTGAAACTACTGTAGATTTGCAAATGATGTGAGCATGAGCAGAGTCTTGATTTGTGCAAGAACAAGTCTGAGTCATTGAAACACACAGGACTCATTTTTAGAATTACATTTAACAGCTCAGCACTTGAAGTTTGAGTCAAAAGAAACAAACCAGCTGCTAAAACTGGAAGGATCTATACTATCCTAGACTGAATTATTCACTCACATATTTTTAACAATATTAATGATAATACTACGAAGAAGAATGGACTTCATTTATGTAATATTTTTGTTTGATGCTTTAAAGGAAGAAGCAATGAGAGCTAGAATGACAGAGTGCATCAGTCCAATCAAGCTGGTTTCACGCAATCATAGACATCAGTCTGATTTTTCATCAAGGTCTGAATTATTCTCTGGGACTTCTTATCTCACACTGTTAAAGATAGTGAAAAAATATTCCTGTATTCGTACCCTAATCTGGATCCTGACCAAAATTGAACGTGTTCCTGACACCCTGCAGCCTTCTGAGTTTCATGGAATAAAAATGAAAGATTTAGAAGCTTGAGAATTAGTTTGTCAAAGTTTAATGAGAAGGGTAATATGAGGGCTCGGAAAAAAAATGCTTAGTCACTCATAACCAGTTTAGGGAGGTAAGCACAGGTGACGTGATCATGCCTTTTTTTGTCCCAGATGATAAATGTGATATATCCTGTTCCAATGAGCTTTTTATTTTTGTTCTGTCCCCAGTCGTATGGGCAGCAGCAGCAGCACAGAGCCTCTGACGGCCTCCCATTGTTCCCTGGGCCGAAGCAGCGATGCCAGGCACCGTCCCGCCTTCTTCAGCCAGCTGTCAGGACAGACCTTCTACAACAACGAGTACGGACACCTGTCCGAGGAGGGCTTCTGTGACTTCTTCTCCTCGCCAGACGCCCCCCGTCTGGCCTCCTCCAATGTTTAACCTTATCAAAGATGCAGCCTGAAAAGAACTGAAGGGGTTAAATGAAGGGGGCTCAGGTCGTGGGAGGTGTGTGGGATTTACTAACATCCCAGTGTTGACATGTAACTAGTCATTTATTAATGATCAACAGGTTATTTTGACCAGATCTAAACTCTACTCATCTCAAAGTTTGTTCTGTGGCCTCAACAGACTCAGCTGTGTGTGCCTGAAGTTTATCTAACCAGCCACTGGGTGGCAGCATTACAACAACAACTCACCGAGTATTGTCTATTCACACATTTATATTTTTTATCTTTTATATTCAGAGTATTCTGCCTATATTTGTACAAATTATGACTTGTATGGGAAGAAATAAAAGTTTATCTTCTTCTCACTCTTCTCTCTATCATTCAAGCATAAATGTTCCACTGAAGTGCAGCTTTTAAGAGTAAATTTGCAGTTGTCATGTGGTGACACACCCTGTGACTATCCATGTAATGGACCCGTCCATGACAGAGGCAGATATTTGTGGTATCCGTCATTTAGTGGAGGTGGAGATGCTGATTCACAACACCTTAAGCAAGGAATAGGTGACGGAGGTAAACAGAGGGATGTAGGGCAAATGAAAGAGTGACTCACACTAAGCAGCTCTTATCAGAGCTGGACATAAGCATGATGACAGCTGTGGCAGCTTAACACCCTTTTACACAGTCGCATCACAAATGACAAGCTGCAGGTCGTGGAAATGAGCATCTCGAGTGCAAAGTACATTTCATGCAAACACAATTACAGCCAATATCGCTGCGTTAGTGTGATGAGATCAGACGTTCGTCAACGTTCCATTTTCAGTTTCTGTAAATGATTGTTGTGAAGGGAACCTGGAGACAGTTTGTATACAGTCATAAAAGTTTGAATCCCTTTCTGATTTTAAAAGAGATCCTTCTTTACGTAAAAGAAGTTTAAAGGAACAAATCGACAACAGTCAGTGTCTTCTATGGTACCTTTACTTGAGGAACACATAGCGTTACAGTCATTTGAGAACAAGAAATGGATGACCTTTGTAATAGAAAGACCAGTTCTGAGGGCTTGTGATTATCACCGTCCTTGATCAGAAAAGCTGTGCTGACAATAGTATAAAAACAACAAAAAAACAATGACTCAAGAGGAAGAAAAAAAACATTTGGTCTACAAATTCTCTCCTTACAAAACCAAACTTCATTGAGTAACTCTGTAAATAAGTTTGTGTACCTTGAAAAAAAATTACATTTATCTCAGCAAAAACTATATTTACTCAAATTATTCCAAGCACTGAAATGAAATGGAAAAAGTCAAAACTAGGACCTTTAACAGCGTTGATGAAATGTATAAATGGAATAAGAAGAAATCAATGACCCCCTTTTATAAAAAGAAAGAAAATGCAGATACAGTAGCTCTAACATGAAGGAAAGAAAAACACTGGTTTTAGTGGCAGTCACTGAAACAGACTAATAAGATCATAATCCTCTAAGATGGAGCAGTAAACCTAAAGGCACAGTTTTAATTTCAAGAAATAAAATGACAGGATGGATGATATAAATCTCATGTTATGTAATGTAGTTTTGTGGTACAGGTACAGTTTTACAAAAAAAAAAAAAAGTACTTCCTTCAAATAATCAGTCCCTTTTTGCAGTACTGGGGGAATAAACGCAGCACAGTTAAAGTGAGATTCAAGAACAATAGATCGGTCTGAAAATAGAAACTCGTAGATTTTGAATTCACCCCCTTTTTTAATCTATAAATCATTGAATTGAAAATGACTGAATCCATGTTGCACAGATTTTTGTCACACATTGACCGTCAGCACAAATCCCAGCTATTTTTTGTTTTACTTCATTCTAAAAATATATCAGCCTTCAAAAACACCCATACTGCTTGAACCCTGTCACAAGATACTTCATCTCCACAGTAACAAAAGAGCTTTCCTCTCCTCTCCTCGCTCTGGAAACACAGGAAGCGGACATGTGATAGTTGGTGTCCACACGTCAGTGGAGCAGATGGAGCCTGAAAGGAGCTGCAGTAACTGAGATGCAGTAGTGGCGTGTAGCCTGGTAGTTACATCGAGTGCCGGAGCCACTTCATAGGTGATACAATCCCCCCCCCTCCAAAGAAGTTGCTTCAGGCAGGACTGGATTTAGCTAACAGGCTAGCAACTTTGCACTTATAAATAAGACGTGTTGGGGGATGTGAGGAGTGATCCTCATGACATTTTCCCGATCTGGATCTTCTTCCAGGCCTCTGAAGCGGTGAATATACAGGAGTCGATGATGCCTGCCACAGTGAACGTCCCACCAACAATAGCACAGATCTGCAGAGAACAAAGCAGTCTGTCAGTGTCGAGGTTTAAAAGCTTCACGTTATTTTCCTGGTTACGAACGGCTCAATATCAGCTGGCTTTAATCAAAACAATAGTTTACACTCACACCTCACAATGTGCTGGAATTCAGCAGAGCTCTGTCGCTGCTTGACTCACAATCTTTCACCATGACTCACGATCACAATCCAAAGCACAGTCATCTCCGACCTTAAGTCACGATATAATTAACACTAAAAGACAAATAATAGTGTACATCATCAGCGAAGCAGCCATTTTACTTCTGACCGCATTGTCAGTCAGCAGAAAACTTTCCTGATGAGGTGGTGTTGGCAATAAATTCCACAACACACAGGGTCAGGTGGGAAGATGAGTCACAGAAGAGGAATTTAAAGAAAATATAGACTTGAATTAGTTTTAAAGTTGCTGTAGAATCATTTTGAAAGCTTTTAATAGCTGTTTTTATGCTGCTTTGAAATCGATATTTTACTTGTATATTTTTATGTCGGGTTAGGTTCAATATTCTGATCTTACTCTTCTTTGTTCAAATCTAAGATCCCCAAAAAGATCTGTCATGAGAACAGGATCTTTCCTGTTCTCATGACAGATCTTTTAAAACAAATGTACGTAATTGTGAAAAGAGAAAAACTTCAGTAGTTGTCACATTTTAAGTTTTGAATTTTCACTCAATTTGTAGTAAGACAGAGTTGAGTTCGAGTTTGAGTTCTTTTGATGAAATTGTTACTTGCTATGAGTTGATGAGAGCTTCAAAAAGTGAGACGATAAATGGAAAGAACCAAAACACCCTAAAGGGGAACTGCAGGTTTGAGTGATAGTTATATATACGTCTGTTCCACATAATAAAACATTACAAGTCTACAGCTAAACTAGCAGCTCAGTGAGGCTGTAGATAAACGTACACACATATGATAACAGTGATGGCTAGGAGGAATGTTTGCCATGTTAGCATTTGTTTTCCAGGTATTTGGTCAAAAACCAAAGTATTAGACATTTTCAACTTGATGGTGGACAGCAAACCAATTATCCAGGGTTAAAATAGAGAGTATAAAAAAGAAAACCTTCAGTGTTTACAACCCCAAATTCCCCCATTTCGTTTTTAAGACTTTAAAAGCTTTTTAATTTAAGGGGTTTTGGCCACATTCTAGTTCCTGGCAAGAAGGTGAATCCACTCACTGTTGTGACGAAGCGGTAGAAGGGCTGCCTCCTCTCTGTGTACTTGACTGTGATTGGACTGAGGTCATATCTGAACCAGATGGCGGGGATGATCCTGCCTGTGTGGCTGTACGCTACATATTCCTGTGAGGGATGGAAAAAGAGAGCGTGTTATACATTTTTTAGAGCCTCGATTTAATGAACAGTGTGGCAGTAATTCCCATTAGCTTTAAAAAAATCTATTTAGAGCAATTAATAACTTCCTTCTTACCGGCAAGGGTTGCAGTGGTGGTTATTAGTCATTAGAGTATTGGTTTTGGGTTAAGTCACACAAAGATCCTGAATGATTACGCACAAATGAGTGCTCAACTAAAACATCTAAAACCCAGATGAAGTAAGCAGGAGGAGGTTACAGTGTGTTTTGAGTAACAGTTACAGGATGTGATAACGGGGCAATCCAAGTTTCTACAAATCCCAATTCTGCTAAACATTACAAACTGACAATAAATTAAAATAAATTCAGACTGTTGTTGAGGTGCAGGCACCGATGTGTGCCTCAGCTGGACCTTTATTTACGCTGGCGATGAGGTTTTTGAAGATTTTGCTCAGGCCCTCTTCCTCCCTGCTTCACAGCTGACCTGCGCTGTTATTACTCGAAACCCCAAACTCAGCTGTCAGTGAACACAATTCCAGGAAGTGTGTTTATGGTTTGTTGATAACCAAGAAACCTTTCCAGTAACCAGGGGTGAGCTTTCACTTCTGGGTGAGTGCATAAGTTATCGTGGCAAAAACCTGCAGGAGCCATATGTTGGGATGGTCATGGTGCTTCCATGATACGTATCAGGACATAAGGGTATGATCTAATGGGAAGGATGGTAAGATCAGGGAAACAGCACCTTGTTGGCTACGGTGTACTGGTAGGAGAACCTCTGTCTGCCTGAGAGGTCTTCATACACTGTTGGAACAATCTTCAGTATGTAGTCATGTGAGGCCAGAGCTGCAGGGGGAAACAAAGTTATTTTAATAACAAAAGTGCTGCTTCAGTGTCCAAAAATGGATTTAGATGTGATCATGATGCAACTGGCTGGAGTCAAGTCTATCTGAGATGCAGTGTCAGCTGCGTGAATCAAGTTTCGACTCAGTTTGGTTTCAATTGCCGGCCACTAGGTGTCTCATTTCTTAGCACCACTCTGGCAGCCTTAAATAAATGTCACACAGAGGTTCTGATGAGTACGTGTGCTGTGTGTGGACATACGATTAGACGAGAGCTTGTCAGCCCCTCCCAACGCATTGAAGGCTCCTTGCACTTTTTGTACCTTTGGGACAAAACAGAGGGAGGAGACGTGTGTTTGGTCTCGTTACTGCAGATCTTATCAAGTGCTCTACGTGGTGTTTTGTTCTGTGACCTGACCTGAAGCTTTTCCCCAAATGCCAGCTTGTGGATGGTGTGGGTCATGTCGGGGCTTTGGGGCTGCGCTGTGGCACTGTGTGTAGAAACGTGGAAGTTTCCTGGTACCTGGAGACAGACAGATGTGTGGTTAACAGTACGGGCACACATTTAGTTAACTAATGACCAAGCCGGATTACACACACACGCACGCACGGCTGGAAACTAAATGGTCCATGCCTCCGGAAGACAAATCTACCCACTTTAACACGTTTCACATATTATTCCACAAGCAAGAGTGTTGAGTGTACATCTGCTGGGTTAATCATTTTAAATGCACTGGAAAGACTGACGCACAAAGCGGTGGTGGGACACGAAGGACTTTGCGGGACTCACACTTGAGTGTGCTGTCAGAAGTAACTGAATCTCTGAGCTCTTTCATTTAACATAACTCAATTTAGCAAGAGGAGGAAGCAGGTCGGCCTCATTTGTCTCAGACGGGGAGGGGATCTGCCCCTATGTTTAACTCAGGTCCAAGACAAATACACATCATGTAGTTCGTGGGCTTAGGTCCCACAATCTGATTCATTATATTGTAATTACTGCACAAAAGTAAGACTGTTGCCATTTTGTGTGTGGCAGCAGCGTTGCCAGATGTACAATAAACATAGTTTTTGTACAATAATCTTGCGTCTGTACATTCAAAAATGCCCAATTCCCATAGTATATGATAATTTAATAGTTTAGTGACAGTATTAGGAGTCATAATAATCAGTATAGTAAAATATAGATCCTACGTTTGTGTTTATGCATTCTTCTTGTCTTGATGAATGGGCATATGGACCATGTGTCTCTTTTTTTTTTTTTTCACATCTTCTCTCACGCAAACTCAATCATGTTTGGTGGATGATGTAGGAGACGGAGACAGCGATGCATGCATTTCCCTTCTGGCAAAGCAGTGTGGCGGTCGTTCTTCTTCTGCACTTATGTGATGGAGACTTACTTTGTTGATGGTGAACTCTCCCTCAAAGCGACAACCGTCCCCCTGGTTGAGAGGGACCTTCATCGAGTTGTCTATGTGACCGACCTCATGGCGGCCCATCTCATCCTGGATGTCCAGACCCACCACTTAAAGAAATGACAGAGACAAGGAAGAAAATTATTTAATGAATGAGAATGAAAATTAAATAAAATATCAAACAGTTTCCTCTGCCAGATTCAAACTTTATTTTACTAAAATGAGTCCATTAGTTAACTAATAAAACTAAATAAATGACTAAATAACATTTCAGAAAGCAGATAAATCCCTGAAACCATTAACTGCAACCAACAACTTATTCATTATGGATGAATCTATTCTTATTATTCTCAAATAACATTAGAGATTATTTTAGTCTAAATGACACTTTTCTGTTTTTCATCTTTGAGTACAATGCAATAAAAAAGAAAAATGAAATCATAAGTTCTCAGTGACAAAATTAAGCATGAATGTCAAAACAAACATCTGCAGACTATTGGTCAGAGAAAGACGTCACCATCCTGTGACTAAACTATTCATCTGTTAATTAAATAAGTAAATGATAGATTTAGTGATGACGAGAATATCATTTGCTATTTTGTTAACATTCCAGACAAACAGTCACATTTCTATCAACAGAGAAAGATTAAGAGAGAAATCCTCGATATGGCTGCAGAGTGTGGCGCAGAGAGTAAACACACAGAGTCCAAACAGACCCCCTCTCGCGGTCTGTGTTTTTCCATCTAGACTCCACCGAGCCCCCCACCCCCCTTGCACGCCGCTGTGCGCTGGCACACTGACAGCGGCTGGTTTTCAGAGGCTAGCCTGAGCTGTGTGTTGGTGGAGGGGGGGGGGGGGGGGGGGGGGGGGTCTGCTGGATCTAAAACCTCCACATGGCGTCTGTCTGACCTTTGACATTCAAGACAAATTTGACCCACCTCACCCCCCACGCCGTCAATCCTGATCTCAAAATACAGTGGGCGAATGTAAGTGAAGTTGGGCCCGAGTGAGGGTGAGAGCTGCTTGTTTCTCCTTTTTAAGACATTTAGAACTGGAAGTGAGTTTGTGTAAAGTGACTGGGGAGGGAGAGAATTATTATAAGCGTATTACACGCGGTTCTGCTTTTCCATGAAGTCACAAATCAAGACCTGGCAACCTGTAAAGGTCAGTGGAGGAAGAGTGGAGAGGAAGTGTTTAACTTTGGAACACCGCAGAAAAGCAGATAAATAATGCCAGGCTTTCCATGATGATAATCATTTCTCTCTCTCAAGTAAATTTGTAATGGATGACAACCTGTTTGGAGGTCTGGAAAATGAACTGGTACAATATTAACTCGCAGGGAGACGGGTTGAGGAGCTCATTACATGCAGCTGCTCTTTGGTTAGACCGACGTGTTTGGGCCAGTTTTTAAGAAGGCCCCACATTTCTGCAAATAAGAAGTTTAAATTCTGCAAATAAACAAAACCACCATACACACAATCATCAAGGGCTTAAATTGGAAACAGCGGGGGACGACCTTTGTTTAGGCATGCCATGAGCCAGCTTGTCTAAACACATGGCCAACAGCTGTGTCTGCATGCCGCAGCCTCACACGCTCAAATCTGGATTTTTCACACAAGCATTTATTGGCTTTGCCATTTTTGGATATCGTTCGAACTGAATGAGCGTGTGTGTTTTCTGACGCTGCCAGAGCCTCGCCGGTGTGCGCGCATTGGATGTGGAGTGTGTGTGTGTTTGATTTGTCCCTGGGCATAGTTTCTGCAGGGTGTCATGACGAGCAAAATAACCAGTGACTGCTCTCCGCCCTGGCTCATTTTGAAGCGGCCTGCCCACTGCTCTGACATCGAGGGACAGAACACGAGCCAACACAGGCAACTTTATGACAATCTCAGATCGCAGCTGTGAGGCAGCACAGGATACAACAGAGGGAACACAGATCAGAGGTTTGGTGTGGTGTTGTGTAACCCGGTACAGACCTGGTATTAAATACATCCTGAGGGATCCGATCACATGGAAGTGAAAATTAAATGGTCTGTATTTATATAGCAGCTTTTCTAGTCTTGGTGACCACTCAGAGCACTTTACAGTACAGTTCATTACCATTCACACACACATTCATACAGTGCATCAATGAGCAGCCCTTTTTTTTCATTAAGGGGGGAATTTAAGGTTCAGTATCTTGCCCAAAGACACTTCAGCATGCAGATGGGGAAGACTAGGATCGAAACCGCCGACTTTCTGGTTAGAGTACGACCGCTCTACCCCTTCAGCCACAGTCAGGTCAGTCTCAATGCCTGAGAGACAATCACAAAGCGTCCTGGACCATACGGGAAGGACCGCCCACTCAGCTGACATTTCTGACTCTTCTTAGTGTTCATATGTTAATTTGTTTGTCACCACAGCCACAATATAAACACTGATCACCACATACTGTAATGACTGATGCTTTTCTTAAATTGGTTAACTCTTTCTTCATTGTGCACATTCACTCCCTCTTGACTCCACTTGCTCGCTCGGCCTTTATCTATCTCTCTCTCAAACGCACTAACACAGAGACTGTCAACAGACACATCTGTAAACTCAGACTGGGTAAAAACAACATATTTTTGTATTTATGTAATTGTTTGCGTAAAGAACAGGGAAGTGAGATCAGATCACCAGTGTTCACGGGAGGAGACACATTTAAATGCCAGATATGAAGAGATGAACTTATGTTGTCCACCTGCGATCAGATCTCTCAGGACGGATGTTGATACCAGTTCTGAAAAAGGGGCCTCACACCACATTTGGAGGTGGTTTCAGACACATATTGCCACATTCCTTTTGCTGTGTGAACACAAATGCTTCATGGGCCACAAAAACCCATTGACTACTGACACATCCATAAACTCAGACTGGGTAAAAACAACATAATTGGATCTTGAATCAAAGTGGTCACAAGAGGCACATTCAGGACACATTTTAACCGCGTGAATGGACACACACACAACACTATCAACTTGTGATCAAATCTCTGAGGACAGATGTTAACACCAGGTCTGAACAGGGGCTAAGGAGCATTGAGTCTATTCTTTAGAGCATCATTTTATTTCTGCTAATATGTTTAATGATGAGCGAGTGCAGGAAAAACAGTGAGAGAAAGATAAACAAACAAAAGGGAAGTGTAATGTAGAGAGTTGTATATGTATATATACTCACAATCACAGTGTAAGTTTGGCAAACTGATGTTTAAACTCACATCTATCTTCCCACCACTGTCTTTATCAGGATCATCCACATACAGTTCATTTACACTGTGAGGGACAGAAAGGAGAGAAAGGTTAGAGAAGCTGGAACCAAACTCCTCTTGAGATGTGGGGGAAAAAAGCCAATTAAAATAAGAAAGAGTCAATCTCCTGCACAGAGAACATGTCATTTACACTAAACAGTGAAGGAGTCATTTTCTGTTCTATTGCGAGGAGAGAACATTTGTGTATCTCTGTCAGGGTAATTTCCTTTCTGTCACACCCTCCCAAACTCATCCCTTATTACACATCGCCAGGAGGTTGACGCATACACAATACCAATTTCCTGTAAGAAAATTGACCCCATTCATTGGTTACAACACAGAGTACAACATAATGTGGGCAATAACATTTGTGATGAAGTTCCTGTCCTGTCTATTTCAGACAGCATGTCCTGTCTCTTTGTGGCAACAGGAGGGACTCTCTATGCGACTGTAAGACTGCGTTTACGGCTACAGGATATTGTGAGATACATGGTTGCTGGGAGGGATGTGATTGTGAGATACCTACATTTCAGTGGCTATGAATCCCGTCAGCTCAGACAGGAACAGGAAAAGTATGAAGAGGCAGCAGAGAATGGAAACTGCGGGCAAAGAGGAAGAGAGTTATATTGAATATATCTTATATATCAAAGTCACAGCTGAGCTTAAGAATGGCACGTCTTTCACATTCATCTCAAATTTCATGGACTGATGCATGAGGCTCCCCCAGCGTTTAGGAATGGCTGAGCTAAGATACTGAAATTAATGAAATCACAGCAACCGTGACATTTTTTCCTTAATAGCTGTTTTACTGGCGGTGTCAAAGCTGCCATTACGCAGGTTTTTAAGGATCCTCCTACACTAATTACACATTAAATACCAGCACAACAGGCAGCCATGACACCATCTCTGCTTCAAGAGAGGTGAGCTCATGCTACGAACGTCCTACAAACAGCTCTGTCTGAGTTTCCTTAGAAAAACCTTCACACAATCACCGGAGAAGCTCCACACTGAGGGGTTTAGACAAAACTAGAAAGAAACCAGATTATTAACATTAACCTTAAATGTTAGGTTTTTTTATTCAGTCTGAGCCTAGATAAAGTCTGAGTTTATAAAAAGATGAAGCAACGCTTTCATTTTACGTGTCAAAGTAATTGACAAACTAACCATACGCCTCATGTAAAACAGTCATGTGTTTACGGATATGAATATGGAAGGAGCTGATCTGTGTCTAAGCAACTGTGGTTTATCTGGTATGGCAAGAGTGTCAGTAAGAAAGCCCTCGCTCAGCAGGAGAGACGTGTTTACATGACAACTGTCTCGTGTGCTCACAGTCATGTGACCTTGTGGTTGTCCGGGCGTCAGAGCCCTACTTGTGGTTGACAGAGGCTTTACAGAGAGTCATGTTTAACCAACAAACAACAGGGAGTGTCACTATGACACACAGGTCACCAAATCAAGTTCATCAAAAGCTCTGTTGGCTTCACAGGGTGCAATAATGGAAAGAGATTACTAAATATGAGTGTGAAGGGCTGCTAATAAGTAAATGAGTGTTGTTTTTATTCAAGCTCAAAGGCAAACAGGCTCAAAGATTGATTTCAACAAAAGCTTTTTTTCTCACGGCTGTGACACAATGAAAAGGATGTAGAGTAACAGCATGAATCAGTCTGTGACATACGAAACTAGCACATTGCCGTAATCAGAGGTTCTCTCTTCTCTTCCAAAAGCTCATTTTCCCTTCACAGCACAATAAAAAATTACAAATCTTTTGTTCTGGTCATCAAACCTCAGATTATTATGTCCACAGCGAGAAGGGCTCTGGAAAACCATGGTAGCAAAAGACCAGAGGTATTGTTCAAAGTAAATACCTTAAAACTGAACCCATAGGAATGTGACCCTAAACCACAATAACAAAAGCAGACCAGGTCAAATATTTGGCCTTTTGTGAAAAGGGGGAGTCTGGTTCTGGTTGAACCTGAACCACGCAAATCAAAATGTTAGTGGAGCTGCGGCGGACGAAGAAATAACAGTCGCCCAACATCCAAATCCACCGAATGCGCTCACCCCTAGACAGAGGATGGAGACAGGAAGGGAGTCGACTGCATACAGGAAGAAACTTCCATCCACTTCCTCATGGGTGGAAACCGTGTGTATATCTTTAGCAAATTCATTCTCTTTCCTGTCATCCACAAAGGTGTTAAGACTCTGTAAAACACTGCTCACTATTGTGAATTCTGTCATCAGCTTGGTGCTGACATTTTAGTCCTCGCTGTCATCAGCTGACCAATGAGTAACAAAGCTGAACAATGACAGATGAGCCCAAGGTGTGTCATCAGGTGTTTTGTATGCTATTAAACAGTGAATAATCAATACCATCCCTGATTACACAATGACTTTTTGGTCACAAGACGGAAACACATGACCTGACAGGAAAAACCATTCAGATTTCCACTGATGACTTCTCAGGTGCCTGTGGCAATGAAAGAGCGCAATCGTTAACATTCCTACCATACTCGCTGTGCTCAAACATGTACTGATCAGTACTGACTGACTCTGTGAGGATGGACCACCAGGACAAGCAGGTACTTGAAGTACAGCTGTCATCTCTAGGTCACTTGTTGGCGCCATTGAGGAGCCACTGGGTTTAGGATAAAGTAAATTGTGAAATGCACATGAATATCAGTCTATTGAAACACAAACAAAGCTTCAGGGAGGATTTTGGAAAAATTGTTTTTATTTAAATTTTTAAATATGCTTGTAATTCTTTTTTGGCTGTTTTGGTTTTGATAAAATATACTATAAAACAAAATGCTGTAAGCATTAATATATACATATTTCATACATATATTATATATTTATTTCTTGCCCAGTTAGATAAAAAAAAAAATAATGATAATGAATCAATTGTAAAAATGACTGATTGTGCTGTAGCGTCTTAGCTCGGCTTACAATGAAGACTATAAACAGCTTGCTGGCTCTGTCTGTACACAAATATGACCACCAGCACAACAACCACTCACCAATACATCACATTTAGTTTGTTTAATCTGTACAAAATTAAAAAAGTTTGAAAACCACAAGAAATGTAATGAGACTGTTAGCTTTGGACAGACTCAGTCGAAGTTGTTTCTCCTTTTTCTGTCTTTATGTAAAGCTGAGACTTGACTTTCTTTAGCATGAAAGGAAAATAAGCCTGGTTTAAGTTAGTGACAGAAGTAGAACTGTATTTAAATAATGTACACAAACAACTTTGCACATTGTTGTACATTTAATTTAACTATCTTTGAAGAAGCGAAGTACAGATTTCAAGAACATATGTGGACAACTGGATGACTCAGACTTGATTTATCAACACATCAACAAAGAACCAAAAACAGAGCCACGTATTTTTGGCCTGAACAGTGTGAAGAACTACTCACTGAAAGCTCCTGTGTATGTGGGCTGGGTGAGATCTTTTGGCACTTTCCTGTAGATATCGAATCTGAGGAGAGAGGGGGAGAAAAAGAAACAAAGAAAAAAGAAGGAAAGGCGGGGTGAGAAGAAAAATAACAAATGCAAACACTACGTGCTGAGAAAAGGAGCACATTCTGTACCCGGCAGGCTTTGCAATATTACAGAAGACTGGTGGAATGTTAGCTGTGGACCACGGCCATTACACATAACAGGTCCAGACAGCCAGCTGCAACACACACACCTTTGTACATCTACATTCGTGAGGACATTCATTGGCATAACGCATTCCCTAGCCCCTTATCATCATCAGAACTAAATGTCTAACCCATACCCTAACCTAAAACCAAGTCTTAACTCTGAAACAGCCCATTAGAAGTAGGACAGAAAGTGAGGACCGGCCAAAATGTCCTCACTTTCCCAAAATGTCCTCACTCTGTAGGTTGTAGGCTCAAAATTGTCCTCACAAAGATATCTGTACAAGTACACACACACACGCGCACACGGTTACACCTCTTCCTTTGAATGTGTGTTCTGTATTCTGACCTGACCACCCCCCCCCCCCCCAAAAAAGGTTTCTCACACTCAAAATATTCACAGAAAAACAAGAAGCCAACATAAACACAGACACAAACAGATGAAAAGACACACACACAGGAATATAAACACAACTGTACTTCAAACTTTCTTTGGCACGAAGCGGAACTTGCAGGACAATGGAGCAGAGATGGATTCAGTCTGACAGCCGACTGTAGATTTATCCTCAGTTATATCTTCCACTTAATATCTTCACATCAACTTAGATGGTGAAGAAAAAGATGGAATTGTGTGCAACTCAGTGAATCAGAAGCGGAGGAGGATCGTGACCACCTGACACGACCAACTATCCTCTTGTGAAATGCTGTTGTTGCCTATTTGGGGAGCCGAGTAGGGGGGAAAACTACTCAACACCGAAACTATTTAGGTTCACGAGTTCTTGCGCATGTCCTTTTTGGGCAGTGAAAGATTTTCAACCCCAAACTCCATCGCTGACTGCACAAACGCCACCCACTTTTTCCCTACTCATTTCCCCTCACACACTCCCTCTCTCTCTCTCTCTCTCTCCTTTGTTTCCACTTCTCCTTCCAAACACTCACAAGAAATGATCGCAGCTGATGCGAACTCGGGGGGGGGGGGGGATTCTTGTCCAGCTTCAACCGTGCTGCTTCTCTTGTTTTGGTTTTTGGTTTTATCTACTACACGAGCAATCCCTGGATCCTAAACACCTCAGCCAGCTTCCTATCATCTGCTCTGCCTCTCTCTCAGATTCACATCCATCTATAACTACCTGCACACATGTCCCATTAGTATTAGATGTGCTAAAAGCTGGCCTGGCAGGATATGTAGGGCAGGGAGGGGTTGCCTGTATCGGGATCAGAATAGATTCTACAGTAACACACTTCCTCAATGATGAGCTTTCATGTGCAGAGGCTGAGTCTCCTTCCTCACATGCCCTCCACCCAGCCATGGTACTGATCCCTTGAGACAGCCAAACAGGTGGAGCACAGTGATGTAGCCCTGCTGTTACGTGAAAACCTTGAAACTCTAGTTTTCAGATCGGGGATTGCATCCTCGCCAGACGACCGTGGGTTCACGACCTGTGTTGTTTGGGAAACTGTGTCCACACTCTTTGTTCGAGCTCCAAACTGCAATATGTGGTCAGAGTGGTCAGGAAGGAAACAAAAGGTTTGTTTGTTGAAATGTTGTCAAGCCGATGAGGTGACGTATTTACACTGCGTCAACTATATGATAGACTATAGAAAGGACAACATGTCTCTTCAAAACAGTTTCAGTTTCAGGGCTTCATCTCTATCTGTATGTAGGAGTACATGCACATACATATGGGTGAGGAAACGAAATCTTAGTCATGTGGTTTGAACCGAGATGGACTCTGACGATCCTTGTGAACAGTAAATAGTCTCAGATTGATGTAAGTAGATATGCAGGGTACATCTGATAATGACAATGACTCATCACAATTTCCATAATGTCAGCATTTACAATCAGACAAATAAATACATACATACAAGAATTACTAAAAGTTGAATTCATGTAGGCTGTATTGATAAAGAAGCTTCTTATATTGTGTATGATCTCATCTGTGACTTCAATGGTAATAACATCTGTTCATTTAGTCATATTACAAAAAGCATTTTCTCCGTATTTCAATGTAACATTTAAACTATAGTCATGTATATGCAGTTGTCAATAATATATAATTATAGACATTCATGTACATTTACAGTTGTGAACATAAGCTTACAATATGGTATGGCATCATTTACAATAGATTATAACACAGTATTAAATGAATTAATTTAAATATACCTCATAATACACTAAAGTTATTATGATAATTGGTGTTATATATGTGTTTTGTGAAATAAGAACCACATTGAGTGGGTCCATTCAAGTACTGTACCACATAATTAAAACAGTAGTGATGTAATTTATATTTTGTAAAATATATTACATTTAATCACACCCTTCTCAGAAGTTCCCAGCAGACAGTAAACTTAAACAGTCCATGAACACCTCTGACACACTTATATATTTAGGTTGATGAGAACTCAGTTTCACTTTAATTTCCTCCGCTCAGAACATTTTGTATTCATGAATATTGATGTTGAGTCTCGAGAGTTCATCTCTTGGTCTAACGCTGACGTTTGTAATTTCCTGCATTACAGTCAACACGTCTCTATCCGTCACTTCCCACTGCTCAGTCTTCTGTGAAAGGTCGCAGATGTTTTGTGTCTGGTGAGGACGCCGTGTACCAGTATCTCTCCTCTGACACCGTTAAATGAAAGCACAGGGGCCGCTTTTGAAAGAAGGCGGCCTTACTAAATGAACAATATCTCGCAAATGAGTCAGAGTGAGTCAATGTTTCATCCGTTCGATGTGCTGCTCTTTGTTAACGGACAGGTTTAGATTTCCTCTCACATGTGATCATCTCCCAGCACCAGCTTCAACATAACACATCTGCTGCTCTGTAGGTTTCAATTCAAGTCATCTGCTGGCAGCGTACGTCAGGTATCAAACAAACAGTCACCCATCGCTGTCAGGTTTAAAACGTGTGACATGTGTTGACAAAGCTCTGACAGCATCCTTACTGAAGCTCTAAGTCAACAGCATCTCATAAACACAGCAGCATCAGGTGGAGCCAAACCAAATAAATGATGTAATCTGAAGGATGATTTAACTTCGGGATAGAAGCCTTTCAGTTATTCACTCATTCATTCAGAGGAGCAGCTGCTCAGGCGTTATGAGTGAGGTTATGCTTATGATTAGATGCTGATCGTTGTCTGTGCAGTATGTTTAATCATATCCTAGTGTTGTGGCCTTTTTAGGAAATAGTCCAAGAAAAGAACCAGCTCAGAACATGAGTCTGACTTTCAGTCCATATTTTACACTACACAATAACATGTGCATCACTGCCTCACTACAAGAAACTGTTGAATAATCAAGCAAAATTCCCAACAGGGATTATAGAGTTCTGAGCTTTTAAATAATAGAACGTTTCTACCAAACAAACCAAGACTGTCTGACATGATTATAGCTGCAGGCAATAATTTTCTGTTGAGGGACTATTCAATAAATTTACAAATCATTTTGGCTAGATGCAGTTTCACTTTGGCTGCACCAAAATAGTATAAATGTTACATTTTTAATATTAAAAGAAGAAAGATTCTATTCCAAATTCGAGATGCAAAACCAAATAATTAATGACTGCTCCCACATAACAAACACTTTGTTGTGACGGTAGAATGAATTTCCTTTCAATTCAAATTAGGACAAAAACAAGAAAACACTATATTAGATACAGCACTTTAAAGTATGGTGTCTCTATAGAGTTTCTGGGTGAAACAACAGGTTAGTTGGTCAAAGGAGTCCCAGGTGTTGTAATATCAGTGTTGCATGATCAGGGCATCGAGACAGCGACGCATCGAAACAAAACAGGAACTCTTGATGACCTCAAAACAGATTCACTGTCAGGAAAGCGCAGATCATCATCACACCAGATATAAACAAGATCGTTTCATAAATTCAGTTGCTTATTGCAACACGGCTGTGGTCTGTCGGAAAGATCACAGCGGATGTTTGAGAGATCGACAACAAACAATCATTATCAGTTACCAAGGTTACATCAATAAATCCCTGATATAGTTAAATATTAAACAATATAAAACAGAGACAAGCAGCAAATATTCACATTTGAGAAACTAAAGGAAGTAAATGTTCAGCAGTGATTATTCAGTTCCTAAAGTTAAGATTAAACTATTATCAAGATTTAGAAGTTTTCTACAAGTGTGATTACTAACAAAAAAATATTCATTTTAAACAGGACATCATACAATTGGCAAAACCAATTATTACTAAGGGCCTATATCCTGGACTTTGTGGCTATTTGGCTTTTTTTGGCAGTTTTTATTCTTGTAGACTAAACAGTTCACTTAAAAAATGACAGCTAATTACTACCTGTAACTAAAACCAAGTATTACCCATTATTTTTAATTTGAAATGAATAGTTTGCAGTGTAATTTAAGGATCGAGTGTCCTTGACTATTGTGATCGTGACATACCAGCAGTCAGTATCTGTCCCTGTGAGCACAGAGCAAACATCCTGCCCTTTATTTTGACTTGGGTGTGCTCTATTGACAGTTTCAACAGCTGACTGTCCGCTCTGTGCACAGACACCACAGACCACCTGAATGGTCTGTGGTGTCTGTACACACGTATTGCTCCCACTGTTTATTGGAGGGTACTGAGTCTGAATGCTTTGACACATGTGTGTGTGTGTATTGATCATCTTTGATTTGTAAGTAAGGCTGGAGTCAGTGTTGACAGTCTGTAACCAACATGCCCTGAGGTGACGTCTAATAAGGAAACGTGAGGACATGTTCTGCACATGCGCAGAAGGGAGCACCAACCCTGAGCATCAGTCCAGCGGCTCGACCATCACTCTGCAGCCCACCGCCCCCCCCCACCACCACCACCACCCAGCGACAACGTGGCCCATTCATGCCCGACGTGAGGCAGCTCTGCTCCGGCTCTCACTCGCCCCTTAGCCGGCCTTTAATTCATCCGCCACAGCTCAGCTCACCGACTGACCGACCCCCGCCACCGTCCCTCCACAGCCGAGCCCCAATGAACGGACGCCCCGTACTCACCTCCTAACATCGAAAGGCATGGTGTTGGCGGGGTGCTCTGAGGGGGAGGGGGTCGGCGGACCAGGCTACAAACGGCACGGATCTTCTCCTCAACGCTGCCGCTCGTTCATCGGTACCGGGTTGACGTCAGCTTAGGACGCTTTGCACAAGCCCATTGGCTGAGAGCTACTTCCGGTTCGCTGATTCTACTTCCGGCAAGAGCCGTTCGTCGGTTTTTACTTTTTCTTATAACTCGAGTGAAGAAAACGATCCGTTTTCAGAAATATCGTAAAAACCCATTAAAATAAAATACTGCAAATAATACTTTAAAACAAGCTGTACGTCTGTTCTTTCAGTCGTTTTTTTCTTTCTGTGAAGCACTTTGTAACTTCATTTATACCACACTTTTCTTAACAAATTATATACTATTTGTATATAATAATAAAATAGTATAATTACATTTAAATCTTAATAGACTACAAACTATATATTGATGCTATCTGGAGGGATTTCTTTTATTAAAACACTAAATAATATATTATGTTTTGTTTATTGTACCATGTGCAAGAAAAAAACCATTAACGTCATGGTATTACATTCTTCCTATTAAGAATATATAAGTATAAACATTTAATGGTTTATAACACACTTTATTTTAGTTATGTACAGGACATTTTTATACATATTTGAAAACATCAATTGTATCATATATTCTCCCATAAAAACATATTTTATAATATTTCTAGTGTCATTATGTGTTTATACAGCTGTCTTACTAATGGGTGCTCTCACGTGGAAGTGTGGTTGATAATAAAATTATATTACCTTACAAGTACATTGTAGTGTTGTATGTTTATATACCGTTTAGAAATGATATATATACAGGGAGGCATGGTGTGAATCATTAACAATTTCATATTTTATTTGCTTACTTTCACATGCAGTCCTGAGAGAATTCATGATTCATCTGTGGTACAGGAGCAGTATAGGCCATGACAATACTTTTCCATTTCCCCAGATGTTAAATGCACAACATGATAACATCAAACAGTAGCCCAAAGTACACATTCTACCATAACTACTGTAACAGTATAAACACATGGTAGTCAAAGAATTATGAATATTGTCTTTCTCTTTTCTTACACACTCATTGTGAGCCCACATGTGATATATGTTATGATTGAATAAGTGATTAAACTTGTTGTTTTTATTTTGTATATCCATACACCAATGTTACTTAGGCCCTTGGGTTAGTGAGGATATGTGACAGCCTCAAACTGCAGGACATAAATCATGTAGCCTTTTCGAGAAATTTGCCTGAAGCCATTTTGTCATTAAAGTTCCTGCTGTGAAATGTCTATCAACTGCACAGTTTGGCTGACACAAAAAGTCTTCGCACATTGTCAGAATTGCACGCAAATAATTAATCAAGATCAATAACATACCAAACCTGAAGTGATGTGTCAGCAAGTTACTTCTGCTTTCACCAGACTCAAAAATTAAGAGAAGGAAACCAAATGTTTTCTCAGCTGATGTATATGCCATGCTTTGTTGTGGCAGAAATATTTATCTATCTAGAAGATCTTTATGTTTTTTCTTACAGAAACGTGAGGGGGGTTTTTTGGTTTCCCAAACATACATGCAGTATATGAAATGAAACAGATGGTTGACAACACATCTGGTGTTTAGACACTGGACAAGAGGATAAGCCCTGTGTTTTCCCACTGATGGCTCAGCTGTTGCCAGTGGTGACAATGACAGTAAATAGGCAAGGGGGGGGGGGGGGGGAGCAAGTGACAGCAAGACCAGACCCCAGGAAATGCCTCTGTCATCATCTGTACCACTTCCCTTTCTGGACGAGAACCACAGTTGGTTGAGGACCATAATTATGGGAAATAAAAAGAGAGCCAAAATTTGGACTCTATTTTCAGACCTCAATTTCAATATTCTGTCACACAACCGAAACACTATTACACAGTCTGGGAGATTTGCACTGATAGATATTGTCACCTAGGGAACAGGAGTTTTTGTGTAACTGAAATGTACAGATTGATATTTATAGTTTCTCTTCTACTTCAGTTTTTTCTAATCTATGAGGGTAAGTGAACATTTTCTGCCACATCATGATGTTTAGAATTTGATTCTGGCTGTTATTGGTTTATGCTCACCTCTTACATCAGGTGTCTAATTTCCTTCCCACGCAAGTTCATAACTTCATAACATGGCTCAGGGGGGGAGACGTGTTCACAGCAAGCACAAAATGTTTTGGGACAGACTGTTTTCAGAGCCCGTTTGACCCTCCTTCCCTGTGTAGTGTGTGTAACATTCCTGCTTTCTGGCATGAGCCTCACAGTTGACTCATCTCACAGCAGTGTGAGGTTAAACCGGCTGGAGAGTTTTTGCACTCTGTTGTGATTGGTTGAAGTTTCTTTTTCGTTTCAGATTGCCCTCCCCTCCCCCTCTTCCTTTCTCACATAACACATCCATCTTCCCTTTTTTGCTTGAAGTAAAACACAAAACAGTGTGGATGAGGATCCACCTCGCTTGTTCAAGTTACTGTCAGGTGAGAATGACATCACGGCCTGTGGTGTATGTCGTCCTAATCTCGGGACCAAAAGCAGTTTAAAACTTTAACAGCAAAGTCCTAAATACAAACAATGAATAACATGTTTAAGACAGTGGGATAAATCAATGTGAGTAATGAAACTCTAATGGGCTTTTGAATGGAGGTCATTGTTGCTTCCTGTTTTTTTTCAGTTTGCTTAGTAAACATTTCAAAACAACCCTTGGATGTTTCTGCTGTGTAGTTTCAAGACACACACCCTCCTGTCCTGTAAACGATCATCCGTCGCCTGTAAATAATCATCCTCCTGGTTCAGACAGCAGTGTTGTCAGCACTGAGTCAGAAAATTACTTGCCACCAAAAGGGTTTCCCAGGGTCATTGTGATCATTGTTTTTTTCAATTTAAATGTATGATTTTTTTTGGGGGGGGGGGAAACCACCTCATCCATTTGTTTCAATGAGGTCACAAATGAAACATAATTTACAGGTCAGGAGATCTCCATCTGCTGTTGTCTTCCTGGTAGACCAATGTTTTTGTTTCTCAGCATGTGGAAATTTACTGGACTTCAGATTTCTATACAGTGATTAACTTTTATGGTCAGCCTTTGCTCTCGGGGCATTGAACACTATGTACCTCTGCCCAATAAAAACAAAGAATAAACTTTTATGGCACCTGTGGCAGATATTTACTTATTATCTTGTTATTTGTCAACTCTCAGGTGAAGAGGCAAAATTGAAATCCAATTAAACACTAACATCATGGAAAATTTGGCAAATTCCTTATTTGCTGACTTACAGATACTTTATACAAACACTTGATATTAAATATAAGATTAGATATTATTAAGTGTGACAAAAGTATGATAATTATGAAAACAATAAGACTTTCTGTAACAGGATACGACAAAATAATGCTGATGTTAATATCCAATAAATGAATATTTAGTTGAAGTAACCTAAACATTAGAATAGAAGTGTTATGAAGCTAGAATAAAAATGAAAATTTTACTAACTTTAACAAGTAAACAAATCTAGTGACAGATATTTGTAACATGTCCACTCACATGACATATATGAGTCTATGGAATGTGGAAAAAAAGGTTTGGGCAGTGAAGTTATGAGATCATCAGTGTATGACTAAATTGGTATGTTTCAGTCATTTGGGCCCTACCCATTAAGTAATGGATCAATTCTGTCTCTGAAGTCTTTGACCTGAATAAATGAAGTAAAAAATGTGTCATAGGAACGTTTCTGTAAACAAACGTACAATACCTTTGTACCACTTATTAATATTATTTACATTCATTGGTGTGAACGGGTGTAAAATAGAAAGAGAAGAAAGGCAGACAGTAAGAAAGAAAAAGAAAAGTAGAAAGAAAGAGAGAAAGAAAAGCCTCTCTCTCCCTGTTTCACCGCGTGCCCGCGTACGTGAAAAAGTGCCGAAATCTCTCGCACGTGCGCGCGAGCTCCGCCGTGTACTTTGAGGCGGGCGGTTTGACGTCAGTGCATCTGGCACGGGGCCAGGAGGGGCGGGCCTTGACGTCAGCGGCTTCTCATTCACAAGCACGAGCCGTATATAAGCGGCAGTCAGGACGCTCACTGACAGAAGCGCGTCACCATAAAGAAGTTGTGTGGAAGTTTGACGGAAGAGGCGCAGCTGCCGGATACAAACAAGAAGAAGAAGAAGAAGAGTGTCACACGTTTTTTACTGGTTTTCTTCTTTTTACGAACCGTAAGAAAGGAGCTTCAAGTGCCACAGAGTAGCTTTGGAAGAGAGTTTAGCTGCCTCTCACGCTTTATGTATCTGGATTTACTTCTTCTATCCCGCCGTCCTACTATGGTCATAATGGAGGTCCCCACCATCGACTCTGCGTCCCTGCGTGCCTTGTTGGAGCGCGCCGTCCCGGGCTGCCTGCTGCTGGACTGCCGCTCCTTCCTCTCCTTTAACTCGTCGCACATATCGGGCTCCACCAACGTGCGCTTCAGCACCATAGTGCGCCGGAGAGCCAGGGGGGGTCTCGGACTCGAGCACATCGTCCCGAACGAGGACACCAGGAACCGGCTGCTCTCCGGAGACTACCAGTCCGTGGTGCTGCTCGACGACCGCAGTTTGGACTTAAGTCAGGCGAAGAAAGACGGGACGCTGATGCTCGCTGTCGGCGCTCTGTGCCGCGACCCCTCCGGAGCAAGTGTTTTCATCCTCAAAGGTAAGAAAAAGTGTGTAATGGTTCACAACACAATCGTGTTACTGTGTCTTAACGACGGGACAACAAATGTGGATTACAGCTGTCACCACACCAGCTGGTGTTGGGAGTAAGCGGTGCTCCAAAATAGCCCCATGAGCAGTTGTCACCATTTTGGAGAGCCGTGTTTAAATGTGGATGTGTCTCTGTGCTGTCTGTGATCTGTGATCTGACCTTGCTGTCTTCTTTTCCATCTGGTTTTGTAGGTGGGTTTGACACATTTTCCACAGAGTATCCAGAGATGTGCACCAAACCCTCCCCTCCTCAAGGTCTCAGTCTGCCCCTGAGCTCCAGTCACCCTGGGAGTGCAGACCCAAGCTGTAGTCCATGCAATACCCCTTTATACGATCAGGTTTGTGTGTTTTTATTACAATATAACCTAAGAGTCATTACTTTTTTCTCTACCTGATGTTCTGTCATGGAGCCAATGTTGACCTGGTTGTGTTGTTTATTTTTTGCTTTTAGGGCGGCCCTGTTGAGATCCTGCCTTTCCTGTACCTGGGCAGTGCTTACCATGCCTCCAGAAAAGACATGCTGGACATGCTGGGGATCACCGCTCTGATCAATGTCTCTGCCAACTGCCCCAATCATTTTGAGGACTCCTTCCTCTACAAGAGCATCCCCGTGGAGGACAACCACAAAGCCGATATCAGCTCCTGGTTCAATGAGGCAATCGATTTTATCGGTGAGTACATCCGCTGCTTTTTACGCCTTCCTCCATCAACTGCCAAATGTGATCTCCTGTCACAGCTGTTACCTCCTAAGCCCATTGGTGGCCAGCAACACAAACACCCAACCCCCTACCCCCTCTTACTTCACTTCAATCCTTGACTCCCGGATTTAAATTTTAAAAAGTTCCCTCCAAAACTGACCAGCTGGCTCGGCACAGGCTCCCCACTCCACCACAATGGCAGTTACATCATCGCCACCTCTGAGGCGTAGATAAAAGGATGCCCCCTTTTAATGAATCGTAAGGCAGCACCCCCCCCAAGCTAGCTCCGAGGTGGGCAGGATGGCTGGGCTTGAATAGCTCACTCCACGCCGCTCTTTGTTCTGGCAGAACAAAAGGCGATTTCTCCTCACTCACACTGTCGGCCTTCCTCCCAGATCAATACCCCCAGCAGGGGTCTGTTCCCCTCCTTTGTCCATTCAGACTGCCCCCCCTTTGGGAATAACCCCCACAAGCTCACACCCTGCACCCCTATTAACTGTGTTCCTGTGTTATAATGAGCGCTCTTAAATTTAAATGGGAACTAAAAGTGTTGCTAGTACCTTTTTGAGTTTGTGGTTTCCTGTCACTGGTAGCGTTATAACCTCAGCTTTTCAACACCCCACAGATATGTACTTTGAACTAATCTTTCTTCCTCTTTATCCCCCAGACTCGGTGAGAAATAAAGGTGGTCGTGTGTTTGTGCACTGTCAAGCTGGCATCTCCCGCTCTGCCACTATTTGCCTGGCCTACCTCATGCGAACCAACCGTGTGAAGCTGGACGAGGCCTTTGAGTTTGTCAAGCAGCGTCGCAGCATCATCTCCCCCAACTTTAGCTTCATGGGGCAGCTCCTCCAGTTTGAATCGCAGGTCCTGGCCTCGTCCACGTGCTCCTCAGAGGCGGGAAGTCCGGCTATTGGCAAGAGCTCCACGGTCTTCAACTTCCCCGTCTCCATCCCTGTACACACCTCCGCTGGGCAGCTCTCATTCCTCCACAGTCCCATCACAACCTCTCCCAGCTGCTGAGGCCGGTGTGGGCGACACAGACTCTGTTTGGACTTGAGCAGCACCTCACGAGTGACTTTGCACGGAGCACGGCACAACACACAGTCCTGACTCTAATTCATTTTGTGGTGATGCTGGTATCACCAGGCAGAATGTGAGCTTTTGTGTAAGATCAGCACATTTGACTCTGATCTGCTGGCCACATCACTGTGGGTCAGCCTTATAATTTCAAGGGGAAGTTTGATAACTACCAACAAGCAGTATTGATGTTAAAACTCCTTAATGTGAGTGTAAAATCCTGGATGACTTGGGATATGACTGAAAAATTTGTTGCGGTTATTCCCTAAGAGGAAACAATGTGTATCTGAATATTCTTTATTCGAAGGACAGCTTTTTTAATTAAGGCAACTGCTTTTGATAATCACAATCATTTTTTAAAAATGAAACAATTTGGAGAGAGCTAACAGTTGTCTCAGGAATATCCTCTGTTGTCCAGTTTGCTGTTTATACTGGGTAAAGAAACCCTGTTGTGCAAAGCGGAAGTTGCTCCTTCATCTAACGAACAATGAATGTATCCCCATCCCTTCAGTGTATATGTGGCAGAAACCTTCATGTTCACTTTGAGAGTTGTGTGGGGTTGCCAATACAAATGCCAACACCTGACTTTCGAGACATCATGAAACGTTTATTGATTATCCTGCCGTGTTTGGGAAACCGACCATTAAATACCTCATGTTTCTGTACTGTGTACTGTGGCGCTGAGGCAGACGGAGCCCCAAAAACTACTAACATGGGGGGCCTTGTAGTCTTCAGCGACTGGATTCTGACATATTTATTGAACTAAAGTAATATATTTCTTTATCATATCTATTTTTGCATATGTTTGTTTTAATTATGTTGTTTTTATACTGTTTAATAAATCTCATTCAACTTTTGTACTCAGTCTGAGATCTGCTAATTCTTTCCATCTTTTATTATTTTCACAAATAATGCTCTGCAACTAAAAATGTTTTGCATTGATTAATTACTTAGTTGCCCAAATACGAAATTCTAAGAAAAAAAGTCCAAGTTGATGTGATCAGGTTGCTTGTTTATTCCGACTTAGTCTCAACTACAGAATATTATAGAAAGTAAAGAAAAAAGTCAAATGTTTGAATCAATGAAAATGTCAAATCTTGATGTTTTCTTAAATTCCTGATTTTTGTTTCATCAGGACAGTTGCTGCTGATCAGCAAAAAAATCCTGAGAACTGAAAAATAAGTATCTATATATTTTTTTTAAGTTTAGAAAGACTAAAAAGAGAATAGAAAACATAAGTTGGCCTTCTGGCATGTCAGAAACCTCTTTGTACCGTTCTGTCAGTTAATTCTATGCGATGGAATCCCATCATATCTGCACAAGGATTTTTGTCCACATAAGACGCATGATGTCATAGAAGCGGCCATTGTTCGGACCACGCTCCCTCTCCATGAACCCATCTGAGCCTGGGGTAACAGCAGGAGGCCTAAAGAATCAGCCAAGGATCCCCTCCCTCCGCGGCCACAATAGGAGCAGCTGCAAGGCGTTTGGGAAAAGTGTGACAACTAAAGCGCTTTCAGGGCTCAAGCACCGGCCCCGTGTCGCCCTGCCTCAACACACCAATGGGGAGGTGGGGATGGAGGCGGCCGTGAAAGGGAAAGGAATATGTTAGGGTTGCAAATTAGCCTAAACATTGGCTGTGACCTTAGTTTGGGTGTGAGAAAAAAAATTCCCCAAGAGATGATGACCATGATGATTTCCTCTGGCCTTTACTAGTAGAAGCAAAGATTTAGGGAGCCCTGACACATTAAGAACATTTTCACTAGAAACACCTCGAAACTGACAAATGAAAGATTCTATCTTTTGTTGACATCTGCTTCTTATCTGCCAACAACACAAATGTTTTTCTGTGAAAGAAGACATCATGGTGACGATGCCTCCGTCGTGAAAGGCTCATTCATTACCTCAGCGGCTTCCTCTGAGAGGCTGTGGTTTTTGGTGACATATGTGCGACCCCCACCCCCACCAGCCCACCCGCCTTTGTGTCTTTAGATTTCCTGTTGTCAGGAGGAAGGCTGGCAGGAGTGTGTGTGTGTGTTTGGGTCTGTGTGTGTGTGTGTGAAAGTCGTTAGGTGTCTTTTATAATCTCATGAGGGTGCTCCGGGGGGGAAAAAGGCCTTCAATTGCCAAGTCTGGGACATCACATTGATTTTTAGGGTGTGTGTGTATGTGTGGGACACAACGTCAAGGTGTGCTCAGAATGAGGCCGGATTTTGAGACAAGCTGTTTGATTACTGTAAAGGGCAAAGTTAAGTCTGGAAGTTTTTTTTGGCTCTTTCTTAATGTAACCTCACATTTTCGGTGTGTGAGACAGTTTTAACCATTACATCATTTGCCTGTTTCACCATGTTGTCAATTGGCTGTTGCATTTAGCAGCTGAGCTCTGACTCAACTTCAAAGTCATTTTAATTAACATGATCCTAAAGAAACAATGGTTATATAACGTGTCAGACTCTGCTGATGTGGCAGGAAGAGACACAGCCCCACCCCTCCCCCTTTACATTATCTACGTTGTTTTGGTTTCTTATCCCTTCACACCAGTTATGTGTAAAATACTCATAAATTTGAAGGATGACAATGACATTTTAGTGTTAAATTCAGTCAGACATGCAAAATAATCCACTAAAGTAATGTAATGTTCCTAAGTAGGCCTTCAAATTCAATACAGACTCAATTAAGTGTCTCAGTCAAAATCCCATAATTGAAGAATAGGTGAAGTAACTTAGAAAAACCCTCAGTTGTTAATTATATTCACTTCCCTCTGACGAAAATAAAATAGAGCATCAAATCACCATTGTCAATGTGGAACAGTTCAAAGAGGAACATGGTTGAACACACACATACACGCACACACACACACACACACACACACACACACACACACACACACACACACACACACACACACAGTTTAACCAGACCTCCTGTGTGAACTGGGAATGTGACTGCTGGAGTAATTACACCTCTCACACTTCATCGTACCTTGAAACTAGATTAAGTCTCACACACACACACACACTGTCTCTCACACTCACAGTGTACTGGGTGAGAAGATTTAGTCCACACATTGATGTCATGGCAGAATTCTCACCTGCAGTAAATCTGTAAGCGGATTATGACTGTGACGGGGAGGCCTTTGTAACATCCCGTGGCAGAGCCATTGTAGTGTGCTGTTCCAAGCCTTACATAAATGGAGAATGTAACCCAGAAACACACATACACACACACACACACATACACACACACACATTCTTCTACTTCTATCTCTGTCCCCAAACCTTAAGCCTCTCTCTGAAATGCCTAACCTAAACAGCCCGTTGAAAGAGGGTCAGAAAGTGATGGATGACCAAAATGTCTTAATGTTCCCAAATTGACCTCAAATCATAATTTCTACGTTCAAAATGGTCCTTGCAAAAATATCTAATCATCAAATATTCTCTGGACATTGTTATAAGATCTTTGTTTTTGAAAACCCCAGCTATGTTGCAGATTTCATGTATAAACCGAAGACAAAGACAGAGACAGAGATGGGGATCTGCGTGATAAGCTCTTAAGTTTTTTTTTCCACCACTGCTGATAAAGAACTGATTTTCTGCCAAACGCTCTGTATTCATGACATTCCGGAACAAAGCTCTAGCAGAAACCTTGAAGGAGAAGCCAGATGAGCTGCTGTTTCGTGACAGGAGCCGAGATGAGGTTGGATCAGTGACATGATAGCCAAAGACTTGTATAACTAAAGGAATGTCCGGACATTACATATGGCCCCAGTGAAGCTGCTTATCCTTGCCTGCAGGTCTCCTCTTTCTTTAACAACCCTGTCAGGAATGTGAGATGATGGTGGAAGATAAACGCTGTTGGATCTAAAGGTGTGTGTGGATCACCGACTGCTCACACCAGCCAGAGGATCTCTACAGATGCTATATGGTATATATGATGTGTACATGATTGTTCCACTTGGTCAAATATAACAACTAACAACTTTGAGTAACTCTAAATCATAAAAAAACATCAGATGTATTTCCATAAAAGCCAATAAATAAGACACGTATGAATCCCCGGTGAGCCTGGTTCACTCCACTGACTCGCAACACAGCCTGTATTTTTCCACTCACTGGAGGTGCAGGGTTGTGTTCACAAGCAGAAATCAGATCCTGTGTGGAGTATTCAAGGAATGTCTGGCATCCTGTCTTCTACACTGACTGCATTGTGGCAAGATGAGGTCACAACCGAAGAACATATATGTGAGCAGACTGAAATCGCAAAGCTCCAGCAGATGTGTTGGACTGCTAAAATGTACAATTTCTTTTTTTGTATGTTTACATAAGAGTGTCTGGGTTTAATCAAGGTTTAATCAAAAACCCGCTATCACAAAAGCAAATATTGGAAAAAACTGTGGTCAAACATAAAAGCAAAAACTATACTGTACAAAAATAAAACACTTTGGTTTATGATCCAATTTTTGAGGTCAAAAGGAATTTGTGAGTTGTTATTTTTTTCCTAAGCACAGAAAAAAACGTATTTCTCTCAAAGTGTGACCATAACTTAGTTTAAACTAGTGCGGTGACCCGATTTAAACGTGTCTGTTTGGAATGGGATTTTAAATAGGCCTGTGGTGATGCTGGCTGCAGCTTTTCTTTCTGAAACTGTAAAAGTGACCTGGACCAATTGAGCAGCAGCAAGTAAAGCAGCAACTGGTCCACCAAACCCTGAAACTGCACCACAGCTACTGCACAAAGAGCCGTTCCCCTGTTTATCCAAAGTTCAGTGAAGCTCGACTCAGTACACAGGAGCCTGAATTTGGAGAATCGGTAATCGTTGCCGTGATTGACAGTGTGACTTATGTTAATGAGTCCTAGCCGCCGCTACAGAGCGCGGGTCGTCTGTTTATTCAAAGTTTATTAATAATTCATGTTGACACTGCACTTCCCTGGGTTCACAACAACACACATGGTAAATGTGAATCCGATAAGATGAACGGTTCTACAGATATACAGATTTCTGTGTTTCTGTAATTATTTGCAGTTTCATAAGATACAAGATATCAGCTGTAAGATTACTAGATACATCTGGTTTTTTTGAGTCTGATGACACAGCACTATCTCTACTCAGTGGGCCTCGGGCTGGAAGCAATATAATGCCACACTCAAGATGTCAAAATTTGCCGCAGATGTCGTAAGCAACGTTAGCAACAACCAGTGTCTGCAGAACTGGACTGAATGAAATTGAGTGGGAGACTATTCTATACAGTTCACTATTGACAGTCTGGTGAACTCCATACAATGCTAATGGTAAATGTTTTACATGGTGAGTTGTGAAAGTCTGAGTTGTGACCACTGACCCCCACTCCCTCTCCCGTGATGTGCAATTGTCTGCACGTTCCAGATAAAAACCTCCTCATCTTGTCAGTTGTTGTGTTTGCTTGGTGTTTAAAGCAGCGTGAAGCCTCTGATTTGCTGTTTGATTTTGAAGACTTTCTGGTAGAGATTGTTGACAAAAACGAAGCTAAAGTGCACTAACATTACATGTCTCTGGGCAAGAAAAAACATGAGACACCCTGCCTTTAAATCATGACCCTCTTCAGTTAGTGTTGACACAAATACTGCAAACAAACTGCCTCAGACCCCACATGACTGTGGAATGATTACTTCTCTACTGGTCTTATGGGAGGTACTCGTAACAGTACAGCAGTTCTTCATGAAAACAGCGTTAAATAACTGGACCAACACAGTAAAGGAAGCTCAATTATTCAATGTTTGTTTATTTAGCAAAGGTGATTATTGATCCTAGTCTTCCTTGTGCAATGGTGACAAACAAGCTCCAGACCCAAACAGCAGCTGTCCCATGTACAGACACTGTGTGATGTATACAGTAGTGTTTGTAATGTCAGTGCTGCATAATTCCTGCAAGTTCCACAAAAAACCTGTAACACATAACTCATGACTGATGTTATATCTTTAGAGTTCAGATTTTACTTATTAGCTGCATCATCAGGCTCAAGTGAACGGATGAAGTGTGTGTTGAACACATCCTCAACAAACCACATCCAACGTGGTCACACTGTGCGATGTCTCCTCCATGTTCCTTGGATGTGAGCGCCATCTAATGGATGACATTGTGTATCTCCACTGAAATGAATATATTTAATAATGGGAACAGAAAGTACAGCCTGCACAAAAACCAGTTCCCTTTAACATTCAGAGTTAAACAGGATGTTGCAGGGTGGTCTTATGACACAATCAACTTCCCATATTGACTTCACTCACCATGTGATCAGAGGCCTTGGAGGCTCAAAGCTAAACATCTTTGTCTGAGGAGGTTGAGAAATGATCAGTGCAGATGTAGAAAAATCCACAGCTGTCAACACAGGATATGCATTTTGTGTGTGTTCACATCAGCTGTTGAAACTTTAGGTTCAATAAATGATCGTGAGCCTGACAGAGGAAAACTGCTGAGCTGGAGAAACAGGCTGCTGTTGGTCAAACTGATTCTTATTCAAAGTGTTGACTTTTGAGCAGTACTGTTAATGAGTAACACTGCTTCAACCAGCACTTCAGAGGGAAATGTGACCACTTGAGCAACCTATATTCACTGACGTGAGAAAAAACATTAATGATCAACTTCTTTTTTTAACCCCTGACGTATTCAGTTTATAATTAAAAAAAGACAACACAGGCCGTGTAAAGTTTGGTTCCGCTTCAGAAGCTGGTCACATTAGACCCTTCCACTATATTTAGATGGAAAGTTGGGCTGACCATTGTTCACATTTCACACGTCAGAGCAGAAAAAGCCCTGGTGTTATTAATAACAATGATAATGGCTGCAGAGCATTCCACACAGACATATCAGCTGCAGGTCTGTGGCTTCACACTCATGGGAACCTGGAACACAGCCATCATGGCTTACAGTATTTTACACACAAGTTTTTCCTGCCATGACAAGATCAAATGAAACATTTTTGAATTCTCTCTGACTCCATTAGGAAGGTTATGTTTCTGTCTGTCTGTTTGTTTGTTAGCAGTGTTACACAAAAACGACTCAACTGATGTCCTTGACATGGTTTTAATTGTGTGGAGGGGTGGGACATGACTCAAGAAAGAAGCCATTAAATGTTGGTATGAATCTGGATCAGGGGTCAGATCCAGGAATTTTCACATTCTTTATCTATTTTTTCTTTTACATTTTAGTTTTAAACTAACACGACTCTCAGTAGAGAGCAAACCTCCATCAAGACCCAACAGTCCCCCTATGAAACCACATTTAAATTTACGGGATCCAGATTTTTATTTGGGTTTCGCAACATTAAAGAAAGTGAAAAAACAATGACTGACCCAGATTCAAACAAAAATTTGATGGGTTCTTTCTAGTCATGCCACCCCTCTACAAGATTCAAGATTACAAACTGATGCAGGTAAAAACATATCCTCCTTGGTGGAGGTAATAACAGATCTTCACAGCAGGCATTTTGACCTTTAGTAGGAAAAACACAGGACATAACATCAACTATTGCTCCGTTGCATCCAAGTGTCTTTGACAGTTTGATGGTGTAGCAACACTTTTATGTGCTTTGGAACCACTGCTTGTTTGTTCTGCCGTTCTTTGTCAACAGGATTATGCAAGAACTACTGGATAGATTTCCATGAAACTTGGTTGAAAGATGGAACACGGTCCAACAAATCCAAGTTTGGTGCCGATCTGGATGATGCAGCAGATCTAGAAATTGCTTAACCCTTTCTTTAACAGAGTGAGTTAAGGCTTTTTGAACATTTTCATATATTTTTTTCATGGATCTTGATGAAAATAGTCAGGCATATTTACGAGACTGATTTGGGTGTGTGTTATGTAGTAAAGATTCAAATTTGAATGTGGTTTCCTAAGGAGACTGTTGTAAAACTGAATAACCTTTATAATATTTTACTTATAATACTTATAGAACTTGTAGTAATATCTTGAATACAGTAATTTTTCAGACAGAGTCATAGATAAAGGATCTAAACATCCTTCAATGGTTTGATACCAGAGCACTAAAACTGATGAAGCTTAATGTAAGTCAGCCATCCTGAATTTTCTTCTATTTTAATAAGTGTAGAATGTTTTCATTTATTTTGATTCTCCTGTTTTTCTTATCTGTAACATTTTTTATTTATTTCTGTATCTATGCTCAAATGTGGTGTGATCATCAATAGCATTTAATTGTTACTTATTGCACCTTGTCACTGTGTCAAAGGTGCTGTATAAATAAAGTCAATCATCATTATTGTTATTATGACCAACTGCCTTTAAAAATGATGAATATGATCATAACAACATTTAGCTCAGTTCATGTTTATAGTTTAATTTCATTGTAATTTCTTTGTATTAAGTACAAATAAAGTTTTTTTCCTCACAGCTGCCAGGTCGCGCTCACCCCTCAAGGACACTGACGTTAACGTAGAGCTGTTAACACTTATGTCTAACGGTCTCACACGCGCACACACGTACACGCACGCACACACAGAGAAACACGCACGCAAAGTGCACGTGGCAGCGTCCTCCATGCGCAGGCTGCATGTTATTGGACGGATTGAAGAGATAGCAGCGGCCACGTGCTCTTGTTTACACGTCTTCAAATTTCTGGCGGGATTTCGCGCTTCGTTACTAAAACAAAAACACCCGCACACTGCGACTGACACGAGGCTCAGCACGGCGGGAGATCAAGCTCACCTCCATTCACCCCGGTGATCTACGATCTCAACCTGAAACGTTTATAGGAAAGAAAACATGGGAAACAACCAGTCGTCAAACCTGTTCCTGCCCGTAGACCTGTGCAGTTTACCTGTGGCCAGCAAAGACAAGAAACCTGAGGGTGAGTCTGTCCCACCTGCTCCTGTCTGCGTGTCTTCACTTGGTGGGAAACTTACAGCCGGTAAAACACAATCTAAATCAGAGGAGTAATAGGCAGGTACAGGGTTGAAGTACCAGAGGGTTGTTTGAAACGTCACAGCAAAACCTGTGTTGTACTGCATATATTAGATACATATTATTAGTATTAATAATCGGTTGCTCTGACCTCACTATAAGTGCATCGTTGTGGTATTGCTGTAACTTTAGCCCATAAACAGTGTTATTATATTCCATTTTTATTATACTTTACTGTGCTATCTTGGTTAAAAAATAACTTTTATGCATGTTTACATCATTACATCATGTTTACATCATGTAAGCAGTGCAAAAAGGCAAGACAATGAGGACTTGTCACTTTTGACGTCTTCTTTAAAGGTACAGTGTGTAAGATTTAGGTGACAGGGATCTATTGGCAAAAATCCTGTGGAATAATCCTCATGATGTTTTCACTAGTTTGTTTCATCTAAATTATATGGACTGTAGTTTTCTTTACCCCAGAAAAGGCTCTTTATATTCAGATACTTTTTATTTACATGTTAGGCGTCCATGTTTTTTACATTAGTCCAGACTGGACAAACTAAACACCTTTTGAATTTTTATGACAATTAAAGGCTGCCACAGGTTCTTTTTCATGTTTGGAAGGGAAGGGTGAGGTGAGGGGTGTTCAGCTGCAACATGCAACTTCAACACTAGATATCACAAAATTCTACACACTGTACTTTTAAGGTACAAGTTCAAATTCATTGTATTATATTCCTTCTGCACATTACATTCCACTGCTGCAGTTTTGCTCAGAATAAATGCTAATATTGATATAAAAAGTGCAATGATATCAAAGTACCAGTAATATGAGATACGTGAGCACAGTGAGAAGAATAAACAGAATCACCATTGCTATCACACGTGTACAAATGTACGATAACTAATAACTTCACTTCAGTCAGACAACTCACGTTCAACTGTTTATTGCAGCATTAGAACATAGTTTGTGTTTGGCTTCTAGGCTCTGACTCAATCCCTCCCTGGATATGATTACACAGATATGATGGGAGTGACGAGCAAATACTTGTAACCCCCCCCCAAAGGCTACAGGTGGTTGCTGGGGTGGTGGAGGGGCTGAAGCGACTGGTAGCGATACTGCAGCAGCAGTACGAGCGAAGGGCTTGATGGGAAATTTCAATCTGCTTAAATAGGCTGCCTAATAATGTGGGTGTGTATAATAGATGATTGTGGAGAATGAGGTATGTCACATGATGTATGTCACATGATTGGAGCAGCGCAGTTCAAGTTGGCTGCCTGAACTAGCTCGCAGGGTTCTCTCCATTTGTTGAGAGTTTTATTCTCTATTATTTGTTGTTTTAGACAAGAGAGGAAATGCCTGTTGCTCAGTCACTGCTGCACTGGGCCCTGTGTGGCTGGGAGAGGTTCACAGAGGCCTTGTGGTGATGTCATAGCTTTCCCAGGCTCCTGTGGGGTGATGGGAAAAAAGAAAAAGACAAAATGAGTGTGAGAATAGAAGAAAAGGAAGCCACAGTGGATAAGAACCAATGTAAAAAAAACAAAAGGACGAACCCCTACTATCTATTTATCCATGCAGCTATATAACGATATTCCTGGTTTATTATTATTCATTTTCTGAAAAAAACACAATCCACCGATTTAGAAATCAATATAGAAATTGTTGGAATGTGGTTAAAAAAAAGTTTTCTAGTTTTCAGATAATATAAACTTCTTTTGGTTTAATGTTGCCATATTTTTAGTGTATCCACGTATGATAACACCATATATTTATAAATAATATATATTCAACTCCAAACTAAACCACATATTGAATCTGATATGGATATAATAAGGATTCAGGGTCTTGCACAATGACATTTCAAATAATAATAATTTTCACTTAATCTTTTAAACATATGACGATTGACCCACTGGAACTCCTTCTTTTCATACATTTTCCTAAGCACTAGGTGGCGCTACTATGTAACCTTGACATCCACAGTGGGGGGAGGGCCAGTAGAGAGCTCAGCACTGGCTGATCTGACTTTGGCAAGTGAAGGGATGAGTTCACTGGATCATTGTAGCCAAGCTAAGCTCTTCCATCATTTGTTCTCCCTGGCTGTATTAGGTCATAAACCAGTAACACTGTTTCTATTTAAACATCCATTGTCCCTAATGTTAACTTGTGCTCTGTGAAGCAACAGTGTATGTTTTCCTCTGCGGTTCAGTGGAAGTGGTCGCTTACGTCTTGTTGCCTGAAGCAACAGGTGTGGTTGTGTAATGGTCGTCCAAGGTCTGCTCCTATTTTTGAAGCTGCTGCAGGGCCTGTCTTTGAAGAGGGCCGCTGCTTAATATATATATGTTGGAGCTCTATATCAGCGCTGTCTGGCACTCGCTCGCTCAACCGTGATGTCAGCAGAAGACCTGATGAGAGTCGTGGGTGATTGGAGGAGTCATAGAGAAAACCAGAGGCTAGAGTTTCAAGTCGGGCTCGATCTGTAACACAAGGTCCATCGTCACCCATCTGTTGTTTTCACATCTTAGTTTGTGTCATGTTGCATTGACTACCTGCAACGTGCTTCTGATTGGAAAGTGAAATAACAATGTGTCCTGTATATGTGTGTGTGTATGAGAGAGAGAGAGAGAGAGAGAGAGAGAGAGAGAGAGAGAGAGAGAGAGAGAGAGAGAGAGAATATACGACCTTGGCCACTTCTCCTACACGTCATGATGGAACTCTTGGGTGGCATAAGGGGAGGCAGTTAAACATTCAGCACCATCTTAATTATTCAACACTGCTTGACTGCGTGCAAGTATGTGCGTGCGAGTGTGTGTTTTTGTGTGTCTGTGACAGTGTGAAAGAGAAAGAAAATGAGACTCATAATTATTTTATTAGTAATGTTCCCTGAATATATTATCACCTATGAATTATATTTACTGACGGGGAGGTCTGTAAGTGTCAGAGCAGATGATCTTCAGTTTTAAGGCTGAATCATGTTTTATGAACGGATCATGACAGTTGTGTTCAGCCTTTGTTCTTATTGAGGACGAAGAGGTTGAATAATATTATTGATGATTTATCAATGGAAGGGTACTCAGTTGAGCTCATACGTCTGCCAACGCTCAACAATCTACACATTATTGTTTAGTACAGAGACTGAATATAAAGATGGACGACATGACGGCTCTCCAAAAGTGAAGCCAAAGCATCGCTACCTGGTGTCTGCCTGCAGTTTAGGTTATAAGTGCTCTCTCCTCCATGTTAGTGGATGGGACGTGGACCAAATTAAAAAGTCATTACAATAAATTTCTCTCAATGATCCACACCAATATTTTCTTGCCTCATCAGCTTGGCTTCACTATTGGGCAGCTGTAAACTAACCAAGCATGTGTAGGATTGTAGTTTTTGCACAACACTGCTAACAAGCAGTTGTTGAAGCAGTGCTAGTGGTAGTAGTATTTGGTATTATGGTGATCTCTCTAAAGACACTTAATCCTTAAAACCAATGCCTCAAACACAGAGATTTTCAGTTTTTACAATGATAAAAAAAAAAGAAAAGCAGCACACACCCACAGAAGCTGGAATCAGCAGATGTTTTGATGTTTTGCTTGATAATCAATTTGAAAGATGAATCAATTATCAAAGTTACATCAATTAATGATTTAATTGCATCACCCCTATTTCATATCTTTTAGTCACGATAAACCAGCCCTGTTTTCAGTATGACTGATGATGCCGCGCATAAAAATTACTCTCCCTCTTCCATTAACTGTGGCGAATAGAGTCACTCCTCCCAGCCCCTTCTGAGCTGTGTGTGCTGACCGCAGATCTTCCTTATCACAATCTCAGCTTCCTGCTCTGAAGTTATAGTTCAATTATGTTTCCTGGTCCTTTCACTCCTGTCTTTTCACCTTGCTTCCAAACAGGGGAGAGAGTTTGGCTGTTCCTGGAACTGCAAGCCGGACGTTGCCCATAAAACCTTGGCCTAATGTGTGGAAGCACCTGATAAGGGTATTAAAGTGGCAGAATTACAATCGCTGACAAAGACCTGTATGTGAGAGCCAGATTCACTGTCCTAATGTGTGTTTGTCAGAGTCTGGTGCTCAGTTTCATAATATCCCACTGATTCAGACAGAAGCTGAACTGGAAGTGATAATGGACGGGCTCTTTTTTTGTGCTTCTTGCTGCTAACAGTCCTCTGACATATTAGATACACTTTAAGAAAGGAAGTTCTCATATTTACAAGTTCCAAAAATAGCCCCGTCACGCAGCACTGTCGGTATATCAGTGTCCTGTCCGAAGCGGGGGGCCCCAGCAGAAGTTTCCCACACGTGTCACAGGCCAATGTCATGACAAGAGAACGAAAGAGAGAGAGCGGGAGGGGAAGGGGGCCAGGGGATGGGAAGAAGGGAAGATTAGCGCTAAGAAGAGGGGGGAAAAATAATGAGTAAGATAAACACAAGCCTACAGAGTTGTGTTTGAAGGAGACAGGCGCTAAGGCAAAAGGGACTGGATGGTGGTTGACCTGATGGCAGTAGAGGGACGTGGAGAACAGGAAAAGGGGCACAGATGGGCGGAAGCACTCAGCAGTGTAGAAGTGCTAAAGGTGAACGAAGTGTCTGTGAGAGTGACCCCGATGTTTCCCTCTTTCAAATCAAATGCAAAGCGTTATGTAACTAGAAGGGGGGAATGTTTATGGTGCCAGCGGCTTCTGATGAAGGGGGACACACACAGATTCCAGGACTGTAATTCCTACCTGTTGCTCTGTTTGGTTGTTTACCTGTTTCAACACATTGGCTGCATACTGTACATTGTAATGTCCCAAAGTGTCCCGGGCATGAGATCAGCTTACAGAGTTCCCATGGGCTCATGTCCTTCCATGACAGTTTGTGTTTGATGTCTGGTATGCGCTTCGTCTATGAAGTGAGTTTCCAGATAGTGAGTAGTGTGCAATCCAAGTTGGCTTGATTTCGATGGTGCTGGAGCGAACGGTTGTATTTGCTTATTGGCAACCACTCCTCATGTATGGCCTTAGAATAATGTAAAGCACCAACACATTATGCAAAAATGTGGTTAATTACCAAGACCCAGTCTGCTTCTCTGAATGTTTCTTATTCAAACAGTTTACTTGAATGTCAATCAACCATCTCACATTGCTATTAAAAGAACACAGATGGAGTAATTCTCAATTTTTTTTAATTTTCAGTCCCTTTGATTCGACTTAAGGCAATACAGGGTGAGGTTTATTTTGGTTTTGGACTTTATATCTGGGTCGGCCAAAACAAGCTGATCTGAATCATAGCAAAACAGAGGGCGCCTGGCTCTCTGCCCCTGATCTGTCTCTATTGCTGCAAGTCAGTCATGAAGAAGAAGAAGCTGTTTTTCCATGTGCATTGTGTATTTTCCTGAGTCATTGTCTGGGGATGTGAAGATAAGATGGGAACACTGCTAATTCTCTGCTTCTGCTTCCTCGATCCTCTAAGTGAACAGCAGTGACAGTGATGGATGTAAGATCAAGAAGTAAAGACATGAAGCCTCTTTATTCGAACTGGATCCTTTAGAAAGAGAGGTGCATATGAATTTGTTCCATTTGCAAATGACTGAGGTATGACAGACTCTCCACACACTGTCCGAATTTGCAACAGTGATTAGCGATCCAGAAGTAATACCCAGAAGAAGAAGGAATCCTAGATGTGCTCAGTTAAGGGCATCTGTCCATAACAGCAGAGGAGTCGGTACGCATCTCAGCTTCAACTTTCTCCATAGGAACCAGGGATGGATGGCAGCTGTTTCCCTGGAGACCTGGACTAACAATACCCGCTCTCTAATTACCTACGCCCACCCAAGTCAGCAGTGAGGCAGGGAGCGTGCCTCACCTCGAGACCCTTGGCACAGAAACTGCGAGTGATTCTTTGACTTCATGTCGCAACTTTGCCTCTGAAATAATCAGTGTAAGAAAAGATGTGTAAAGGCAAAAGGGCAGCAGCCGAGGACATGAACACTGGAGAGGAAACGAGACAATGCTGGCATGACTGTAGAGCTAAGATGACAGGTAAAAAGTTTATTCACTGAAGATAGAACTGACTCCTCTTTAGGCATGATAGATTTTGGCCTAGCAACAAAGCCTAGCAGCCACTGAACATGTAAGGGACAGTTAGAAATGGTCTGATACCATTTTTCCTTTCCTGATACCAATACCTGAATTTATGTATCGGTCTGATAACAGTGCATTTAAAAAAAATAACTGCTGTATGCTACTAACCCTGTATGTAAGTGATGATTGCTATCATTGTTGTATGTTGTATATTGTATGGCCTGGCAGAGGTTACACACTTGAAAACAAATTCATATGGTACATGACATGTAACAATTTTACTTGTTGGACTTTCTAGCATGAAATTCTACAGAACACTGACATTTTAGCTATCTTTAAAGCTACACTACCGGACTCAGTACCACAGTACAGCCCAACTGCTCTTTAGGAGTGACAAAGAAGTGATTTTCTGAAAAAGAAAGTTCAATAGATGAAATAAATATACAGTAAAGACATGGTATCGAATCTACAAATATAATTTTTGCACTGGCCCAACCCAGTTATTCGTTGATATTGGAGGCACTGGTAGCGGTATTGGAGCATCTCTGGTGTGGCAGTATATCAGTGGCTATCGTGGTCACCACACAGGACGTGATTGTTGGTATGCTACATGGAGCGACCACGGTTATTTAGGTCGAAGCAAAAAGAGCTGCAGGCGTTGAAATTGCCCTTGTCACAAACAGGAACAGCTTGTTACTACCAGGCCTGCTGGTGCACTGCTGCAAGGGGCTTAAATGTCTTTTATGATAGTTGACATGAGTGACTTGTCCACCCACAGCTCTGGAAGGGGAGGTTCTGCTTAAGTCCCCCAGAGTGTCAATTATGTGTCCTTGATGCAAAGTCCAGTGGTGAAGGAAAATTAGCCTTGGTTTTATTTTGCTCGATTTCATTTGCTTTTGATATGAGGATCTGTTTTTGGAGGCGAGCCATGGTTACAATGCAGAACCTGTGACGATATCATGTAAATAATAACGATTTATCATCAGCCATAACATGAAACCAAAGGGAGTTACTTTGTTTTGATTACAGTTCATTCTCAGACGCCAATAAATTCCACACTGGCAACAGCAACAGAGTGCTTCTATGACCTTTGACACTCCAGTCTGATTTTTCTGCCTTCTATGGGAAATTCGGAGCGGAACAAACTGTGTCTCACAGAATCTCTAGAGAGGAACAGAGAAGGGGCAACTGGTAGAAAACCCTCACATCCAGCTCAAGACTGTGTCACCGTCCCAACTGCGGAGGAATAAGTGGAAAGAGAGTCTAGTTGGACGGAAATATGTTATGTATGCTGTACCTGGACCTCTCTGCTATTCCTATATGCCCTTTCCTCTGGGCCTGAAAGAAACACTAACAATAACACACTAATGGTCAGTATATAAAATGACAGCTGCTGGCTGTTCTGCTCTTAAACTTCTGGCACATCGTGCAAACAAGTGGAATCTTTTCTCAAACTGAGATTTTGTCCCGGCCTGTTGTTGAAAGGGGGCTTAGAGTTCTTTTAGCGTACCGAGGGACTGCACAGGGTAATAATAGCTAAGGCATTTTGTGTCATAACCCGAAAGCTCTCAGTGGGTCGTTGAGCCCTTCGCGGTTTTACATCACCAGGGGTGCTGCTGCTTGGTGAACATTTTGTTACTTCGAGCAACATGTCAGAAATGTTCAATTGTTTCTGAAACACACTTCATCTGCACTTCCCGATAGCCATCAATATATAAAGTCTTCTGAAAAAACAAAAGCCGGTATCTCTGGCCCCACGCAGGAATGTATTCAACAACCAGTCATTCCATTCAGTCTGAATGATTGGCACTGTGCTGGAGTCGTCAGCCGGAGAGACGTACACCACTGAAGCAGACACGAAGAAGTTAGAAGTGAGCTTCTAACAGTTGTCAGACGGTGCATGTTCATGTGTTTTGGGGGTGCAGCTTTTACAAGAGGGGTGGGATGTATTGTTGCATATTTTCAGTGTATCCTGCTCTTGCTATCTTTTCTAGGAATTCCAATCCTAGCTTTAATATTTGATTTGGGTAACAAGAGTGAAATCCTTCATGTTTTCAGCTGTTGTTGTTTCTTGTAGTTATTCCATGAAGTTAACTGAGGAAATACTTGAGAAAAAATAATTGCATATGTTGGTTGAGTGTTTATTGCCTCTTAATTGCGTCTGTGTGCAGTTAGAAAAAACACTTTTCACCCTCGCATTATAAAACACTTAACAAAACAAGAGTGAAAACTCCAGTTCTACTTGTCTGGAACATTAACTTTGATAAACTGTGTCTGTAGAGAGAAATTATTTTACATGATGAAAACATGAATGGGCAATAACATGAAGAAATTGATTAATTGGTGAAATGGCTCCTGCTGAAAAGCCCCAAACTGGGCTACTCAGCGGTTCCTCAAAACCGCTCGCGTTGCTCTAATGAGATTTTGGATTCTTTTCTTCCTGAATATTTGAGAGTGAAGCCATTTAGAGGTTAGCATTTGGGAGCTCAGAGGCAAATTCTGACAAGCCTTAAATTGCTTGGGAAGCGATTTCCTTTAGAACTGTGTCATAAATTCTAATGATGTTAACAGGCTTAATTGGGATCTTCTTAACTATAGGTTTGTTGTTTAATGTATACCGCAAGAATTCACTGCCCCCCCACCCCACCATATGCCTGACAGGGTTAATATGACTCCGGCACAACTGCAGTGATGCAAAGAAACGCTGCGGGTCAACAACATCCACCCCATCGTCATAATATTATACCACAAAAACACACACATTTATGCCATTATACACGCACCTACATAACTTTTATTTTTCATCAGCTATTGAAGAATGATTGAAAACATATAGCATTACCGTGAACATTTTAGTGGTCGACCAGAATGTCTATTTCTGGAGTGTGCCTGACAAGCGGCGTTGAGGAAGTCCAACGCTGATTGTGTGGAGTAACGTTAAAAGATGACAAAGACCTTGACACGGACACCGGTCGAGACTTTCCTGTCCCTCTTTGCCCAGAAACTGGACACCAAAGCTGTGATTAGTCCTCTGACAACTGCATGACTCCATGAATTTTTCCACCACATCAAACTATCAACCCATCAACTACTGTTGAGTCACTGTTATGAAAAGACATTAAAGAACCGAATTCTTGCATGTTTTTTCGTCTGAATTGCGGATATGAAGTCATTGCTGCATCTCATAAAACTAAAGAACGATTTTGAGTCATTACAGGTCGTGCATTAGAGAAAACCTTTATTTAGCCTCAGTCTTGAGATGCACTTGTGTCCGAAGCCACGTTGCAGAAGGCTTGAAGAACTTGGCTGTGTTGTTCTGGGCTGAGAGTATTTCCTGCATCTCCTTCGGTGGTGCATCCGCTCCTCATCTCAGAGAACACAAAGACAATAGAACAGATGGAGGAAGAACACTGTCCGTGCATCTGGTTTAATGCATTGAAAGGCCATTTTTAGCACTCTCCCACTGACAGAGGGGCCTAAAACAACATTTTAGAGGAGCCGGGCCACTGTTCAACTCTGGTAAACTGAAACTATGCAACATTTATCTATTGACAATTTGCTTTACATTAAATTGTTAAACATGTTAAAACATATTTTCTATGTGCCATAAAGCTGCAACGTCCAGCTGGGGAGTTTTGTCTCATGTCGTAAACCGTGGTGGCTCAAAACAAATTAGCATGTGTCGTATAGTCGCTCGCCACAACTTGCTCTACATGCACGAAAGCTCTTTCTCTGCCAAACAAACAACTTAGGCTACATCCATATTACTAGGTTTGAGTCTGGAAACAGCATTTTTAAACTAAAATCTTCTCTGTCCAGTGGAGTGAGTGTTTTGGCTCCATCTCAGTTTAAGTCCCTGTACATACTAACACGTCTGAAAACGCACATACCTGACCACTCATATACACTGGGCATATGTGTGCCTGCGTAAACAGGAAGGGCCATGTAGGGCTGAAAGTAGTTGTAGTTTATCATACATGTTGTGTTCTGGTAACCGAGGCCAATGCTGGTTGTTTTCTTTTGAAAGACGGTCCTGCGATAGGAGCCTGACGATTGTCTACATCATATTTTCCAAACATCTAGACTCTAAGTGTCTAAAACTAGTAGTTTTAGAGACGCTAGTGAATCCGTAGCAGAGTTTATGTGTTTTTAAATGAAAATATAGTTTCGTAGATGTGGCCATTTACTTACTTTTGTCTGGAACAATCAGCTTCAGGCCTCCAGCAGATGGAAATGAGCTATTTCCATAAGAACTGAGCAAAGCCCAAACACCATGGGATAAAGTCAAAGTCAACCTTGATTTTAGAATTGCAATTAAGATGTTTAAGATTCACTGAGAAAAGACTGGATAAAGTGACGTTATTAGAAGTTCACGTTATGGTGAAATGACTTGAACTTGCCTAGTGGCTGCTTGAGGCTATATGTGAATTTTAAACCGATTGAAAAGTGGTGGGAGGCTCTGAGAAGCTGTTTGCAAGAGGATTATTTGTCTAAAATTAGCAGCTTTCTACTCATTGTGTTGTTGGTGCAAAATGAGGAATAAGTAATTAATTTTAAGTATCAACAATGTTCGTTAAAGTGGTGTCTGAAAACATCCCAAGGCCCTCAGAAAAACTCAAATTAATTGAGTAGAGAACATGAATAAAAAGTTAGAAAACACTGATTGTTTATTTTCTGCAGTGCTGTGTAGAGTTCGTACCAGCGGCAGCGCTTCCTTTTCCCAATTTACACCGTTTGCCAGTGATTCACTCCGCAGCTGTGTTTTTAATTTACTGAAATCTGAAATTGCAGAAGTGAAACCGAGCATGCATGCATTTTGTCTGCTAAAGACTGCCACAGCATTCAGTCTCATGATCTAAGGATTCTGGAAATTAGAACAGTCTGTGAGGGCACTGAGCACATGGCAAGAACTCCCTCTAAAATGGCTGCAATTAAAGGCAAATGTTGTGCCGTTGCTTTGATTTAAACATAAAAAAAAAAGAAAGACAGTTTTTGGTTCAATTGTGTTTCGTCCTATGCGTGAGGGACTTCTTTTACTGATACAATGGCAACAGCCGAACTCTTAGTGCATTTTTTGAAAAGCAGGTGCTTGACTCTGACGGCCCGTTAAGAGTCGACCTAATGAAAAGACAGGAGCGCACATTGGAAACAGATGTGAATGCACTGTAGTAGAAAACAGCACTTGAACAGAGAGAGGTGACCAGGAAAACATTGTTGTATGAATGTGGCTCATTGTGCTGGCCCATGTGCGTTTGATGGAGATGGTTGTGTTCACATCGAAGGTGGGTATGACTCACTTCATCCATTAGATCAGTGGGGTTTGGACAGGAGCCCTCCCCTGATACTGAGACCACCGCACACAAACCCTCCCAAACGGCCATCTGCTCAGCATTTCTCCTCTGCCTTTGAGTCTTTAAAGGGAATTAAAATACTGCAAATGTAACACTTTGCTCTCCAAGGAGCAGTCACTGCGCTGCTCTGCGTGGCAGCAGTCACACTGCTGCGGGCCAACTTTCCTGGAGCAAACGAGGCAAAGTCTGCCCTCTTTCTCTGGAAATAACTTGGGTTTGCCGTGGAGGCCCTTTGAGATCGCTGCATCACAGATGCTTGCAGAAGACCGTATACATTATGGTTCATGTTCGCATTCCTGTTTGCATCCAATTAAATGAAAATAGATGCAGCTTTTGTACAGTGTTGCACTCTATGCCCCTCAACTAGTTTTTGTGTGTGTAAATCACAACCCTGGACCGATCGCTATTCACACATCCCACTGACTAATCACAACAAAAATCTCAAGCACTTGCCAGACTGTGTGGCCACCTACTGCAGTAGTAGTGAAGAATGTACACTGAAGTTTTGCCAAGTTGTGTCCTCATTCTGTTTGTAAATGAGTAGTCAGAGCAACTCCCTCAGTCGGTCTCCACAACAGCTTCAAGAGGCGACTTGCTGTCAGAGCCATCACACTCACGCTGGATATCTGTGTTAACAGCGTCCAGAGGTCAGGGCTGAGGGCAATGCCGAGTTGTACTTTAGGTTTTTGGCTGAGTATGATGACGACCGCTGACACGCTGTCTAAACTAATGTACCATTCCCCTGTCCACAGACAAGTTGAGTGTGGTCAGTGAGGCCTTACTGCATATCAGATGCTGCTTTCACACATGAACTGATGTCCTGATATTTCCTGAAATTATCCAGGGCGGTATATAAGAACGCACATGTCCCAGTCAGAGGCTCCTGACATCGGACATGGAACTTTGCCTGCCAGCCCCCTAGTAATACAGCAGGATTGACACGTAGAAGATGCTGACAAAGATGTTCACTTGGAAAGACCACTAGATTCAAGAGCTTTTGGACCAATGCTGGTGTCAATGTGCCACCCTTCATCTGAATGGTCCCAAAGGGCAAATGCAGAAAAATGTCTCAACCTAATGTTCTGGACATTTTCCAGAGTTCATGTCTGAAAACGGTTAAAGAGGCATGAAAAAGCTATATCACAAAGACGCTCTGCAGTTCATCTTTAAGTGCTATAGTATGTTACATAGCGTCGACCACATATGGCTGTAATCTTAAATAAACAGTTTGACATTGCAGGCTTATTCATTTTTTTGCCCAAGGCTAGATAAGAAAACCGATAACTGTAAATATTTGAAGCTACAGTCAGCAGCTGGTTAGCTTAGCTTACAGTAAAGACTGGAAACAGCCAGCTTGTTTGTTTCATCCATATGAAAAACAGTGTAAGAAAGATTTGTTGTGTTTTTGTTAACGGTGCTGTGCTGGATTATTTCTTGGCCGAGGGCTGTGATTCTCTGGAGTCTTGTTGGAACCCAAAGGAAAACTTCAACTTCTTGTTTTCAAATTTCAGATGTTGAAGGAAATATTACGTGTTAATTACCTTAGCACACATTCGAGACAGTCTTCATTGCAAACCTAAACTTTATGCAGCTCCATTGATGATCTCATCTCACAATCCAAAAACGCCAAACTATTCCTTGGACATCTCTCTGTGTTGTTGAATATTTCTGCAGACAGCGTCTTGGTGGAAATAATCCTGAAACTACAGTTCCGTGCCTACGGAATAAAATCAGCCGAGTGATCATTATTCTGTCATCAGCGCACCATAGTCTGTGCTCAGGCAGTAATGCAAGCATCAGGGGAAGCAACACTTGTTACTGCAGCTCGGCTGTGTTTACAGGGAAGGCTTGATTGCAGACTCCATCGCAACCTCATATTCACTTCCTGTGTTAATCCCCTTTGCCATGGCAGCTCTTTCTTTCTGAGGCAACGGTGAGGGCGTGGGGGGAATTTCACTTCTGCCTTCTCCTCACCCCAAACACCATTCAGCCGGGGCTCACATAAGGAGCCACCATATCCTGCAAAAACAAACAGCGTTGAGGAGGTAGAAACAAATGCTTTTGTCTCTGGGTTATATTTAGTCCCAGCTCGCCTTCACCCAAACGCCAATTCTCACGAGACTGACTTGCCCTGAAACTGCATTGGAACGAAGCAGATCATATATGACCTTGTTGGCGGCTGCAGTAGCCCAGGAGCACTTTTCCTGTGTGTGATATGGATCATAGCAGTGTAGTAAAGCTGCATGCACGAGCCGGGGAAATGATCCTCCAGCTCTGTCATATGTTTTCCAGTTAGTCACAGTCCAAGCAGCAAGGAAGAATAACTCACACATCCACATTTTCATGCTTTTCCAGGTCTCTGCACGCAGCCTTTGAGCAGAATGTTGGACACACAGCTGATAATGAACGCTCCAGGCTAGTGTTGCAAGATGTACAATAATTATCAGATTTGTATGATAATTTTGCCCTCTGTATGATGTATGATCAGTAATGGCAAAATGTCCATGATGTACAACGATTTGAACTTTTTGTGCCACTTGTTATTATTAGTTGTAATCTGGATAGCAAAATATGGCTCACGTCTGTATTTACGCATCTCTTCTCACGTGACGTCTTTCCAGCCAATCATACTTGTGATGATGAGCGTGACTCATGAGCACGACGACAGTGTATGCTTAATCACATGAAACTTTTCATGCGACAGGACCGTTTTGCACCACATTTCTCGCAGCAGTGTTTCAAAACAACTTCATTTCTGAATCTGCTTTACGACACAGCTTTGAAACATCTGTATAAAACTTCCCATCCCTACTCTGGTCACGTATACTATGATTTCCCTCAAAATACGATCATTATAAGCTTCTGCTACGATACTTCTACATTTCCCATCTGGCAACGCTGCTCCAGGCCCTGTCTAATTCTCCACTATGGGAGATCCGCTGTACGGGCACTCCCTTCTCTAATGGTCTGAGTCCTCCAAGCCTTGCAGGCCATGGCTCCTCAGAGAGCGCTGTGGTCCAGAAGACAGGAAACAGCTTGAGAGAAGCCCAGCAGTCAAGGCTACGGGAGGGCAGACGATAGGGTGGGGTGAAAAAAAAGAGGGGATTTCCTCACAACGTTCTTGTACTTTTATCAAATGTGTAAATACGTGATTTATCTAAAGACGATCACCTCCCTGTATGTGATGGCTCTGTATTCCAGTATGGATCTGTCCTTGAAAAAAAACTGTCCACATGGAGGAATCAATATTCATGGGAAGTCTCTTATCTCTGGGTATCAGGTCAGTTTTTAAATCAATCAAAGAGGAAAAGATCTGTTGGGGGGGGGGTTGCTGAAATCATTATTGTGTTATCAAAGTTTTGCACCAAGCTCTCTTGCAAGACCCCCCCTCTATATGCAAATGGTACTGACAGACTTCCTTTATGAGCACAAGCTGGATGTTTTTGTCCCCGGCTGCAAACTGATCACAGGCTCTGAGTGAATTATTAAAAGAATTATTCAGAGGCTGTGTGATGCTTTTGAAGGAGGTAGTTGGTGGTGGAAGTGGAGGGGGGATCTCTGCTCACTGTGTCTTTAAAGTCGTGCAGAGGGGAGCCTGTGATACTGAAAAGAAAGGAGGGGGCTGCTGCCAGTGCGCCAGTCGGAGGTGTCCGCCTGTCGCAGCGGCTCGAGGGGGTTGACATTAAGGAGACGGACGGAGAGGAGCGCGTCCAATGCTTCGGCGCGGAGATACGGCACAACCCGCTGGTCCTCACACCGAACCGGATCCAGGCAAACACACACACCAGACCCGAGTCTACACGGATGGACAGAGGGACACCGCAATCCGAATTAACTTGTCAGCCGGTGCGAGGGATTTCTGGACACAATGGGGAACGCGACACCCAAACCCCTGATAGGTGAGACCTGTTATTGCTGTGGGTGCACGCACACGCATGCACGAGTGTGGATAACGCGTGTTCCTCCATATACTTCGCTCTGCGCACAGGCGCGCTTTCCCATCACGGGAGAGCCGAGCGTGATTCTCAGGGAGCGAGTCCGAACATAGAAAGCGCTCCCTGAGAATCTCACTTCTTACCTGTCACTTATACAAACCTAAATCAATCACGCAACTTTATAGTAAATAGAAAAAATATATTGATGATCAGCTGAAAGATTCGTCAATAAATGTTTCTAAGAATCAATTGGATCAATCCTCACTAAACAGCCCTTAATCCGAATATTATCCAGCAGAGACACTTGTAAAGTCCACTGCATCTAATGTCCGTTTTCCAAGCGACTTCATTTCATCACCTCAGTTTCTGTTCTGTCTTTTTCTGTGTCGCTACTGTGCTGCACTCTGCTGCCTCTTTGTTTTCCTGTTTTTTATAACGTGCCCTCATAACTCCGGCTTTAATTTGACACAGAAATACATCTTATGAGTTTTTTTGTCATATTTGATGTTGTTCATTTCACAGATGGATAGGGGACTTAATTGATCCCGATGGGAAAACCACACATGACTCACAAAACAAAAGAAACACGAGGACATATGAGAAAATAGTATAATACAAATATAAAATACTAAAATCTCTATTAAAACTGAACTTACACTAAAAAATGTGATCTATATTGCATGATGATATTCTGTAGTTATCTGCGGCATCAAGGCTTCTTTATGTAAATCACAACTCAGAGTGAGAATTACTCCTGCATGGGACTCAATTGTCGCCCCCAGTTTTTGCATGAAGCCGTATAAGAGCTCTATGAAAACACTTTCCCATTCCACCTAAAGCACATTACTTGACAATCAGCTCCCTCTTATCACTCTGATTTAATGTCTGTCACACTCCCACGCCCCCAACAGACCCAATCTGCAACTCAATGATGTGGTTGCTGCCACCGGAGCCAGCTGACACAGGGTTTGGACCGAGAACAGTTAGTCACAGAGGAGCAGAAGCAGCCCGGCTCCTATTACTCGCCCGGCATGGTTTCGATTAACATGGGCTTAAATGAGTATCTGTGTTTTATGGTTCTCTAGAAGAGATGGGCACAGTAAAGTGTGTTTTTATGGGTTAAAGCTGGACGCCAATGTGCCATGAAGAAGTCATTACACCAGGTTTCAAGTGATGTCACTGAGACATTCTTACCATGAGACTCATGTTTGCAACTCGCAAACAAAGATGTGACTAAACAGACCCTGAAATTTCCTTAAGAACCATCGATGTCCTCGGCAGTGAATGACTTACAGCATGATGTGATGAACACATGCAGCCTAGAGATACGAGGGAAGAAAAAGCCTGATCATCTTGTGGTCAAAGATCTGTGCGAGGAATGCACAAAATCAGTTTTACATCTCAAGAAGCTGCTCCTTGGCACAGTGTTGTGTCTTGTGCAGTCTTATGATTGCACGTATTTGTTATTTTCCCTTCATTAGCAGCACAACAGGGAGACACCATCCCCATTACCCAACTGTTTCTTTCCTAAAATGATTGAAACACATGAGCTCCAGCAGAAATACAGTGTAAATGTGCATATTTGCTTTTTGACAGGATCAGCCTCCAGGCTCCAGCTAAACTTTGCTCGTAACCACATATCCGATCAACTGACTGGACCATTCGTTGCGTTTTTGCTGTTCTCATGATTCTGGTGGTCCTGAATATCCAGGGACCATCTGGTGTCACTGACATTACCCCCGCTGTTGACTTAGCCCCAGTTTGTACGTCTTATTTGACTCACGGACCTAAGCATCCCACTTTTACCATCTGGTATTTCTCGATTCTTATGGAAGAAGCCACATTTCCATGTATCCCTTTTCTGTTTATGCAACACTAGAAGATAATAAAAGCTTTTTTTATTTGAAAATAGAACAGAAAGTTACATAAATATAGAAAGATTTAGAGATGTAGAGTTTTTTTTTCCAATACAAAGACTTCAGTGTTCACCAAAATGCTTCGAGTGCATCGTTACAGTCTGACAAAAATATTCAGAAAACATTTGCACAACAGATTTTTTTTTAACATTTTGAAACCTGTGTGTTTAGATTTATATTTATTTCCGAGCTGTAGTCTTCTTCTTCTTCTTCTTCTCGGCTACTTCATCTTCCCCGGCTTTGTTGGTGCACTGCTACGTTTACTTGGCACATTACTGCCACCTGTAGATCACACTAGTGAAACAGTGTGAAAACTTTGTCTGAATGTGTGTCGCGCCTACCACGTGCACAAGGCTAGTGAAGTGGCGGCCCATTCATAAAACGCTGCTCCGCCGTGCTACCAGACGTTCTCTATGTCTAAGTCTCTATGGCGACGGACAGAAAAATCTTTGAGGATTCTTGAAAATATCCTCAAAACAGCTGTGAGTTTTTATTCCAACGACAAACTGCAGTATTTTCCAAGGATCGATTTTATTTTTCAGCCAATCTGAAACTCGGACGTAACAGTGATATGCGGTGGGCCCAAACTGGGGCGAACATTGGCTAAGCTGTGAGTTGTCCCTCGCTTCCTGAACTATTGTGCTATGCCTTTCAACTAATAACGGCAATTGTCTTTATCGGTCATCACTGTTGGTCCTTTGACTGCGGATTCAAACTACATCACTGTCACAGGTGAGCCTAAAACCTGTGGACTTAGCCTCCTCCCCACACTTTAAGGGATATTCTACTCCCTCAATAGCTAAGTTCTCTGAGCAGAAAGGAGAAGGGAGCGCCCGCTCATCGTTTGAAATGTTACAGATGTTCCTGCTCCTGCTTACAGTTTAGAATATAATCAGTGATAATGTCTCATTTAGGAAATGTACTGTGGACAATTTCACTGAGTTATTGTATTTACGGCAGCTCTCAGTGAATTTTAAATAGAAACGTAATCAACCCCTGAGGAGAGGAGAAACGTGGCCGCCAGTTTTATACCGTAAACACCCATCTGCAACCTTAACTTCATTTAATATTCAACCCCAACAAGTCTGATTTAAGTTGCTTTGTCTCATTTGATTTCTGATCCTTGCTAATTCGTTTTGTGATGCTCATCAGGGAATTCTTTTGCCTCAGTAGGAAATTAACTCCTGTGAAGACCAAAAGATAAGGCTCTTTTTTTATTTGGGCATCTCTTAGCTGACGAGGGCACTGTGTGTTTCATTCTCCACTTCTGAAGATAACTGTGGACGGATGAAAAGGGCCATTCAGGGTTTGTTTATGCTGTAGGCCAAGGGTGTGTGTAGCCCATAAATAAGACGAAGGCCTATCGCGTCTGTTCTCCACTTCCTGTTGATATTTGGTGTGTGTTATGTTTTCTCTCCCCTGTGATACTACTAATATAAGCTTTGCTCAAATCTGATTTTACATAAGACAAACATCTCTTTTTTTAGATGTCCCCGCCTGGACTTACCTCGCTTCATTTCCGTGATTTAAACGTTTCGTAAGGTTGTGGTAAGGGGACTGATTTGGGACAGTTTGCTTTTTCATACGGTAAATCCTAAAAGGGACTATTTAATGTGCTTTTTGGGAGGAACAGAGAGGTTCATAGTGTCAGTGTGGGAAAGGAAGTGTGTGAGACTGTGGTCTCCTTTACATAACTGGCCTCTGCCCTCTAAACCAACTGCCATGGGCCACTTGCAAGCGAGTCATTGTGTGTGTGGGTATGTGTGTGTGTGTGGGTGGATGTGTTTGCCTCTTTTTTTTGCTATCACTAATAGCATTACTATTTTGACCTTGGCTGATGACTCACACAGTGTTGGAAAGTGAAACAACTAAATAAAGTCGTTTGACACAATGGTTACCGTAAGAAGCTTTCAAAATCAGGACATTGTAAAAGATTATACAACATTCATACTTACAAACAGCAGTGTGTATTCAGGCTGACATTTCAGATTTCTATGACTTAATAATAGATCCAGCAAAACAGTTATTTTTGCCTCTAAACCTCTCACATGTTTTCATTTCGGTAAAAGGTTCAGATGATCCAATATCTTGTCCAAAATCAGAGATGAAGATGATAACAGTCTGAAAACTGAAAACATGTTTTTTTTTCTCTTTTTGCCCATTAATCATCTGATGATCCCTCAGATTTATCTGGTGTGTCTGTTATTAAAAGCTACTTTAAAAGTTTGAAAGTAGCTGGTATTATCTAACGATGGTGTAATGTACATAACAATTACCAAATCAGTACTTTTACTATAATATTTTTGCAACTTTTTATTGTGGATGTTTTTTCAGTAAATAGGATTACACATGGATGAGTTTAACTTGTATTGGATTGTTTTTTTTCATTGGTGCATTGGTACTTTTATTCAAGTAATGGATTTGAACGCTTCCTCCACCTCTCACGAAAGCAGCCCTGCTCTTCACGTTGGCCTCTTATTTACTTGATTGAAGCACTGATGGTTTTCTCTTCTCTCTGTGTATCTCTCCGTTTGCACCCACAGATGCGACTCTGCAACCCCGCCCGGTGGCCAGCAGGCCGTACTACACCTTGCCCAACACTGGTGTGGAGAGGAGAACGTCCGCTCCTCCGGTCAGCATCAATGTGGAGTCGCCCCGGTTTCACCCCCACGCCAAAGGCAAGAACATCCGGCTGGACGGGCAGCTCCGCAGAGCCACTCGCAAAAACAGCTTCTGTAATGGCATCACGTTCAGCCATCGACCTGTGCACCTCTATGAGAAGGTTTGTTTCGTCCCTCTATTTGTTTTTAAGGTGCTTTTATAATAGAATAGAAGTGTATTAATATAATTGACCTCCATTCAGGTGCGTCTTCGTCTGAGCGGTGTGCACACGGGCTGGAGCGGAGCTCTACGCTTCGGGTTCACCAGTCTGGACCCCAGAGAACTGGTCGCCACTGACATCCCCAAGTACGCTTGCCCAGACCTGGTGACCCGGCCCGGCTACTGGGCCAAAGCTCTGCCAGAGAGACTGGCCTTGAAGGACAACGTTCTGGCATTCTGGACCGATCGCCATGGAAGAGTTTTCTACAGCATCAATGAAGGAGAGCCCATCCTCTTCCACTGCGGGCTCAGCATTGGCTGTCCTCTCTGGGCCATCATAGATATCTACGGCATCACTCAGGAGGTCACGCTGCTCGGTAAGATCATGTTTACTCACTCTACGGAAACTATAAAAAAACTTTTGACATGACTGCGGCTGAGTAGATGAATAGAAAAGGGAAGTGAGAGGGAGAAGTTTCACAACTGACTGCTTCTTTACACAATACATCAATAATAATCACAAGTATATAATTATGGATTCAATGTGATCTGTATTTTGATCGAGAGCACTGTCACCTCACAGCAAAAATCCCAGTTCGTGCGTACTGTACTATTGTCCTCCACACACACTGTTTACCTGTGTGCAACCAAACCCTGCTCAAACATGTTAGGTCACACTAGAAAAAGGAAACCAGAAGGTGTCTGGCTACATATTGTCTCTCGCCTACAGATTCTTTATATTTACTTACATAATTTGTCAATAGAGATTAGCATGTCTACCTGTGTCTGCGTGGAGTTTCTCTGGGTATGGTTACTTCCCATAATACCCATGCCTATAGGGTTTATTGGGTTAGATTGATTGGAGACTCTAATTTCGACTTTAGGTGTTTCTTAGTCTTTGAGTGACAGCCCTGCGATACCCTGCCAGCCTGTCCAGCACGGACAGTCTCTCGTCCACTGTCAGACCTTCAAAAGGATACACGGTATAGATGATGGATAGCAATGAAAGCTATTTTTCTAGTGTAAACACATTTGCAGCAAATTTAAGCATCTTGCTGAGGGTTGTGAGAGCAGCTGTGCCTCAAAGCTCTAAGGTCAATATAGAAGAAGTCTCTAAGTTAGATCTGAGTTAGTCGAGAAAACCAGACCCGTACAGACCATGCAGCAGATCTCATCCAGCAAGTTCACCCTCCGTGCTTCTCTTTGTAAAACTCTCTCACCATCACTTTCCCGCGCTTTGTCGCACTCTCCCTCTGCGCCTCCCTTCCCCTCCACCCCTCTCTTTCCCCGCGGTTCCCTCTCGTACACACGGGGTGTGTTTATGTTCAGTCGGTCAGGAGATATGACCATGTTTGGTCAAGACGGCAGATCCCAGAGCTTTGGTGGCGACGGCAGTAGTGGTGGTGGGGTGGGGGCTACTAGCCCTTGATTTGTTTATATCACAGAGAAATTCAGGCCTATAACCCGCTTTACAAATGTGTCTGTGTATGAGTTTGGAGAGGTCATGTCAGGGAAGAAGGGAGGAGAAGTAAGGTGGTAAATTTTGAATGTCAAATAAAAATTTTTTTGTTCTCTAAACCTCCACAACAAACATCACAATTAGATCAACATACAAACAACTTTTTTCTTTGTCCTCTGTGAGAATAAACCAAATATCTCTGGTCAAAACAGTTGAATAATCAATTACTTGAGAAAAGAATCTCGCTTGTGACAGATCATATGATGTGTTGTCCAAGTCACGTACTTTGTCGATCTTCTCCGCCACAGAAAGCACGTTTGCTGAGAGCGTGGGCTCCAGCTGCCTGAGTGCGGCCCGCCTGAGCGCCTATCTGCCCCAGAGTAACCACGACTCGGCCAATTACAGCAACAATCAGCTGGAAAACAACCAGACCGCTGCTGCCAAGATGGCCAACCTCCAGCTCAATAACTACACTCAGCTCATCCCCTGCTGCTCATCCACCTCCTCCTCCACGCCGTCCTCATCTGCCTCCACTGGATTCAGCGTCCCGCGGGTGGTCAGGGGCCTCCCGTCCCCGCTGGACAATGACTTACACTTTCACCCCGTCCGCGGCTCAGACGTTATACTCTCTGCCGACCGCTCGGCTGCCTGCATTCACTTTCTGGACAGCAGTCGGACTCTGGTGTTCAGCGACCGGCCGCTGCACGTGGGTGAAACCTTGTATGTGGAGGTAGGCCACTTGGGCCTGCCCTACTTTGGGGCGCTGTTGTTTGGTTTAACGTCCTGCGACCCAGCGAGTCTGCACGCCGGAGACCTGCCGGCGGACCCCGAGGTTCTGCTGGACCGTAAAGAGTATTGGGTGGTGCACCGGGACTTTCCCATGCCTTGCTCTGGAGATGTGCTCAGCTTCAGCCTTCTGCCCAACGGAGAAGTGCACCACGGCGTGAACGGAGTGGGACGGGGCAGGCTGCTGTGTGTGGACTCCTCTCAGGTCCTGTGGGCCTTCTTCACTCTGCACGGCGCTGTCAACAGACTCAGGATACTTGGTAAGATGAGCATGTTGGCTAAATAATGTACACATCAGGGTGATATCAAAAACCACAACTGAACATTTATTTATTCTTTTGACCAAAAAATCTTAAAACAACTATTCCTTTATTTCTATTTGTGTAATAATTATAATTAGATTGGATAGTTTTTTTCAGTTGCATTGTGGGTAATGCAGACACCAGGTTTTGACAAAGAAAAAGATTTGTACAATTCTAAATAAAATGTTGAAAGCTTTAAAGCTAACATCATAAATGCTAATAAAAGACACACATTCATTCTACTCTGGAATCTCCAGCAATTTACTTTTTCCCAGACTGAAGGAATGCAGCTGGGTAGTTTTGGTCTGCGTGTGTCTGTTCAGCTTTGAGCTGTGACCTATCTGTGCTACTCCCACTACTCCCACATAAACTCCTAGCAGCTCACATCCCATTCTCACTGCTCTCTGATCCAACAACATCATCTTCAAACAGAGACGGCGAAAAAGAAAATCATAAATATGCAGATCTAATCAGCGTCAACGGCTTGAACTCTACGGGGTTACATTCTTATCAAGGACACATTGTGTTGAAATGACGACAGTTAATCAAACACACTGTCTGGATGCCACCTTGACGTGTGGGGTTTGTTGACGTGTATTCATGTTTGTGCCACAGGAACTCTGCAGTCCAGTCCTCCCTCCACGTCCCCCAGCACTTCTCAGAGCAGCAGTCCAGATGACAGTGACTCAGACCTGGCGTTCAGCGTCAACAGATCCTCCTCGGCCTCTGAATCCTCTCTGGGTACGTTCCTGAATGTTGACAACATGCTCACTGCTTCAGTTTTTATAGAAACACACACGAGGTCACAGCAGGGAGGCTCTCATTAGGAAGAGCTGGTCATTCTGGTCATGGGAAACAGCAGATATCTTTAATCATGTCGGATTTTGATTGAATTCATAGAGCTGTGATGATTACACAATGAATGAACACAATGAAAATGTGAACCAATTTATAAACAGCCTTTTTGTTTCTTCGAGAAGCAAAACAAAGATTCTCTTGTATCTGCTTCTTAAATGTGGAAATTCACTGCTTTAGTAAATTGAACAGTAGCAATGAATAGTCAATTAATTGCTTGGTCATTTAACAGAAAATTTGAGTGTTATTTGATTGTCAATGTGTCCTTTTATTTGCTTCTTAAAGAAACAAAACTAAAAAGTGATCATTTGCTTTTTAAAATCGTACATCGGTTGGTTGCACAAGATGTGATGACACACATTGGGTTCTAGAAACTTGTGACTGGCATAGTCGACATTGATCAATTATAACTGCGACTGAGAAAAATCTTCCAATTAAGTGATTGGAGTCACTAGTTGTAGCCCCAGTACATACTTCTTTTGTTAAGTCCATAAAAATTCAAGATTTAAAAAAGATATACATACATAAATCACACTCCAGTAAATCACAGAAGATAGAGAATAAGAAATAATGTATGTAAAAACAACTGTATATCTGAACCTGTCACATCACTCATACCAGCTGTATACAGGACTTATCTGTGCACATATTTCTGCGCCTCCTGCATTTTAACATCCACATTTCTTTTTCTCTGTCCTCCTCCAGTCACCGCTCCAAGTTCCCCTCTCAGCCCTCCCGTCTCCCCAAGTTTCACTGCCTCAGATCTGCCCTCTGCTGGGAAAAATGGCGAGTGCACCATCTGCTTCGACCAGGAGGTGGACACCGTCATCTACACCTGCGGACACATGTGTCTGTGCAACGACTGCGGGCTGAAGCTGAAGAGACAGATCAATGCTTGCTGCCCAATTTGCAGGAGGCCCATCAAAGATGTAATCAAGACTTATCGGCCGTGATGGGCCAGATGTTCAGACAGAGGTGCTCTGACGTCTGTCGCTGGACGCCACCTGTTTCTCCTTCTCAGGCTTTGATGGACACAGAACTGAACCGGCGTTTAGCCACATCAGGACCTAACTGTGCCTACATATCCATTTAGTCTGTATGGGTCAATCATATCTGGAGGTAGAGCAGGATCTTCATAACACAGAACTGTGACAAAGCTCATCATGACACATAGACTGCACATGAGCTTCTATATTTTGGCTAAAGATTAAAAGATGAACCATGTGCTCCTCCTTTGTATTTTCCATGTCTTTGCTGAGCTGTGAACATTTTTCTCCTAACCCCACATCGCCCTAGATATATGTGTGCTTCAGCAGAGTATGCGGACCGTAGTCTACGAATTCTAGTGCCTTAGATTTTGTCACATTGTGTGTCCGAGTAATCATGCTAACTACCGTAGCCATATTTCAGTGTACAGTAGTGAGAGCGTGTGGTGGGAGAGGCGAACAGATACAGACTTTATGCAATAAAGGGCGTAATAGTAAGTGGAAGGATGCAGCTGAATGTGTTTGGAAAGAATAAAATGGAGAATCTGTTTTTTGCACCTTGAGAGATTAATAAATGTGGAATATGTGTGATTTTAAAAATGTGTCAATACTTGAATAATTATAAGACTGATACAACCCTCAACTCTGAACGTTACATACAAGCTTTATTTAGCTATAATAATAATATTAACAACACTGTAAATAATACTTATAATACTACCATTACTACTACTACTACTACTACTTATAATAATAAAGTAATAAAATAGATGACGTGACTGCTACCTGAAAGTAAAGCCAAAGAGTCTCAGTCGCCATCTGGTGGCTGGCTGCAGTACATGTCGTAAACTATTTTTTTTCAAATGTTGAATATCATAGAAAACAGTGAATAATATCATTGATACAGCTTAATTGAGGGTTCTACATCCGTTCAGACAAAACCAGGACAGACAGTGTATCCTGCGCTTTTTCCAATTTTGTTTTGATGCAACTTTATACTATATATATTCATTAACACTGATTCTGCATTGGCTTTGCAACCGGCAGCAGCCTTTATTACGGCATGTAACTCAAAGATCCATTTCTCTTCAGTCTCTTTTCTTTCATTTCGGCAGCATCTCCATACAGGGTCGTAAATAACAGTTCCCTGTCTGCTCTTAGGATATCTCTTAAGGCACTGATGAGGCAGATAGTCATAACAAACAGCCCGAGAAACTCAGTGTAGACACCTCAGCTGTAAGGTAAAGGTTTGTCACAAGTTGAATTTAATCACACGGACACAGGGCAAAAGGAAAATTCACAGTTGACATTGTGACATTTACCTTGAAATAACGAAGCAACCTGAGAGCCGTAACAACGTCAAGGCCCGACAGTCCCTTCATGAAACCATATTTAGATTCAGGATTTTTATTTGGATCTGCACCAAGTTTCCACACACTCATAAATATCATTCCTATAAATGTGCCTCATCAAGATCCATGAATTTTTATTGTTATTATTAAAATTCCTGAATCCGCCCCTTGAAATGGATCTGCACCTTCCACTAAGTTTCGTGTAAATCTGTCCAGTAGTTTTCAGGAGGTGGCTTGTAACTGTAGATATGTAGAATTTAAAAAGTTGTACCACTCTGAATTTGTTTTGGTTTTGTAAACGGCACAGCAGAAATCCCACATTTTATGGACAAAGTAAACTTCAAATTAGAAAAAATCCTCATATAGTGAAATGAGCCAAACACTCCTTATATCTTTAAGGAGCTTCAATTTAGGTAATTTAGGATCCAATAAACAGCTTTGAAGAAAACTCATACGGTCGTCAAGCGATTAAAAACACAAGGTTTCTCCATCACAATCACATTTTATTTAACCCGGGAACCATTGGCTTTTATTTTCTCCCTGCAGAGACAAACTCATGATACTGCAATAAAGAGGCATCAGGCTCAGTAAAGTGAAGCCTCTGTTAGAGGAGATTCAATTTCCTCTTCCATCAAGACAGAGATTTCTTTCTCCTCTTTCTGCAGAATAAAAGAGATTGAAGTTTATTGTAACACATGCTGACATGAGCTGCTGAGACATGTCAGACCACAAAAGAAAGTGTGGTTAGATTTTTAAAAATGTGTAATGTGCTTTGACTAGACTTTGCTGCAGGCGTCTTCATGCTTGATGGTGCTGGTTAAATAGGTGCAGCCATCTCACACACACACACACACACACACACACACACACACACACACACACACACACAAACACACACAGAAATAAATGTGTCATACTTGTTGGACAATAAAGATATTTGATAAAAAAGCCTGTTTTATTTATCTACTCAGTTCTGTTACATCACAAATGTCATACATGTAATGACAGAGTACAGCAGAGTAGATCAAGACCCAAACCAAACGGAGCTTGCTGTCTGTTCTCTGTGTCTGGAATAAGTCTCTCTAATACCAGGAATCTCTGTCCATTCCTTTGTCCGCCCATCCGTCTGTCTGTCTTCATTTCATCGGATTCACATTTTGCACGTGTATTGTGAAGTGCCCAATGAAATGAATTTTTAAATTTGATGTAATTTTGATACATGATACGTTCAATATTAATTAACTTAGACAAGTGACCAGTGCTCTGTGGCAGCAGCTGTGATTCGTCAAAGCAACTGAACATGTTATTGTTCACGACAGTAGCATGTTCACCACAACAGCGTCTTCAGGAAAGTTAATTCTCCAGTTCAGGGTTCTGCATAATCAATCAAACTGCAACCAGCATCACCACAGGCCAAAACAAACAGCCCATTAAAAACAGGCAGGTCTCGAACAGGCACTGCACCAGTTAAGCACAACTGGTATAACAGCAATGAGAAATAAGCTCCATGACATGGATTTCTACTGGTGTGCATATGTTGTGGTATTGTATGTCACATGCACTATGAGTATCAATGCACACTGTGTGTGTGGAATTTCACATTTCTGGTTTCGGTTGTCAAATTGAAAAAGACTGACTTTGGAACAATTTTGACTTTGTCTCCACAACAAGGCTCCTTCACAAAGTCTCTGCACCACCCTGAGGGACATGTTGGTCTACAATAAGTTATCTATTATCTCTGCTCACCAAAAGTGAAGCCGGAGCGTTGATATTGCCTCCTGGTGGCTGGCTGCAGTATAGGTCATAAACCCCACCCCATGCATGTTAGCAGAGGGGACATGGACCAAAATATATATTGAATACATTTTCTCAAAGATGGTTTCTGTCATTTTAGTTCGTTTTTATCACAATGTTGTTGTTTTTTAATATTCTTTTTTTTCAGTTTGGTTTCAATTAATTATTTGAGATGATATAAAATGAGGAGAAACGTCATGATTGACAGCTGAGTCAGACTGGTGATTGGTTGAGTCAGGTGTGTATCTTTGGGACCTCCCCACACTGACTCCATACGCAAATCGCTGTTGTGCAGACTCTGGCTCTAAATGACGACTTAAGCTCACGATGGAAACATTCAAATGCAGGATATTTTGGTTTAATTTCTGCACAGTGGGAGTGAAGACTCGTCCGCCATATTTATTTACAGGTGAGAGTTTGTCTTTTCTAAAAGTTTTTACTTTGGAAGTGGACTGTTGCAGATGATTTACTGGCTTGAAGATAAATGAAGGTAGTATTCAGTAAACAGGGTCACTATTAATAAAACCAATTATTTTACTACTGAACATAAACAACAATAAATAAAACAAATACACATCTCATGTACAATCAACTTCAGGAAATGTAACATCACATGCTGCAGCTCATTAAAGGTGAGACCTTGCAGGGTGTTCAGGTGTGGTCTGATAGGTGGAGAGGTTAAGCCCCGCCTTCCTGGGACTGGACAGGAAGTAGGATTTAAGTAGGAAGTGGGAAGTGAAGCAATCGTTTGGTTTCTGGCTCCAATGTGAATGTAAGTCCCAAAATGAACACACATATATTGACTTTGTATTTGCTGTCTCTTTTGGTGCTGTTTGGTGCTGAGCAGGTTGGGTTTATTTGTGTGTTGGGTTTCACCAGTGTTTTCTTTTGACTTAATGAGCAGAGCCCAGACACAACCACAGAGTCAACTTGCCAGGATGAAAAGCTGCTTTAATGCCCTGTTTATCCTGCATTACAAAAGACCATTTCATGTCGCACAGTTTATTTGTTGGTTGGTTTGTTGGTTGGTTGCTTGGTTGGTTTGTTAGTTAGTTTGTAAGCAAGATAACACAAGTACAACAGAACAGATTTCCACCACATGTGATGGGAGGAAGTGGTACGAAACAGGAAAGGACCCATTAAATGTTGGTGCGGATCCAGGAATTCTTTTTATCGTTTTCTTAAACATTGCGAGAAAGGGTGTTTTTGAACATTTCTGTTTTCCCAGGGAATTATTCATGGCTCTTGGTGAGAAAAATCAAGTACATTTAGAGAACTGATATCTTTGTGTGAAATATGGGGCAGCTTCACTGACTTTAAGGCGACTGTTGTGGAGGAGGTATGTGAAAACACTAAGGCACGATTGTGGATAAGGTTTTTTTCAGACATCATTGACCGACATCTCAGTCTGAAATAACTTGATGCTTGTGTGTGAATATGACATGAGTCCACATAGGTCATCTCAGGATATTTTTGTAAACAACATGGACACTGTTGCACAAACAAGAGAAGAGTCTCATCATCTCCCTCTTCGGCTGAATATCACAGGTGCCATGTGGTCAGGAGTGGGACAGACACAACTTTTCTCATGAACATATCTCAAGATATATCTGAGGGACTTTCTTCAAATTTTGGTTGAAAAGTTCACTCAACAATGAACTGACTAGAATTTTGGTGTTTGAAGGTAAAGGTCGGGTTTTTCACTGTAACTGAGGAATGAATGCACTAATTCTCTCAGACAAAGGTCAAAGGTAACTCCAAAAACACTTTTCTGGCCGTTGTTCAATACCATAAATCAGAAACAGAAGGGGAGACTGTGATGATATTCCCTGCAACCATGGTTGGCCGAGGCATACGACCACGAGGCAGTGCTTCAAACTTTCAAAAACGCTCTTCAGAATGAATAAGTACAAATATACTCGGGGCATTTTTGGCCCTGTTCAGTCAGGATGAAAACATAACTCTCTCTCTCTTCTATATCCAGAAAGCTCAGTCTTTGGATGTTGAAGAGGTTTGTGGCATATTTTTACAGTGAAACATAAACATGACAAAAAAAAATGGATTCTCTCCAAAAGTTTGCTCCGAATGTTAAAATAATAAATTTAAGTCGTGTGTGTGTGTGTGTGTGTGTGTGTGTGTGTGTGTGTGTGTGTGTGTGTGTGTGTGTGTGTGTGTGTGTGTGTGTGTGTGTGTGTGTGTGTGTGTGTGTGTGTGTGTGTGTGTGTGTGTTTTCTTTTCATTTAGTTTCAGTTGAGGGTTAATTGTACCATTGTAAAGTGTAAAGCCTCAATTCCACTTCTTTTTCATAAGGGTTTGATGTAATTAGTTGGTGAACAGTGGTCAGCAGACTCTGACTGTACATGCAACCATGGCAAATAAACCTAATGGCAGCTTTTATGAATATAGAATATCTCATTAGATTATAATTGAAAAGCTATATGTAAATTTCACATATCGAAGCACAGAGCTTTGCTGACCAAAACCATGACACAAGTAGTGTGTGACCACAGCAACTAAATGGGAACACACAATTGGAGATGTCATAACTTTGGGTTTGGGGATTGTTGATGGGTTAAAACAAGACATTTGAAGATGTCTGGGATATGGAAAGATGTGAGGGGCATGATTACAGATCATATGTTAATCTGTTGATTAGGGGAAAGAATACAGATTAATCAATATTAGACAAAATAATTTGTTGTGTCCATAATGTCAAGAAGATGTCTCCAGGTTGACACTGCAGCAGCTGGCTCAATCTAAACATTATATTGTGGAAATCCAGTATATACAGTTTTCTCCTGTTTATGTTTTAAATGTTCCACTTGGCCGATTGTAGACTTTTACATAACATTACTGAAACACAGTTTATCATCATATTCACCATTTGTTCTTGTGTGTTTTATTCTTTGTAAGAGTCTCAGTTGGACACATGAAGGCGCCATTTCTATGCGCATGGGAAGCTGGTCGGTTGAGCTCAGTGAGAAACTAAAGCAAGTTATTAATGGCAGCTGCTGTAAAGCTTCAGATTAAAACAAGGTAGGCTGCACTATCCTGCCTGTCTCGACTCTCCACAACTCTAATTGCAGTCAGGTTGTTTTTTATTGAGAGTTGCGCACAGACGCGGCACAGAGCGCAAAGACTATCTACAGCTTTGAAACAGTTTATAATCTTCAATCTAGCTGTTAGTTATAACATAGTAGTGGTTTTATTAATGTGCATATAAGCCTGTGCGGGGCTCTCGGTTACTCAGTGTATGAGATTCGCAACCTCGCATTTCCATTACGCACAGGAGAGCGCTCACATGCCTTCTCTCCTAGCTGACATGGAGCAGCGCGCAGAAAGCCGTGGTCACTCATGAGGACCACACGGAGGGCGACGGGGAAACACGAGCTCCTGGCCTCTTCTGTCACCTCAACAATTTGCTCCTTCAATTTCCTTGCGTGCGTAAAATGTCCTACTGATCAAATTATCAGACACGCGCCAGTTCGCGTCTTCCACAGACGGAGGAGTGCGCTCTCGTCCCTGAAGAACATCCAACACTTCCTCCCTTATACTCTATTTTTTCTTCTGTGAATATATATATTTTTTACTTTCCATCCGAACTCAGCAGCGGGGGCCTGCCAGCATTATGGCCGCTGCGCCCTGAGGAGAGATGGATTTGGATGTGAAGGATGCGAACGCGTCAGACTGTTTGTCCCGGAATGAGAGCGACCGCGGACTTGTCGCTTTCTCCGGTGGAATGTCCACTGCGCTGGCCAGCGTGCTGATCTTCACCATCGTGGTGGACATCCTGGGCAACGTCCTCGTCATCCTGTCCGTGTACAGGAACAAGAAGCTGAGGAATGCAGGTGAGAGATGAAGAAGTGATGGATGTGTAGTGGAACTACGGGGATGGGGGAGAAAACAGCTCTAATGGTCAAGACAGGCCTGGGTGAAATATTAGGAAAGAAGGAGCAAAGTAACTGTTGTCATTGGATCTGAATTATTGTCTTTTTATTCCAGAATAATCCGATTAAAAGTGACGCTTTTCATCAAAACAATGGAACTATTAGTTTCACTGACCCACAGAAGTCTTTGCGGTATGTCCTGCTTTGCCCTCTTCATTCATAACTAAAATTATGTAATATAATGTGTGACCTCTGTTTGGCAATCAGGCTGCCATCTAAAGTGAGCCCCCCACCCCAGTCCCAATGAGTGTGATAGAGTCTCCACAGCCTTCCTCGTCTGCTCTCACATCTCTTCATAAATAATATCCCCTCTTCCACTCTCCTCCATCGGCCTTTACCCTTGGTTTGCTCATCTCGGATAAATCACTCGCCCCTTTCTAATATCAGGACCTGTGCCGTGACATGAGCTGCCAAGGTGAGAGGAGCTTTGTGAAGTAGCTGCTTCAATGTCCTTTGGTCAAACACAACTTTAGACATGGTTGTTGTGTTTGAAGATTCCTGAAGAAGATCTTTCTTTATACGTTCACTTTATTACCAGTTTTCTTTCTGCACCGTAGTTTTAATTTGGGCTAGAAGAAGCTCAGACTTATTTAAGGGAGCTACCAATTTCTTTATATATATTTTTATAACATAATGCTCTGCCTCACATTTGTAAAAAAAGTTTTCTTGTTTATCAGGAGTTTGAAACCACAACCTTGACTCAGGAGCAAAAATCTTTAAACTTAAAATAAATACAAATCTGTCACTTATCATGATAATTATCAAACATTTCTATCTTCTCTTTAATTTTGTACATAGTTCCCAGCCCCATCTTTTCCTTTCACTAGCTGCATCCAAAAAGTCAGTTTTTATTTGGACCACCATATGCTGAGGAAAACATCCTTAGTCAATCACAGAGTCAATCACAGAGGTATTTTTCCTACTATAATCAATAGTTACTAATTCAAAGTAACTAAATCTCCTACACATTACATCAGAGTTAGAAAAATACCAACGGCATTTGGATATTCTTAGATGGTGATAGTGATTGAATGTATTTTTTCAATCTATATCAATAAAGTAAGATGCATCTAGCTATAAAATAAAATTAAAAGTTGAAATTGTATGTGATAAAATTATCCCTGGTGCTGCATGGCCACCTCTAGAAAACATCAACAAGCTTTATGTTTGACTTGAACATCCAGTTCGTCTCTACTTATCCTTCAGTTACAGAAAAATTATGGTTCTATCAGAAACTAAAACTGGCAGCAAACACACTTCAGTCCAAAGTTACACACGTCTTAACTTCAGGCTTTAAAACACCTCTTTTATTTATTAATGCTTTACTGAGTTACACAACTTTTATATATATATAATATTGTAGATATTTTAGGGTTGGTGTTGCACTTTTATGTAGAGGGTTCAAGGAAAATAATTTATTGAATGTGAAATGTTTTAAAAAAACATGGTTTTGGCTCCACTTCCCATCTTTTCACAATCTTCAGCCTGCTTCACGCGTATCTTCCAAATGACGTGTGTTGGTGTCTGTTTCTTTCCATAAAAAACCTGATAATATCTTTCGGTAGCCCTAGCCTGTTTGTTGTGGAAAACAAAGAAGAAGCAGTTACAGAACATTTTGGGTACTAAAACATAAACCGGGCCCTGCAGGGTTTATGACTTAAAAGGTAAAACCATTATGCATATCTTATTCTTCGGTCACAAGAATCATAAAAATATCATACGAATGATTTTACAATCAAACCTCATGATGTGCTCTCTCCCGAATAAGCAGAGATGTGTAGTCCTGTTGACTGAAAACAGGACGAGGACGGGCTCCGGGATCTATACGTTTCATGTTGAATGTATACACTCCGATGATCAAACGGCCGCGGGGTTACAATGAAAGTCAGGAAACCCCACGCTGACGCAAAGAGACTGAACTCAGTGATCACAACATGATGCTAATGAGAACATGCAGCATTAGGCAGCGGGATTAGGTCAGCAAGTGTTTGGAATAATGAGCTTTTAATCACAATTTGAAATACATTACATAACCCCTCCAACGTGGGCATGTGTGCAGCAGCCAGAAGCAGTTTGGCCAGAAGTTTTGGAACCAGAAGAATAATTTGATTATCTGGTTTGCAAAAAGATGACACAGTCCGCTGGTCCTGAACAAGAGGCGAGGGGTGAATAGCCTGTTCAAAAGTCTTCCTTACCAGGGACACTGCACTGATTGCAGACCTCGTGTCACTGGTCCCCTGCTCTAATTGGACTGACCGGCTCTTTCAGTCACACGACAGTCCGGACCAGTGTTGTTCATGTGTCCTGTCGATCAGCACAAACCTGTAACTCAGAGCCTCTCATTCAATCCTCATGCTATTAGTTTTTTGTTTGATTTTTAAGTGTTGTCCTTAGGTAACCCAAATTGTTAGTGCCGTTAGCCTCTCAACAATCTCCTCTCTGTTTTTAGCAAGCCATTTATAGGTGTGGTTCACTTTGTATGAATGTTTAATTGTACTGAGTTTCTGAAAGGAAACCATGGATGGAGCTGAGGCACACCGAGCAGCTGTAGAAAATCTGTCGGCAATGAAATGTAATTTCTCTGATAGATGGATGTTTTGTTAAGGGCTGACAGGTGCAGTATATTACAACAACCTCATGATATGACTTACAGTTCATATAGAGTCAGACACAGATTGTTTTTGGGGAGGATCTGGTGTGTCAGACAGACTACTGGGAAAAAAAGAATCCCATATCTCTCTCTCCCTGTTACACACTCTTCTGACTGCTGGTTTGCTCCCTCAAACACACACACACACACACACACACACACACACACAGCAGCAGCAGCAAGACCTTTCTGCTCCGCTTCACATCAACACACTCGCCTCGCATCTTAACCTCCAAAATGAAACATGCATGTGCACACATTTTGGAGATGCTGGCATCTACTGACAATACATCCGTGCTCCACTTTCTTTATATATAAATAAAGGGGGGGTTGTTTGGGAGCCATATGTTCCAGGTTTCTCTCCAGTTTGCAGACATAACAGGATCTACCCAGTGAACCTTCAAAAAGGGAAGAGCGTGGCACCGTTGGGCCGCCAACGGGGTGTTAACACTAGAGATTCCCACTGGGGTTAGACTAAAAATACACAAACAAAATGTACTCATGAGAGTGGACCGGGGGTTGCAGAGAAAGAAAAGGATGAAGGGAAGCAGATGGAGGAAAAAATTAAATAATGACCCTGTGTGTGCATGCATGTGTGTTTAACTGTGTCTCAATTAAGGGGCTGCATCCTTCGGAGAACGTGGTCTAGGCGACTCAAAAGGAACGCCTCCTTCGTGGGCCGCATTGGCTACGAAGGCCGAACTGAAATGAGACGGCCTGTTTGCTGTTGCCTAGAAACAGAGCCAAAGTGGTACATGACCAGAACGTTTTAATGCCCTTTTTAGTTTATTACATCTGTACCATTAGTTGTTTGGTTGAGTTGAAGTGTGATACTCAAGCATCATGAAAGTGCAATGAAGTCTTGGATACGTTGATCGAGAAGGATCCTCCCGTTGGAGACTGTGATAGAAGGACGCATTTGTCGGATGCATTTCAAAACAATGTCGAAGAAAACAACCCACACAGATCTACCTGTTGTTCAGTCTGTTTTGGTGGCCAGGAACAGATTTAGTCTAATTAATTCTAACTCTAACCTGAAATACTGGACATCACCATCTTTTACCTGTCTGATCTGTCTCAGCCAATTAGAGCAAGCCTGTGTGGGACCGAGCAATGGTGGTGGCGCTCTCCAGGACAGATCTGTTTCACTGCTGTGACACAACCGATCTTCAGATGCAGCGTCTGAAGGATGCGGTGGCGTAATCGAGGCACATGCTGTGTGTTTGTGCGTAGCCTGCACCTCCAGTCGTAGGACCTGTGGGTCGTGGGACGAGGGTGTGGAAGGTTGAGGGTGAGCATGTGAGTTTTGTGAAGTCATGCATTGCCTCCGGCCTCTCTCCACAGGCATGAATAAAACCTTGAAACGGCAGTGTCCAGATGAGGAGGAGGAGAAGGGCGGGTGGAGGGGTTAATTGAGTCAGTGGAGTTGTGAGTCAAACCAGAAACCAATTCAAATTGACAGCACAGCTCCACGGGGAATATCACTTAGCACACTACATTAAACATGTCTTCTTTCTTCCCAGACAACAGTAAAGTGGATTGACATTCAGCCCTCTCCTGTGGTTGAAGTGTGGAGGTAAAGGATATTATCAGATTAGGATTTCCTGACCACACACCTGGATAATGTTATCTCCTGTTTATATTACATCCAATCTCTCGCTCTGCTGTTGGACGCTGTTTTCGTTCTCTTGCGTCTCACTTCAGCTCCTCTGAAGTGAAAACTCACAGCAGACGTCACTTGTGGTCTGATTGATTGATGGTCTGATGCCTGTCGGGCCCAGCGGGTCGTACTTTCTCAGACAATCTGTGGGGTGTGATAGGTGGATGCTCTTTGACGATGACGGCCATGATTTTGTCTGGACTCGCAGACAGGAGGCTGTGACACCAAAAGGCAGCTTGAGTCATTTTAATGTTAAACAACCCCACTCTGGCCTCTAGAACGTGGTTTCATGAAGTAGTCACTCCTAATTCATCAGCGGTAATGCCCTTGCCAAAAGGTTATTCTGGTTTATTTATGATAACATGACTGACTGAGTCGAACGTAATCTAATTTGGGATATGCATTTGTAGTAATAAGCCTTGCGCTGCTGACATTCATCTGGATTCAAGCAACGCCAGCCCTCCTACACGTTTTCTTTTTTTTAATGAATTCATCTTTCCTTCAAAGGTGAATAAATATAGCTGCTTGCAGTGGAGCGTCACGTTTCCAGTACGAGTGGTGGGACAGAGATGGTGGGTTTGACAGAGCAACGTAAGCCCCTGAGATTCACATGTGCACACAGTGACGCCAGTCATATTGGATATTGAGTTAGCCGGCAGGTTTTTCTTTTCTCCTCCGCTCATTGTTTATCTTCAGCACTCGCATCTTCATAATGGAGCGTATTCCTACTCCAACATGAATCCCCCCTTTTTTTTTAAATTTTCCAACAATGTTCTTTTCACTGTTCAAAAACTATTCATTCAGCCAGAATGAGGGAACATGCTATAAATATGTCCACATGCAGGTTTAAATTATTACGGAAGGGAGGATGAGAGGCAGCTCCTGTTGAATACATTTTTTATAAATATGCTGCAGCCGCGGTGATGATGACTCTGCTGACAAATAGAGATTAAAATTCTCTGCTGTACGGTTTTTGATTTTAGTTTCTGCCAAAATAATGTTGCATGTGACAGAGAGAGGGTGGGAGGTGGGTGCTCGACTCTCAGGAAGACAATTTAAAGTAAGAATCCTTTAATTTGATGCAACGTTTCACTCGGGTGATAGCTTTGCGAGAGAACACCGTAAGATCAGATGATGGTGACACAGGAGTTAAAGGGCTGCATATCAGCCGTCCCCGGTGGCGTGTAACAAATCAGCATCCAGGTTAAACTCTATTCAACTCACATTCGATAATAATAGCTCCGGGAGATGTCAGCGGGCATGGCTCTATTCTGGTATCCAGGCGTGAGAGTATCGCTGTTGGTCGGCAGTTTTACTCTAAAACATTAATCGTTGTGAGTGCTGGGAGTTTGGGCGTGATGAGCTTCGGGCTCGGCCAACTTGGTTAATTGAACAGAGAGAGGTAATGGTTTGTCCAATGTCTTTAATAATGAACGCCAACAAAACAAAGGCTGTCATCTGGCCACTTTGCAGCAATCCTCTCAGCTGTGTTTTAGCACTTACCTCATCCTCTTGACGATAAGAGGGAGAGACGGTTCAGCCAGAGAGAGCTGTAAGGCCGAGCATGCTCCGTCCGTCCGGCGTACATGATAACACCGAGCCACATGATGTCAGCGAGGAATCAAACCTCTGCACAATGACAAATGCACACAGTGAGGACAGTGAGCATCACAAATACAATCTGACAGATTTGCCCACTGAGCTGATCTCATCAGGCTTGAGAAATGGCTCGAGCTGTTGTAGTGACTTGGAATCTGACTGAATACCTGTGTCCGAGAGAAAATGTAAAACCAACATCTTCTAAAATAAAGAAAGGAAATAGTTAGGGAGGTAGAAATACAATGTTTTTATATTTTCACCTCTGGAGGTTATGTTAGCAGTAGTTAGTGTCAGTTATGTAAAAACTAATGTACGGATTACCATGAAACTTGTGGGAGGATGTGTTATGGGTCAGGGAGGAAGAGTTTTAATTTTGGTGGGGATCCAGAACAAGGGGCAGGAATTTTTTTTTATTATCATCTTTTTTGATGTTTTCACCAATTTCCTCGAGAATAATGTATGGATCTAGATGATTTTTGTTTTTCCATATTTAGGACACTGATATCTATGAGTGTTATTTTCTATAGTGCAGAGACTGATCTAAGTTGGGTGAGTTGATGAGTAAAATTAGAGCGGTTGCCAAACAACATACTGTAGCTGTGGTGAGGGGTGGGGGGTGGGTGGGGGATTATAACGAGGCTTTGAACGTGGAGGATTGATGTCCAACATGTGTTTTACATCTACTCCCATCAAAACTGCCAATCACCCCTGTTGTTTCAGCTGTTGTCTGAGTGAGCGAGAGCCTCACGCCCTCACATCTCAACTTCAGAAGGTAGTTTATGTTACACTCGCCCTGGAGACACCCCAACGTCTGACCCAAAGTGTTGGTTAAATGAGGCCACGTTACATATAACCCTTTGCAGATTATTTACAAAGAGGTGTGTTTATATTTATAGAGTAAGCGGTGATGTAATGGTGCGAGAGAACCTGGCTATACGCTGGTTGAGTCAGTCATATTTTTATTACCCTGCTTTATTGTGAAAAAGCTTTAAAGGCTGCAAACTGGACAAAATCTCATTCATTACAAACCTTTGTATGAGAACCCCACACACACACACACACACACACACACACACACTAGACCCCCTTAATGCGCAACATCACCGTAAAAACTTGGAGCTCTGGAGCTAAGGCCTCTTTTTTGCGAAACACCAATTAGATTGCATTATGACTCCAGTGTATAGTCTTCTTATCTATCTCCTTATCTGAGAAAACAGAATTTGATTTATTGGTTTATTCTCTTCCTCGCTGGCCCAGAACAGCTGCACTGTAACAATATCAGACGTCATTTTCAATGATTCATGTTTTGTGAGGAGAACCAGTGTCACACCACCATCAGCTCCGACCCCAAGAGGACAGGAAGTTGTTTGGATGTAATCGGATGCAAAAATTACCTTTGTCCTGGTTTTTTCATGCACTTAAACTCTGCATGTTGTCATGGGAAACTACATTTTCAACCAAGAAACTTGTGATGTCAGTATGTTAATGCAGATAAAAATGTTCTAATAGTTTTTTTTTTTTATTTCCTTCAGGGACACTGAAATACAAATAAACAGACACAAGTGTACCCAAGTAAAAGTTAAAGCATCAACTTTTCTTCTTTACTAAAATAAAGTATTTAATTTTTAGTAGTAATATAGGTAAAAGTACTTGCTGTAGTACTTGAATATAGTCTATTCCCTAATGTATCTATCGACTACATTATTATGGCTGAGTCTCTGAATCCATTTCAGGTGTTTCTTAAGTTGCTGCAGGAGGTGAGGTCTAATGTTACCTGTCTGCTCTGATTGGATCAATTTAACTCTGTTTATTGATTACTTTAAAACATGTACAGTATTAAGATAATGTGAACATGTAAATAAACACTTTGTAAGAATACAGATAGAGTAGATAGTACTGATATCTGATGATATATGTAGTAAAGTCAAAGTGAAAAGTATCTGAAAGTAAATCTATTTATGTAAAAATGTACTCAAGTAGAGTGACTAAGTAAATGTACTTTGTTACATCCCACCACTGGGTGTATTTAGTGAAGCACGTTTTCATTGTACAGCCATGCTGCTGGTCTGTGAAGCTGCTGCCGGGCTCAGCATACATCACAGGAATGAATCCAGCACTTATATACATATTTCACTCAAAACCACATATATATGATGCTTGTGGCGGCACTAAAGAATAATTATGATTCCTAATGACAGTGGAACGCATCCTTTGGGCACCATGGATACCTCACATTTCAGAGTGATCTATCCAAAAGATAGTCGTGGATCGACAGACCATCAGGCTGTCGCTGCCGTCTACAGGACCACAGCTCTAGTTGTTGTTATTTAAAAAACACGTCCAGTGAGAAGAAAAGGGTTTGCGACACAGAGGGCTGTGTGACAATAAAACATTCAAAACATTCGCCTCGGTCCAGATTAGTGCATTGGAGAGTATATGGTAAAAGCCTCATCAAAATGAGCCCAGCGAAGGGGCAGAGGGCACAACGAAGCTGCTCTTCTCTGATGGAAGTCGCAGTCATGCCTCCAGTGACCCAGTTTATTTTAAGGAATTTAACCCGGAGCAGCGAGTGAAAGAGGAGAGCTGTTCACTTTAATTATACACCAGCATGTTTCACTTTTTATCTGTCATCTAAACCTCTTCTGTTTCTCCAGGCAACATCTTCGTGGTGAGTCTGTCCGTGGCCGACCTGGTGGTGGCGCTGTACCCTTACCCCCTGGTGCTGACGGCCATCTTCCACAATGACTGGACCATGGGCGACCTGCACTGCCAGGCCAGCGGCTTCATCATGGGCCTCAGCGTCATCGGCTCCATCTTCAACATCACGGCCATCGCCATCAACCGCTACTGCTACATCTGCCACAGCCTCCACTACGACCGGCTGTACAGTCTGAGGAACACCTGCTGCTACCTGGGCCTCACCTGGCTGCTCACCGCCCTCGCCACAGTGCCCAACTTCTTCGTGGGCTCGCTGCAGTACGACCCTCGCATCTACTCCTGCACCTTTGCCCAGACGGTCAGCTCGTACTACACCATCTCCGTGGTGATCATTCACTTCCTGATCCCGCTGCTGGTGGTGTCTTACTGCTACATGAGGATATGGGTGCTGGTGATTCAAGTGAAACATCGCGTCAAACCAGAGCAAGGGGCCAAACTGAAACCGAGCGACGTGAGGAACTTCCTGACTATGTTTATGGTGTTTGTGTTGTTCGCCGTGTGCTGGGCTCCGCTGAATCTCATAGGCCTGGCTGTGGCAATAAACCCTGTGAAAGTGGCGCCCCACATTCCTGAGTGGCTCTTTGTCATGAGCTACTTTATGGCGTACTTCAACAGCTGCCTCAACGCCATCATATACGGGCTTCTAAACCAAAACTTCCGCAAAGAGTACAAGACGATCCTGCTTGCTCTATGCGTCCCGCGTCTGTTCCTCATGGAGACGTCCAGGTGTGCCACAGAGGGACTGAAGAGCAAGCCCTCGCCAGCGCCAACCAACAATAATGTAGCAGAGCTAAATGTATAAACGGGTTATTATCCAGAGTGCTTGTTGTGGGTGTGTGTCATGACTCACAAAGTGCCTTTTCACAAGATGTGTATAATGTAAAGAGATGAGCATGTTTGGAGAGGACACTGCTTTTAATGTTTTCCTTTCAGCCATGTCAAACACCACAGTTCCCTTATGTTGAGAGGACAAACATCAGTATTTGATAAAAAAAATAATTTGGACCATGGAGGGACTCAGCTGTGAGAAGTTTAGCTCTTAAGATCTCTCACACAGAGTCAGCATGTAACCTATTGCCTATTTTTGGATGAGAGACTCCACATCCCGGCATGTGTACGTCACATGCTCTGCGTATTTGCTCCGTTATGAGCAGGCCCACATCAACGACGTAAAGATGAAATAAAAAAATCAATCGCCACTGTGTCTTTTTGAGCTTTTTAATGCAACATTAATATCGAGAAAATACAAATAATTGTTGTTTCCCCTTCAACGACACCCGACCAACTGAAGCTCTTATACTCGATTCTCGCCACAACTTGGATTTAATGCTACAAGTTTGATTTTAGTGATTGAGAATTTTAAAGCGGGCTGTGTGTTGGAAGTCTGTCTGAGCCCTGGTGAAATCTGAATCTCATGTTTGATTTTCAGCTCAAGTGTGCTCAAGTCTCAGGCTCATACTCACTGGGCGTATAGCCTGTTTTAATTCCTCGGTATGTCCTTTCACCTCGGGCTTGTCTTCTGAGCAACGTTGCTTTCACAAAAACACACTGGGAAGATTGTCGAAGCTCTTGCTCTAGTTTCGAGTTTCTGAACTCGAAACCAGAGCAAAAGCTACAATTTCAGACCTGGCTTTGTGTGCTAGTAGGAAAAGGTTTGCATTGTTGTCTGTAAAACTCAGTTCTCTTCTACAGTTTCAGACAATTCTTCCGGTAAACAGAACTGTCTCTTAACTGTGCAGCAATGTATCAGTTTATCGGGCTGCAGACTTCAAAGGCCCCAGGCGGCCCCTGGGGGAACCTGCAGAAGCTGGGTGATGTAGAAATTTGAGAATTGAGGATAAGGGTGAAGATCAGATGATAAATAAAACAAGGTTTTTTGTTTATTAAATGCCCGGGACACACGATATGCATCAGGAGTCAGAGATGTAATTTTATGATAGTGCAAGTGTGCCCGAGCACATGTCATCCTAGCCGAGATGAGCTCTGACAGCCCCGCAGCATAACTTCCACCCGGCAAACAAACTGAGCGCTTCACCTCACAGGGAGGCTCCAAGATGTCGGTGTGACACATTCTTGATAAGATGCACCGTTGCTGGAATATTAAAGACATTTCCCAATGTCTGATTTATAAATATTTTAGCATTTTTTTTGTATACTGCTGAAGCTCACACAGGCTGCCTGGCGCACGGCTAGATTAAAACCTCGGTGTGTGATTGCGGGGGTCTGAATCTCGGGTGGGTCTTGGGATCATCACAGGGAGGCTGTCTCGCAGGGTCAGGTGCCATCAAGTTACAGAGCTGCTGTAAAAACACCACAAAAAATGCTCCATTCTGCTCAAAGTCTTACAAGTCAGTGTTTCTGATGTGGAAGAAAGAAACAGCCCCCATGCCGCAGCAAGGTCAGCCACAGATGAGTGGCTAAAGGGGCTCGAGGGAAGATGACAGTGTCGGCTCTACCACACCAAAGAGTCACAGACTAATGGCAGGGTCAGCCTTCTTTTTCTCCCTCTCAACCTTACACTCTTCTTTCTCTTGCTCTCTGTATTTATTTATCCTGCATGCACTCTCCAAAGGCTTGAAAAGAATGATTTCACATTTTGGAAAATGTTTTTCTTGCTGATGGGAAGATTGATATCACTGCTCTATCTGTCTGTTAAATACGAAGCGACAGTCAGTTCAGGTCACTTTAAGAAAAAATAAAAACGAGAGCAGAGAATCAACCAGAATCTTTGATGTTGGTTTATTATATCATTTAAGTTTTATACAAAAAACAACAAATCTTCGAACTACGAAGAATGAATCCAGCTCTTAACCCCATAACTACTTTTTTACACTTCAGTTTTTTCAAATAAATCATAATCGTTGAGCTTTAGAGGAAATGTCTTTATATTCCGAGTCAATCCAGCTGTTTACACCAAATACTCCAAATCAGAATCAGAATGGTTTTATTACCACCCAGAAGCTTTATTTGTACAAAGGATTCTCTGTGGTGTGTTTCGTGCAAGCATAAATATGAAATATAACAATATATACTAGATATGATAAATAGAAATACAAACACTTGAAAAAGGATTGTGCAATATTAACGATATAACGAAATAACAGTCCTACCACTGCTGGATTACTAAAAGATTATTAAAATAATAATCTGTATTTTAAACTCTAAATATTCTGATTAAAAACGACCAAACGACTGTGGCACAGCTCATGTTGCTCAGTAGATAAATCATTGGCACAATCCAGAGTCCAGGATGAATAGTTGAAATGACTGGTCTATCCACCCACACTGTCTCTTTGGCTGTGATTTAATATGAAGGGCAACTGCTCACGGAGACATTTTTCTTACGGTTATGTTCAAGGACAGCGCAATCCATCCATGCTGCCTTTTGCTATAAGATCCATCATAACTCATGACTTCATTTTGCCAATTTCACTCACGTATGTGGTTCTGTCAAGACATGAATGACGCTCTGTCTCTTTCTAAGAAGAAGCATTATTTTGCTTTTGTTTTGTTCTACTGCTTTGTGCCTTTCTGCATTCAGGCCAAATCAAAAATGATAAATTATATTGTTTATTGTCAGGAATCAGGTATAATCTTGTCCTTCCTAAGACAAAGGCAGCGAGTATTTATTGTCGGATCAAGGACAAGGGGAGCGAGGCGTAAACTGAAAGCTGTCTGAGGACATGACACTCTACTCCCTTCACCGCTGTGTTCTCACTCGCTTTATTTTCATCAACTCCTCCGTGGTATGAGGCCTCGAAGAAACAAATTCTCATTTGTGGGAAACAAAGATTATTTCCACTACAGCGGAATCCTGTCGCAAATGTCATTAACACAAAACGGATGAGCAACGAGGCATTATATGGCATAACGGTGGCATGACATGATGGTTCTTTTCGCCCGCTAGATGAAGCCAGATGTAAGTCTGCTCTTTGCACAGAGGAATTTCTACAGCTCTCGCACATCATTGCATTTTACAGCAGTGGGGTCTCACTGTGGGCCTGCTGCCACAATAGCAAGTCTCCTAATGGATTTGTGCATTGGGTTTAGCACTCCCTGTGTTCTCATGCATATGATGAGTTCCTGCATGTCCCAATGGGCTCTGGGTCACAATACTATCAGGGGGTTTTGAGTGTTGTGGGTCCAAGGAAGCCGATGAGAGCAGGAAATGGGGACGATGGTGATTATGTGCTCTTATTTATAGAATGAATCGTATCCATCAAAGGGGATGCATTTGTAAATATTCATTATTTCTACTGTACAAAATTTTGTTGACAACATTGTGCCAGGCTACTGATTTTGAGGAAGCTGATCTTTGTTTATGTACCAAAAACAAAACTCCATAGTCCTGCATTCTCAAAATATATTTTAGGTATTTTTATAGCAGAGAAATTGCCTCTAACACACACATTTTATTATCAGATTTAAAAAACTGATGGACCAAAGCTTTTGAAGCTGGTCGTGGTGGAGCTAGTTGCTTTAGCTCAGCAGTCCCGTGGCTCTTAAAAACGGCGTCAGGCCCCCTCCGGAGCAGGGTCACAAGATAAATTCTAAGAGTCGTGAGATAATTAGTACGGAAGCAAAGCTGTGCACAAATTTGCATTCATTTTTTCCTCTAGTCTTTGCTTTTCATTTTGGCCAAGAACATTTATTTTCATATGGGCATTTGAAAGATATGTGATGGAAGTGTTAACAACTCATAGAAACTGCTTCTTTGCTTAAGACCACAAGCCAAACCACTGATATTTTATCATGTATATTCATAGGAAAAGTTTGACACACGGAGAAATACACTTTTTTCTCGCAGAGACGAGAGAAAATAATTTATTCTCATGCTATTAGATGGAAAGCTATCAGCAGCAGCTGGCTAACTTAGCATTAGTTTGGCATTAACACAGGAAACTATAGTCTGTCTGTCTGAACGACATGACAGCTCCCTCAAAGTGAAGCCAAAGCATCTTGATTGCCACCTGTTGGCTGGCTGGAATATAAGTTGTAAACTTTGTCTACTCCATGTTTGTAGAAGGGACATGAATATAGCTAAAAAGTTGAAATACACTTTTTCTTTTAACAATACAATGTATTTTATGAGCTTATCGTGTGCTTTAAATACATGTAAAGCAATAATATGAAAAGTGAATCTAGTTGTTAAATCCTGCTAAATAGCACAATATTTGCTTCTATAATATGATACAATTTTGAAATGTTATGCATAAAAATGGAAATACTCCAGTACCTTAAATTATACTCAACTACAATACTTGATTACTGTCCACCTGTGCATGACGCCAGCAGGAAACTATCCACCAGCTCATAAACTTGCTGACATGAGTTAATGATGATAACAATCCTCTCACCACTGGCAACAGTTGTAAATACGGCGGATAACAACACTAAGAATAGCGTGCTACTATTTTTAAAGTGTTTTAATTCTTTCTCTTGTTTCAAATGGAAACGTTAATGGTCCCCCGTTACAACTCTAAAAATATTTTCTGAAGGACACTGCGCCGCCTGGTCAAAACAACAGGTGTAGCGTGTGGGGTGCCTCGTATTTGACACAGAGCACATGTGACACGTGGAATGTGAAAGCTATAGCCAGGGGAGTCCAGACGGAGAGAGCCATGGGAAATACTCTCAGAAGGTTGGAGGTCGAGATCCATGAGGAAGGACAAGCTAGTATTGAACTTGCAGTAGAAGGCCCCTTGACCAGATTTACACACTGTCATTCCATCGAGGAAACAGCTTATGGTGGACTGATATCTTTGAACTGGTTGTTTTAATGAAATTCATAATCCCACCAAAACAGGGTGAACTACATTGGCTGTGTCTTCTGTGGTTAGTGGTCTATTCCCAAAGCTCCCTGCAATACCCCAACTAATTAATTCCTTTGCTTTTGCATCTGTTTCCAGGGAAATACACGACTCCAGTGAATTGGGAGGATGTAATTTTGATCCAAATTAATTACTGATGACCTTCTTATTGAAACAGGTCATTGTTGATTTTGTAATAGCTTTCCTGATTGACCTTAGATAGTTCGCTGTGCTATTTGAAGAAAAGGGTTGTTACTCATATGGTAAGATTTTTAAAAGTTAAAATACAGTTTAACATGTTGACACTGTTAAATCATGTAGCTGAAATATTATTTATAGTTAAATGAATGAAGATAAATACATTAATAAGACCCTGGTACCATCTAAACTAATGATTTAAGAGAATGAAAGTATGAATTTGACTCAACAAGTAATCACATAGGCCCGTCTGCTCTGTAGGTTACTGGAAGTGAAGGCGGATTTAATGAAAAATGTGTTGAAAACACTTCTCCCTACTTCCTGTTTACAAAGCACAAACCTCGTCAAAACAAAGACACCAGAACATAGTTGTTGAAATGGCTCCAGCCACAGATGTGAGAGTTGTATGATTTTCCGTGACAATCCTCTGCATCGACACAGTCGGTGACATGTTTCTTGCCATCTGCTGCTTAACTACTTGTGATTTTGAAATGCCGCAGCAAGCACAGTGATTACTTTGAACACACATCACTGGATTGTTTCTTAGCGGCCCTGTCTTGCCCCTCCGAGCGTCTTCTCAAATGAAGTGTGTTTTGGGGGAACCTGCTGAGCGTGGGACCGGTGAGAACTCAGCCAACTGGAGCAGAAAGTGCCACTCCTTGACACTTCAGGGAGACTTAAACCAGAAACGCAGTCAGTGCACTGACACTAAATGCATATACTTGGCACGAAATGGTCTAAATGGCTCTCTGTTACATCTGCAATTAAACAAGAAGTAGAGTCTTGCATTATTCAGCAATGTAAGGGAACAAAAGCACGTACTATACATGTGCATTGTGCATTTATGGCTGCTGAGGACACCAAGGCTGTCATGTCATATTTGTATTCCACCAAAGATGCCGTTTATTTAAGTCAAATAACTCTTGAATAATGGATTTACACATTGTCTTCTGAATTTACAGCCCGATAAGGGGAATGGAAGAAAACAGTGCTGTCAGCATGTGAGTGGACATTTAGTTTTGATAAGAGAGGACACACAGTTCAGACTTTAAGGATTTGAACTGTTATTTGTTGTTCAGGCTCTGAGCTTCAGTACATTTAATGTCAAATAAAATAATGACTTAAAGTGCTATATGTCAGATTTAATTTGAGAAGGTTTACATCAATATAGAGCATGAGAGATGTTATGTGTCACAGGACAAAATACATGTAATGTGTTGTGGAAAATCTTTTTCCTTTTCGGCCTGAAATTCTCTTTGGTTGCTTTGGTCGTATATATGTTTATGATCATTGTCCTGCTCTGGATGTCATCTGAATCTAAGCACACTGTGAGCAGTCAAATCACTAATAAATTCCAGACATAAATTACTCAGTCTTAAAAGAAGAAGCACTATGTTTTCTTCTGCTTTTACTAGGGGGTTTATCTGGTGGTGTATTCTCTGAGGTTACAGTCATGAAGTCTTCTTTTGACAAGGAAATATGTGCTCCTACTTCCTTGAGAACATTCTTGATTTGCTGTGCAGCCATAAAGTTTTCTTCACAATGCAAATGATTCTAACTCATTCGCCAGACTTGTGCTTCTTGGTCTGCCAGATTCTTTGCTCTTTTCAAGTTTTCCTGTGTGCTTCACACTGTTTCAGAATTAATGATACTTTCCAGATGACTCACAGGTTGAGGTTTTCTGATCTACTACTAGACAAAGTGAAATGTAAAGACACTAAAAGTAAAAAAAATGTCCACTAAAAGGCCACATAAAGTATATTTGTCTGTGTTTATTAAAATATACATAGTGTCGTATAATAAAACGTCTTCTTTGTTTAAATTGATAGCACTTATAATATAATACAATGTCTAAGTTGTTAAGTTGTTAAGTTGGGTCCAATTGACTAATCATTAGCCAAAAAAAACAAACAAATCAAAACAGGTTTGTCAGTCAGCCATGTTTGTTTACGTCTTGTTTATGTCTTGTCCTTGAAATAATCTGAATCATCTGTTTGTCCTCATAAAAGTGTAAAAAAAAAAAAGTGAACTTTGAATTAATAGGAGTCCTTTATTCGTCCCATAATGGGGACCTTTGCAGTTTCAAATTTCAACTGAGATAATCTTGACTTCCAAATTCTCTGAGAGACAGCATTACCCAAGAGTTCTTGTTTTCATTGGTTTTAGGATAATTGCAGAAGAACCTCTTTGACAAAAGACAAAAGTTTATAATAGACTTTGTTGACCAAGGTCAATCTTCCAAAATTAACGACATTTTTATGATTGTTGAAGCCTATAGGAGGAAAGTATTAGGCTACATATGAGCTACAAAAATGAACTGGCGATTGCCTCTGGGGCGCACCAACTAATTAAACATGGGGTGCATTCAGAAAAGTCAAAATAATACCTCTCCTAACCACTATGCCTTGACCCAGATGTAACATGTCACAAGGTCAAAGAAACATGTGAAGCAAAAGCCATAAGGAGTTAGGAAAGGAGACCCAGGATGTAGAGAAAATCTGATTCCACTTACACTTTGTTTGTTTTTTAACCGACTTGATTTATAAGAAATAAACAACAAAATAGATTTGATTGAAAATAGAAATAAAACAAACAGGGCAGATGTTGAAATAATATAAATGTGAGGAGTCTATGTGGAGAAAACCTTAAATTAGTGGAGAAAAAAACAGATTTTTATATATCAACGTGGGTCTGGTACAACTAAGAGGTTGCATTGCTTTAAATGTTAGTGCCCAATGAATTGTAGGAGGCATTTTCTCTTCTTCTTTGATAAAGGATGGTCTAGTGTTTCCTCTGCTAAGGAAGCTCCTTTCCTTATCATTTAGAGAATTCAAACAGCTCTTATTATGGCCACTGAAATACTTCTGGGTCATTTAACTCAGTTGGGGGAAAAAATGGATGCACCCCTTGTTACTGAAACAATATTATCAGTAAACTGCCCTTTTATTACAATAATTAACATACTGTACCCTCACTTCACATTAAATGGTGCCTATTATCCCCCACTGTCAGTCTGCCAGTGGGATAATAGGCTCCATTTGATGCTAAATTGTTCATCACTTAGCCCAAGTCACACAGACTGACAAATGCTGCATTGGATCAGGCAGAGGAACACTTCAATAATTACTGGCCCCAGATTATTCAATTATTAAAAGAAGGATGACAACAGAGAGGAGAAGGAGGAAACTGAATCCCAACACATAGACATGTTACATTGGAATGTAGCAAACTAAGCTAATGCTAGAGGATGCTCCAACAGCTGTTAGACGATTAATCAGAATTTCAGTGCAGGAAAAAGTACTCTGATTCTTTATTTAAGTAAAAGAATGAATACAGTGATACAGTAAAAGTATTGCATGAAAAAATCAAGTCAAGTTTATTTATATAACACATTTAAAACAACAAAAGCAGACTAAAGTGCTTTACAAAAACAAACACACACATACAGGCATCCAGACAAAACAGTGAGGAATATGAAAACAATTTGAAAAAACTAATGCAGCAGCTAATATGTTGGACCCATTAACTGCAGTCAAATGCCAAAGAGAAGAGGTGGGTCTTGAGCTGCTCAATGAAGGAGGAGGCAATTTGTTCCAGAAACTGGGACCCAAGACTGAGAAGGCGTTTCCGCGGAGCCCGAGGGACGTTAAGTGGAGCTGAGTGACCTTTGTGAGTTATAGTGAGTTAAAAGTTCAGACAGGTAGGATGGAGCCAATCCATTAAGAGCTTTATAAATATAAAGTACAATTTAAAAATGAACAGGGAGCCAGTGGAGGGAGGCGAGTACAGGGGGAGATATGCACAGGCTTTCGGCAGCTTGTCAGCAACCTCGCAGTAGCGCTCTGCTGAAGTGTTACCTCAGTAAAAGGAAGTTTGATGCACGTAGTTAAAGCATTAAAGCAAAAATATTAAAGTTTCATTATTCATGAAAGTAAATTCCTATTTTGGTCCCTCTGACTGATATATTATTATTACCTACATTATTAGATGATGACTACTGAAGCATCACATGTGTGAGCAGCATGGAACTATCATAGCTGCTGTATAGACCTACTTTTAATTGTAAATAAATCTTACAGGTATTTTCACGTTTTGTTCCACACTGATGATAAAAGACGAGAAACCTCACAAACAAACGACACGTGTAATTTAACGCTCGATCTCGGGTTTAATACTGAAATAATAATAAAGTTGTATTTCTGCAGCACAGGCAGAGACTTCCGGGTCAGATCTCGCGAGACTACAACCCCTCACGTGACGGTCCCGTGACTGAACAGGGAAGTAGGGATTTGAACAGTGACAACAGAAACAGGGCTACACGCAAACACAGACTCAGCCTGTTGTATTCACTCACATCAGTAACCAGCCTCCGATCAGCACAGACATGGACGCTTCTGTCAGAGCAGCTCCCGACGCCGCAGCCGGACCGCCGCCATATTCAAGAGGGTAAGAAAGCGCTCCGCTCCTGTACACTAGCAGCTAGCATTAGCCTAGCCTAGCCTGTTATCCATCTGTGTGTGTGTGTGTGTGCGTGTGCGCGCGCGCGCGCGTGTGTGTAACCAGAGTTTACCGCAGACCTTTGTTTAATGTGGCGTCATCCTCAAACACAACACCGTCCATCACCACGGGACTCATCCCCACATCAGTGGACCGGGGTCCCGCTGTTTCACCCTGACTCACTCCTGAACTTGTTCCCCTCCGCAGAAATGAGAGCTCCCTGGTGTCAGCCCTCAAGACTCTGCTGTTCTTCACCATCCTCATGGTCACGTTACCCATCGGACTGTACTTCGCATCAAAGGCGTTCATCTTCGAGGGTGAGCTCCGGAACACTGGCGTGTTTGTGTTCGCAGGCCAGCCCTGTGTCTCCTGGTGCCTCTTTAGTCTCACTGGTGATGGGGATGAAAAGAGGATGCTGCCACACACTTGGCCTCCTCACCTTCTCCTCACCTTCTCCTCACACTTGTCTTTGTTCCACATCAAAAGTTCGATTATCACCAGATCCTGACTGATACTAGATCATTTCTTTCAGCCCAATGCTGAAATTAATATTGCAGAAAATGTCATTAGGGCTGCGACTAAAGATGAAACTGCAGAGGACTTCCCAAATTAATGGATTAATTATGTGGCCTATAAATTACTCAAAAGCAGTGGAGAAAAGCTGTTTTCCCAGAGTCCTGGTTAAAAAAAAACTTGAGTCTTGATTTGTCCGAGCAGTTAACTTAGAAATTACTTCATTTATATATCAATAATCCGGATATTTGATGGTTTACTGATTATTTATTACAGTTTTTAAACCCAGTTAGAATATATTTGTTTATATTCTTGTTAATATGTAAGTTAATGATAAATAAATAAAAAATCTGACATTATTGTAAATTATTCCCCCATTTAGTTGACTCTGTTATATTGGTTTAAAATATCCCTATAAATGTTCCAAAAACATTTACCAACCAACACAGCTAGCACCTTATTTATAGTTCTGAGCATTGTTACTGAACATGTTCATTCCTTTATGGCCACAATCTCAAAAGGAAAGTTTCCAACATCCAGCTTGTTAAATTAGAACGTTTTGTTTTGCTTTTCTTTGTTATACATGATGGTAAATATAATATATTGACTTGGGTCTCTATTGGGACGGTTTATCAGACAAAATCAGACATTTTAGGAAGTGTTCAAGTATTATTTTCATTTTTGTCATTATTATTGCAATATTTTTTACACTATAGAAAAAAACAACTAATCAAATCATTGAGAACATAATCAGCAGATTAATCATTGATGAGAATAATAATTGCAGCCCCTTTTCAACAGCAGCTTTAAGATACAGTTGCCTATCATGGGACTACATTTTTAAAGCAAAAGTTTACAATCTGTCACTGACCCATGAAATCTGATTTGGACAAATGACTTTTCACACACCACGCAGCTGTTGACAGTCAGTGTTGCCTCTTCTTTCCCTCCTTTCCCAGGTTCCATGAAGATGTCAAGCTCCGACAGCTACTTCTACGCAGCCATTGTTGCTGTGCTCGCTGTGCATGTGGTTTTGGCTTTGTTTGTTTATGTGGCCTGGAACGAAGGCACACCTAAAGGGAAGGGCAAACACGATTAAGGCATGTCCTCATGAGCTGGTAAGACCGGAGGAGACGGATAGACGTGGAATTTCACAGCCCCCCCGTCCTCCCTCTCCCCTCCTGCGCTCTGGGCTCCAACACGAAACATGACAACATCGACCAGCCTGACAGTCGGGGCTCAGGTTTGAGCTCAGGCTTTAACCTGAGGTTAAGGCACCAATCTGCTGTGTATTCCCGGGCACAGGCGAGTGGAGGCTGTTGGTTGTGTATTTTGTTTTCCAGCAGCCTCGTTAGTTCAGCTTTTTGACGGTTTGTTCAATGGAAATTTTACTTTTGTTGACAGAGGCCAGCCCATATTTTTTTAAAGAGGTTTTCTTATAAGCTGCCATTTGGCTTAGTGCTGTAAAGAGTTTGTCATGTTGGAGAACATCTTGGGCTTTTGATGATGCATGTACACACACGCACACACACATTATGTACTTGTAATGTGTGTGTATAAAGGATTTGATTCAAAAAACTCCAAAACATCCATTCTGTGAAAATCTGTGCCACTGAATGAATAAGTCTGTCCTCGAATTTCAGTTCTGATCTGCATCCATTTAAAGACGACTCTTAACTTCAACATAATCCCATAGTGAGCTTAAACTCGATGCTGTGTTTTGGAACAAACTCCTCATGATGTCTTGTCCTTAAAATAATCTGAATCATCTGTTTGTCCTCATAAAAGTGTTTGTTGTTTTCTTTCTCTTTTAATGTTTGTACTGTAGTGAAATGATATTTTTGGAACTTTGAGTCAGGGATTTATTGCAAGATCAGACTGTATTTAAATGAGTGTTTGTATTGAAGATGTTTGAGGGTCTAGATGTCAAAGAAGTCAGTGTGATTGGGATGAGAATATCACTTAGATAAATGTGAAAAAATAAATGTAATATTTTTGTTGTTTCACATAAATCAAAAGCTTCCTCCTGTTGTCTCATTAAAGCAAAATGCTAATTATTTTCTGAGATTTTTTTCCATGGGTCAAAATTACTCTATTACTTTCACTTAATTTAACATTGCGAGATTGGATGTTTTTTTCAACACTTGAGTTGATTTCACAGAGAGGAGTTCATGTAGGTTTCAATGAAACACATTCCAGCCATGACTAATGTCTGAGTGTGTGCAAAATACAAATCTGAATCTAGTGACTTTAAATGTGGTTATGAGAAATATACTCAGATCAGCATTTTCATGTTCGAGAAGGTCCAATGATGAAATCTAGGTTGAAAAATATCAAATTTAAAATGAGGTTTGTGTTATAAATCACACAAGAGGACAAGACTTCCCTCACCATCTGGTGTGTTTGCCAAACCATGGGAGATCCATGTGTGAACAACATGCACATTCATTTATTTAGACACTTTGACAAAATGCTATGAAGAAAACTCAAAATCAATCACTTCACTCATCCTCTTTCAAATCACACTGTACATAATGTGGCAAATATTTGATATGGACTGGAAAGAAAAAAAAAGACTTCACTCTTAAATTGATTGTCCTTATTTTAACTCTCGGCCTGGAAAAAGAGATTAAAGTGAGTAGAATCAATCCGGTCACCATAACGACAGCTAGTCTGCTGAGATGACAGATTGAGAGACCTCACTAACTTCTGCAGAGGGTCTCCGCTGTCACATGATGGCAGCAAACAGTCAGCTCTAGCCCACGGACAGCACGGTATGGAGGCAGAGAGGAGAAGTGGCAGATGCCCGCAGCCGTAACGACCATCTCTGCCTCACAAACCGTGTCAGCAGCTGATTTCTGTTTGTTTCCCTCTGTGCTGTTGTGAGGCTCCAGTTTCCCACTGAGCAGCACCCACACTGAAGGCGTTCTGCCGAGTGTGGTGCAGGACTGCTGCAGTCTGCATGGAGTTTTAACAAGGCTGGTGTTTGGTGATGAGGTGACAGGCCTGCGAGCAGTCAGACTGATTCAGTCAGCAAACGTCAGAAATCCCCCCCCATCCCACCCTTGTTTCCCTTTCGGCTGATATTTCATAAGCTCGCCCCCACAGCATCACTGAGTTGGTGCAAGGGCATGCTTCGCTCCTGGCTCTTTGTCATTTATCACACATTAGCAGGTTGGGCACATAGTGTCAGTGTGATGAAAACAGGCCGGTGGACGCTGAACACTTTAACTTGAGTCAGGGATTAAATGAACACTGCTGCAATGCTCCTGGATGATTTTATTCTTAGTGTCCTGAAACGAAACCTGACTTGAAATCCACTCGGTAAAGAAAAGTAAAGTAAGCTAGTGTTTTTTAGTAGTAAGATTGAGATTCAAATAAAAATGGCATTGCAAAATGTCAAAGTGTCTCTCATTGCATTTCCTTTCACCAGCAGGTGGCGTGCCTAGCAGATGCACCCCCACCCCTCAGATGAGCATCATTGACTCAGTGTTTGAGTCAAAGCGAAGGGAGAGGGCAGTAGAGTACTTTGCTTTAGCTGGTGGGAAAATAACATGAAGCATCACTCCACAGGGAACAAAGTGAATAAAGTGATGGAATAACTCATCTGGACACATTAAATTACATCCACAGAGGCTGAGCTTTATTGTGTGAGTCTGGGCTGGAACTCAGAGAAGATGATCACTGAGTTCAGCTCTGGAAAAAATAACAGTGCTGAGGTGTCACTTGTCTCCCAAACACACATCATGTGCTTTTTAAAATGGTGACAATATATCAGTGTGTATCATTCCTGTGCAGGAGATTTTGAAGTATCTCTTAAAGTACTGCTGACATTCTCTGTCCGTGTACTGTTCATCTATTTGATTTGATTTGTTGGAGTTCCTAATTGAAATAAAAATAATTTGGAAGATCCATTTAGAACACTTGAAGAATTGATGTACCCCTCATTTGTATTTGACAAAAAAAAAACCAGAATGGCTCTCAAGCTGCACCAAATCTAACACACTCACATGTGTCAGTTACTTTAATAATATTTTTTAAATAAGTGGTGAAAATATAACCTCCTTGGTGAAGGTAACTATATATCTGGAGTCAGTGGGCAGTCTGCATCTTAACAAACAAGCAGAGCGACATCAAAGTGACACGTGTGACGCATTATTCCAAATAACGTGACAGATCTTGGTGTAAAAATAAACAATGGCTGGAACATCATTTTGTTATGTTTGCTGCAGTATTAGTAATCACTTCCACTGTGTGCAAATATGCAAGTGTCAGTGTGATGGACTGTATTAAGGTTTAAATTAGGGTCCAGCATCTTTTGCAGCTCTTTACGCACTTTAGGTTATTAATGACCTAAAGTGCGTCATTTTGTCTGTGTACAGCTCCTTTCATAGAAAGTGTTGAAATCACTGCGTTTGTATTATGCAGGAGTGGCAGGTGATCATGGTGCTGGCAAACTGAGTATTTCTAACACAGTATGTGTTCTATAACGGACCGAATCCATGATGCAAGCCCAGTTTGAAATCTTGGCCTTACACTAGAAGGATTTCATTTCATTTCAAGTCCTGGAAATCAATCTATACTCATAACTCATATCTATTCATCTGTCAGCATTTCTAAAACACATATAATCTTTGTCTCAAATAACATATACGTAATATACGTAACAAATAACAATCCTGACTGTTCTGTCTGCTTGGGCGATTATTTATTTTCTCAACTGACATGTTGGAGATTTAAAACATATTGTCTTTGGCACCACAACACACCGACATCAAGCACAGTGTGTCCAGACTACACTCGATCCTGTCGCAACGCATCAACACACTGCAGCTGAAACAAACTGAACCCTTTTGTTTTTAATACATTAAAGTAAAAAAAAAAAAAAGTAAAAAAAATCATATTTGCTCTTCCCATACATTTACAGGAAATCAAGAACATACCGGTCCAAAGATATGAAAGAGCTCCCTCATCATTAACATGCCATGTCATTAATTTCAAGGTTTCCATAACAGTGTGCTTTGCTTTCCTGGCACAGAAGAGTATGAGCCGTGTGTGTTTGTGTGTGTGTGTGACATATGTAGACAGGAAAGACGTCACTCGTCTCAAGCTGGTCAGATTTTGAACTGGTTGAAGTGTTTCTGTGCAGTAAATTAACAGTTTCACTCTTAAAAAGCAGCTGCTGGCTGTTGAAGCTGCTTTGTGTGAATATTAAATGCAGTATTAATACCAGTAGAATAATACTAGTAATACAGATAATTTCTCCTTCTGAGTTAATCCTAAAATACTTCTTATTCTCAGGAAAATAAAATCAGAGTTGTGACACATATTCCAGTGAAATTCCGCCCCCACCCTTTTTTTTTTTTTTTTTTTACAAATGCACTGCTATCTTTGCAAATTTAAGACAGGTTTATTTCAAATACTTTTACAAACAAAGTTGTCGCCAAGTGCTTTATAGACAACTAACGACACAAATGTAGATTTAAACAAGGATAAACAAGACAATGTGCTTATAATTATGTATTTGCTGGCTGCCGCTATAAAAGGAGACAGTACAAATGTGGGAACTCCTGAGACCAGTGCAATTTCTTCTGAGGCACGTCCCGGAATTAGTTTACAGTGACTCCAGTGTCCAATGTGTTGTTGTCAGGTATTGCACAACTTTTCACTTTTCACTCACACAAGTTGCAGCAAGTGAACGCTGCTGGATGGTGACTTCAGAAGAGTAAAAGGAAGTTAAATGTGCCCTATCTGATTTCATTAAAAATGAAGTCAGGTTAGTGCCGAACAAGTTTCTGTCCTGGATTCTGTTCCCGAGGTTTTGGGCACGTTCATCACACAATGAAAAATAAGATAAGCTTGCAGTAAAAAACTGAGCAGAAGGTATTTTTTTATCTCAGTGATAATAGCGAATAGTGGAAAAATGTTGCACAAGCCAAATTAATTAAACAAGAATATTTAATGCATACTGACTGAAATTAGGGCTTTGTTTATGCAACAATCTAAATGCAATCAAGTTTTTCCAAAGGAAAGAAAACAAAAACAGCAAATGGTTATGGGGCAGAAAAAATAGGTCTAGGTTCATATAGAAATGTTTTTGTTGAGCCACATCACAGCTTCTTTGTGTGCCCAGTAAATGTCACTCCCCTCAAGAAGCTGGAATGAGTCAAACCTGTGCCATCTTAAAGAGGGAAGCCAGTCCGACATGTATGAATGTGTCCACACAACATATGATCCTCTCACAACATTTTAAGACCCCTCAGAGAAACATAAACCTCCTCATATCTTCAGATCGTCTATTCTAGTCTTGCTGTTGCTGTGTTTGGCACTGCGGCCCGGTCTGGCCTGCGTAGGTGACCCAGGGGCTGATCCCGCTCCCTTCTTTCCTTTCAGGTCACATTCCTCTGGCTTGCTGCTGCTCCTCTCCACCGCTAAGTTGTCCTTATTCTGTTTGTAAGCAGCCTTGCTGTGGTAGGGGTGGAAGGACGAGTCTGTGCCCTCGGACAGAGGGGAGAGGTTGTAGCCGGGCACTGGAGGGTAGGAAGGCTGGACTTGGTGGAAGTAGTCGTCGTAACTCGGCGCAAAGGGCACAGCGGTGTTGCTGGGCTCTTTGGAGCTTCTCCCAGCCAGTCTATTTCTCCTGAATGTGATGCCCTGGCGGCACTTGGTGAAGCCCAGGTGGTACATTTCTATGAGGTTAAGGAACAGAGACAAACTGGCCACCGCCAGCATGAAGATGATGAAGATGGTTTTCTCAGTGGGCCGGGATATATAGCAGTTCACCACATTGGGGCAGGGTGGTCTGTCACATGTGTACATGGGCTTCAGTTCAAAGCCGTACAAGAGATACTGAGCCACAATGAAGCCCACCTCAAACAGGGTTTTAAAGATCACATTAAAAACATATGTGCGCAAAAGCTCCCCCTGCAGGCGCACTCTGCCCTCCTTGTCCTTCACCAGAGCCTTTTTGTGATGAACTTCCACAATGAGGGCCTGGTTGTCTCGGTGTTGAGCTTGTGCCCTCTCCCTCTCTTTCTCCTTCTCTTTCTGCTTGTCCTCCATCCGCACTAGATGGAGGATGTGTCCCAGGTAGATCAGCGTGGGCGTGGACACGAAGATGATCTGCAGCACCCAAAAGCGGACGTGGGAGATGGGGAAAGTGATGTCGTAGCACACGTTCTCGCAACCGGGCTGCTTGGTGTCACAGGTGAAGCCCGACAGCTCGTCGCCCCACACCTTCTCTGTCGCTGCGCTGAGGATCAGGATGCGGAAGATGAAGAGGACGGTGAGCCACACTTTCCCCACCACGGTGGAGTGCTCCTGGGCTTTTTCCAGGAGCTTTGCCAGCAGGTTCCAGTCCCCCATGGCTGTGTGAGCTCAGACCTGCGCCTATAGATGCATCGAAGAAGAGGTCAAACACTTCATGTGATTCTTGACTTGTATAAAAGGTTAATCCATTCCATCACCAACATTAAACTCATTTAGAGGTAAAAGTCAATCTCAGCCCTCAGCACCATTTCCTCTATAGAATCTCTTACCAAGTTCAGCAGAGCTCCGGCCAAATTAGTCTCTTAGGAGCCAAGCGACTAATCGACTGCACAGCCGGGGGACTCTGCTGCCGAGCAGGTAGTGGCCTTTTCCACGTGGACTCAGAGAGGATTATATTTACTTTAGGAGCGTATATATTTGGCAAGTGCGGACAGGGGCAGTGGGTTCCAGTCATGAGTCTGAGGCTCCTGGCCTTCATGACCCGAGCCACGGCAACATGATCCACACAAACTGAAATCAAACACCGGGCAGAAGTGGTGGAAGTGTGATTCAGAAACAGTTGAGTAATGCTGGGACTCTCAGCCCCTGTGACACATTGTTTTAAAAATATATTCGGCGGCTGACGGATGTACTGTACAGTGAATGATACCTCGTGGGACAATACATTCTGATAACTGCGTTAGTGTGCAGGTGAACTGAGCTGCTAAAGATTTAGATCCAGTCTTCTTTCAATGGTAAACCTCTCTAACTTTGTAATCCTCTGTGACAAAGAATATGAATTTGATGAAACAAGCTACAGCCTTTGGACACAACATGCTCCTTAAGTTTATGTTTAACTTTATCTCCTGAAAACATTCACACAGAAGATCTGCCGGTCAAACCCACCTCGTCAGCTTACACATCCCGTGTGGTGAAGCATTACGTGCCTGTGAGGGTCCATGAGGCCGCGCCGCTTCACTGACAGGCCCAAAAAACTGGTGTTCGGGCCCCCAGCAATGCCCTTGAATGGAAAGGAAAACGTGGACTCCTGCTGGTCACAGCCACAAGCTAACAGCCCACTGACTCAAGTCTTCAGGAATCAGGATCCAGGCCCCGAGGTCTTCCACTGACCACAACACACGTAGCCCCGCTGGATGCACTCTCAACCATGTCTGCACCCAGACACACTTCTCGTGGTTAAATTTGGCGCAGGCCCAACTCGCTAACATAAACTATTAAGTCGCTCTACTCGAGTGAGCGACACGGCAGATGGCCAATGGCTGTGTCTGGTAAGTTTTTCTGGACACAAGTGCAGGGCCTAAATATAGCACGAGGGTCTCTCCTATCATGGGGGATGGGGTGGGGGTGCACAGGGGGCAGGGTATGATTTGGAGATGAGCAGCTATTTGCATCTGCTAGTTTGAAATCAGTGACGGGAAGAGAGGGTTAAAGAAATGAGCGGTGTGTGGAAGATGTGGAATTAAGACACATCAATTTCAGCATGGCTTCCGTTAAAGGGGCGGATCCAGGATTTTTTTTTTTCACTTTCTTGACCATCATGCATAGGGTGTTTACTTTTTTATTTCTTTTTTACGTACATTTTCGAGGAAATCATGCAGCTTCTTCTTGCACAATGGAGATTATAATTTCATGATCTGTATTTCCATGTTGGATCAGCTACGAGGCTTGATTGAATTTAGAGGGACTGTTGTCTTTTGTTTGGAGAATTAAACAAAAACTACTGAACAGATTACCACATATATATATATATATATACATATAACTTTACAGGGTTGTGATGTGTCAGGAAAGAACCCATCAAATGTTGGTGCAGATCTGGACCAGGAGCAGATCCAGGAACTTTTTTTTCATTTTAATTAACTCTGCGAGACAGGGCGTGTTTTGGGGAAGTTTTTGTTGATACAATACATGGATCTTGATGAAAAAAAAAAGTCAGGCATGTGTAGGGGACTGATATTTATGAGTGAAGAGGACCATTCTGTTAAGAATATTGACAGACATTTTTATCAGTTCTTTACAACACATTTGACAGAAACTTGCTGTAAAAACAAAATCAGTTACAGGATGTGAATTTGTCAAATTATCAATTTATTTCTTTATATTACATTATGTACACACGGTATATAGTTCCAACCCATTGTATAATGTATCTGGTTTGTTTACCGGGATGTAAACTGATATGTGCATTTACAAATATTAACATGAGGGTTTTCTGGATGCATTATAATGTACATAAAACAGGTTAACTTCATGACATACCAGCGTATGGGATATTAAATTTTCAGGAGCAGAGCGATGCTGTATAATATACTATGCAGGGTAACATTAAAAAAAGCAGTTGCCAACTGTCAGAGTGATGGTCTCTGTTTTAAAAAGTAGGTCAACCTCAAACATTTATCAGAGCCAACTGGAAAAATAACTTAAAATAGAAGCGGCGATGAAGCCAGCGGGTAGAATGGACAACTGCATACAAAATCTAAATCTATTGTAAAGTGAAAAAACATGTACAGTAGTGGACTGTTCCGGATTCCTACAGTGACTGACCCAGCAGAAAAGGCATAATAAATAATTATAATGGCTGTTTTTATCAATTTAACATATTTTTAAACAGTACATATATATAAATATATATTTATATATCCAGGATGAAGGTTTATTGACCCAACTTGACTTACGTACTCAAAACATCAGTGTTACAAAGTCATGATGTAAAAATGTTTCAAATTAATTTTCTCTCCTTTTACATTGATGATGCAAAATCAAATGGCAGTTTTCCATGATCTGACAATATTCATATCTTTGGTTTTCTAGCACCAACTGTAGGTTTTTAGTCATTAATCATTTTCTCAAGGTGAGTTTGGCACTTTAATTCAAGAATTCCACCACTATATATCTTACTCTTAACCCATCGTGATGCACAGTATTTTTTATGGTGTCAATATCTATACATTGTTAATTGTCATACAGAGATTATGTGATACTCAATGTAAATTTGACATTGATTCCTGTTCTACTGTGCCTTAACTCCTAATAAAAATATTAAAAAATAAATAAATAATAATAAAAAAAAAAAAGAATTCCACCACTGAGCTCAAGTTACGATACTGTTCAAACAAGTCATTCACATAAATAGTTTTCTCTTCAATGCTTTTCACATGAGCTTTGACTGGAGTTAATATGAGGCATAGTAGAATAATACATTTTGTTAATCTAAATGAAAAAGTTGACCTTCCTATCCAGCATTGTAATCTTAACAGTAGCCTCTGCTTCTGTTTGAAAACAATACCAAGGTTTTTTTTTTGCACAGTCTGTCTTAATTACTAGAAATCAGGCAACAAACATCATTGCAGAGCAAACAAAAGCAAGTTTCAAGTATTTGTTTTGTGCTCTCCAGGGAGCCACTCATTCCCTTTCAATTTGTAGTACGTTTTTAAACTCTATAAATAACTTAAAGAAGATAGTTAATATATCTTTTTGGTCGTCAAAACTTAATTGTTTCAGCAGCTTAATCGCATGGAAGAATTAGAAAAATCTGTTGGATGGTGCATCTGTGTGAAACCGATATCCCTAAACTGGAGTGTGTTCCCAAACAGCAACATTTTGCAAAAAAATAAATATTCATGTAAAACTACTCACATCTATTTCATGCCTGGTGTTTGTCTTCTGGGTTTGATTTCCCCATGTCATAGCTCATAAATGCAGCTATTTTGGCAGCAACTTTGGGCGTCTAACCAGGACACAAACATGACACACCTGTGGGGTTTGTGTGAGCTGTCACGCAACAACAATGCAACTTTGACAAAATAAATGGAAGCATGATCCTCGTGGTCATGGTTTGTTTAGCTCAAGCAATCACTCCACCTTGGCAACTTGGCAGCTTTTCTTAATGAGATGAATTTAAGCTGCTGCGAAGGCAGAAAAAAAAAAAACGGACAAAAACCTAACAAATCAGGGTAAGCTTTGGTAAATGGCCGACTATGATGTCAACGTGTTTGATTTGTAGAAAGTCAGCTAGAACATGCAAAAACATTGGTATTGTCCTTTAACCTTCCCTTCTGGCTCCAAGTAGTTTAGACAAGTTCTAACAGCAACTAACGCTTGTGTCAGTAAAACTGTAGGAATGATACAATACATAAATAAATGTGGATGCAGATGATCAAATATACAGTGTATGTGACAGTAATGCAGAACACCATGCTCCATTGGACATGTGTGATTACTGTTGGTTAGTTTAAAGGGAGAAGGAAAGGCAGAGTCTCAGAAAGCAGAGCACCTCTCAGCCTTCTCACTCGGGCTCTTTTTGGTCACAGTGAACTTAGACTTCAGAGAGTGGTCTGCTATCAGCTGATTGATTTCATTTTGCCTGTAAGATGACAATCTTTGACTGATCCAAGCTGCTTTGGACTCATCCTCAGAGCTGCCAAAGCACCGTTTGCAGGCCCTGCCTACGAGGTACACCACCTCGGCCAGATTAAGCAGCACGCACACCCCAGACACTGCCAGCATGAACACGGTGAATATCGTCTTTTCTGTTGGCCTGGAGACAAAACAGTCCACCGTGTTGGGGCAAGGGTATGAGTCACACTTCACTAAACGCACCATCTTAAAGCCAGGGTAGATCAGGTAGAAGATGTAAAGAAAAGCCACCTCGAAGATGATCCTGAAGATAATACTGATCATGTAAGTCCACCACAGAGCTCCGGTGATCTCAAACTTCTGATTCTTGACTTGCTCTAGCTCCTTGGGGCTGCAGCGGCCCGTCCTCTTCAGGATCTTCTTGTTGATGTGGCGTCTGTGGGCCACATGCATGGCCACTAGCAGCGCAGGGGTGGAGACCAGGATGAGCTGGAGTGCCCACAGGCGAATGTGCGAGATGGGAAAGAACTGGTCGTAACACACGCTGTTGCAGCCAGGCTGCTGGGTGTTGCAAGTGAAGCCTGACTTCTCATCTCCCCAAACACTCTCCGCAGCGACAACCAGGACCAGGATACGGAAGATGAAGATGACCGACAGCCAAATGCGTCCGATGCCGGTAGAGTGCCTGTTTACGCCGCTGATCACGGCATAAAAGGTTCCCCAGTTCATTTTCGACTCCAGGTCTGAAGAAGGACAAATATTCAGTTTAGGTTACATAGAAATAAGGAAATCAACCATTCTAGCAACTAAAAAATCTCAGAAGAATTAACTTCATCAGATTAAAGAAAAACCAAACATTTTATCCGTTAATATTTGCAGAAAGTCACATTGTTGGAATGGCTACTTTTCAATGACTTGGCTATGAACATCCAGACAACTTGATCATTTAGCAAATATTTAAATGTTGTAACATTAATGTTTTGAGGTTTACCAGGCTCAGCCTGCAGTGCAAGCGGCGTAAGCAGCGCCGGGTCCGAAGATGACCATCTTGAGGTGCGGCCTGAGCATCAAGCTGGATTTGGCAGAATTAGGAACAACTGACAAGAAATGCCAAGTAGGTACGGTTGGCTGTATAAAAGCAGGGGCGATGGCCTACCGCCGTGCCCCGTCACAGGACGCAGCAGGTCAAAGCCAATTGCGAAACATTCGCCGAGCCACGTGGTCCACTCATACCATATTAATACTGTTCTCCCAAACTGACCTACAGCCCAGTTGCAGACAGACTGACAAAGTGCCAGCAAATTTCTCCAGGGAAACCAGCAAGACATCCAACTCATAATGTGAGATCTCATTGTTTACAAGAACAGCAACAGAGTTCCTGATACATACTGAACAGAGCGATCAAACTCCTAATACCACTCTAAAGGGTAATCCTAATTATAATGACATGTCATGTCTTTGCTCAGTGTAAGGGACACGTCATCATTAACTGTCAAAACAATCTGACCTCACTTCACTGAACGTTAGTAGAACACAGTAAAATGAGAACATTTATTTTACCTTCAGCTGTGGTGGTACACAAAGATGTGTACAAATCAGGTGGAAATGAATGAAAATATTGTGTTTTTTAGAAAGCCAAAAGGCTGGACCGAGAACACCATGCGTTTGGAAAATGCTAATCATTCCTCCGCCACTAGCCACTGCCCTGCACCGTAGCAGTCATATGCTCTTATGTAGACCATTTACATACAATGGCGGCCTTTATTGGGCTGCAACAAGACTCTTTAGAATTCAGATCAAACGCCTCGATTTCCGCCCACCCCGGGCAAAAGAAGGAATCTGTGTGGACACAAAAGGCCTCAGCCTGCCACATTTTTTATTGTGCTTGGCAGAGCAGGGGAGTGAACAAAGCTTTTGACCTGAGCCACTGTCATTGAGAGCACGCAGTCATTCACAGGTTCTCAGATTAATCCAGAAAATATATGAGCTGCTGCACACTAATGGAGCTGAAAAAGAAAAGATAGACTTAATGACAGGAGTTATTTCAAACAACATTTCATTCAAACCCTTTCTACTCTTGTTTTCAGATGTCTGTACTTGTAAAAACTGGGCATGCAAAAGTGAAGCCATCAAACAATGTCCTATCAAACTCTAAATACATCAACTATCAATCTGTATATTGAATTGAAAAACCTTGAAGTACCACTTTTTGTGACCAACGTGGGCCAAGTACATTCCTTTTAAATTATCTTGGCCTAAATTACTTTTGACCAATAAGTACAGTTGTATTAGATTTGCCTCCAGTCTTTTGATAATATCCTTTTGTGAGCATTTGACATATTTAGTGATATGCAAAGTGGGACACAGTAAAACAAATATCCATTTGAGTTAGGTAGCAGTTGTCTCTGCTGTGAAATGCAAGTCTGCCCATGAATGAGCCAAAACAATAAATTGTAACAAATCAGCAAATGAACAATGATGGATGCAAACTCAGTGCAAACGCCCACAGTACCAATGTAAACAGAGATAATCTACTGATGTAAAATAATTACTCTTTTTAATCGAGACTCACTGTTTGCTCTGATCAAACTCCTCCCTGCAGCAGTAGAAACAATTCTTTACAGTGACAACAATCTGAATGCAAGTGAAAACACAATGTGGTCGTTTGTCATGTACTATCAGATGAACTAAAGCGGCTCACTGTGCCATGAGTGCTTCTGCGTCACTTCTGACAGATCTAGTGGGAGCGTTTGCGTGGCCTGGTAATTCTTTGAATGAACTAACCCTCATTTATATTCTCTCCATGATACACTTCTCTACATAGAATAGAGAGACATGGGGCTATGCAAATAGAGATAACACTTTATTACAGCCGCAGAAATACATATATTTATGTATATATTTACAAATAACATATTTGCAATGAACTCAATATTAACCAAAGAAAGGATGGCTATAATAATGATTATCATAAAAAAAAAAGGAAATCCGAGGGGCAGGGTGATCTGAGTGAACAGAGTTAACTGGCATTGTCTTGTAGCTGGAATAAATCAGGACCTGAGACACATTTCCTAGATTTAAGTACAAAACTACGTCTAAAAAGAGGGACGACATTTTCAAACTACAACCTACGCACCACGTTTTGGTACCCATGTCTGCATACATAGAAGAAAATATTTATAAATTCCTATTTTAGAGGATAGAAAACTGGGGATCTGTTGTCTTTTAAATAATTGATAAAAAGTATAGAAAATACCAGAACAGAAATATAAGTTCAAAAATATAACAGAGCTTTACACTCACATCCACTTGACTTAGTTTTGTAACTTATACTGTATGAATTGCTATAGAAAACCTAACACACAAGAAAGCAGATACATGCTACTTAATGTGTACTGATCTGGTCAATGCCTTTTTTCACTTAAATTAAATATCCTCAAATTAGCTTTTTACTGCAAAGTACCAATAACAGCAGCTTGTCAAATGTTTCCTTAAAGTCTTTTACACACATGGTCAATAAAAATTCGATGACACTTAAATCTGATGTTTAAGAAGGATTACATGTCTCAAGTATCTCTGCAGCAAAAACACGGGCTGCTTGTGAGACAGAGACGACCAGCGCTCCCTGCTCACAGTAACTTCTTACTTTGAGTATAGCAGGAGATGAGGTATTTCTCCCAGTCAGAATCCTGTTTTCCCAGTTTTTGTTTAAAAGTGCCTAAAAATGTAAAAAAGAAAGATTTTGAATGAAATGGAATGTGCTGCTCTGCTCACACAAAAGTTATACTGTCACCTAGATGTATAATTTAAGGTAAAAATTATCCACACTGTAACTCCACTTACTTTTCATGAGACCCACATTCTTCAATTTGCTGTGTTTTGCATGTCCATTTTGAGCCAGTCTCAGAGACAATGACGCACTTCTCCTACAACCAACAAATAAATATAATCAGTTATAATTAACATATACAAAAATACACACACTACAAAATGGCCAACCGGTCACACAGTAGACAACTTGATTCATAGAATTGCAGTCTCTGAACTGTGATACCCAGTAAAATAAAATAATCTTGTTTGTTGCAACAAACAAGATTAGATCCATTAATAAATCTTGGTGATTATCATTTTTTTTCCATTTACAATTCTGTAACTCTAAATGTACAAGTCACAATTAAACTGATTGTGTTTCATTGTGAAGTACCTCATTGCTCCGAGCTTGCCCTTTTCCAGAAACAGCTCGACTGTAACTTTGGGCCCCTGCGGGTAGAGTCGGGCATAAAGTGTCCTGTTGTGCACCATCACTTTGAACCAGCCCACTGCCTCTTCAGACCAGTCCCTCCCATTCACAGGCATCACCTGGGGGGGCAGCAGGAAACAAGGCCCAAAATACCATGAACTGAGATAATTCATTTCCTTTATCGCTGTGCAATAGATAAGGCTGTGACTAATCATGTGGACAAACGCCAATGAATGAGTCTAGACTCACACAGCGCTGTGTATTAACCATTTCCATCAATGCAAATCCTGAAGGATAATCTACACGCCTGTTGTTGAAAATCCTAACATGTTCATAAATGAGAGATTTGTGCTAGTTTGAATACACACAGAAAATTACGCAGCAAACATGATCAGGGATCAGCTTACATTTGCAAGCGAGACCTGTAAAGCCTGAAATGGAAGAGCCGCCATTTCTGGGGTCAGATCCTTTATGTTCCACAGTGAGAGGCAGGCAGTGTCACCGTGGTCCAGCCTCTTCACCTCCACGTTGATGGAAGTCTCACCCCTGGCACCATCAGTGGAGTTATTATCTTACATCCACAACATAGAGAGAAAAGCAGGTTAAATGCACAGCATATAATTTCCAAGTGGCTCTATTCAGTCAAAGCAACACTGCTACCATCTAGAGGTATGCATTTGCAAATCCATTCCAAATACAAAAACTGAACCTACCTCCACTTACTCCACATATCTTTGTCACCTGAGCCCTGCACCATTGTTCTCGCTTAGGGAACCAACCCATTACTTGGGTTCCAATGTCTGGAATGCAGTTCTGCTCGGCATATGAACTACTGGCTTTCCAGCTGCTGCAAATGAGAGAAAAATAATGACAACCAGAAACATGTGGATTATTAAAATGGAAAAAAAAAATCTACAAAGAAAACTGTAATGAAAAAAAGGAACAAGTGGCCCTGTAGGTCCTGTAAATGTGATCACGGAACCAGTGAGGGTTGCGAAAAAGCTGAGAAAAAGCAGTCAAGAGATTAGAATCCATGCTGAACGACTTACTCTGTAACAGGGGCCTGCAGCTTCGAGAGGGAGTCTGCATGCTGGATGTAGAAGTTGCCTGGGCTGATAATATGAGACACCACAACTTCGGTCTCTTCAAACTTCCGGATCTGGAACTCGGGAATAATAACACTGTTGATAGCCGGTGTTTCTGCGCCAGCGGAATTGTTCTGTCTTTCAGGTTCTGTGCACTGGAGTGTTTGGGTTTTCCACTGGATGTTTATACAAGAGTTCTCCACTTGAGCAGTTATATTTTGGCAGCCTTCTTTTTTCTCTGGGCTGCCATCAGAATGTGCTTGTTGCACCTCTGTGAAGATGTCTCCAATATCCCACAGTTCCGTCTTTGTGGCAATCACACAAGTGTAGGTCAGAGAGCCGCTCGATTCCATTCGTTTTACTCTGAAGACAGGGGCTTGATTTTCAATGTCTGCACAAAATGTTTTCGGGGCTAGAGCTTCGACAAGATTGTCTGTCACAACATTTCTGAATTGGTAGCTTTGTGTTTTGATGGTAGGCGATGTTGACTGTGGTGAACTTGAGGCGTAGATACTTTCATTCCACTTCATGACTGTGACCTCCAGTGCACTGGAGTTTTTGGCTTTGGCCCTGAGGAAGTGCTGCAGCTGAGAGGATGTTTGTTTTTGGTGTTGCACCTGGACATTGTCCTCCCATCCCCACTTAATTAGTTGTGTCATTTTCATGGGTGTTGGTTTGCTGATTTCTGGAAATACAGCTTGTATTGGAGGTAGTAGTGGTGGTGGTGGTCTCTCTGCATGAATCTTTGGGCTCTGAATAATGGCAGGTGGCAGAATCGCATCATCTGGTTGGCTTTTCTCCTCATAAGTAACAGCTTGTTCTTTTTCTTCACCCTTTAAATTACAGGACGAGCTCGTGGTCTGAATGGCGCTGTTGCAGCCACTAGAGATGCTGTAAATCATGTCATCCTCCCGGGCCACTGCAGGCTGGGAGATGAGGAAATGTTTCAGCTGCTGAAGGGACAGTGTGCCTCCAACCACCTGGACTGCTTTCGCTATGGAGCTTGCCAGGAGCACGTTCTGTAACATGGGCCCAAACTTGAGAACATCTGTCATCAGGACCCCCTTGTCTCCGAGTGGCTGTAACCGGTTTGTTCTCTCTCCGATTGTGACAGCGGGCTGAACACAATCACGCGGCTCTGTAACGTTGACAGAAGCAGCAAGGGGAGATGTTTTGTTATGGACACAAAAAATCTTTCCCTGAATCACAATCATGCAAACTTCATCTTGAACATGGACATCTAGAATGACAGACTGGCAGCTAAGATCATATAACTTATTCTGGACTTACCACCTATGAGATCCTTTAATAAAGCTGTGAGCTTGTCCATAGCTCGACATTTAGCATCCATAGCATCAGCGACATCACTGAACATACTGGTGGGAGAAGATGGATTCAAGAAACCTTGGACATCGTCATAGGCCTGACAGAAAGTGAAACAAACATAAGTATATTTAAGTAAATCAAATATTAGCCCATTACTCGATGTACAGAAAACTAATCACTTGAGAATTTAATAATCACCTTGACTGGTTTAATATTTCTGACATTTGTGGGGGTTTTTTTGCATTGAATAGTTGAGCTCAAAGAAACTGTTTTTTTCCACCGATTTCTGAACATTTATGAAATAAACACTTATCATTTGATTTGAGAAATTGCAGTCAGTAAATGTTAGCACCTCTGTCTAATCCAGCGTTTAACATATTTTACGTGGAGCTGCAAGTTGGACCATGTGAGCCTGTTCGCTAACTGAGCTAATCCACAGGTAATGCTAACCAAGAGCTAATCCACAGCTAATGCTTACCTAAACTCTAAAGTCAAACTTCTGATCGCTTTACCTTGTTGGTGACGCTGCTCAGCTCTTCCTCCAGCGTCCTCCTGGCTTGTTCCAGCAGAAACAGTTTGTAGATCAACTGTACCTTCTGTGTGATGATGGGGGAGCGAGGCTGTCGGAGCTCGAGCTGCTGCTGAGGAGGAGTCATGGTGTTCAGGGACAGATCTCTGCGCGCGGTCCTCCGGCTAACGTGAGCTAGCTAACGCGCTAACACGCTAATATTGTATTTCAAAGCCACAGTTCGATGTTTCTGGGTCTGAAGAGTTCCCGCAGCGCAGGAACAAACTCTCCTCGTCGTCTTGACCTCTCCGGGTTCTTTCTGTCGTCGGAGAGCGGGTTCCTGCTCCTTCTTCAGCCGCTGGTGGAGGACGAGGGGCCACTGGACTGTTTATTATAATGTTTATTATAATGTTTATTGTAATGTTTATTGTAATGTTTATTTTAATGTTTATTGTAATGTTTATTGTAATGTCTGTCTCTTTCCTCAATGACAAAATATCAGGACGACAATAGATTCACAGAGCAGTGTCCTAATATTTACAGAATAAAGTTGCAATATTATGAGAATAAAGTCTTACATTGGCTAGAATACAATTCATAATATTACAAGAGTTAAGTTGTAATTTAACGAGAACAAGATTAACAAATAAAAAGTAAATATTACAAAAAAATTAAGTCATACTGTTACAAGAATAAAGTTGTACTATTAAGAGAATAAAGTTGTACTGTTACAAGAATAAAGTTTTACAATTAGGAGAACAGAGCTGAAATTTCAACTAGAAAAAAGTCACACTATTTCAAGATTAAATTCGTAATTTAATGTTAAAAAAGGAAAAAAATATTACGACTTAGTTCTCCTAATATTCCAGTTTTTCTTTAAATCCCTTTTCCCTTTCAGTGGACCTAACATTCTGTCATATTGTTATTTAGCTTATCTGTCACCATATGACTTGCTGGATGTCTCTCACCTGACTGCCTTAATGGACATTTTGCAGGGTGACCTCTCCAGGATGCAGTGTCCTGCTGCTTGACTGTCAGGAGAATAATTTAGGCACAAATCTGAGTGTCGGTTCTGAGCTGGAGAGAAAATACGAAGGAAAGTCAGAGATAAGGACATCTACATGACAGTGCTCCTAGAATGTAGAACATCGTGTCCTAATTATCCGAAAATTCACACTGCAAATTAGGCCTAATTCTTACAATAATGCAGTCAGGGACCCCTGTGGTCATGGATGGATTACTATAGGACACAGGCCTCAGGGGCCTGATAGGGACAGGGGGCCCCAAAACCCTGTTCTTGTTATAAAGCACATTTTCCCTACAAAATACAGCTTCACTGCAAATATAGGCTTCAATAATCCTACATCGAAATGAGGAATTCCATATGAATGTGTTGCAGCTCAGTAGCTTTCCTGTCGTAAGTCCTATAGTAAAATCAGACCCTGTATGACTAATAGTGTGGACTGGATAATTCAAATAAGTTGCATTTCTATTTCTATACTGTGTAGACCATGTAAACATATGTGTTTTAAGTGAGTCAACATTTTATTGCAATAGTATATTGGGAGAGGCAGCACAATAAAACTAAAGATCCAGCTCAGCATATTTTCTAAATAGAACATAGAGAACAACTGTAAACTGGTGCAGAAAAAAGTCATTGTATTAATAAAAGAGTTTCGAGCAAACACAAAGGATTTTATTCTGGATCAAACAATATGTACAATATGTGCTAAACAAGATGGCACAGATGCAAGATAATATTATCTTTCTAAAGAGATATTTTTATAGCATCAGGTTGAAATGGGCACGGATAACTTGCTTACTGGAAATACAGTTGCCCTGGAGGGGGAGACTGACAGTGATACACGCTTTCGATGTGCTAGCAAACAAGCTGCTGCTGATATCTAAATACCAGCTACCATTAACCGCCAAGAAGAAGAATGAATACAATTTGCTACCTGCATTCCAATGGTTTTACACCTAATACTATACACACAGTGTTCTTTTCTCCGAGTGCTCTTTGTTTGAACTTGTCAAGCTGCTACTTGATCTGGTACCTAAATCTTGTGGGTGGGGCGACAGAGAAATTTCCTAAAGTTACATTGCTCAACAGCAAGATTGATAGGCGTTCTGGCTGTTGTGATACGCATGCTGGGATCACATGCCTGCCTTGAGTCACTGGACACAGTGGTGCTGGGCATAAGTATTGCAAAAAACTGCGCTTTGCATCAGTGTAAAGCAGAAGGATGAGTCAGAAGGTAATTGCTCAACAGGATATCCTGCAGCAGTCTTTCCTCCCTATGGCACCCGAAGCTACTTACTCAGACTGTAATAAAATCTTTCTCTGATATCTTTTCATTTCACATTTAAACAGCAGCATGTCATGAGGCTTTTACTCATTTTTGTTTTACCAGACATTCACCTCTCCCTATTGTCTGTGGAGCAGCCGTGTGGGATCAAATTAAGTGTGTTCACGTGTTCTTAGTTTAACCTCATGTTGATGATTAAGTGTGACATAGAGGGGACTTATTTTCATAAAGTAGTGGAGATTACAGGTTCTGTCACATTTATTAAATGAGAACTAAAAGCAGAAATCCATAGACAGTGAGGTTTTTCGTCTTGGAACCCAGTGATTTGCTTTGCAGGTTAAGAAATGGGTGGATTCATCTTCTAAAATGAAGATTGGCAACATTTTCTGGTTATTACGTACAGCATGTTTATCATGTGCAGTATAAATGTTGCCACATTTACCACTACATTGATAACAGTCTCCCAGGATCAAGGCCACATAAGCTACAGATTAGAAAACACATTGCATTGCAGATGGAGATACATATTAAAAATGTATATTTTATATATACAGTATATATACATATGTTTACACAGAACCTCTTACAAAGTTTCTTATTGACGTGTTATGTTTTTGAGGTGGTCAGTCTTGATTCTGGTAATGTTGTGCAAGACTTCACGGACGTCATAGAAATTTGAGCCAAGGTTAAACTTTTCAGTTACAAACAAACATTTCCCAAAGAAAGATGGGCAAAAAGTTCTCTGTCTGATTAGTGATTTGGCACACGCTGCAGACCAAACGGCTTGGGAGTCGATAAAGCCAATTTCAATCACAACATCTTAGCGGGTCACACAGCGGGATGCATGTCTGACAAACGAGTTATGGGAAGTTGAGTCACAAGAGAAAGCTCGAATCGAGTGAGAATAGATGCACGTGTCTGATAGTGAAGCGGTTACAGCGTTCACTCAACAGCATCTGTTGGCTTTTTACAGGCCAAACTGCCATTAAGCCACACTTCTGTAAATGCGTCATGCAAATGAAACCCACAGGAATTATGCTTCACTTGCTTTAAGTTTGCTGCCCAGTTTCGACTGTTTAGTTTGCTTACTTCATGTAATCCATATGGAATATGTACAAAAAAGACAAGAGATATCACACTATAAATGATCTTTCTGTGGAAAGCAGCTTCCTGGTAAATACTATGGCCACCATTATTATTACGAATACAAATGAAGCAATAATGAGCATTTGTCCTCCATGAACTCCCTGTGTTTTAGGAAACACACAATACACAGAGGACCTTTTCAGGTAATCCATCATCTTAACTCTACTGTCACCTGAAAAGCATTCAGTGTCAGTGATGTCAGGCAGGTTTATTTTCAGCTCATTCAGGGTTTTCAGCCATTTACTGTCACAGCAGTTGAAATAATTTCCACTTATATACACAACATTGAGGTGCGCAGATAAAGCATGAATCAGAGAATAGTTTAATGACACAAAACGATTATTTCTAATGTCCATTTCTCTCAGGGGGGAGCAGCGCAGACCGCTGGGTATAACATCGAGGTAGTTGTTCGATATGTTCAGCTGAGTTAACGCGGGCATACAGGGTAAAGACAGATCCGAGCTGGTCATGTTGGTTTCACTGATTACCAAGGAGCGAAGAGTTTTCTCCACATCGTCGAGCGCGCTCACGTGCATGACCATGTGAGGATTCTTCGCGAGGTTGAGGGAAACCAAAGCGGTTCCCTGAAACGTGTTTGGATGGAGCATTTGTATATTGTTCTCTTTAAGATTGAGGTGTTTAAGAGTTCCTACCTGCTCGAAGGCAACACAGGATGTGTTGAGATTTATTTGTTGTGTTGACTCAGAGCTTCCTAAATAGTCCATAAGAGCACAAAGCTGCACAGAATTATCTTGCAGATTTAATGTATCAATTTGTGTGAGCGCACTGAGAAAGAGCGGGGAGATATGCACAAGCCCATTACTTTGCAGATCGAGGAGCTTTAAAGATGAAAAGAACAGCTGCCGCCGGTTTCCTGACTCACTATAATTTCTAATATTCCAGATAATGTTTTGCAGACAGTTGTAGCTGAAATTCAGGGTTTCTAAAGAAGAGAGAAGGCTCAAAGTCTCCAGCGGGAAAGACCTGAAGTGGTTATAGCTCAGATCAAGATAAATCAGTGGCATCTGCCTCCAGAATGAGTGGAGGTAATTTTTTCTAACAATTTTCTCATTCATAATCTCACTATAAAGAGAATTGGCCTCTGATACAATCGTAGCCTCTGAATTTAAGGCCCCAACCATGTTATTCTGTAAATGAAGATACTTCAAACTGTTTATCTTGGGAACGATCGGGAAGTAAAGGAGTTTGTTGAAACTCAAATCAAGAATTTCAAGCTCATACGACCGGTCATCCTCATGCGTGACAAAAAACTCCATTGAATTTCGACTAAGATTAAGATATTTAACTTGATGCAATTTAAAATCACAGATGTGTGCAAGGTTATTTTTGGCCAAGTTAAGCATCTCTAATTGGCTCAATGGTTCGAATGTTCCCTGTTCTATCACTGATATCAGATTGTCATCGATAGTAATGGCCCTCAAACCTTTACTCTCCTCGAACAAGCTGTGTGAAAGTCTTGTTAGAGCGTTACCAGTCATCTTAAGTTGATTAAGAGATGATTTGTTTCGAAGGTACTGCTCCGCTGCATCATCGCTCAGGCCATTCATGGATATGTCCAAACTCTTCAGTCTAGTGATGGATTGGAAGGCTTTGCTGTTGCTGCCAAGGTTGTTGTTCAGCGCATTTCTGGACAAATTCAACTCTTCAAGTCGAGCCAAGTTTTCAAAAGCCCCCTCGGAGATGAGATCCAGCTGGTTGGAGCTCAGGTCCAGCTGCTCCAAGCCCGGCAAAACAAGTGTGTGCAACTGTCTGATGAAGTTATTGGACAGGTCGAGTTTTCTAAGTCTTACATCCAAATCCTGAGGGACAGAGTCAAGGTTCTGGTTGTTCCAGGACTGCTCCTTGAAATGAAAGGAACATTAATCATAATCAAGGAGTGAACCATGGAAACCAAAGTCAAACAATCTTAACATTTCCTCAGATCTTAAAAACATAGTTAAAGTGTAGCTTTGTGGAATAAATAAAACAATTGCAATCATTATTTCACATTTAGTATTTAAATGACTCATCTTGAGCCTACCTTTGGATCATCATATGTCAGTCCAGTTATATAAATGTCATGGCTGAGTGACCAGAGGAGCAGGAGATTAGAGAACATATGTCTGACCATTCTCCCTCTGCTGCTGCTTCTGTTGCTGTTGAAACTGTACAGTATCACTGTCAGAGCTTAATGCACGCTCACACACACCCTTTATAGCCATGCTTCATAAAAAAAGGAGAGGGAAAACATCTGTGGACACCAGATAAACACTGTGGATACTATATTTAGACAATAAAGGCTTGACCCCTGATACATTATTTTCTATCAAGCTTTAGAAAACAGCCCTCAAATTTAGGCACAGACATTTTTCAGACAAAAGTGGTCACATTTATGTGTTAAATGTCATAAATATTCGATGAATACATAAAAAATGGGTCAGGAACCTAAATAAGAATTTTAAAATATTATAACTGAGGCATATAATCCATTTTCTTACAATTTTAATGTTCATCATGATATTTTAAAGCATTTACAGCACTAAGGAGTTACATGACAACCCGGAAAACACCTCCTGAGTGATATAAATTTATACCTTTGTTTGTTCCTGTCAGACTGAGGAAAATGGAAACCATTCAAAAATAGATGAGAGGAACAAATAAACAGACAGTGTGGAGGTGGAGCTGGAGGGAAGCGGCCCAGCAAGGTATAAAGAGATGTGCAAAAATAGACTAATGAAAGGAGGTGGCAGTACACATAAACAATGCTCAGAGACAGGCCCAGGTGGACTTCCTGACAGACACACATAAATGCTTAAAGGGCTGAATAACTGTCAAACTGGCAGCTCAATTACAAACGTTGATTATTTTTTTCCTGTGATGAGTAACTGTTTCCAACAGTTTTCCTGCTGCTGTCACTTTGTCCTTTATCAGCTTGTCCTCACACAGCTCAGCTTCCCACTTCCTGCAACAATGAGCTGGTTATCGCCGCCTCGTTTCAGTTCAGCTGTATGACACCAAAAAAGGTCGAGTCTGCGTCCAGTGAGACGATGGCCTGGGGTCTGTGTGGGATCACCAGTTCCAGCTCATCGTCCTGATGCAGCTGCACAATACCTGTGACAATCAGATAGGATCCCAAGAGATAGATAATATTGAGAAAACAGACATGAAGTGTCTCAGTGAGGAGTTTTCTGTGCAGCTGTGCGTCTTGGCATTAAACTCTGTCTCATGGACTCTACTGAAAGGATGAACAACCACATTCTTCCAAAACATATTCACTCTTTGGTGTTCTGAGAACAGCAGTGGAATATGTCAGCAGTCTAACATGTTAATCCAGAGTCTCACATGGCTGTTCAATGGGTTGTACTTATATATTTGACCTCTTGTCTCATGCTTTATGCTCTTTTATTAGTATGTTACCTCTTCCATTTGTCAAATCATTAAAGATCAATGAGAGACAGATGGCAGTTTGACCTAGTACACAAGGACAGACAATGCTGCTTAGGTTAGAGGAATAACTCTAATGTTTGGGAATAATGCTTATTCATTTTCTATCTAAGAGTTAGATAAGAAGACTAATTGGTCATTCTTAAGGTGTAGCCAGCAGCCAGTAAGCTTTATGCAGCACACAGCCTGTGAGCCACAGATGGATGACTCGTCTCCACTTCCTCTATTCAGAAATGAAGCCAAAACATCCTGGATAAAAGTCGTGCCATCTTGTGCATTTGGGGCCCAGAGTCTCGCAGTAGCAGTCAGGGGATGGAGCCATAGTATCAATGTCCAACTAATACAAAAACTGGACCAAGTCAGTATCCACTGTCAATCCTGACATTTCACCTTGTATTTATAGCATCAAATTAAATTTAATAACAATTCAAACTCAAGGGAAAAGTAAGCACACCAGAACTACCTAAAATGACAGAAACCCTTACTTTTAGGAAGCTGTCATGCCATTTATATACAGTGCATCTATGCTGTGGGGAAACATCCAGCCCAAATTCCATCAATATCAATAAATACATTTTGGTAATTGACATGTTGTGTCTTATTACGTTAATTAGCATGAAACCCAAAGTGTAGAACCGGCATATTTACATATTTTTACAGGGTTTGATGTGTCTGCCCATTACTTGGTCTAACTCCAGGAAGTTACTGCTCCAGGGCCAAGGAATGGCACATAACTGCGCTTAAAACCATGTGTTGTTTTTACATTGTGGCTTTTGTGCATAATAAACAAATTAGATATATAAGAGCTGTTGGTATGTGGATTTTGTTGGCTTTAAACAGAGCCAGCCTAGCTTCCTGTTTCCAGCCATTGTGCTTTGAGCTAACCCGCTGCTGGCTTAAGCGTCATATTTACTCTGCAGCAATGATGGTGATGTCAATCTTCTCACAATGTTATTTCTTTGAGGAGACTGCAGAGCAGACTACAGAGCAGAAGCAGAGCCTCACTGACCTGCAGTGTGGCATGTGTTGGCAGGGATTGTATCAGGCATCTCTTGCAGGCAGCGCAACAGCTCAGTCGATGTTGTCTTTGGGGAGCTCCAGCTTCGAATAACATAACCCATAACTGCGCTCGGGCTTTTGAACAAAACCTGTGAATTAAGCAGAACATTAGTTGAAAAGCTGGAACAAATCAGATGTAATATCAACTCAGTAATTGCTTGAGATCAGTGACACAATACTTGTCCAAACACCAAGTAATAACCATCTTCTTGGACAACAATTCTGTTTTCCTTTAGTGAAATTGCATTTCCTTGCTGTGCAGAAACTGTCCAAGGGATCACAGTTATATTTCCTATGGGAGAAGGCGAGATACACTTCTTCAAAATAATGGCAGACCGTGCAATTCTGAAGCCAAAGACTCAAATTTAGTTTTACCTCTAATGTCTGGTTGTTTGTTAGTGTTCGCAGTTAACTGCAGGAATGTCTGACCTGGCAAGAGTGAGAAATAAACATAATACTTTAATTTTATTAACTTAGCAAATGCTGTTTATGGTCTCACTACCAGATTAGAGCATAACTAATGGACACATTTTCAGTTCTCAGCTCCAACCCACCTCTGCAGCTGCCTTGTTCCCGTTTGTCTCTCCTAAAGGACATCTTCACAGAACTCTGAGCTTTTTGGAAAGTACTTGACTTAATGTCCTAAGAGAAAACAAAGCATTAAGAGAAAATGTATTATTGCAGCACTATCAGAATACTCACTAATGGCATAAATCTCAGTAGTACAATGTCCAAGATGACTCCATCCTACATAATCAGTGACATACCTCCCTGGTTTTTGACATCTTGGCTGTTCTCCCATTGACTCCCTCAGAACGTGGCTGATTTAATTGTAAAATTAAGTCCCTCTGGAGTTTCCGAAAATCATTTTCTAAAACACTGGCTCTGTGCACCAGGAAAAGACTGAGACAAAACATAAATGCCGTTAGTAATAATAAAGAATCGTAAAGCATACCGAGACTTGCAGACTGGATGTCTTCAAGTTACTCAAATGGGTGAGGTCACACTTCAGTTAACCCCGGAAAACTAAATGTTCTGTTTCAAAATTAGTTTCTAAATGAGGAACTATCTCCTCTGTGTCTCTCAACATGGAATTCATTTAGATTGTATGAAGATTACAGCCAAATTGCAGTGTATTGTGAAACATGCAGTCAGAGTCAAAGCCATGTTAAAGGCCACACTGACAGAACAACCTTTGTTCTTGTCGGCACTTGTGCCAACAGATTCCAATATGAAAGAGCAGTTTAACCTTTTAAATCAATACCAGCAGCTGCACAGGCACAAAAGACAGACAAATGCGTTTAGACAGAAAATGAAACATTTTAATCCATCAATCAACTCCATTTACAAAAGTATATCCCATTTTATATACAATATGTACAGAGACGTATAAACAATTATAATTTTTCCACATGGATTCATTCATATGGTAACTAAACAATAGCGCTGAAACAAAACATATTACTGATATTCTGCAGGGATGCTGTAGTGCAAATGTGCGCAAAATATATAGTGCTGTTGCTCTGTGAATACCTTATAACTCCAGTTTTAATAGATTTTCTCAGTTTTGCATCGGTAACTTTGTATTTGCTTTCAACATTTATATGATCTTTGTTATTTTCTTTATAACCCAGGGCATATGGAACTTAGAAACCTCTGTTAAACCACCCAATTACAACTGTTAATATAATTAAATGAATTAAAAAGGCCAAGTGTACAAACTGCAATTAAAATATTTCAAATAGATGGTTAGATGTTACTTTTTGGAGATACAAGATTATCATTCAACAGCACTTAAAGGTATGGAAATGTTAAGTATCTTGTCAGCGCAGTGTCATTCCTAAAGGAAGAAGAAGAAGATGCTGTCTGGCTGGAGACAACATTGTGACTATAAATAGACTTTTGTCTGATACGGACATTTGGCTCATCAAGCCTGATGCTCTTTGCACAGAATCAAGGTGAGGTGAAGCGTAACAGTCTATATTGTCCTTTTAAATACAGAGCTGTGAAAGTTAACTTAAGTCACCCAGGGGGTTCCTGAACTTTAATAACCTAGTGGAGTTAAGTGCCCTGTAAACAGGGGCAACAGGTGGACTAGTAGTAGCTTTTAAAACAGATCTTGTCAATTTATTTATCTCAGATCGGGCAGGATGAGAGGACAGTGTGACTCTGGACTGATTTGACCATTGTGAGCAACTTTCTTTCTTTTCTGTAAGAGGCCTGGTGGCTGTGTAGTTATCAGTTCTGTCCAGCAGATGGAGCCTCTCCAAGTCTGACGCTTCCCAGGAAGGTGGTGTGGTTGGTCATGCTGATGAGCGTGTCCTCATACACTATGCGTATGGAAATCCTCTGCCCGGCGCGGAGCAGGCTCACTCCGGCCGTGTAGCAGGTGTTGAATTTGCGCTGGCCCGTCTCAATGCTGCACGTGCACCGGAGGAACGGGTTGGAGTCCACCATCACCTCATAGCTGGCAATGTCGGTGAAGTTGAGGTAGTACACCTGGTGGAGCGGAGAGACAAGAAATTCACAAACGACTGAGAGGGGTAGTCAAAACAAGTCCACATAATATTTAAGAGCTTAGTGAAAAGCTGTAAGAGCTGGAATATCAGAGTGGCCTTCAAGAGTTTGAGTTATAAAGCTGCACATTTAGCCACTGAGAAAGAGGGAAAAAAGAAATGTGTCTCATAACTCAAAAAATTCATGGATAAGCCAAGCAAGCAGGTTTTTAAACTGCCAGTTCTTTTGAGTCTGAACTGTAAATTTTAAGAGTTACGTCAAGGACCGTACTCACTTCTACCTGACTATATATGAAGTAGACACCGTCCAACAGCACCTCCAGCTCTCCAGAGCGAGGGTGCATTTTAAACACTCGATGGTGGATGGACACCATCTTCCAGTTCCTAAGGATGCCTTCAGACAGATCTAAACATGTCACAACAAACACAAACAAACAGTCAACATAGATTACAGCAGGTTTTAACCACATCCAGAGCTCCGTGCTGACAGAAAATATAAACCCTCTAATGATGCTTTCACTCCTTTCAGACTGACTCACTGATCCAGGGAAACAAAAAACTGCTAGCACGCAAGGCTTTTGCTTCTGACTTGAGTTTTATAATAATTTCATAACTGTTTGCTAATCGTATAATAGCTATGGGATTACATTGGGGTTACTGTAATCTAACATAATATTTTAAGTACATATTGTAACAATAACATTTGGCCCTCTGAACCAAAACATCTTCTGTAAGTTCTGTAGTTGATTAACTTTCCATAAGGCCAATAAATAAATATCATATATATATATATATATATGTGTGTGTGTGTGTGTGTGTGTGTGTGTGTGTGTGTGTGTGTGTGTGAATAAATAATTTTTAAGCAACCAAATGACCAACCACAGTCTTAAGGTGTAATAGGGATGTGTATTAGTTAAGTTGCAGATTCAGGTGATTAACAGGGACTAAGCATGTTCATTGTTTTGTGTAGAACACACTGGTGTAACTACAAAAGCACAGAAGACCCACCTTCTCTCACTTGGATGGTTGTTTCCTGTCCTTGCAAGTGAACCACTGCAGGCTGAAAAACAAAGATCTCTGGTGACTTAGGGCTGGGGTTAGAATACACAGTAAAACTGGAAAAGGGCTGGTTCCATTAGGGATTTTGTGTGAGTTTAAATTAAATAAGCCTACCTGGAATTCCTTGGTTTTTGTTTTATCCAGAACACCTGAAACAAGAAGAGGGATGGAGAGACATGATCAATTTCTGGCTGTCAGCACCGCTGAGGAACAAAAGAAGACATGTAGATTAAAACAAAACAAACACTGACATAGTTTTAAGATGGAGCACTGCTGTCCCACACAATGTGAGACATACTGCATCCAAAACCCTCACTGTGCAGACAATGAGTTCATCGATTTTGACAACCTGAGCCCCCTTCTAGTGTGGGAATGTGTCTACATGCAGGAAATGACTGTAATCTAAGAACAAATCTCTCAACTTGTGGGTGTTTAAGATCTCTGGTTTGAGTCTTAGCTATCTCAGCGTGTTATTGTATCATTTCTACGTTTTATACCTGCTGGGCCTTGAGCGCCCTGAGGTCCCTGTGGCCCTGGTGGTCCAGGAGGTCCTGCAGGCCCCACACCAATGCTTCCTGGAATACCAGGTATTCCAGGGATGCCCGGTGGGCCCTGTGGGCCTGGGGGACCGGGGGGGCCAGGGGGGCCTGGCACAGACCTTTTCTTCCCTGTGCAGACAGAAAGCAAAATGGTTGGCACATAAAAAAATGAAGCAGATTAATGTTTTGACTGTCTGTTTATAAAGCATCTGTACAGATTGTAAATTCAGATAAGAAGAACAGCAAGAATAATGTCAGAATTCTTTCATGAAGGATGGAGCGAAATATTGAAAGCTTGCCATTCACTTTAAGCAAACATTATAGGATTTTGGATAGACTCTCGAGAAAGCAGACCGCAAGCAGCAGTCTAAGCGATGACAAATACAACTGAAATTTAGGCAGAATTTTGAATCACCTTTTTTCCTCTCTTTCCTTTTTTCCTTTCCAGTCGATTCTGTAAGAAACAAAAACAGTGTGATTAAACTTGAAATGGTCTCTTGAACAATTATCATCTCAGATAACATCATGGGTATCTAGCTCATTCTAGGTATCCTAAACAGGCTAAAATAACAGATTCATGATGTTGTGCGCTCAACACTGCAGTGGAGGTATGTCAGTCTGTGGTATCTTCTAGTGTAGTAATTTGTAAGTGTGGTTTCACCTCCTCTGTATGAACAAGTGCCTTAAGCATTCACAGGCAGTGGAACTGGAGAAGATCATTAGAGAGATACTTTATCCTGCCAAAATCCTTTTCTTTGAATTAAGCCCAGATGGAGAATGCAGATGAAAGTCTGTGTGCATGTGTTTGTGCGCGTTCTAGATGTTGGGGGGGCATCTATTGTATGTCAGCGCTTGAAAGACAAAATGCACTTAGTGTGCTGCTGCGTGTGTTCTGTGTGCAGCTGAAGAATCCTTTTCAAAATGCCGTCTCGCTGTTCTTGTGTTTACCATGTCATTACAACTACAAAGGCCATTTAACCTTAAAACCTCACAGTTTGAGTCCCCCTCAAACATATGGCCAGCGTTTCTCCTCTGGCTAAATGACTGGATGCATCCGCATAGATTTCTCTTAACGAGCAGCCCTATCTGGAATCTGGTGCCCGTTAGAGGAGTGGAGAGAACGTACACACACACACACACACACACACACACAAACACACGGTACACACACACACATCTAAGGCTGAGATTACAAAAGCCTTTGTCTGTGTGCTGAGAGCAGAAGAGAGACCTGGGAATGATTAGTGTTTAGAGGCTCGGGACTTTACTGATTTATGTAGAAAGTCTCAAAGGTGAGTTTTTTCTTCTAATTTAAACACAATTACTAAACTTCCCCCCAAGTATTCAGTGTCACGCCACAGACATTGGAATGCCTTGTGATCATGCTGCACTTGTTGCACTCAGACATGGAACTTCAAAGCCTTTGCCTTTTATTTGCATAGCTCACATTCTAAACAAAAACTACAAAAGTAATTTTAGACATATTGGCCATATGGTTTTGTCACAGAACTATTGATTACGATGAATCAATGCAGTGGGTTTAATGAAAGCCATCAAAGTTGAAGATGATAACCCAGATGTCCACCTGGTTTTCTAAAATGACTGCATGTTCCCACAAGTGATCTTTTTTTCTTTTCTTTTTTCTGGCAGTTCAGGCGTGACCGATAACACGTTTGGATTCCAAAGCCTTAATCTGCTTAGATACAAGAGATATTTTGGGGACCTGATATTATTTTGAGATAGGGGAAATCAACGCTGGCCTTCGCTGTCTGTTTCAAATTGGTAAAACCCTCCCAAACCCCCTCTTTGCTATCCAAGTAATAATCAATCCCATTCCATTTAATCTCTTGCTCTATAAACTCAGCAGCATTATGTGGTGGAGCTGCTTTGTTAAGTAAGCATGGAGCAGTAAAAAAATCCATTCCACGAGAAAAGTGAGAAACCATTAACAAACTGTTTTCAAATTTTAAGAGCCTTAAGCCCAGCATAAATCTGTTATTTACACAGTACCGAATCTTCCTTAAGCAAGACTTACAGAAACCATTATCCCACAGTTTACCAGGCCAGAAAATAGACTGATGCAGGTGCACCAGAGAGCGTAGTTCGTTTAAGGCATTTAAAGCACTGAATATGAAGTTAAGGCCTGAAGAATAAAGATGGGGAGGCAATACAGCTTAAGTATTAGCATACGTCTGTGTCAAGGTGTGATAAAAAAACATTATGTGATGATAAATTCAAAAAAACTGCTCGTACCCGACTCTGGCTGCTTGCCGGGACTCCTTTTCGCTCGCTGAGTTATGCCCCTGTTATCCTTTGTGGCACGGAAGTCGCTATTTCTGTGCAGTAACCTCTCCTGGTGAAAAGGAGAGAAAAGAAAATATTAATGAGCATGGGAAATTTCTGTCGCAGAAAATTCTGGGGTGATTATTCACTTTGAACACAAAGGCTCTCCTCAGAATATTAATACCAGCCGAGGCAACCTTATATTAATTCCAGGAAGCAGACAAAAGCAATAAGTGATACGAGTTTTGGAGAGTGAAAACCATGTTACAAGTGGCCTTTCTATTCTTGGGGTATAATGTTTGCACAGAGACAACTTGAGGCATTTGAAAAGATTTGAGACACTGTCAGCCGGCACATTCATTTGCGGCCAAGTCATTGTCTGCCCCACTGGGACTGTAACCTATCCTGTAACCCAAGTCACTTTTGTCTGCGTTTCTGCAGTTTGAGACAGTCACCTGGACACTGCTGCTCTAAAATTCACCTTTTTATACAAAAGGAGGGCATGAATTGTGGTTAATATGAGAGCAATACCCATTCATATGGCACCTGGTCCCGGCCCTATTCAGAGGTAGCGTGAATACGCTAAAACAACGGCAGCAAAGAAAAGGATGTGATGGAGCTGGTCTGAGCTCACCCCTAGGAACAGGAAAAGCCAAGGAAAAGCAGCAGTGGTGGGGTGTTCCCATGGGTGAGCGAGCGGCGGGACAAACTGCATGCCTGTGTTCTTATGCGACTGGTTCTGGTTGACCTACATTCACATGAACTCTGTAGGACGTGTTGACCTGACTGTAGCACACGCAAGATGGGACCGGCCCTGACAACAAAATGTTTCCTACCAAGGATTCAGAGTTTAAGATTGTTCAAAGTCGCTTTCTGTTAAAAGAGCCAGTTTGTGATCACATCTTTGGAGGATTCCCAGAGGTTGACAGACAAAGAAACCCCGGCCCTGGAAACACACCGCGACCACCCAAAGCCTTGTTTTAGTAGAGCCCCACAATATATGAGATCGCTTTCGGACAGACTTTGGAGTGTCAGCATAAATAACGGTAAGGGTACGAGGTATAAATGCTCTCAACAGCTGAGGACAGACAACCAGACAGCTTGTATTGTACTGGACATCTGCTTAGAGTTTGTATAACTGACATTTCCAAAGCAGTGACACGTGCAGCACCTTAGCATGGATCAAAAGATAATAAATAATGATGTATCAGTCAGTTTCTTCTGCAACAAATGAATCAGACACGCTTACTGACAGACCCTTTGACCTCTCCTTTCCCGTGGGGGTTTATCCCAGTTGGGGTGACGAGATGACATATTCCATGTTTCCATCTGTGACGCTCAAGTAAACATAGTTGTTAAACTCCGCCAACGGCGAGAAATCTCCTTCTGAAAGCGGCGTGAACTCCTAGTGCCTCTTTGTGTGGTTTTCATGCAGAGCCACTGAAAGACCATGAGAAGACAGACAAGAAAAGTTATGTTTCGAGTTTCTTCTCTACCTCATCTCAGATGTGGGAACTCCCCCCTGTGGTGAAGGATGAGCTGTATCATGTTGAACACCCCCCGCTGGCTGTGTTGGGCAAGCTCAAAGGTAGTTAAAGTCTACAGTCCTGACCAGCTGCCAGCCATGTCTGACCTTATAAGCACGGGAATTCCAGCCTGATGGAGGAGTGTGTGTTGGAATGGTTTCTCGACACACAGACCTCCAGATGTTCCCGCGAGCAGCGACATTTGCTGTTCATTTGGCGCACAGGTGTCTCCACATCTCCTCTCCAGCTGTTGGCATATAGGGGGCTTTTACCTCTCAAAGGATTCTGGGTGTGTGTTCAGGCATATGGCATTACACTTTCGTCTGTTCTGACAGCCAAACATGATTCAATAGCCAATTTCTGGGCCGAGATTAAGCTCCAGCAGGACGACAAAAAACAAACAAGCAGTCTGCTAGGCTACTACCAAACTGGTGCAGCTGGGAACAAAGTGATTGTAAACGAGTATTAAAAAAGAAATAATATAAAAATATCACATTATACGACTATGAGAAAATGGTTGTGCGGCATTGTTTGCTTCATTTCACGTCATTACAACATTTACAGCGTTCGTGCCCTTCAAAGGCACACAGAGTTACAGTAAATCAGGATGACAATGTGTTGGTATGTATGCCAAGTGCCAACTATTGAGTAAACCATTCTTTTTCAGAACAAGGGAAAAATGCTATTAATTAGAGGGCTCTCGAATCTTCAAAGCATGGGGGGTGCTGTTATGCTCAGAGGATGAGATTCCCCGTTGCTCCGTGAGGATATGACTAAATTTCAGTCACCTCAGGGGTGTGTAATTTTCTGACGAGCAGACTTCATTCTTCCCTATTAACACTTAATATCACAACGCCTTGTATTTCTGCCCGTTTCTGCACGTATACACTACTGAGACTCCACGACATTCACAACATTTCAAGCTGATTATGGTAATAAAATGCTATGGCTCACGCCTTCAGTCCTTCTTGCTCACATTTGCGCTACAAATACAGACATTTGTGGTTACAGTGACGCCTTTAATTTTGACTGCTCGTCCAAGATTTAGTCACTAAATTGCGGTCAAGAATGCGAGGTTACAAAAGTTGAGGAGGTTAACCTCAGGACTGGTGGCTGAGAGTGCCAGATGTAGAATGGATGCCCATCACCGATGCATTACTAACTTTAAAGGCATGCATACTTTTTTGTGGACTGAAAGCTCATAATACTGCTGTGATTCACACTCCTGGACAGATTCAATGACAGCATGTTTTCCTCTTAAATATCACCCAGAAGGAGTGTCCCTACCTCAGTCAGCCAATATCAAACGCTGCTCTCTGGAAGGGACATGTGTTTTGAACCATAACTTGGGTAATTTAATAACAGCATCCATAGATTGTCATCTAGAAAAGCTGTGGAACTCAACCTGAGGGAAATGTTGCCTGTCAGCAGCCAGTCACATTCAGACTGTTGCAACACTTGCTGGCAAAGTGATGCCGAGCTGAATGCTGTGAATGCCTCAAGAATGTATTATTTTGGTAGATGTTTGCGACTCTGGACTTAATCTTGGGCGTCTTCTTCGTCTGCCTGTCAAGACTATTCTTATATGGAAAAGTTTGCAGAGATATGAGGACCTCTGAAGTTTTTACCTCCTCTGCCTTGTGCTTTTATGGCACTTGCATCCATGCTGATTAATCCCTGATGTGTAGGGCCTGCTCTATCTGTACACATGATACCGCTGTTTTAACTAATCATGCACTGGTCACGATTAAAGTAGATGTGGGTGACAGCCCACCCCGGCACTCCAGATACTCCAGCATACATGCTGCTGAGGACTTTGTGTCCCATCAAACTGACTTTTTTAATAGCCGTTAACTAGACTCCAGATGTTTCAGCATCTGTTCTTTGTGAGACTTTGAAGGCATACATCAGAGGGGAGAATTATTTCATATAATGGTTATAAGAAAAATGTTAGGCTCAAATATTAAACGCTAACCAAGCAAACACAACTCTGTGGATTGAATTTCATAATGTCTCACTCACTAAGGTCAGCCGACTCCTGAGTGACACTTACTCAGTCATGCCCTGCATCGCACCTCTCTCACACACACACACACACACACACACACACACACACACACACACACACACACACACACACACACACACACACACACACACACACACACACACACCCACACACACACACCCACACACACACACACTTTTTACTGTTGAGAACTGTGCAGATCTGCTGGACAGCTGGAATTTACTGCCTTGCTCAAGGGCATACCCACTGTGGCTGTGAGGGGTGTGTTAGTGTTTGTTCAGTTCCCAGACCCAGATCATAAATGACCACATCATCTGCTCTCATTAAGAAGCGAATACGAGGATCTGAAAATGTGTGAGATGTTAAGTGGTGCATAATGTTTATGTGCTTGTCAGAAATTTCTCCAACAAAGATCTCACCATTACTATTGGCCCAATGCTTTATTGTATATCTTCCTGTTTCAGTCAGTATTACTGCCAGCAAAATATCTGATGATCTATAAACCTTTCATGAGCCAGTTTAGATAACAGAACTATATTGTTTCCATTTCTGGTCCAAAACCGATAAAATAAAGGATTAAATAAAGTTTTATAGACTTCCTGTCAGGTACAGATACGCTCAAATTGTGTTTTATTGTTACAAATTTGTTTTGATGGCATTTGCCGTTTTGTCTTATTTTCTTTACTTGCCTCACATCATCCCATAAAAGTTACAAGCAGCTCCTCTTCTGTTCATAGAGAACTGATCAGAGACTTTATAGTTATATACAGTTTTGGGGAGTTTTTAGTCTCAGTAACTTTCTTCAGCTCAGGTGTGCGTCAGTAAACTCTGCTAAACTTCGCCAAAAATGCCTTAAAATACTGACGGACTGTAAAAGAAGAGGTGGAAAGTGGCTGAACTACAGCAAGATAATACATTTAATAAAATTGATTAAAATTTGGTGAAAAATAGAATTGAAATTTGATATCAGTAGAGTGAAACTTAATTTGCCTCCAGGATAAACACAGAACTGTGTTTTTTTCTAAACTCGAGCGTGGACACGTTTTGACATAGAGATTAAAACTTTTTTCCTTTACGATTTTCATTTCTAATAAAGAACTGTTGCGTGATTTCAACACAGGCAAAGTTCTCTTTCCATTCTGTTTGACTCACAAAGCTGCTAATTGACACAGCTTAACCAAAAATATGTCTGGATTTCCATTGGGTGCACTGTTTACCAAGGTTGATTTATGTCCGACACTGACCAACCCAGTTGAAAATTGTCTGACAGGCACTGAATTTGGTTTGCAAAGCTGTTTTTACACAATGACAAACCACACTGCTTGTATTTTTCAGTGTTCGACCACAAAGCAGAATGAGTCCATGTGAACAGAGGTCACACACTTGATGTTACAGTATATGACAACAAAGCCTATACACTCTCTCTGTCATATCAGATAAGAGTCGATATTGTTTGCATATTCTTTCCATTACCAGATTGTAATTGGTCTCTGTTTTCGAGGAATACTCTTCACGTTCTGTTGCACTTGCATGTTGCATGTATGCCTGCCATCACATCAAATATCATTTGTGCTGCTCAAGGCCCTTTGATGGAGACTTGTGTGAAAAATCCAATAAACAATTTTTCGGCCTACAAAAGGGCTTCTTCAAAGCAAATGCCTGAAAAGCTAACAAGTGCGGCCGCTGCGTCCGAATGCCACATGCTCCTGTTTCTCCAACTATGTAAACTGTGGGATGTGTAATCAGAGTTGTTTAATGCAGACATCTGGTATAGACAGCATCACAGCGCTGTTAAATATTTACAGCCTGGCGACAGTCTTTCACCTCATGAAGAGTCACCATCTGGGTTGAATACCAGGCCCATCTCACTCGGCTCTAACCAGGGAAACCACTACTATCTAAAATAAGCTTAGCAAAGGACACACTGAGGGCTAAATGAATAGGCTCGGCTTCCCACTTGTGAAAGGAAAATGAAATGAAAGGAAAATGTTACAAACCCCCAAATACCGGCAGTGGACCTTGAAAATCTTTCTTGCAGAGAAATAAGTGCCTCCATCCTAAATAACCTGGATTCTTCTCAGGGACTATCAAGTTGATGGTTCCGGACAACTACATTTTCAGCCAATGCCCCCATCCCCCACCTCTTCCACACACGCACACTGGATAATTTTCTCTGCAAAAAACGGTAACACAACTGGTGACACATGAGAGAACTGAACAAGCAACGCAAATCTGAGACCTCCACTTTGGTCCCTTTGTACTGATGAAATTAGGGAGTGTGCAGGCAGCGGCGGCGGCGGTGGTGGTGGTGGGGGTTGTTGCCAAAGCCACAGACAACACAGTGAAAATTCAATCAGGCTGCTGCCAGAGAAGAAAACACATGTGAGACCGGGCCTGGCTCTGCTCCAAGTACCAACTGCCCCATCTAAGTCCTGATGAATTTACATCAGCCCTTGGGCTTTGCACCTGCTGGTGATCCAGTTAATTTTCTGTCCACCTGCTCCAGCACACTGACTGACCCGTCCCTGTGAATCCAGCTGGGCCTAACTTTTGAGCATCACCTCTGCCTGCTACAGGAGGAGGGGGAGCTCTGGAATCAAGACAAATTGGGTTACATGTGATTTGATTACAGGGGGAAAAGCTATTTTGCAGGTAAATGAGTTAAAAGTGGGATTTAACAAACAAAATTCTTGTTTTATGAAGGGAACATCTGGACCATACCCATCCTCCCTGATCTGCCACCCACCCCTCACCCCCTGTCTCCGGATGTGTTAACCTCAACGTTGGCCAGGTGACAGACCTGAGGCTCATACCTTAGTGCATCTTTTCTCTTTTTTCTCTCAGGAGGCTGAGTCACAGACAATTCAAGACATATTCGCGTGATAACGGAGCTGGCAAAGATTAAAAAAACAAAACAAAAAAACTTCGTGACAAGCTACTGTAAAATAAGTTGCCCAGAAACATGCCATGACAGAGCGCAGGCACAGAACCTGACACCGTGATACGGGAACAGGAGGACTGAGGTGGAGGTGAACGAACACGAACTGCCTCCGTGTGAGGAATGAGAACAATGTGTTGAAGAAGCTGCTTCGTTATTATTTATTTGGGGAGGGGGGGGGGGTTGTTTTTACCTCAGGACCCTCTCCTCCTCCTCCTCCTCCGCTGCCGCTACTGCCGCCGCCGCCTCCTGCTGCTCCTCTGCCGCCGGAGTCCAGCCGCGGGGGGCCGAGCGAGAGCACCGCCACCGGGTCAGCCAGGTCAACCCCGCTCAGCGTCAACATGGAGTCCCGCTTCTGGTGGATAATCTCCCGCTTGACTTCGGAGCGCAGGTCCATGTAGCAGACGAGGGTGACGGCGTGCAGGGTCAGCGACAGCAGGAATAATCCCAGGAAGACGACGCTGCCGCTGCCGCTGCGACCCCTGCACTTCTTGCCGCACGTGCAGGGCGCCGCTCCGGGCATCACTTTGTCCGGGAAATCCTCCGCGTGGGGACCGTCGCGTGCCATAGTGGGACGGAGCGCGAGTGGGACGCTCTCTATCTCGGCATGCTCGGCTCGTCGGGTGTCGCGCGGGCCGCGGCTATTCTTTAACGTGGAGACTCATCGGTGCAGCAGCCGCAGGTCGCTGCGAACTTCTGCGAGTGTCTGTAGTAACAATGACGGACCCGCCCACCTCCGCTGCGATTGGTCCGGGACACTCACTCACGAGCCCGGGCGAGCCGGGCCGGAGGTCTTCTTCTGGGGGGGGGGGGGGGGAGCTGCACGCCACCAGGTGCAGTAGTCGAGCGACACCCAACGGACAAAGCGAGTCTCTGCAGCGCCTGTGAGAGCCTGATAATGACAGCGTGTTGAATCAGAATCAGACCTGGGGTTTACTGCAAAGTAGCTTTGCACATACAAGGAATTTGCTGTGGTGTGTTTGTGCAAGCATGAATCCAAAATATAAGAACAGGAGACATTATAAGATAGAAAACATATAAACACGAGAAAAGAGTGTTGTAAACACTAGAAAATGATTGTGCAATATGGTAGATACTTACAATTTGAAGTATGTGCAGTTGTTAGTCATGCAATGAAGTGATGGGGTCCCAGGCTTTTTAGATGAGGCCAGCAGCAGTTGGGTTTTTTGTGGCGTGAGGTTTTTGTCCTGTTGGTTCTCAGCCTCCTGCCAGAGGGAAGTAGCTGAAAGAGTTTGTGTCCAGGGTGGGAGGTGTCGGCCACAATCCTACCTGCATGCCTCAGAGTCCTGGAGGCATACAGGTCCTCGAAGGGAGGCAGGCTGCAGCCGAGCACCTTCTCGACGGAGCGAATAACACGCTGCACTCTGACCTTGTCCTTGGCAGTAGAGCAACAGCGTACCATACAGTGATGGAGGAGGTGAGGATGGACTCTCAGTTCATCATTCTGTGTCTGTTTGTTGTGTGAGTATTACTCAGGCAACAACACCTTCCTCGGTGATTAATCTCCTGAAAGCCCAATACTATATTGTTTACGCATGTGTTTTAAGTTTTTCGGACTTACCATTTTTCATGGGTGCACTTTGTTTGGCGCTTTGTTTTGTTGTGTGGGTGGCACACGGAGTGGTGGTCCCGTGTGAGGAATTGATTGGAAACCCTGGTAAATACTGCCCGGTGTTGTTATTGAAACGGAGCGAGCGACAGGCAGATCCATCATGCAATCAAAGAGTGGAAAAGCATGGCAAATGATCTCCTTAAACAGGCAACATGTTGCATAATTGTTTTTAATTGCATCTGGACCCTGTCAGGGCCCGGCCTGGAAGAGAGTCAATGTCACAGTGAGGTCAGCACAGCTCTGTGTACAACACCATCAACTTCTCTAAACACGTGTCACTCAGCTCTGAACTCTGGGAACAGTTTGGCATTTATGTTACCCAAAAGTCAGGACGATGCTTTAACAAGATTGAATGTGGCACCGCGGTTTCTACATTTTCAACATCCAAAAGCCAACCTTAGTTTTGTTCTTTTCAGATGTCGACACTTTGATCTCTGAAGCAAGGAACCAGAGGTAGCCTGTGGATCAGTCTGTCCTTGAGGCTCAGGATGATGAAACCAGTGCACTGAGCAGGCTGAAACTTCAGGGGCCTTGATGGATCGCCAGCTTAGATTAGTCTTTGGGCAAGTGCCACATACCATTTGTCTTTATTTCTTTGGGACAAAACCTGACATTTGCGTGTACCTGACCTACAAGGAGGTACACGCTCTTTCATGATATGAGCTCACGTTGACAGACACTGAGTAATTGCTGGGTGTTCATTGGCTATTGTTGTAGGAAAGTAATGGAGAAGAATGACTTTTTGAAGATCAGAAAAAGGTATTTCATCACTGTGAAATGTGTCCTGCATTAAGTTGATTATTCCAAAAAGGTGAGCGTATATTATTACATACCTCTGGGTTGCTTTTGTCCACACTTATTCTGCATCACAGTAGATTTATCCTCAGCATGATCAGTCTCATTCCTTCGACTAATGCAGAAAAAAAGTGATTCTAGTCAGCTGCCACTGAAGGGCAGCATTGCCAAGCCATAAATCAATAACAGCGCTTATCAGTGTCCTGATGAACTTGGACGTAAAACATATAAATAGCTTCATATTGGCTGAATGATTAAATTTAAATACATACTTGTATTTTATGCTCTGTATGTAGAGCATCATATGGTTTCTCTGTTGACTGTTGATTACAAATTGAGCATCCTCCTTCCCCATCTCCAGGGAACTCATTTCTCCATTGTTAGCGTATGAGATAGTGAAATGGAAGAGAGAAAGACAATCAAAGTAACCCTCACAGGGCCTGTGACTGAGGGCTCAGCCTAAGCATGTTTGCCACGCTTTTCATCCAAGCAGCAGGCACAATGACTTTCAGAAGCAGATCGTTCAGGGCTGGAATAGTTAGGCACATGCATCTTCCATAATTTCAGCACATTTATTTTAGAGGAAAGTTAATTTATATGTACGAGGAGCTGCTTTAGGCTGTTTCATCTATCAAATGTATTTTCTAAATCTTTTGTCAATGTTTGTTTTGTGGGAAGAGGAGGTCATGCAGCCCCGAGGAGAAGGTCACATTTGACATAATGCCACTGTCTGAGTTCTGTTTATCTGCTGCCTTGTTTCAGACACACAACATTCAAGCCTGTGCCAATTAAAATTTGTTTTTTTATGCATCGAAAAGCGAGGGAATAATTCTCATAACATCCCCTGGGCCTCAATGCAGCATTCATAAATGGTGTGCCACTCTATCCTCTCTGAGCTTATAACAAGATTTAGAGGCTTTTCCTGCCAGATGATAGAGTTTTGCAGGAGGAATAGGCACACTCCTATTTCACCGTGGAGAGCTGAGTGGTGGGCAGATGCTTGTGGCTTCAACAAGCTGTTCGAAGAGTGATGGCTGCCTGGTCTCAGTTAAAGAGGTGCTACCTGTAAATTTCTCCTTTCTCCTGTTCTCATTTGTAAACTGAGCATAAATCAAAACCAAATATCAATGGCCGTTATTGGGATTCTCGCCAAGTGATTCATAGCTAATAGAATAACATCATCACATATCACAGTGAATTGTTTTAAATGCTCCCTGCTTCATACATTACCTCCTCAGGAGTCATTGCTTCTGCGCATTGGTTTGCTTAGGTGTGACCTTGACTAATTGATATGCTGTGGTATTTGATTTCCTACCTATAAATCTCTTGTAGATTGGAACATGTCTCCCATTTCCCTGAACAATGATTCATTCACTCTCATTGCAGGTGTCTGTCTTAAAGGGATAGTTCACTCAAAAAATGGAAATTCACTAGTCTACTCACCACTTTGCCGATGGAGGGGTGGGTGAAGTGTTTGAGTCAACAAAACACTGGTGTGTCCATAAGCCGGCATCATTTACATAATGTTTTAGCCTAAACGTCCGCTGTGATCCTCCTAGTCTGGAGCTGCGTTCATGTTTGCACCCCCACACAGCACAAGACGAGACCAGCCAGAACTCGCGATAACTGCACACCTATGTTTACATGCTACCAGAACTTGCAATACACACAACATATAGAAGTGCTGGAGTTTCAGCTCTCAACAAGGGCTTTTGTCAGTTCTGAAATAACATTTCAGGTCTTTAAACCGTTAGCAAGTATGGTGGTATATCCCTGTCTTTTTGTGTCGTGCTGGTATTGTGCCTTCACCTCACTCTCTTGTGCTTTTTTCTTTTTGCAGACTGTCATGTGGGACTCGGTATAGAATCATTGTGGGTAAATCGAATATATTTCTCTTTTAACTCCACACAGAATTAGTATGGTTGTATTGTGTGTTTTCTCAAGGCAACCGTGTTCAGGGGAATTAGCAAACAATATCATGTTAGAACTGGATTTATTCATTACCTGTTTTTCATTGTATATGAGTCTCCAGTGTTGCTACAGGAAGAAAACATTGGGTGGGGAGACATATTCAGTTTTCAATTAATGCTAAAATTTAAAAATACTCCATTACAAATAAAAAATATGCTATCTTACTCAAAGAAAAAACTGAAGAATTAAAAGCAACGTTGTCTCAGGGAGTTAAAGTAGGACTCCTCTCAGTGTTATATATATATATTCTATTATGTAGCTGGTGAAGGATCTCATTTTAACTGCTAACAATAATAACAATTCATCACATTTTATACATGGAAATTACCTTTTTATATGTAGCCTGCTTTTAAAAATGCAGAGCTGGTATTTTCATTTCCTTCTCTAATATAGTGGTGTAAGTATAAAGCCAAATATGTAAAAAAGGTGAGCACTTCCAAATTACACTTGTTCAATAACATTGATTTTTTTTCTTTGGCCACTTGGGAGCAGCAAAACAAGCTGCAAACACAACATTAGTATGCCAATATACTATAACATTGATATGGAGACCAGCAGCTTAATTAAACACAGAGCAAACATGGAGCAGCATTAGCATTTGGAGTCATGCGTCTGTCTATACCTGATGAATACAAGTCCAGTTTCCACTCGGTCTTTGGCTCTAATTTTGGTTTCCTGAGGGACCATGTGTGTTTGTGTGCGTGTGTGCGTGTGTGTGTGTGTACTGCTAAATGCTCTATTATATTCACCGGCTAGTCACTAACTTTATCTGTCTGCCATTTGGTCCTGGGTAAGCACGCACATTGGGTTTATCGAGGCTTTTGCAAAGAGAAATGCTGCCTGCTGGTGCTGGAAACGATGCTTCGTGAGTATCGAGACGGAACAAAAACAGTGAAGTTGGAGGCCATAAAACCAAAACTGAGAGAGGATAAAACCATTTATATTGTGACTGTAATAGACACAGAGTCATATCAATGCATGCAGCTTTAAGAACAATGTTTAAGTAAATACGTACATTTTGCTACGTGTTTTGACTGAAATTGCCATATAGTCCAGACACTTGAACTTTCATGAAAAAAATCTACACTTTCATTAAAAATGCCAAGTGCTCGGTGTTTCAGGCAATTTATTAAACAGGCTGTCTTTTTTTTTTGCCCTGCCTTAAGCTCAGCAGTGCTCTGTGAGTAACCTTGTCTGTTACACTGCAGAACCATTGGCAGAGACACGATTCTATCATTGTAGCTATTAATGAAAAGCAGAGGACCATGCGAGACACACTTAACACGACACAGGGTGAAAGAAAGAAAGAAAGACAGAAAGAAAGAGAGAAAGACAGAAAGAAAGAAGGAAGGATTTAATCACTCATGATGCTACCTGCTCAGCAACTAGCTGGTGAACATATGGAGCATTTATCAGTTTAACACCCAGTTTTTTCCCTCAGGACGTCTGGTGGCCAGAAACATTTCTCTAATGCTAATGACACTCCATGAATATACGTATGGCCCTTAGTTATTGCTGCTTTATACAAGTAAAGTTGAATGTGTCAGGAAACACTTGACTTTTTAAACATCCAGCAGATATTGTGAAAGAACTTAAGTCTTTGTTTGGAATCATGTATCTGGTCTCCTGATGAAACAAACATGTTTTTTTTGCTCTGTTTTTTGTCTCCACCATCTCCAGTAAATATATGAACCTTTTCACTTATGGATATGTGACCAATTGTTAAAACATTGATAACTAATATTAATCAGTGTCTTAGCCAATTAAAATACACCGATTAAGTAATACACAGGTTAGATTATCAGCAATGTAAATTACACGTCCACATTAAAACACCATAGTACAGAGTTTCTCCAACTCTGTGTCTTTAAATTTAAAAAAGGAAAAATCATAGGATATGAGTCAGAATACTTTAAGCCATTATCCCACTCTGATTTTTTTTATGCCTCGCTGCCAGCTTGGTCGTCAGAGGAATGTTTACATTTTGGGTTTTTAGGCATCAGATTGCTCGGTAACCCGCAGCAGGTACAGTGATAGAGAGATCATTTAGACTATCTTCTTGTAGACACTTGTATATCTTGGATGTGCTATGAAGCTGAGTCCAATAAAGAGGTGAAATACGAGTGAGAAGCATGTTTATTTCAGCCGTTATATGTGCCAGGACGATGGTTTACGGCCTCTCTGGTTCCTGGATGTTTTCCACGCTGCTTGTTTCTGGGGCTCATGTGAGGCTGCCACCTCTGAGAGCACAACCTCTGCCAGCCTCAATAAACAGTCACCACCCATATCAGAATCTCTAAACCAGACAGTATGAACAGCATGATCAAGAGGCACACCTGAGGTGAACCCAGAGGTAATCTACCTTTCAGCCCATCTCTCTGCGCTGCTCTCTTTGTTTATTTATCTCTCTGTCTTTTATGTTTTACTGGTTTATATTTTCTCCTGATTTTAAAATGGGGAGAATAGTTTTGCAGTGTCACACTCAATGAATACTCAACCATATCATGTCATGATAATCTAGCACGCTCGTGTGCCAGGGTTTTCCATTTCCTACCCTGTGACCTTAGTCCATTTCATATACTGCCAACAGTGCACTTTGTCACCCATCCTTTTTTTCTTCTGTCTCCCTCAATCTCACTCTTATTCTCAACTTGGATCCCAGCACAGTCATTGCTGGGAAGAAAAATATCCGTTTGCTCGGGTCAGTGTTCATAAATTTTTCTTCCTCACGGGGTGAGTTCACCTGTACTCTACAAGATGAATGACTTGAGAGCTCTCACTGGGAAATTGCTGTAGTTAAACAATACAATTCTCCCCTTCCACCAAACAGCTGAATGGGCAGGCTCAAAAAAAGTGAATGGGAGGTGTGAAAAGGCCAAGCACCGAAAGTAATTGCTGTTGTGTTCACCAGGGAGAAAGAAAACAACTTACAAAAGAAGTTGCTTGCAGCACATCATGAGGGCAACCTATCAAATTGCCCTGGCAGAAGTTGCTTGGGTTGAATCATCAAATGAACCGATTCATATTCTCACAACACAAAGAGCAGCATTGATACCTTCACACACTGTTGACTTTAAAAAGCAGCAAGTGACAAACGTTAATCATTTAATCATCATCATTTAATGTGTTGTCAGTAAACCACACACACGCACACACACACACATTTCAGGTAGATATTTGATGGTATAACAATGGGTTGAAATATCATGATTGGTCAACCGCATATTGGCAGGATGTGCTACTGTGGCTCCATGCTATGATCGCTATAGAGCAGACTGATTACAAATGCTTTAAATGTCAATGTCGTAAAATCTATCGTTTATACCAAAGCACTTCCAAGTGTTTTTTTGTTATACTTGTTATGAATGTGAAAAATATTCAGTAAGAATCAATACCCATACAATTCATTTGCTGGATCTCAGTAAGTGATACTATGATATTGTTTATGCAGGAATCCCAGTGGTTCCACATATGTTGATATTAAGCTGTCTTTTCTTGTCCTAAATGTACAGTTTCGAACATTGATGCTATCAGTTATGATAACAAAGCATGGCTGTCAGACAACGAGTCTATGGTAACAAATTTGTAGAAGGTCACCACCCATTTTACAGAAGAGAACATCCAGACTGAAGTCAACTTATTAGTTTAGTATTTCTTTGTAGTCATTTTGAGTTTGACTTTTTCTAGGCTGCCCTTATCTCCTATGGTCCCTAAACCTGTGTCTGGTCAGGCTGCTCAGCAATCCACCCATCAGGTTATATTTCAAAAACATTGGCCTCACAACCTGTTCCAACAACTGGATCCTCAGTCTCCCACAGAATGTGTGTGGTTGAAAATGTGGCGTCCAAGAAAAAGTGTGGGGTCTGACAACTTGGCAGTGAACCGATGATTTACAGTCAGTGCTGTGAAGTACTATAGTGTATGGAATCAACCAGACTGCATGGAGTTTTTGGCAGCATACTAAGTTTAAGGTCGAGAAATAAAAGAAAGTGGTAATTAACAAGCAGAAATATGCAGTTTTGAGGCTTAGTCATTGAAATCATTCCCTCAGATACTTCCTCAAAGCTGCTTTCAAATGTGCACTGAACTTTAGACATTTTCCAGAAGATTTCCAGAGAAGCTGTATGCGAGAATGCAAATGTCCAAGTGAGCTTCTCCCGGAAAATGTGTAAGTGAGTGTGAGATAATGGCTGGAAAATGACGGGAGAATTCACATTGAGCAAGTGGGTGTGTTCATGATGTTTCTAACACATAGGAGTGTGATTCCTGCAGCGGAATTAACACATCATGTCCTGCCTCCTGCATGCTCTATCTAGGCACCCCCCCTGAATGTTCCAGACATTTTCCTCTTGTTGTGAACGAATCTGACCCAGACAATCTCCCGCTGCATTCTTCATATGTGAAAGGCAAAGTTGGGAAAATGTCCAGACCCAATTTCTCAGACATTTTATGGAGTTCATGATGAAATGGCTCCAGACAGGAACATCTCTAGCACAGAGGCAAATTGAAGGCCTAATATACAGTGGGTTACATGTGCTACGGCTACAGCTCGTTGATATAAAAATGTTTCTTGAATAACTTTCCTCTCCTGTATTCAACACATGCGTTTCATGGTTTGAATGTAATTTAAACACCAACCCCACACGCTGCTGCTTCTGTATTCTTGACATCGGTTAGCACATGTGAGCGTGCAGACGCGACGGTTATTTATAGATGACGGTTGGCTTCACAGGATGTATTACCAGTTAAATTAACAATCCAATAAGTAAACCTTTTTGTTTCAGATTTATTACAGGTGTCATTATACATGGAGCCCGAGGCTCTCAATGATTTACTTGTTTCAAACTATTGAGATTTAATGCTGCCAAGTCCTGAAAGCCTGTTAGTGAACTACAATGACCTGAATTCATTGCACCTATATGAAACAGTGCATCTGTGTGTCAGAGCATCAGTGCAGCACTGATTTGTAGTGTCTGTGGGCTGAATTGGAAAAGAGTGTACGTTTGAAATGTAGCCTCCATGTTGTCAGTCGGACGACATTAGCTCATACGACTGGGCTTTGTCCAAAATGATCTATGTGGTTGTTGCAAACCCTAAATATGCAATTTAATGCAAATTAAATGGCACGAGTTAAATTCATTAATAAATTCACAAGCAGGGAATGTGTGAGATAAGTATTTTCACCTAAAAATAAATCTCAAAAAGTGCAAGTGTATATTTTTTCATTCAAATTTGTGAAAGGAGTTTAAAGGAGCTCAACATTTTTGCTCTGAATATCCCAGTCTGACCTTGAAAAGGGCCTCAAAGCTCCAGCTGTCACTTTGTGTTAAGACTTTTCTGCTGATGATCTCAGCTCCTTCACGCCCTCCATCTCCTTCCCTCCATCTCATTATCTCTCCAAATATCATAACTTATTCAGAAGCCCTTAAAAGGCAGACTATACCCTGACACAGCAATATCCAACAGGAGTCCGCCAGTTCATTAAAAAACCTCATCAAACACGCACAACACAAACACGCGGATAGACACACGCGCACGCACACACACTCAAGCTAATTCAGCTTCCTGGGGAGCGTTGCCCAGTGGAGCTAACAAGTTTCCCTCAGCTCTCATATACAGAGCTGGATGTTGTCCCCTCTGAAAGAGCTGTCATCAGAGCACACTGCATGACATGTAGCCTGGCCTCAGCCTGTGGCATTTGAAAAGAAGTTCGCTGTCCACAACCTGCGAGCAACCTGTGCACAGTTGGTGTGTTTCAGGCAGAGCTGCCGACATGAAAACCTTTGCATTATGTCGTCAACTGTCACACACCCTGATAATTTCCCCTGCTGGCATACAGCGTCTAAATTACCCGCACCTGGTCGGCATGTTGGTTTCATGTTTTTGATGAAAATCACTTGCCAAGAAAGAATGCTTTTCAATAGTCTCTCAGTAGAATAGCTCAGGGCTTTATTAGGGACCATACGCCTGTCTGACAGCACACTCCTGATGTTGTGTTAAATCCCATATGCAGCTGTGTGTTACTCAGAGCGTCTTAAGGTATGTGTGTGCGCGCATGCTGTTGGGTAAACGGCCCTCTTCAGCTTTATTACCTGGCCATGAATCATGAGCCTTCATTACAGCCTGCTCATTGTGCTCTGAAGGTTAAGCAAACCAATTAGAGTTCCCCACACGCCGTTGGGGTTCTCAGCAACAACTGCATCCCCATGTCTTGCATTTTAAATAGGCAAACGAGAGCCGGGATTTAACATTAAAAAAAAAAAAAAAAAAAAAAGGATGTGAGAGGTAGGCATGAGGATGTTTAGAAGACTGAAGGGTTCACTGGTGGCGGTATGAGAGAGAAGAAAGAAACTATGGCAGAAGAAGAAGATGAGGGGGGCAGGAGGAGGAGGAGGAGGAAAGAGTCTATCAGAGAAAGAAAAGAGAGAAAGAGAAAGAAAGAAGCCCTATTAAAAGAAATGACACCGTCATGGTTCACTGAGTGCCTGCACTGGGCGGCAGTACCCTTGTGCTTAATGCTTTCTGGCTGTCAGCGCCACAGTCAGCTGCACTGCCTGGCTGCTCCCAGGGGGAAACTGTGTTGGTCTATGCTCTCGATTAACTTTGCCGCTTATTAGAATAGATACTGGGAAAGGACTCAGCGAACCAAAGAGCAGATCCGATAGAGTGCAGGCGCAGCACACTGTAATCATAATGTGAAGTGTAATTTAGAGAGTTCCTCAACAAGTCAGATCGGAGGTGTTGATACAGGATCAGATTTGAACTCCTTATGCACTGGTTTTCCCTGATAAGTCCTTTTGCAAATATAATATGGAACAATCAAATGTTTAATAACCAGCTACATATTTTACTGACATGAGTCCTGACATTATCCAAAATGTTTCCAACAATGTTCAAACCCAGAGAAATCTCAAACTTTATACAAGTTAATGGGACATTTCATTTTGTTTGCCTTTTATTGTGTCATACTCGCTTTGCCCTTTAAAACACACTGCTAATCAGTTAGCCTGTTTTTTTCTTCTACTGTTTGTATTGGTGAACATGAATAAAGCTTTAATACATAACCTCATCTGTGAAGATAATTTGTGCCTGAGTCACGTCAGTTATTTCAGAGATTCATCGGCAAAGGGGATGAAGACGACTACTCCCATGATCCTCAATGCTTCAAATAGTCATCATAAGTCTTTTAATATTGTTTTGATTTAGAGACCACTAGCATTCAAAGTTACATATTGTATGTTTAAAATTAATCAATCCATAATAACCTGCATGCATCTGCATAGAGAAGAATTCAATACCATGTGTTTTAGCAATAGCCCCGCTCATATATTGAAACTACTGTCAAATAAATTATAACTTTCATCCATATGCAAAGTGGTTAAAGATGCCTGAAATAGGTTCTTTTCAGAAGGCACAAAGAAAGGTCATTGTGTTGGCGAGTTGTGACGAGGAGTAGTGTTTAATAGTTTGGGTCTCATGTTTTTTTTTTTTCTTGTTTCAGAAGATGCAAAATTGGCGTGATTGCTGACCTTCTCATAAGTTTGTAGATATTTTAAATAAGCGGGAACAAGCTGCTGTAGGAGAGGAGACAGAGGGACAGAGAGAGAGAGAGAGTGATCTCATCCAGGAGATATAAAGATGTGAGGCTGGGAAATAAGGCTGACGCTGCCACACTAAGTTGCCATATTAGCATTTCAGAGGGAATAGTAGAAGGATCCACTTGCAAACAAAAAGGCTGGATCAGCACTGACTGACAGAAGCAAGCACTAATGTTCAATGTGAAAAAAACCACCCTCCTCCTACTCGTCTTCCTCGTTCTGCTTTTTCCTTCCAGATCCACCCAGCTGAAGATGAATGACTGCAGGCTTTCATTGGGTTCTTTCACATTTCCAAACACCTGTAATAAAAAAAACATGTTTTCTCCAATTTCTACTCTTTTGTAGTAGTTGTGAAAGGTCAGGACCAATTAAGAAGTGTATTTAACTTCACTGTATATTAACCTAATCAACAGCATTACATTTTTTTACGCTAACTTCACCTTAACCAGCAACAACATCAAAATGCTTCTTTTGTATTAATGATAATAATCTATTAATAATTTATAAACCAGATAAATTAACTACATTAATAATTTAACACTGCATAATGACTGCTTTCACTTTAAATACATTTGCCAAGAGCTCTGCTGCAATGCTTCCTCAGGAGTTCTATCTATTTGTAATTTTTATGCAGTGGCTTTAATACTTGCACTACTGCAGTGCCTGTTTGGAATGGACTGTTCGCTAGTCTCGTGGTGATGCTGGTTGCAAAGTAATAACAGCTGCTGAACTCACTTCACAGAACCCTGAAGCTGCGCCCCCGCTGCTGCACAAAGAGCTGTTCACCTGTTTATTCAAAGTGCAGTGAAGCTTGACTCTGTACGCAGAACCCTGAACAGAAGAATCAGTTGTCGTTGCTGTTGTCGAGAACGTGCTGTTGTTGTGACTAGCAACGATGAGTCACAGCCACATCTGCTACCAAGCGCTGGTCGCTTGTTTATTGAAATGTATATTCAAATTTCACCAAATTCTACACTGCACTTCCTTGGGCACTTGACAATACACCTGCTTGGGTAGCTGATAGGATTAACGGTTCTCGAGATATGAGAGCTACACACACACAGGCTGAGATCTCTTGAATTATTAAAAAGAGTCTTAAAAACATCTAAATACTTCTTCACTATTCTGCCAATTCTAAAATCTGAAACTAAAAATCTATAACTAGTTTTTCTTAGTTTCTGAAATGTTTGGAACTTTTTTGAAAATGTCATCTTAATGTTAGCTATAACAATATTTTGCCATATAAAAAAAATGTCTTTATTGGAATCTTTTTGACCTGATGTGCATGTTTGCAGATGTATCACAGGTGTAACAGTCAGACTGTCCAGTGGTCCCTTCCTCCAGACAGGGGTCCCGGCCGCTGCAGCCCTGTCAGCTTCCGCTGCTTTAAAGCGCCACCATCATCAGAAGAAAAGAGCCTTGAAATGCCTGTTAGTGCTGAGCTCCGGTTTCCCATTCACAACCCTCTAAATGCCCCACTCAATGCAACCTGATAACAGCTCCAGGTGTCCTGGTTGGCCTCCAAATAGCTGCCTATAGTCTTCACTCAGTTAGAATGGCTTAGTACTCGCACCCATGCTGTCGGTGTCTCCCTCCTTCGCTTCTACTCCCCCTGTCCTCTTTCATTCCCCCTCCTTTTTACACATCCACTTGTTTTCCCTTCGCCTATCCTCCTACTTCGGATATCTTTGTAAGAGCCTCCTCTAAAGGATGATTCTGCATTGATAAACACGATTACTGAGTTCTTTGACAAAGTCACTTCAGCCTGTATAGTCTTCAGTTCACTGCCTTTCAGCACCAGTTAAGCTGCACGCTGAGATGGGAGTCATGTTTACTGCAGTCAGCAAGTTTATTATGCCTTATATTGCTTCGGTTGCCGCTGTTTCCATATGATTTTTTTGTAATGTCACATCTCTTGGGATAGTTTGTATAAGGCGAGGTAAAACCATTAAAGTTCTTTCTTCTCTATTTTACGGCCTTTGTATATTATTCATGTGCTAGGTCATTCTAGGGAAATTACTTTGGGGCATCCCCGTTCTCATATTGAACCCTAAGGATGTGTATTTCTCTTATTTCTGTTCTTTGTTTGTTGAGTGCAGCACAAAGTTCTGTAGCAGCTGTGAGATTTTGGATTTAATAACCTGCCTTGGAGACAATGGGTCTTGGGGCAGAAGTAATTTCTACAACTATCTTTCCCTTCTTCTATTCCTCGACTGTAGTTGCGTAAGTGGTCAGCCACTAACTCCTTCCATATCCCACTGGAAAACAGCAGTCACCAAAGTTCACTCGTTGAATTAAAACTTGCTCTCTTCTCTCTAGCACCCCAGAGTACAATGCAAATGCTCAGAAGTTCTCCCTTCATTGAAATTATGCGACTGGAATGTGAGAGTGCTAGTTTGACCCAGTTTCTCTATTATCATAAAATGTTGAACATGCAAAAAAAAGGGAAGATGAGCCTTAAAATGAGAAGACCCAGTTTATCCTTGAGGCATAGGGCTGAAATGAAATCTACCCAACCCAGGGAATCTGTTTGCCAGGGAAGGAGACATTCAAGCCTTTTTGATATATTCATGTTCAACTCGTCCACCGAGCACCTGCCTTCATCTCGTCCCTGCCTTCACTTGCTTCTTGGCGTCCTGTGTGGATGGCTCCTGTCCCTCAGGCCTTCTGGCACTTGAGGGTAATGGAATCATGAGGCAAGTATCAGGTAGACATAGAGGATGTGAGTGTCTCTTCTCGGTGTGACTAAAGAGAGTGCTGAGATGTGTCCTCGGCTTCCTGTCAAATTATAACCCCCATAGTGCCATCATTCTCGGCCAGGACTTCGTCTGGTGAATAAGCTGATAAGGTAATGTCATTACTTATCTGCTAATGTACGCAAAAAAAAAAAAAAAGAAGAAATATTTTATAAATTTTAAGCAGCTGCCAGCTTTTTAATTTTGGACTGTCAGTTCTCACTGCCTGCCGTACAACGAGGGAATGATTTAATAGTGCAATTAAAATGCTGTCAAGGGTTTTTAGTTGTGTTTGCATTTGAATTGTATTATTGGCAGCCTTAAAGGCAGTTGGTGCTTGTTTGGAATGACACAAGTCAAAATGCTGGCAAACTGATCATTTGCTTAAACCCTCCCCTGATCACAAGTTCAGCTAATCCAGGGGCGCATGTGTAATTATAAACAGGTGAAGATGACACAACAACAGGCAGTGGTTTACAGGATGTTAACAAGTGACAAAACCAATAGTTGCCGGTTTGAAGCCTGACAAATTTGCTGGATATGACAAACCAGCTTTTTTGAAATTGCTAATAATTTTGGCTCATTCGCTATAATGTGTAAGAATGAAACAGGAAACAGTAACTATAGGCACAGTCAATTGAAAAATGATCCAAATACAGAGCAAATATTCAAAGTGACAGACTTAAAGAGAAGTTCTAACCTGAGAAGTCAGATGTACTTTAGTGAAATTTCCAGTTATTTCCTTAAAATCCATCATTTCTGCTGAAGTAATGAATGGAGCTTTAAGTTGTCAGAAGGAGATAGAAAGTCAATGCTTGCAAGAAAAATTATAAATAAAACAAATCTCTGCCTGCACATTCCACTGATTTTTGCTTCCTGCTATGCCAGCTGTAGGTTTTACTGTGTATTTCTACTGGTGTTTATTCCTTCATTCCTCTCACTTATCTAACACCTTTCACTGCAGATGGTGCAGCAAACAAACAGCAAGCATTTGAGTCATGTTTCATGAAAGGCAAGCCAATTATTGAAAACATATTCTCTCAACCATTTCCTATGAATGACTAAAATTAAAGTGTTCTGGAGCCTAATTCACTTTGCATCTTAGAAATGTTCGGTCTCCAATTTACGACTAGGAGTGCCGATGGAAGGCTTCAGGCTTCCTCTCCGCAGTAGGAGGGTGGTATCATGATTAATTTAGGCTTGTTTTGTCAGCGCAGGAAGCCACAAAAAAAGCTCATTACAATCAGCTGGGTTTTGTCACAGTCCGGGCTCTCTCTAATCTCCCATAGAGAAGCAGAGCGATATAGCCTCTCTGAATATGCATTGATCATGATTGCATGATTTATGCATGAGTGTCATGGCACCTTAAGACTTTTCCGTGCTGAATTAGCTTTCACTGTTTTCTAAATGTTTGTTTTAGGCACTCGACTGCTTCGCTCACAGGACAGTTCATGGATGTGTCGGAACACATCTGAACACATCTGAATATGTGTTGAACACTGAAGTGTAAGATAACAGTGGCTTGTTTCTTTGAATGTTTACCAAATGCTTGTGCAAAGACACAGGGAAACTGTGGTGTAAGCTGTCACGTTTCCTTTCAGTTGCAGACATGCAGTTTTCGGTTAGCATGTCTCTGTTGACTTTCTGCCTTTCACTGACTGATTACCTGCAATTAGGCTGTCATAATTACAATAGACTTGAAATAAAGATGGTGATTGATGGCTGCATGAGAGTCACAGGAGAGATGTGGGCATTAACCTTCCAGTGAGCTCACCTTGTGGGTGTTGAGTTGACCCCTTAAACACTGGCAAGGCCTCTCAGAGAGCTCTTGTGTGCAGCGTTTCCTTTTAGCTCTGATAGATGATGCATTGGTCTGTTTTGTTCACATTTGCCACCTTTTACCAACAACCACCTGATGTTTTTGCAATGCTGCAGTAGGATTTCACACTTTTTATTTATGCTTGTTAAGTGCTTATTACAAATCAGCAAGTCCTATATTTTAAATTCTACCAAAATAAAAGCAATGATAAAACAGCCAAATTGTTGTTTATTGTTATGTGCAACAAATTATTAAGCGCTAGCGTCTGAGCCGATGGCACAGTAACCTCATCCTTTGTCCCGCAAACAACAGTGGCCGACAACCATAGACACTAGAAAGGATCTGAGGCTGAAACAGAGAGAGAGTTATGAGGATACTCAGTCAAAAGCAAATTGATGACTCAAGAGGGACAGTATCTGGGATATCAGTCATTCCTGTCCTGTCTCCAGTAACTGGTTGCATTCTGTGTGTGAGTATGTCCAGGGTGGATGCTGGGAGTGAGGCTATAGTCACAAGACTGGTCATTTTGCAGAACTCCATCTAGAAATGAGGAGCATTTGGGGGGCCATGACTGGAAACAACATCATGGAGAGGGCCAAGTTAACAAACAAAATGAAAAAGCTTGAACCTTTCTGTCTCCTATAGATAGAGGGTCGTTTAAGCAGGGGCACACAATAGGCTATTTTAGAGAAAGATGTTCAGACTCATCTGGAAGGGAGCTGGTGTCAAAGTCAAGGATGACGTGGAATAACGGCCATTCAGGAACAGGAAGAGGATGGAGCAACCTGGAACTTATAGTAATACTGCAGTTTACAGGAGTCCAATACATAAAACTTGACCAAAAACAAATAGCATTTAATAACCGTAAAAAATAAAAACCAATGGTAATTATTAGGAGCAACAAAGTATTAAACAATGAGCAGTTGTAGGAATTATACCAACTTATTACTGGTATCTTGTTATTTATACCAAAAAACTTAAATCAGTTTTTATTTGTAAAGAAAACAGATGCCTATAGTATCTCAAATAGTGGAATAAGTAAAGTAAAGAGAGGCATGCAAAGAATTACGAAAAGTAAAGTGAAAGTAATTCCAAGTAATTCAATTTTTTGAAGGTTCATGGTCTTTTAGTTTTTCTCACCGTTAAAGTCTTGTTTCACTTTTTAGTTTTTTGTTTAAAGTGCATATGCATGTACAGTGATGGAGAACACTGTCATCATCAGTCTTGTTGATTTGTGGAGTTAAGTTGCATTCTGTAATTCCAGCTCCACAGCTCCTGCTCCAGGTATGCAGGGGTGAAATAAAAATACCTATGTGAATGAACAGGGTCTGTTTACACTAGTCAAGTTATATTATGTACTGAGTTAGTTCTTGTCCCAGATCCAGAGCTGTAGGTCTTTGGTGTAGATTGAAGTTAAAATTTCAGTGCCTCATCAGGTCAGACCTTTAACTTGTCGCTTGGTGGATCATAATATGCAGCAAAACTGATAACATTCCACTTCAGGATGAAAGCTTTAAAGGCAGGCTCTCTTAACAACTTTCAGAAACTTCTGACTTGGGTAGTGCTCCCACCATCTGAGGACGGGGCGGGTTCTCCCGTCAGCCGACGAGCGGCAGCACCATAAAAGTACGAACCAATCTCGAGCCTTTGAAGTCCTTTTGCATGGCAACTCTCTCTCACCTCTCGCTGCAGATGTGTATTTTCCCTCTTGCCCATTTATCCCCCTCCCACACTCCCTGTGCTCCCCAACTTTCTCCGCTCCTCACTCTCTCATCTCCCTCTGTCGAGCCACATCTCTTCCATATTCCGTTTGCTCAGGTCTGCAAGCTGAGGCAGACTTATTTAACAAGAGGCTGACAGGCCGGGCGGTGGATGTGGCAGCTGTGGAAAAGAGGTTGATGTGGCCCTCTCTACCACAGGAGAGTGAATCCCAGGCAGGGAGTCTCCAGATGGGCTCGGTTTGAAGCGGTTCACTCCTGGTTCCCCTAGATGAGCCCCATACGGGATAAAACTGCATACGTGAATACTAAATACAGATTGAGTGTAATTAATTACCTGACTGCTTTTAGGTCTTTATTTACATATCTGCACCTGATCCTCCTCAGAAAGTTCAGAATTTAAAATACATTTACAAAGTGGAAACTGCAGAGCATACATTCTGAGTGAGTGTCTTTTTATATTAATTATATTAATGCATACAATAGAATGACCTTTGTCACCATGCATTCACAATGTGTGACAGATGCTTTGATCTAGTCCTGCTTCATCGCTCCTCTCTCCTCAGACTTGTGCAGGCTGCTGGTATTCTCCCTGCGTGCCTCTGTGCTGACACTGCTTTCCTTTGCATCCCATTGATTCAGGAGCCCTGAGTGATAGATGGGTTTAATAAAGCAAGGTGCAGTCCCCTCAAATAAATGAGCAAATGCAGGATTTATTACCAACATCTGCATTTTAAGGGGAGTAAACAGGGCCTAAGCTGGGAAACACAGTTTCATGTTACCCACAACCCAAAGTCTGTGCCAGAAACATTCATGCAGGCGCAAGAGCTGAGCACATAGACAGAGACGCACACATGCACACACACACTGACGCACACATGTCCAATCACGGTCTTTTCACGTCCCGTCTTTCATTCTCTCTGTCACTTAATTCTCACATCTTTTGTCATTCATCTTTCTCCTTCGATAAAAGGAGACCTTGCTTTGCCGAACCTCTTTCTGGCATCTCCCTTCTTCTCAGTTACTCATGAGCCTCAGTCTTTTTTTTTTTTCCTTTTGTCTTTATTCTCTTATCCTGACAGACGTTCCCTCCTTTTGAAGCAGCCGACTGAGCTCTCTTTGACCCAAAGTGCTCATCACCAGTTTGTCATCATATACAGTATGATAGTGTTTTAGTCATAAACATTGGCCCTTCTCCTCTTTTTTGTGCAATGGCAGAGCTACAGGCTGTTAGTGGTGGTGATTTATCCATGCGCGGTGCCAGTGGAGCTAAATCTCCTCTCCCCTTGGCACTGAAACAGTAGTATATGCATGGTTTAATTTCAGCTCTGAAAGAATGTTGTGCTGCAGTGATAATGCAGGCCTGTTTGCCAGTGATTGGACTAATTAATAGGCTCACAGATGATACATGGCTGTCTCATACAGTCATAGTGGGCAAAAAGGGAGAGGAGGAAAATATAAAGTAGCTTGATCTGTGACCTTTGGAGCCCCTTTAGAAATGGTAGGTTCACATTAACTCTCATTTGCATGAAAAAGAGACATAGGCTGTAAAATGTCAGAAAATTGCGCTCGCAGATGACTGCAATTTTCCGAGCATGATTGTTCATTAATGACAGCATTTTGACAACACGGTTGGTAATTACAAACACATTCAGCATCTCTTTCAGAGGCTTAATGCACTTTTTCAGTTCACAGTGTGCTCCCTGCTGCTTCAAATCTGATACCTCAAAAGGTTTGTACAGGACTTTATTCCCCCCCCTGCTCTCCCCTCCTCTGTCGCTCTGCAGATGACCCAGTAAAGGTTTAGGTGCATTCATCACACATGCACTAGTCAACTATATGCTTATGAGGGAGGAGTGCTACTTATGCACTGATTTGTGCACTGGTTGAGTTTGTCCCTGAACCTTAAAATTCTGTGTTTTTAAACCCACTTTTTAACCTTTACCAAACTAAAGACTTCACACACATGCTCCCTGTCTGCTTTCACATGTGAAGCTTTGTCACATGTGAAGCTTTTGTCAAGTGCATAATAAAGAAGAAATGTATTTACTTCAAAGAATTGCTATTTAAACAAAACCAGCAGTGGAGTGGGGTGACACAGTTTTAACAGAGGGCGCCATACTGCAGCGACTGATTCCTCAAACGTGTGCTGCAAAGTGCTTCACATTCATTTGATTAACCCCCGTTCATCCAGTGTAAGGGCTCGGCGTGGGGGCAATGTGCAACAATGCAAGTACAGATGTATTCAATTTGAGCTTGCTTGTGATACACATGTATGCCAAATGTATTTCTGCGCTGTCTGGTGACAGTGGCAGGTCCATGTGGAAAGATTTTTTTAGCAGGGCAGCATTCACTCGTTCACTGCACAAAATGATCCTTGCATGTACGAGCCACTGGACTATTAATGAAGCTGTTTGCGTTAATAATGTGACCCTGCTGCCTCTGACTCATATTTTACTACTATCTGAGATTAATCAGTGTTTAAAACGCAATCCTCTTCATCCTTTTAGTTCCAAAAAATGTCAGTCTAAAATTGAAACATCCCTTTTTTATGGGGTAGGTCGTTAAATTTTTTATGCCATAGTAATTTGACATGTCTGTCCCATGCCTGAATAATCCCCTGTCACCTTTAGGTTATCTTACCAAGTCGTACTAGGTAACATTTCCCTTACACTTCCAACACAACATAAATCTGAACTGAGAGCGATCACCTTAACATCATCAAATTGATCACACTTAAGTCCTACAAGTTGTAACATCGCATTTATATTGTTAGAGCACAGTGACATTATGTTCTTCTCTGGTTCTCTGCTTTTCATCCAGCCATCTATTATTGTCTTTTGGAAATTTTAGGAAGCAGTTAAACTCAATAAAAAAAGGTCATTTAGAAAATGTCCTGAACGGCAATAAAATGTAAAGAAAGGTCCTCAGAGAGAACGCTCCATCACCTGCAGCTTCATCAACTGCAGCTCTTCACACTTTAAGTGTCACTTATGAGTAAATTACAAATGATTTGCAGAACAAATTTGCAAATAGCAAAAAATCATTTACAATACATATATTAGACCAAATATCTCTGCAGGTTGCACAGACATAAAAACCCAAAGTCCTAAGGCCCAAAGAAGAGCTACAAGATTATTTATGTGTCTGACTATAGATTTTTTTATGTGTCGCTGAATGAAATTACAAATATCAAATTGAATTATGCTCCTACCCATGGCACAAAACACTGCTTATTGTCTGAGGGGCGCCGACTTAACGACTTATTTGTCCAGACATGTTGTGAAGGACACTTGAAAAGTTTTTCCCCTCAGCATAAGTTTTGTTACTGAAAAGATTTATCTAACTAAAGATTTTGGTCTTGCAAACTTAGATTTAATTAAGTGCTGATAAAAGGTCACCAGAGTTACTAAATGGAAGATAATGCTGTGTCATACAAGGACACGTGGGAAATGCAGCTCACAATTCTAAGGTAACTAAAGCTAACTTAAATAAAACATATCATTGTGATGACCCCTCCCACTCTACCTGCCTATTCCAGGACATCCACTCATACCTGTCCATCTGGGCGGAGCTTCACACAGGACATGTGGACTACTTCAATCCCTTCAACCTTCTCCATTTATTTACTGATTACTCCCCTTCTTACACACCTCACCATCTAGCTAATATGGTTATTAATTTAGGATAAATTACTTTTTCAACAATGTACCTCAGTGGCGTCCCTTGTTGTTGCCAGAAAAATAAGAGAAATGAAAGGGAAGGATCATTGTCTCCAGGTTTTCCAGCTATGATTCAAACAACATTCAGATGTTTTTGTTTTTACATCTCTCAAAAGATCTCAGTCCATTTTATGGGATCATAAAACACATGTGTAACAAAACTACTGAAGAACATGCCGTGTGTCTGTCTTAACCAGCCGAGCCGAGACCAGCACAGGAGAGGATTGCAGTCAGCCCCTACCCAGCACTAAGCCTTCCCTGAGGGGTGAACAGGTGCAATGCAGCCTTAACTACATAACATTGCTTCTCTGCATGGACCTTGGGGGTCAAAATCATTGTGTATTCCCGGGCTGTTGGTTCTGTGTTGCTTGAGGGGGAGTTTGAGAGCACAGCAGCGTGTTAGCAAGCTGTTGGAGCAAGGTTGTAAATGATTCATATTTTGCAGGCAGGCACGTTCATGCTCGTGCTGATTTTAAAGCAGCAGCTGAATGATGTCCTCTAACTCAAGGTCTGGGGTCCCTGAGTGGATATTACGCCTCAGGTTAGTCCTATTAATGAGGAAGAAGTGATTTGTCATCTCTCTGTAATGTTGTTCACATATGTTTCAGGAGACTTTTGATGAAATGTGGCAATGGAGGGTCATTAGTCCAAGCATACCCAAGTCACTGGAAAGCTGATGGTAATCTGCTCGGGACAATCTCTGCTGGCCTCATTCCCCCAATGGAAAGGTGTCTACTCGCAGTGAAATGACTACCTCTCATACCTAACACTCCTCTCTCTCTGTCATCTCTGGGGGCTCATTCTCCCTCCCACTAATCTCAATCTCCCTATCGCTCTCTTTCCTCCACTTCCTTTCCCTCCACAAGCTTGTATTTCACCTCAGTCAATCCCCAAGAAGATGAAGAGGCAGGATAAGGTCGCGGCATCAGTAAAGGCTCTCATTTGGGCTTAATGAATACCATTAATTCAATCAGGGGACTTGTTGGGATGGCCTTGGCATTTGTCCCGTCATGATTAAGCGATGATATCAGTTATCAATCGTAATGAGCTTTTGTGGCAGTGGAAGACAGGCGCCGGCTGGTGAAATAATAACATCTTAGTCCGATGATAGCAGGTATGAGGCCAGATACCCATCTCATTCAGACCTAATGAAATCAAGGCATTTGTGTGGAGGGCAGTGTGCATATATATCTCACTGCTTGGTACTAGTCTGATGGAAACATCAGATGGTTTTCATATTAAGGTAGTAGTTGAAATCATCTATGAGTTAATTTCTGTGTGGCTACAATCAGTATTTTCATGTGAACAATGACTCAAATAACTACGTGTGGCTAATTTGACAAATCAAGCTTAACTGCTCCTGCTAAGAGTTAGCAGCAAAGTTTGATACCAGCTAATCAGCTGCAGTTAGCCGGCTGAGCACAAAGAAGAAGCTGTAAGGAGTTAGGGAAGGAGAACCACTGTGCAGAGAGAATCCGACTCCACTAATACTACACTTAAAAAAACAACTTTATTTATAGCAGAAGATACGCACACACTGTAGGGTACTCTTTGCTGTAGACTGTGCGCTGACTGTTATAATAAAGTTTCCTATTTGAAATAGAATGACACGTCCTGAGAAAATATGTTTTCAGTTCATACAGAGGAAACATTTAGTCGTCAGTTACTCGCAGGAAGAAAACAGATTCACATTAGTTCTGGATCTGAGCTGTTCTGTTTTTTATATTTATGTGGATGTGTCCACATCCCAATATGAGGTTGTGTCTCTTTAAATGTTGCTGCCGCAATGAATTGTGTGGCAGCATTTTCTCCTTTCATTTCATAAAGGATGCTCTGATGTTTCCTATGCTAAAGGCAATAAGTTAGGAAGCATTGAAGCTCCTTTCCTCATCCTTTTATAGAATTTGAACAGCTCTTATTTTGGTGGCTGCTGAAATACCTCCAGGTAATATCACTCAGTTAGGAAGGTTCCTAAGCAAAATGGACTTTTCAAAGTCACCCAAGAACTCCAGAAAATATCCAGAATGAAGAATGCCGCAGGAGATTGTCCGGCTCAAAAACCTTCACAACAACAGGAAAATCTCTTCATCCAGGTGAAGGATGGTGTGTGGGGAGAGGATGCAGGAGGCAGGACATAACGAATGAAATCATCCTCATCAATCAACGATATGATTGTCTTTATCCCGCCTCCTTAAAATGATTGGATGGGTCATGGACAAAACTAAAAAGCCAAAGTACACGCCGCATAAATGTTTTTCAAACATGGTTTCTGAGATTGACTTTGGATTGGTCAAGCTCATGTATTGGCAGAACCTCAATACTTTGTCCCTCAAACGCAGAGTACAGAGCCTGGCTCAAAATGACAGTGATCGCAGCTGGGATATTTTGGTTTCATTTCTGGGTCATGGGAGGAGGCAGAGACACGTTTCCATACAGTCTATTGTTTAAGCATAGTTATTTCAATGCTGCTTAAACACTAACCAAGATTTGTATAATCCAAATTTAGACCAGGATGTCCTAAATTTGTTTTCACCTTTACATCACCAAATGTTGAGTTGTAGAGTTTCTGCTCATCATTTCTGTCTCTTGTCATGTCAACAATGATGTTTATGCCCATACGCGCTCATTGAGAATGCAGCGGCTGTAGGGTCTTTGCCCTCCAGATTTAAATAATTCAGCACAAAGCACAGTTTCCATTCCATTTTTATGGGCCTCTTGTGGCAGTTCAAGGCAGTTTCAGCCTGTTTATATCACTGTCTCCCTTATGTGCCCTCAAACCAGCCTTTCTTAATTTTTGCATTTGGTTGCAGCCTGTAAAGCCTAAAACTTTTATGTTCTCCTCTGGTTTTTAATGGCATGCCCTACAAACCATAATGAGGATTGTGTAGGCTTTACAAAGAACTACTGTCTTTCTAAACACTCAATACCACAATGATTCATGGCTTGGTTTATTTAAGTGCATATACTTCCTTGATAGCATATTGAGGCCTACCAACTCACAAAAATAAACAACCTATCATGCAGAGCGACAGGAAGAGCCTATTGTACAGCACTGATGAGCAGAGCTGCGCCAGGCCCGGAGTCATGCATTACGCTCATCTCTCTCATAACGTTATTAAAAGTTTGAGCCTGCAGGCCATGAAGGTTTAGCAGAGGATTATTATTTCAAGCTCCCTGCAAAATAAATCAATCCTTTATCAAAGTCCGTAGTCACCATGAACTGCGTAATCAAATTGAACAGTGTTCTAGGCTAGTATCCCGTTACTGTTCTATTAAATTGAGCTATTGCTGAGGGAGATGGCTCAAATATAGCCTTGCACAAAAGACATGGGTGTTATGAGCAGACAATTGAAAAATCCCATAAATTCAGCCCTTAAGGATTTTTTCTTTCAAGTGTTTTTCCTTTCTCCATTAGAGTACAGAAAATGTTTTGTGTTTAGAAAAAATATGGATGTATACATATATATATTTTCACACTATATGCCGGCTATATCCTCATCTCTTCAAAAGCCCCAACATACTCAACATACCGGCCAGACCTATTCCCATTGTTGTATTATATATTCCTGTAATGCAATTTCAGAACGACAATTTCTCTCTCTCTCTCACGCGTGTGGTGGAAAGCCTGTTCGCTTCATGTGATTGGACAAGGCCGTTGCAGGCTCTGCGCTTCTGTTCAGCTTCTCCCCGTTGAATAGCGGCCATCAAGCGGCAGAGCAGATGAAGTGTTTTTGCTGTTATGGTCAATGAAGGAAATGACAGTGAATGTGAAAATATGCTGATGACTCCACTTGAAAGAGCAATTTCCATGAATAAGAAGGAGCAGTGTTTCCATCGAGCCCCCACTGTTTCCGTCCCAGGGTTTCCAATGCAGTTGGCAGGGATTTCACCTTAGGAATGATGTGAAATGATATTGTCTAGGGCAATGGATACAATGTGCGTGTGAGAGACCACACAACAGCAGTGATTTTCAAGCAAGACTGAATTTCATTTTTTTTTTTTCTGATTTGAACCAGTCAGTCCTCGAAACAGCATGGGAATACATAAACATTCAGATATAAGCATTTTATAGAACAACAACATAATGTTCTGGTGTCAGCAGCATGAACTGTAAGGACTGAAACAATTCTGAGGCTGAGAGAAAAACCAAGTCATGCACATTTCCTGACAACAACTGCTAACCCTGACCATGTGCTAGTTTCAGATATGAAGCTGCCAAGCTTCATTTTTGAGTCAGTTAAAACTATTTGCCTATAAAAATAGAATAGCACCTTATCAATTTTCCATTCAAACCAAAGCTGTTTTAGCATCATCAAAATTCAAGCAGAGGCTAAAACATCTAATTTAAAGACATTTCCAAAATATTCGTATAACAATGGATTCGTGAAACACATATGGAGGAATTCTGTTCATGCGTGTGCTTGCAATGAGACTCATTAGCTGCTTCACATGTGGAAACACGGAGCACAAGTGGCGTTTGCACCGTACATCTTATCTACTCTCAACACAGTGTTTGTCATTAAAGGGAGAGTTGAGAAGCAATTTAAAGTGACGCTTTGATTGAACTTTTGATGGTTGCTCAATGGTGTTTTGTGGTACGTCCGCACTACATACCTAGACGACAAGAAAGAGGCTCTCTGCCTTTGGAGCTCTAATTAGGTTCCAGAGGAGCGACTATGACAGGGACATCACTTCCTGTTCAAAGAGCTGGACGATGTTGCTCATCTACTCCACACAAATGCTTTCTTTCCAGCAATAATGAGCCGGGCACATCTTCTCCTTTAGTCTCATGCAGGTTTTTTTGTTACATTTTCACACTCAGAGAATGTAGTTTATCTATTTACTGAAGGGCTTGTCATATTTAAAAAGCACTAGTATCATCAAATCGTATACCTCCGACTCTGACCCACAAACAGACTCTGTTTTTGTGTTCTGGTGCTCCAGAGAATGAATGAAATTGCTTCTCTGACTCCGCTCAACCTTGTTATTCGCAAAATGTCTCAGCCTACATCCTCGAGTTGTGTAAGTCTGAGAGTGGTATTTTAAAACAATGATGGGACTTCATGCACTGTCAGCGACTGACAGAACATTTTGCTTTTGATACACTGAGCTTCTAATGGTCTGGTGCAACTCTAATATCAAGGAGAAGAGTCAATATTAACTAGAGTGTGAGCATGTGCTTTAATCTCCTGTTATGATGATGTGGATATAGAGTACATACTACCTAATTATAATTCTGTATCAATATGATCTCCTGCAGCAAGTATAACAAAAATATTTGACAGATTTTTTTTGCAACTCACGCATTTCTGCCACAAGAATTAATTAAATAATTTAAACATAAAACAAAGCAGCAGAAAGACTGTCGTTCGCTATGAGTCAGAAACTGAAACAGCCTCTCTGTCTCCCTGAAAGGTGGATATGCCAAAGTGTTTTGTATCATTCAAAATTAACTAAATCTTGCAGGGTGAAATAATTTAGGTTTTTCTTGAGATGGATGATATTTTGAACATAAGTATTTATTCTCTACTGCGGATGCATCAGGGAGATTAGGCAATTCAACTGTATACAGAATGTTAAAAAGTTAAAGGTTGTATTCCACCAAATCTGAACTGTCCTTGCAAAAGAAGTATGATAACCTCACCAGGTCACAGTGGGCACATACCATCAGTCTTCATGTGGGGGTTTATCTGCAGTATCTAATCTGTGGCTCATCTTGCCAAACCATTGTTGTGTCTTCTCCATCTGTCTCCAAGAAAGTCTTCTTTCAGAGATATGTATCCTCAAATACTGCAATGAGGGAACTATGTACAAATATGACTTTACACTATGTTCTGTCAACCTGCTTTAGAGAGGCCAAAAAATAAGAAGGCACACTATAGATTTTTTCAGACACGACCTGCATGCGGTAAACTTTAGCTGCAGTTTTCCTTTCACACATGAACAATGTGGCGGGTGATTCATGATGGCAACAAATACGGGCGAGACGTGGTGCAAGAGGCTGGAAGTAACGTATAACTCTGTTGCGTAGATCACGTGATTTTCATTCTTTACACAGACACCGTCGTCAGCTCTTATCATCACATCTCTCTTGACATCTTCGTCTGTGTCTTCTGCGTGTGTGACTGTCACCGCTTTTTCAAACCGGAAATATTTCTTTTCTTTTCTTGCGTCTATCACGTGTTAGACACAACAGATGCTCGCTGTGAATCCAATGGGGATTCTCCTGACTTTCTACAGACTTTAATAACCAGTTGCTGGTTGAGCATCCTAAAATAAATGTAGAAAGTTTTGGAAATATAAATACATTTTTGGTTTGCAGCAGCGATTTAAATGAGAACGGTTAAAACCAATTGACTGCAGACTAAATATGATGCTTGCTTAGCCTAATTAAGAATCAAAGCAACTTGCTTTGTATGAAGTTTAAAAACACCCCTAGCAGCTCCCCTAACAAGCCCCCAGGCAAATGAGAAATAATGTAAAAATCACTGAGCCTCAGAGATGTGTTGTTATCTTTGGACTTTGGAGGGAGCCAAACCAGCTGTTTTCAGTCTCCATGCTGTAGGTAAGGCTAACCACCATTGATGGTGCCATTAAACTCCTCAAGGGAAAAACTTTGCCACAGTGATACTTTTTACCAAAATGCTAATTTAACACGGGTCGTTTGTTATCTCAAAAAGATTTTGGAAGCTGAAGTGAAACCTGATGTCTTAAACACTTCAGAGAGTTGCATGAGCTGGGCCTTGAGTGGGCCTCATGAGCCACTTGACAAAGAGAAGACCCTAGTTAGGGGGGGTCTGTATCCTCAGTGTGCTCAGTTGAATCTAGTCTAGAGTCATAATATCCACTGAGGCAGAGGTGAACCAGCTGCTCGGGGGTTTGATAATCAACAGGGTCGGATAGAGGGGGAGTAAGTACAAAAATGTATGTGCTAGTTCCAGCACTTGATCACTTTGAGAGATTTTAACCAAAAATGTTTTTACTTCTAACTACGTGCAGTAGTGCTAAGTGCTAATATGGACTCTATCACCAGCTGCTGCCAGATGTCAAAGGCAATGTTATGTTGCCATGTGTAACATCGCTCATTACAATTGGCTGAACCTGTCGTTTCAAAGGGGAAAACAGGGGAACATTTTTTTTTTTTTTAAATAATGTTAATTATTCATCTGAAAATTTGTTTAAAAGGACTTTGACTGCCGGCATGAAAACGTTTAAGTTTATCATCCAAAATGTCTAAATATTGCTTCGAGGCTGAGATAATCTCGCTGTGATTACAACTCTATGTGCTACAATAATCAAAGTTTCAAGATACTTTCGGGAAAACATGTCCCAGATCAGGCTCAGACATTATTTCGTATGACTCATGGATGAATCAACAAATTATGAAGTGACCTTTCTATTGGGCTCATCTGCTTATTTTTGAAATTGTGAGAATGTTATCATTCCCCACAGTTTAGTCAAATCCATTACATAGTGTCCCCTCAGGACAACAGTGTGACTTTGAAAAAGCTGCAGTTGATCAACAACATGCAGTTGAACTTTCATCAAAAGCCAATCAGTGGTTTCTGGAGGGATGGACCGCAGCTGACTCATATTCCCTTTTGTTATTGTGGGGAGCAATTATAACATCATATAAAAACTGTTATGAAGTTTGGATTATGCATTGGACTGTAAAATCCAACACTGAAGATCAGCGAGCAGAACAACCTTAACACTTACCAAAGCAATTTCCTTTTGTGAGAAATAAAACAGCTTGCTGCATGTGGCAGCTGATGACTGATGACCGCTTCACTTCATAAATGCAGACTGAGCTGTGCAATATATGTGGGTCAACATGAATTCAGAGGGGAGATTTCTGCAGTCAGCTGCACGCTGAATCTATTACTGTATAAAAGGCTACATCGTGAAGTGCAGTGTCCAGATGTGAAATCACCCTGAGCTACTTGTCACTTCTAATGGGTCCTTTAATGAAGCTCTGCAGGACATCAACCCTTGCTACTTATTGTTCATTCCAGTGAACTGTCCTCCGTCCTCCACATATTTATAGAATGAACAAATCTACATGAACAACCAAATCTGATGCAAATCAGTGCTTAACACTGGATAGCTCCTTGGTGGTACATGGCCTTTTTTACGAGTTTACCATTATCACGGATGAATTCTTCAGCATGGATTCGACAAACGCTCCACGGGGGGATGTTGGTCTGTGCTTGCTTGCAGCTGTCGTGCAGGACCTGCATCTTTCAACCATGTTGTGAGCATCTTGTTCCATTTCATTCCTGAGGTGCTGTATTCTGGTTGTGTTCAGGGCACCTCTGAAGAGGATTTAAAGAAGAATCCACGAAGTTGTTACCATTTTTAATGCCATGGCTGACCAGTGTATTGTGTTATAACTGAAAGGACTACTTATGCATTTTGTGATGTGCAGTATATTTATCTTTTATAGCAGAGGCTGGTGAGATTGACACTGGTAAGACCATTCAAGTAAATTACATTTTATGCTGCCACCAGCAACTGGTTAGTTTAGCTTAACTGGAAACAGGGGGAACCAGTTAGCCCATTTCTATCCAGTGGTTATGAATTTGCCCACAAGCAACTTTAAAGCACCCTAATTAACCTAAACTGTATCTAATTTATTTAATCCACAGTTATTACAATTAGCTAGCTGGTGGGCAGATTTTGTTCCCATCGGACAAAAAGAGGCTGCTTGCATTGTTTTTCCAGCCGAGTTTAGAGCTTTATATGTCATGTCCTGCCTCTTGCATGCTCTACCCAGGCACCGCCCCTCACCTGCATGTTCCCGACATTTTCCTGTTGTGAACATGTCTGATTCGGTCAATCTCCTGCTGCATTCTTTATATGTGATACGCAAAGTGCAGACGTACGGAAAATGGTTTAGGTGAAACCTCTTCTTTAGATCAGGGTCAAAGCCTCAGTTGTTGGGAAGGTAGAAGGTGTGGTTTCCACTTGTTTCCAATCTTTGTGCTAAGCTAACTAATGCTGACTGTAGCTTTATATTTAATGGAATGAGAGTGGTTTCAGTCTCCTTTACAATCGTCAAACTCTCTGCCAGAGAACGAGTAAGACTTCCTAGGTTTCACTTTAACTCCTGTTAGTCAGCATTGAAAGCACAAATCGTTATTAACAAATCCATTAGTAAACATGTTTGCATCTATTTGCATTATGTTTACGTATAAACCATACATGTATGGGTGCTGTATAAACTATTTAAATGATGAATAGGAAGTGACTAAAGGTGGTAAAAAGTTAGCAGTGATTTTTCTGTGTTTTAAGCATAAGACATACATGTAGGTGATATGATCTCTCAGTACAGACACAGTTTAAGGTTTAAGCATCAGGTCTTAGTGTCATTCCCACAGAGCAATTTTTTTTAATCCTCAGCATTTTCCACTTGCACTGAGAAATATCATCATTTTTGAGGAAGAGATACCAATTCCTCCACAGACCCTCAACAATCAATAATGTAATGCAGCCGCAAGATATTTTGTGGGCTCAACATCTCCTATAAAACCTCCCTGAGCATGAGATGCACTTTCTTTGGATGAAAATAGGAGAAGTAGAAAATGACCTGAGGTATCACTGAGGCAGGTTAAAAGAAAGTCTAGGAGGGAACTTTTTCTTCAAACAGAGTGACTTGGTGGAGGTTTTGTGACATGGCTTCTTCTTTTGTCACATAGGCAGAGGCCATGCAGAAGCTCATCTGGTATACTTCAGTTTTATGACATTTTCGCACCTGAAAGTCAGAATCAAGGTTCCTGCCAGTAAATATATTTGATCCAGTTCGTTTTGCTGTCACACTGTAATTCAGGGAGTTGACTTTTGCATGGCAATGAACAAAATGAACCGGTTCATTCATTTTCTCATTTCAAATGGCAGGAAAACTTTTTCTTCTATGCACTTAATTCAAAAAGGTAGTAGCCAAATTGACAACACACCAACGTCAGGCACACTCCGAGCCCAGGTAGGTGATGACGACAGAACTAATTGCAATGTAAAACCAAAACTAACCAGATCAAACGTAAATATAACAAAGACATGAACCTTGCTTCAGACTTTCAGATGTGAAGACGCCCTAAACCGAACAGTCCAGAGGTCCACACCAAACAGACGGGTGTGAAAACACTCCTGGTTGGAGCTAACACAGAATGTACAAAGGTGTGTACCATCTTAATGTTTGATCCAGCCCTGAGCATGTTGCGGCAGAGGGCAGGATTTGTCGAACGTTCCGAGCTGTTATTTGAGCGGCCTGCCTTCTCACCTGACCCCTCTCTCTTTGAGGCTGTCTTGCTGTTAGAACAGCCTTTGACTGTGTGTTTTGTATATCACAGCATTCATTCCCTATTAGCTCTGGGCCCCAAGTCTGAAGAGCACACAGCTCCCACGAGGGCAGCTGTCTCTGCAGATGCTGGAGCTGGCACATCTATCGCCAGTGACTGCTCAAAGTCGTGAGTCGTGCCCGTTCACGTTTAGTCAAAGCGTAACAGAATCTCCTCTCGCCATCTGTGTGGTTTCTGTGAGTCCAACACCTGCATAACTCACCATCTGCAGGAGTGAGGATTTCGCAAACATGGCAAACGTAAATCTCATATGTGACTGTTAGGAACCGTGTAAATCATGACATTTTATTCAGTGGAGAATGCAAATGATGTTTCAACCCCCCCCCCCCCGATATGAATGCTGAAGGCTTCACATATGAACTCCATGTGTAATTTATCTCCATCTTCACAGTCATTAAAATGTGCTTCAAAGAACCCAATCAACAGCTAAACAAACTTGGACTTGTTCTAAAAGAAAAAGACGATGGACGAAAGCCAAACAGAAATATGGACAACCGCTCACGTCAAACGTCTGTCTATAAAAATGCTTTGTTTAAAATGAAGCCTTTGAACACTCTTCTTTTAAATAATATGGTATATTTTTTAAACATCTGGTAGGCTGATCGATGTCAGCTGAATGTGAAAGTCAAGTGCAGGTCTCTTTAGGCGCACTTAAGATAGCAGAAGAGCTTAAGTGGAGAAAAGAGGGAAATGGAACAACTGAGTTGGAATGTGATTTATTCATCGTGTCCTCAGAGAGACACAGGGTGAAAGACTGCAGTAGGCTGCAAAGTGAGGGAGCTAGTGAACCAGAAAGTTCTTTTTTTCCCTTTCTTTTCTGTGGCTGTAATCAAAGTACCCTCCCCATGACATGTCCTCTTCAGCCTTTAGAGTTTTCTTTCTCTCCCACACACACACACATTTTTGTCTTCTGTCTCTCCCACACACTGACAGTCATATAACCTCTTTCGTCTTACTGACACAGCTCATGTTAGATCTGATTGACTTTCACAGCCACAGGCCCAAAGAGGCAGCAAGCATCAGAAGCCAGCCTGTGGTTGCACGATTCAACATGCAAGAAGTGTGTGAGGACACAGTGGGGGATGATTAGTTGTCCTCTGGTGGAAGGAAATGTGCTTTCCTGCTCCTGTGATTAGACAGATCCGTTCCCCTTGTGACTCTCTGAATGAAATGGCCTCATCCCAATTGCTTGTTTCCTCTTGTTTTTATTTTTCTACTCTTGCAGGACAAACACTGCTACCATGTAGCCCTCTTTAATAGGTGAGTAAACTAATTCCAGACTATTGTCTCATTAACATCATGTACTGCAGTGCAGCGCCATCCCTGCTTACAAACTCCCCCACGATGTCTTGTTCCTGTTTGAAAGCAGTCCAGGCGTAACAAAGAAAAAAAAGCACCAAAGGAGAGGCAGCGAAGCAAAGGAAGAACAAAAAAAAGCAATATCCTTTCATGCTTTGTCAGAAATGGGTTGTTTGGAACGTACAGTAGCATTTCATACATACAGTCTGTTCCACAGGACTGGTGCAGTAAATAAATCCTGAATCATAGTGTCTGCATCCAAAAATGAAAGAAAAAAAAAAAACACAAACTGGTCCTTTGCCATGTTTGTTGGATTCATTATTTGAGCTGTGGCAGGCTGGATATCTGGGAGGAGGAATTCATTTTAGCACACAATGCAGACCCTGAGACCAGTTAAATGACATATTGTCTGGGCAATCTATTGAGCATTGTGCAGATTTACTGTATATGTGAGAATTTACACTGTGGGAATGAGCAGGGTTTTACATGACTCACTGCCCGTCTGCTGTATTTACTATGTTGAGAACGTCCTCTCTGAAATACAGTTTTCAGATATTTTATTATTAAAACCAAAAAAAAAACTAGGCCTTGCTAGACATTACAAGCAACTGCAGCATCCCTGTTGCAGTTTGGTTTGTAAGCAGTTGGGTGGGTATAATAATATATTATTGATTATGTCACAAAGTATCTTATAAAGAGAGAGTGGGAAAGATCACATGCCAGATGAAGCTGTCAATGAAGCCTTCAATCAGTGGCTGCCCAGCACCAGGAGTGCAGCAGATGGTGCTTCATATTGATCCAAAACATGCACATATACATCCGATGACTAACGGTTCAATATCACACCATTGCAGGGAATTCTCCTCTGTTTGTGTGTTTGTCTGCAGGGGGGCTGCTCAGGCTACTGATACTCCATCAGCACCATGCCCGAGTTAAAAAGTATGCAGTGTGTTTAACCTGACGTGCTCCTGTAGTCCCTGCAGGCCATACAAAAAAAACACGCGTGTTCAAAGAGTGTTGTTAAATGACAAAAACACGGACACACTAACCCTGTCTGTACATTTTATTTACAAAATGTATTAAAAGTTTCTGTACAGCGCCTCACTAATGAGGTTCAGCAAATTATGCATGCATCGCTTACTCTTTTGTACCCACTACTACGCCTTATTTTTGCAGAAGGTGAGGTGTAGAAAAAGAAAATAAAGAAGAGGATGAAACTCATTTACAATGACAAAACAGGGCTGGATTTTCCAACGTCAACCTAAGGTCAGTTTGTGAGTAGCAGAGCTCATCAAGCATCACTGATTTCACATGCAATTTCTCAGAAAACAAACAAAAAAACAAACTAATAAAAAAGAAACCATCTTTCATCATGTAATATAAATAATTCTCATTTATCTAAATGTACACATTTTTCAACTTATTTTTTCTACTCAAGTCTTTTTCTTTTTTTCGTATAAAACTATCTGCCCATAGTTTCAGGTCGATTACATAAGTAACTTCCTAAACCTCATGGAATCACAGTCTTTTTGAGAGAGAGAGGAAATTATTACAGCAATAGGGAAATGTGCTAAGCTTCAGGACTCTCCCTGGTACAACCTTGTATAAATCTATTTTCCCTTGGATTCATATATTTTTCATTTTACTAAGTGAAGTCACCAAACACTTGTAATGCTCATGAAAGGAAATCAAATTTAAAAGCAAACCACAGCTTATCGTAAAAATGTGCGATTTTTAAAAGAAAAGACGGTAAGGTAATCCAAAAATACTACAGTTTAAAAGCCATTACTGTTATCCTTTCATTGGATTGCAGTTGAATCTACAGTTGAATTACCCTTTTTGTTTGGTTTTACTTTCATGTACAGAAGACTTTGAATGACTTTCGGGAAAGACTGTTCTGAGCAGCAAACCTTGCGTGAGTCAGTGCTCCGCTGATATTTTACAAACTGTGGATTAAACTAATTATTTTTTTCCCTATATAACCAAGCATGAATTATTTTCTTTGTACAATTTTTTTTGTCATACAAAACACACTCTTGGCAGTATTGGAAGTGCGAATCATGACCTGGTTCTGTAGTGCGTCAGAGCCGAACCAGATCATCTTCTCATCTTCGTGAGTCCCGTCAAAACGTTCAGAAGACAGTGGCAGCAGCACCAGAGTTTAGAGTACAAACAACACACTCATCATTGTTTTGGGCTGAATGGCATTTTCACTCAATAAGGATCAATATGTCTTTTTAAACACAGGTACGATGTCACCATCAGTGACTAATACAGCAGTATAAAAGCTATTGTCTGGTAACCAGTGGCTTACAGTGCACTGAGTAGATCTCAGAAACTTATCTGAACACATATGACCAGTGAAAATCTGGCGGCAGAATGATGAGGAGTATTCTGATCATGACTACAAGAAACCAATTAGACACTTGTCGTATAAGATTTGTCGTCTGTCTGGCACTTCGAAATGTGCTTAGGGTTGCAAATGATGGCTTTAGTTCTCTCATTCACTGTAAAATGTCTTAATGTATTGTATTGTATATATATATATGTGTGTATATATATATATATATATGTATATGTATATATATATATATATATATGTATATGTATATATATATATATTTATACAGTCTTTATTTTTTTATCACCATTATTCTTGTTTTGTATGAGTTTCAAGCAAAAAAGCAATATCATCGTGAATGAGTTGCATTGATTGGACTCGGAGTTTCATAAGGCACTGAGAGGAGGGGAACCACATCGGCTCTTCACGTGACCAGTCCAGTCGTGTCGTCATTGCAGATTATCGTGCCGTTGTACGCGCAGGAAGATTTGGCTTGGAGCTCAAAACCCCTCCGCAATCCAGTTCTTAGTTACTGTAGGTGTTCAGTCACAGTTGTGTGGGACAATGCAAATGTTTCCTAAACCTGTTGTCGACACAGAGCAGAAGCAAACATGGGAAGAGGTGAGGTTTGTGTGACTGTCAGGGAAAAACTCACATCTTCATGCTGTGACTCATGTCAGGTGAAAAAATGCAACTGTGAAGTCAAAAAGTGGAGTTCGTGCATGTGGTTGTGGAGCTTGATGTTTCAGTTTTCTTTTTAAAGCCCCTGAAAAAATGGTTTCAAATCTTGACTCCCTCTGATCAACAGCATCAAAATGAATTTGGGAAAACATCCTTAGTTATTATTTAATAAGAATTGAACACTCAAAAACTGAAGCTAATCTACGTCATCAGGACTTTGACTTCAGTATTTGATGAGCTTGTTTATTGGTGCACTATTGGTTCTTGGGTATGACATAATTTGTATTTACAGTTTTATCTTTAGTATTATTTTCACCATTTGCTCAGGTTTTGGCAAATTACTTTGTTCTGATTTGTATAAAAATAATCATAATAAAAATATGTGTTTATATGTAATAAGATGTGAAGGATGAGGTTATGTTTTCAACTCTGCTGTATAATCCTACAGGATTATATATATAATTTAGCCGGGTCACCATGAAATTTATGTGGTGTGGGTCAGGAGATAATCCATGAAATTTTGGTGCAGATTTTTTTTTCACTTTCTTTAACATTTTTGTTAATATTTCAGACAAACATTTGGTGCAGATCCAATTGAAATTGGGATCTAGAGAATTAAAATGAATTTCATCAAAGGACTGTTGAACATTGTTGGAGGTATTTGCTCTCTGTATTTATTACAATTTTCACTTGTTCTTTGATTAGGTCTAAGTGACAAAACTATTTGGTTCAGTGTATGTGATAAATCTACTTAATTTAAGCATCAAAACTAACAACATGGTAAGGTAACTGGAAGCCCACAGTCGTCAGTGGAAACAGAAATTCGTAACCGTCTGAACAATGAATCACAATGTGATCTTTTGCACGCTCGGCCGCAGCCACATCTCTATTTGATGTATGTGACATGACCTTTTTCCAACTGAGCCATGCCCACTTCAATACAGTGAGAAGAGCACAGACAAAAACAATAATACATAAGTCACTCTTGTATAGTAAATAATACAAACTTCATCAGTGTGTTAGACGTTGATACAAAAAATGTGTTTTTCAGGGCCTTTAATCTCTGTTGCTCTGTTGTACAGCTGCACTTTCTCTAAACAGACACGTCACACTTAGTGTTTAACAAGAGGAAACAGCACACACACACGCACATACACACAATCAATCCAATCAAACACAAGGCTACCATTTTTTGTAATGATGCACTTGTTAGGGTATATACTTATTCGAAATTGGTGTTTGCAGCTATGTTGTGAATTTTCCCCTGAGCTGAGTTTTAAGTGGTAAATATGTTTCAAAGGAACTACTTTAAAGTTTCTGTATCGTTTGTCTTGTTACACTGTCCCCAGTGGCCAAAACAAAAGCGAGTGAAGCTTTTAAAGTTTTTTTTTCATGCTGAGTGTGAATTCTGTTCCACTGACTTTAATTCCCACTCCTCATCCAGAACGTCTGTTCTTGCTCTGTGTAACTTTGGTGATTGAGTATAATCTCCTTTGAGAAATCTATAACCAACTGATAGTTGCAGCTTCAATTGTCAGAATCTGACCCAGCGAGTTCAAGAGTAATGCTGATCTATAGATCAGTTGAAAGAACTAAGTCATTAAAAAACAGTGTTTATCTGCGAGTAGACTTTTAAAATACCAAGAATTGCAGCTCCTCTGGTTAAGGAAGCCAAGAATCGTGGGTAATATCCACCGTTCTGTTTTCTTTCAGTTCACAGAGTGGGACTATGCAGTGACAGCTTCAGTCAGCAGATTGATAGTCTTTGTTTTTCCTCGACTTGAAAACCACTTAATCACTCGTACATGGAGCCCAACAGAATTAATCACCACAAGTAGCTGCAGAGGGCGCTGTTGCTCAGTAAAAGTTACATAGTGTGGTTTTAATACGAGGTCATAATTTCATAACGCCTATTTCTTTACATTGAACTAAATAATTGTGTACTGCAGTTTGTTGACGCTGCAGAAAACCAGAGGTGCAGGATTATGTGTTCTCGCCCTCATATACTGTACATAGCCTGAGGCATTATCCACATATGTAACAAGGCAAGAGCATGTCTTGAACACGTGTGTTCTGTTGAGTTCAACATGACAACCATAAACAATTTCACAAGCAGCAGCAACACATACACATGAATAATTCACCCTTACTGATATGACTGGAGAGCTAAATGATTAATCTCACACAGATGTGCTCGGCAAAGTCTGAGGACAGTGAGGAGCGGTGACGTACCTCTAGATCTTAACGCTCTCGGTTCCGTACACGTTGTAGCCTTCTCTGTATGTGGCAAAGTTCTGGGTGTTGGTCGGGGGAGCCGGCTTAAAATTCTGGGCATTCTTGGCCAATTTCAGCCGTTTGGTTTCTTGCCGTGATTTATAACAGAACTCTATCAGAGCCACCATCATGGCCAGCCCCAGCCCTCCGACCAGAATATAGAAGACACCAGCCACATTGCTTAGACTGAGAGCACTTGTCTTGTCCTGGGGGAAAGTGAATGACATAGTTAAGAGTTTTGCAGTGGAGCGAGGGCAGCAGAACAAAGATGCAGCCTGTATCCTTCACACTGAGCCTGACATAGACTTGACTTTCAACAGTAAAATTGCTTTGCTGAATCATGACACCTTATCTCACTGACGCTAGATTATGAATAGGCTACTAACAGCTACAAGCGACATAAAATTTAAGATGCAATCAGGTGCTAAGGCTATAATTTTGACTGAACTGATTTTCCTATGGTTGTCACAAAGTTATGAGGAACTTCAGACTGCCATAGTCAAACCATTCTCCGCTAAGGAGAAAGAAGCCAACTCTTAATGCTCTGTCTGTCTGCTGGTGAATGTAGAGCTCACGCTTCCCTGCACTAATACTTTGTCAAATGGCTTCTGCTCTTGACCATGTAAGGAAGCTGGTCAGTATCGCACAGGTCGACAGCTCTGAAAATCCCTATCTTAAAGACATGTACGTATAACTCTCATGGCAACATTGTCATACAGTACAGTCAAATTCAAAATAGATGAATGATAGCTCCATTGAAGTTAAAAAAACACTAAAGATCAAACCATTTTGCTGCTGCTTACCTACCAAACATATTCATTAAAAATTTGTTCATTAGAGTTTTACTATTTGCAGTTTAACCCTATGAGCGTGGAGGTGTCATAAAGCTATCTAGCAACCCTAACCTGCGAACTGAGGCTTCGACTGTATCTCAGAGGGTTAAATAGTGGGTTTATTACATTCCTCGACTTCCTGTGATGTGCAAACAGAGCCAAACTGCAACTCCCAGCAGCCACAAGATTCAGAGGACACCCTATGGTGCTCCCGCTGCTTTAAAGAAGTTGAATTCCAGTAACTCATCACAATGAGAGGCGTCGCCTTCCCGTCGCACCACAGGAGGCCAAAGAATCTAATAGACACATCTCAATGCAAACTAGTAACGACACAAATAAATCAAATTTTCATTAACAGTTTGGTAAATAGAAACAGCAGCATAATGGTCAGAGTTTCATGAATGTCAAGAGTGAAAATGAGCAAAAAATAGCATTTATCAACAACTATTAACTGCTGTGATTCAGTTTAAATTGTGTATCTGCAAGGCACTTTAGAAAATTCCCCCTCAGCGTTATCATTACAGTTTTCACAAAAAAAAAAGAGCTTCTACATTTTTATATTGCATCAAAAATAAAAAAATTTAATTTGGGGAAGCAGTGCCGAGTGTCAACGCCACGTTTTAACCGAGTTACAGTTGGTGGCAGAAAATCAAAAAAAAAAGAAAAGAAAAAAATATGTGTAGCAAATTAAAATGTATACTATAGATGTTAGAGAAGTTTTGTCTTGCATATGAACAGTACGTCAAAATGCAATTTGGAATCAGTACAAAAGACCTGCAGCGACTGACCTTACTTCCAGAGTCCTTGGTTCCACATTCACCCTTATCGTACCACCATTTGTTTTTCAGCTTGTCTAAGATGCCTTGTTCACTGAGTTTCAATACTGCAAGGTTTACAGGAGTTCTTCACGTGGGAAATAACATAAATAACATTATATTATGTTATTTTATGTTATTCAACTTTAAACTACTACATACTTAACAAAGCGATAAAGCAGGACCCCTGGCTGTGTCAACATCACAGAGAGCAGGCATTCTACCTATTACCTCTATAACCCCTATTCTAAAGCCAGGGCCTGCCCGTATCGCTTTGAGTAATCGGCAGACGCTGTTAGCGGGGCGACGAGCAGGTACTGAAAAGTACAATCTGCAGATCTGTGAATAACCAAAAGCATCATGTTTCACTGGTTTGGGGACAAGTTCTGGATCACAGGGGCTTTCTGAGCAGCATTTAACAAATTCAGTCCAACAGGAGCTTTGACTTAACAAACAGAAAACAAATCTGACACTATCTTTCTATTTACACTAAATCAGCAAAATACTGCACTAGTTTATACTTTTGTTGCTACAATGACAACAATACATTTATGGGGGATATTACAACCAATATCTTAAATGCCCAAAGTGAAAGCCTATTTAATTCTTATGTGTCCTATTCCAACATATCGCTAAGAAACTTTTATCTCCAAATTACACCAGATTAGTGTCAGATGAGTGTGTCTCAAGCAAACTGCACAGAGCTGCAGGACTAAGCTCAGAAGTATCTGTGGAATAATTCCTCTCATATTTGCCAGAAGCAGCATAATCTAACATCTGACGCAGCTGTTTCTTGCCGTTTGATTTCTTTAAAAGCTACATCATCACCTCCAAATACAGCATGTATATTCTATAGAATGAGAATCACTTCAGGAAAAAAAACAATTGCAAATCTAAATAAAGATCACACTTTGTGGTCATAACAAATCATCATTTGCGGTCAATCTCACTGTAAGAGTGGAAAGGAAAATTGAATGCAAAGAAAAATAGTGCATCGAAAGATGAGTGACCTGACTTCTCCCAGGAAATGATGTCCCCCAAGGGGATCCATGCAATGCATAATGCACTGAGAGAAGATTACACCACTGTATATCCCTCATAGCCAATCTGGAGAAACGGACTGTGAAGACCAGACCATTGTCTTGGCTCAGAGAGACATTGATTAACAATGCAATTACCCTGTAACATGCTCTGTGTCTGAAACTCAATCTAGGCTACACTCTGTTGTGCCTGGGGGCATGAGAGAGCTGTGTGTGAGTGTGTGTGTAAGATGCCGTGTGCAGGTCTATGTGCATCCCCTGTTGTCTGTTGGAACACGGAGCTGTGAGCAGGATGGGGCCAAGCAATGCACTGTTTGGAACAAAAGCGCTCCAGGCTGCTTTATTCCACCTAATCAGGCCTTTCCACTGAGTCCTGGAGAGCTACAACAAGCCAGGAAACAGAGACAGGAGGGTACGTACCTGTGCATGACAAAGATCGATGACAGCACAAGAGACAGATACTTTCAAAGGGCTCCTGAGCATGCTCTCAGTAGCACAGGGAGGCCTCCTGAGCGCTATGGAACATAGCAATGTTAGCAATGCAAACATTGAAAAAGATGACATTAAAAAGCCCTTTTGAAAAAGGAACCACAGGCATTTGTTTGACATGTAGCTTCTTGTGGTGACGTTATTTTAACAGTAAGCTTAACCGTTCACTGTGGCCCTGACAAATCCATGACAAATTACACTGAGGGTATAATTATACAATCTGAAGTCTAAGGGACCTTGAGGCTTGTGTGTAATTTAGCCAATTATTTGACCTATATCATCACATGTGGGCTGACTGCGTCATTTGTCAATTGACCTGAATTGTAGAGAATATAATGCCACAGCCTTATATGTAATTTAGCAAAAATAGTCCAGTGCTAAATGGCACATAACCTACGTATTGTTACATTAACTTGTCACGGATGAGTGTGGGTTTCACACTCCATTAAGTGCCCATAATGGAAAATCATTCACAATCTAACCACAGAAGAAGAGGGAGAGATCTGATGGTTGGAAGGGTCACAGCGAGGTTATTAATGGGTTGGGGTAGGAGCAGCATGGAGCAGAATCAAACCACAGGTGGTTTATCAGATAACCATTAAAAATGAATTATAGGTCTATTGTTTAATTAGAATTCTCACGTTTGCCTGCAATGCTTATTCCCCTCAAGACGCCGCTGTTCCCCTTGCTTCCCTGTCGGCCTCGGCTGAGCAGCCATTTGGAGGGTTTTTTTTGCAGTCGAGGAGAATCTGTCATGTTGGCTTTAGCGCTCATGGGCTCTGGGTCAGTGTCACGGATGTGAAGCAGCTGATGTACTGCAAAGCCATCTCTTACAGGATTAGCAAACTTTCACCTTCGTGACAGAATGCTGGAGGTTATGGCCTTCTCAATACATTGCTTGGCAAACTATCTTGCGTTACTTGTATGTGTGACTTTACTAAGTAATATCTCAAAGTAACTAAGCTACCTTGACAATGTCCTAACAGCTGAGACGAGGTGATCTGCCCTATAGGTTTGGAAGGATGGATGAACAAGGCTCAACCTTTCCAAACTGTAGGGCAGCCATGTTCCCTTTACAATAGTCAAATGGTAAGAAAACTCCTATATTGGGCCTTATCTGCAATCAACATTCATGAACATTGTATTCTAAATAACCACAAATAATATTTTCTGTTTGCTAAGCAAGGGCTCCTTAGTTCGATCTGAGCTGTTAAACCATCTGGTCAGACAATCAGTTAATTTGGTAATCTGCCTTTGGGCAGCAGCAGGTCGGTTGGGACGGACAGTTGGTTTGGTTATGGTTGGGTTGTCGTAACAGCCTTGCCGATTACTCTGCACTATAGTACCCGATTGTGGTGACATCGAGGCTGACCTTGGAGTCACCTCCCCCGCTGCCGCACTCTCCCTTGTCGTACCACCATTTGTTTTTCAATTTGTCCAAGAGGCCTTGCTCATTCAGTTTTAAAACTGCCAGGTTAACAGCATTTCTTGAAACGATAAAACATAACTTGTAAGAAAATGCACAGGTCCGTGAGAAATCTAATGCAAAGTAATAATTGTACGAAGCATAATAATGATAGTTAATGGTAGAGAGACTACCACTGTCAAAACAAGGGCTTAATGCACAGAGTACTATCTGTTAATCAGAATGGTCTGGGAAAGGACAAATTGTTTAAGAATTTCAGGAATATGGAGAGATAAGAGAGGCTCATATAAGGTAAAGACAGTGTTAAATCTTGGAAAAGGTGGCATGAAGGGTTACGTAGTTTAGAACTGAAGTGTGCGGGATGGGGACACTTGTCATTGAGAAGAAAGTAACAACAACAAACATCATGCAATTAACATTCGTCACAAGTGACAGCGCAGCTTTTAAAAGCTAAATTGAAAAACCATTGAACTGTTAAATTAAAAGTGACAACACAACAGTCAGGTAGGAGAGCACACAGGACAGAAGGAGAGATCGAAGGAGAGAGAAAAGCAACAGTAAGAGAGACATAAATATGAAGTGACTGTTAGCTTTAGCCTTAACGTTTGGATTTGATTGCTCTACGGTAAAATAGAAACTCTTAATCACATGTATAAAAACATTGAAAAAACGTTATTTATCATTATATAACCTCTGTATCCAAGTGCATTTTAAAGGCATTCTACTGTTACCTCTATGTCGACAAAAAAAAGAAGAGGAAGAGAAGAGAATGACAACAGGGGGACATCAGGGTAGGTGGAATACTATAACAACATTGATGATATTGTTATATTATTCCACCCACCTTAATGCTGAGCCTTTGGGCGTCGCCACACCGTAGCCTTTTGAGTCGAGGTTCCCGCCCACTTTCATGGTGTCACATGGCTTCCGCTGCTCGATGTACTCGTTCATGGTGGACTCGAGGAGAAAGGCGAACTTGCCCTTTGACTTTCGTACCCGGGCTACGCCATCAGGCGTGGTCTTAACAAACACTGAGGGCTCAGCAGATTTCATGTATGACCACATCTTCTCATACACTGCTATTTTGGATCGCTGTGCGGAGAAGAACAGGAGAAGAGAAGTAGTTTAGAAACATGAGTGTTATATTTGTCATAATGGAGTTTGCAGGATTTTTGTGCTTAATGATCACGTCATTAAAAATGGCATCATGAAGTATTTATAGACATCATGGAAAGCAGTGGTGTGATATCTTTAAATACTTCCACAAAATACAGCAGGTGAACTTTTCACAAGATCATGAAGTACAAGAATTTACAAAATCCATTTTTCTTCATCAGCATAAATGTACTGTTTGAATATTAGGCCCTATGTTGCAGCTTGCAGCTCCAATTCACTGAGTGTGAATGAGGATCACACATCACCGCTACTGCAAGTAATGCCATGCAAATTGGGTTTTAGTAGAAATACTGACATTTGTGGGCTTGATTATGCAGAAAAATTCCAATAATTAAAATTTTGTGACTGTGAATTGCAGGTAATGATCATTTACATGGAGACTTGCAGAAGTTTGGAACAGTTTGTTGAAATGTCAGTCTCAGTGAATTAGAGCCTTGATTTATAGTCTTAATTTAGCTTTAGAAGCTATTACAGTCATTCAGCAATGCAGCCATTAATGTACAATCTCTACTGTGACTCAGAGGCAATGTGCAGAAGAAGCAATAGAAGTGTACAAGACAGCGGGTTTCACAGACAGGCAACCCATCACAAAGTGACACAGATGAGCATTTCCCTAGTGCCTGGGGTCAGGCTTAGCGAGCCTGTAAATTCTGGAGGACTCGAGCCCTATCTATAATAAGCATCAATTAAATTATTCAATGCCGCTGGACTTATTTTGGCATAGGCATTTCATACTTTGAACAGATCCTGGTCCAAACAGCAATGAGCCAGTTCCTGAGTGGCACTGTGGCTACTGAAAACTGGATCCTACATTAAAAAATGACACTTTCTTTTAATGAAGGCCAGAGAAAGACGAAGTGGTTGGATGGATTTCAAGAACTGGCTGAATCAAAAGATCGACTGCAGCCAAAGGGTTTGGAGATGAAATATGGATGAGCTGTTGATAGACCAACATCTGTCCGAGATGCTTCCCTTTAGCTTTTTTTAAAATCTCATATGCAGCACATGTCATGTAGTGCAGAAATTATTGTTTGATTCAGCTTCGATGTTCAAATCATTGTTTGAGCCATTTATAAAGCTGCAAAACTGGCTAAGAGCCTACTTTAGTCATGCTGACAGCCCTGCACAGCAATGATTTGAGCTGCTTGCATGCTAAAATGCTCACATTGACAATGCTTACATTTTTGTTCCGCAGGTATAATGTGTGATTAATCATCATCATATAATACCATTAGCTTGGCATGTATTTGTGCATAAAACTGGTAGCCTATTGGAAATAAAAATACAAAAAAAATTATAATTTGACTTGCTTTTCAGTCAGGCTCATATTTTAGGCTAGCAAGCATGGCTGACAGTCGCTGGTTTCAGCAACTTAGAAGTTTTAAGAAGAATCACATGTAATTCTATGTCTTTAGATTTGGGGTAAAAACAACCAATGAGCAGCTGTTGCCTCTGGAAAATTATAATGGGCAATTTCCACTGCATTCTATAAGTTCATAAGCTAAACAAGCCTAAAATGATAATAATCAGTAGAGCAATGGAAATAGCTTTTAATTGCTTGTTAACAGGTCAGAGAGTCAATTAGGAAATATGGAAAAGAGTATCTGTATTAAAGCTTTACTTTAAGTTGAAGATAAAGGATATTTATATTTAACACACACGGAACTCTGGTTCTTTGAAAATCCAAACACACCTATCAGTAAATTGACTCATCACAGCCCTGAATTGGTAAAAGCCTCCTTAATAAGAGCAGGCAAAAGCATATCCATCCTCTTTTGCTTTTCTATTAATAAACAAAAGCATTAACCTTGACCCAACAAAAGTGCCTCACTGGCATGTAATCATATACAATTTGTTTGTAGGCATCTGTCATAGAGCATCAGGCCAAGGGTGAGGATGAGATGTGACAGCAACATAACACAAATTAAAAAGTGTGCATGATGAATGTTCCCTGCTCAGATGAAAAAGCCTTGAATCCAGGGCGATGGCCGTTCTATTCTAATGCTAATACAGAAGACTGGGAGTGGGGGGGCAACAATTAGAGATAGATGTGATGTTATTGTTTACAATCTTGTTCAATGTGTTCATTGTGGAAAGGACACTCATTTTGGAGGACGATTCCCCCAAAGGCCTGAAGCTCGGCACTGGGAACGCTGCAGACGCCTCCTCAAATGAAGAGAAAAGAATGGATCTGGGCATTGATTACTGATGACAGAGTGTGCTGCCTCAGTGCTTTATGAAGTCAATTGATCAACATCAGAGCTGGGACAAAGTGCGGCTAAAACCTAAATAGGACCGATTCTGCCGCAACTAAAGTCACCAGTGAGATGCTTGAAGCAGATTCATACGGAGAGAGGGAGAAATATTTGATTATCGACTGATGGCCCACAAATGTGTGCGCGCGCACACACACTTTGAGCAGCTATCCTTAATAGGACTTTGCATTGAATTCCATTCTTTGTAACCAATGGTAGCTCAGTCCATAGCGACTTGGCTTGGGAACCGGAGGGTGGCCGGTTCAAGTCCAGCATGGACGGAAGTTGGAGAGGTGCTAGTTCACCTCCTGGGCACTGCCGAGGTGCCCTTGAGCAAGGCAAAGAACTCCCCAATTGCTCCCCGGGCGCCTTCATGGCGCTGTGTGGTGGTCATTGTGTCGATTGTGTTCCGTGTCTGCTCCGTTCGCACAGAGCGGTTAAATACAGAGGTCAAATTTCCCCATGTTTGCATGTTGCATGCTGTGTGTGGGACCATAAAGAGGAATCTTAATCTTAGCACACACACACTTTGAGCAGCTATCCTTAATTGGACCTTGCATTGAATTCCATTCATTGTAACCAAAACCTTATCTTTAATTTTATCCATAACCAATTCATACCTAATTATAACTTTAACCTAAACACAATTCAAATCTTACCTCTAAGAAGCTTAATACAGAAGCTCAAAAGATTTGCCTCATTAGGACTGGTCCCCATAAGGATAGCTGGTCCTGACAAGGTCAGTGTATATGCTGGAAAAGGTCCCAAAGAGGTAATAAAAACGAGTACACACACACTTACATACCATAATGTATTGAAAGTCGACTCTCATCTCCTTTAAAATCTAATCATTCACGTTCCGGTCTACACTGGTCATTTAAAATTCAATTAGGGAATAATGACTGTAAAAGTCCATCATCAATGAAAAGACAACTTGCTGAGCAATTATATACTGCCCTAAATACAGCTTTATACATGTGGCTCTCCCTCACACCATATAATGGCCGCGTGAGGAAATACCGCTGTGGTCTAAATGACCTTCCAGACGATTAACAAGGATTTGATGGCTACTGTATAATGTAAAAAGAAACACCAGTCTATATTGCAAATTGCGTAACTCTCATCCTCTTAGTGTCTCCACATTATACTAAAGCAATCATGATGTTGCTATATTCATAACAAAGTACCCTTATAGTTGATCTCAGCCAGCCCTCCTACTAAAGCGACACAGTTACATCACCTGTGTAGGTGTTCCTCCTACAAATCTGTCTGAAGCAGTTCCCCACTGTCTTCTAACAGCCATAAAAACAAACTCAGGTCTCTTATTCCAGCTTGGTGACCTAAGGTGAGGTATGAAGAGAACAGGACTTGCCTTCAGCAAGACAAGGTTAGGGGAAAGCCAGAGGAAAACTGGTGGGTGCTCATTATTCTTGTAGGGAGAAAGTCGAAAGTCGAATCAGCACCGCACCACATAGAGAATAGACATGTACTCCATGCAGACAGATACAGATGAAGGTTTACTTATAGCAAGGTTCAGGAGTTCACGTTTTTAATTCTTAAACCTGTAACAGCTGATTTTCTTGGGGCAGCAAAAAGTAGCCGCAAACATAACATGGACATATTATCAAGCACACATGCAGCAGAGAGGGCACAGCCATAGATTAAAAGTCTGATGAATATAAGCCTAATATTCACTTCCTTTTAGCTCTGTTTTAGACTCAACCTACCCCCAAGGGAAACATCTGCTCTTTAGCTGTGAAATGTGCTATTAGTATATTCACCAGCAAGCAGCTAATTTTCCTCTGTATATGGCACATTGAAATGTTAGTAAAATGTATGCAGCCTATGTATTGTAGGGTTCTTTTGGCAGGTGTCACGTTTTTCAGCAGATCTAATAGAGCTAATAAAAACACTCATGCTATAGATCTGTATTGATATCCCTTGCAAGGCTATTAAACAGAGTAAATAGTAGTTGGCTTAAGCTATCAAAATAAAAAATACTGTTGTCAAGCATTAGAATAGGTATAGAATACAGTAGGATTATGCATCTAAATAGCACCGAAAGGGCCAGCTTTGGCTCCGGAGTTAGAGCAGGTCATCCACTAACCAGAGGCTCAGTAGCTCAATTCCCAGTATCTCAAAAGTTTCCCAACGGCTGTGCCGACAGTGTATAAATGATCGAAAAAGCTCTGTGCATAGACATGCTCTATGAACATGTGCTTAAATAGGTAAATCTGACTTTTACTGTAAAGTGGTTTGAGTGGTAAATTAGACTTGAAAAGCCTCATATAAATACTGTCCATTTACCATTGTCATTATATAGGCAGTAAGACTGTTATTAAACATACCAATTCCACACAAACAAAACACAGTGAAATAAATTACACAAAAATCAGAATCGGACAAATACAGACTGTACCATTTTCAGTTTGTATGTTACAAGCTCTGAGGTTTCTCTTGTTGTCTCCTTTAGCAAAGCACTCTGTTAATATTATTAATTATATTATTATTATTGTATCTGTTAAGATTATTTTGTATCAATATATTGTAGCTATTTACACTAAAATATCCAAATATGTTATATTATGTTTAAAGGAAACATTTATCTTTCAGGTCAAGTATGTCAAGTATTTTGTTGGATGTCTGAATTTGTTCCACAGTCCGCTGTTAACTCTCTTACAAGCAAGCTTTGGTATACATGCAATCTAAAGATGAAATGCGTATATTAAAAATTTGAATCTGTGTAGTATTGGGTGATACACTGAAGTGGACAGAGGGAGATGGACAAAATGGATTTGGTCTGTGTTTTAGTAAATCTATCGTTTGGGGATTTTGTTGTTCTAGAAATAAACAGTGTCATTAAAATGTCTGAGAAGGGACAAGTGATTAAAGTCCAAAGTCAAAGAAATTGCCCTCTCCATTCTAAATAACCACTTAATCTGTATTGATTCCGAGTTACGCAGCATTTCCAGACCTCTGCCCACTGCCCTTCGAACCGCAGCCTGTTGTTTATTCTTGCTGCAGCGTCTCGGGCTGCTTTCATTATGGCCTCTCGCACACACGCTCCACTGCTTGTGTATCTAAATGCCATCTCCAAACACCCACCACTACATTTCCTTCAACTTTACTTCCCTTCCATTTTGTTTGTGGACATCACCACTTTCCCCCAATATCCTATTTGCCAGGACTACCTGTATCTCAAGTATGCAGAAATGAAAGTTGAAGCTCTGTGGGTGTACTTTGTCATTGAAGTGCCACACGCCATGCCCTGAATACCAATTGCTCGTCTTTGATGCTTGTTGCTGGACTCCAATAGCTGCTGTTGCTGCTCATCTGAAGTTCGACGAGGCCCACTGAGGACAGCACTTTCCCTCAGAGGTTACACGTATCTCACACAAGTCTGTCATCACTTTTGTCAGCTTTCTCTTTTATGCAAACAGGCTCTAATCTTTATAGGAGCCTCCTGTTCACTCAGCACTGTACTGAAACATAAAATGACAAGAGCTCGGGGAGTTGCGCTACACTGTGCTGTATATGATTGCAGGACGACCTACAAGGATTTCTTCAATAAATATCCTCGCTGGCTCCTCATCATGCAACCCTGGCTAAACGCAGGCCTGCTCTGCATAATAAAGCTACTTATTAAACATTGTGTTGGACCATGCAGGAGCTATAGTGTTGGTGCCGCAATAGCTGAGACATGAAATTGATTTTCATGCATAGTAAAATGCATTGGTGACTGCACCCAAGCTGTTGTTCCCATCTCCCCCACACCTGCAGATCAGTAAGATGCATGATGTTTGCTGCTCAGGCTTGGAGTAATGTATAATCTTTTTGAAGGGAACAGAAGACAATACTGCAGTCTCATTTCTCTGTGCAATTATCATTCTTTCATTGTTACGCTGTTAAATGAGGTGCATAAAGGGACAGCAGTGTGGTTGTCTTTGATGGTCTCACCCCAGTCTTTACACGTAATTAAACAGCCACATCAGCCCATTTTATCATCTCAGCCATTATTACGATCCGGCTTCTCCTTCAATGTACATTTCAAGACGCAACTGTGCCAAGTCTTTTGATGGAATAAAACCTCATCAAGAGGATAAACATGGCCTTGCTGGTACAACTCATAATTTTCTAATCATCCAAAACACAAATATTCAACTGACTGCATAAAAAGATCCATGACAGGTATTAAAGCGATGAAACAAATCACAGTGGCGCATGGCAGCTGCTACGTCAGGGGAAGAGCAGCACAAAGCTTGAAGCTATCTCACATTGTCTCAAGGTAAAGCAACAGACAGGCTGGAGACAGAGGAGGAGAGGGTGCCCAAAACAAGCAGGGTAGTCTGGGGAAGAGGAGCCAAGAGCAGGTAGAGCCACGCTGCCAAGCGCCTACAGCCATTCAGGCTGCTGCTGGGCTTGTCGACAGGCTCCCAGGCCAGCTGTCCTAGTTGGTTGTGAGCAGCAGAATCAGGGCCTTTCTGGGCAATCAACACCACTGTCTTTGAAAATTCCTCTACAGCTTCTCCTCATTCCCATCCCCGAAATTGATACACATGTGAAGACGTGAAGTCAAAACAGTCACTGTCAGCTAATAAGCCATATTTCCAAGGAGTCAGTTTTTAAATGTACAGTGTGTAGAATTTTGTGATATCTAGTGTTGAAATTGCATGTTACAACTGTTACAACCCCTCACCTCACCCTCTCCTTCCTTACATGAAAAATAACCCATGTTAGCCTTCAGTTGTCATATAAACTCAATAGGTGTTTAGTTTGTCCTGTCTAGACTGCTATAAAAAGCATAGCGGCCTCCGTGGGGAGGACCCCCTAGTTGTCAATATAAAGTATTTAAATATAAAGGGCCTTTTCTGAGGTAAAGAAAACTACAATTCATACAACTAAGATGAAACAAACTAGTGAAAAACCACAAATCACAAGGGTTATCCTGCATTAAATGAATTCCCTTTCACCTGAATCTTACACACTGGACCTTTAACATAAAACACAGAGGACAATGAATCTGATTTGAAAATTGAAAAACTTGAGTTGAAGGTTTTGTAGCTCATTATAGTGATTTTTTTTATATATACATCACAGTATTTTCATGTTATTGCAAATTTTTATTGCTCTCGTCAGGTCGTTTTCCAGAATTTTCCAGGTGAGATCATCAAAAATTAAACACCAGCGGTGTCATAGATGATGACATATGTCTTGTTCGAAACATTGGACTTGATTTAAGATTTCCAGCTGGCTGACGCCATATGGGTCTAATTAAGCCTGAATGTATTTCCTAAAAACCAGATCTGTGATAGAACTTGAACTCTTATTAATCAGTTTTTTTTCCTTGTCAGCCCTCTCCAGCTTTAATTAAAAGTCCCTTGGAATAGCAGTTCACGCATGACACTTCCTATTTGAACACTTGTAAAAGAGTTGTAAGTAGGACACTCATTATAGAGAATAAAGGAAAACTGCTAATTCCTGACCACCACCTCTCAGATGTTTGACCAGCAAACCTTTGCGTAGTCCCATTGTCCGGCTGGAAGCCTGATCTGTAATTGTCGTCCATCGTGTCTGCGACACAAAGACATATGCTGTATATAGACCTGTGCAGCCCCTCTGATGAAAGAGAAAGTGTTGACAGGTGTTTCTATGGAGAATCAAGTGTTGCTGTCACACATGTCAAATACCATTCCTTCAATATATGATCCTCTCAGAGAACCTTTCACAATCAATTCCTAGGAGACTACAGTCTTTAAACAAATGTTTTTTTTTTAATATAAAGCTTTGAAGACGCTATCTTTTTCTTCTTTGTGTGAAAAAACGTGGATTTGATTTTGCATTTTGTTGTGCTGAGCGATTCAACCCAGGGGTAATACAAATGAATTGCTCTTTCTGCCAACAGGCTGCAGCTGTGAAACATATGAATTGTTTCTCTCCTGCTGATGAGTAATGAGGGAGTATAAGATAAAAGACTGTCATATTGCCTTTTCGTCATCACAGGCAGAGAGCCGTTTCCATTAATTATTATTCATTCATCTTACTGCTCTGCCATTGCAAAGTGGACTGGACTGACAGAGCAGCCACTAGCCAAGACATCTATGGATTTCACAGCAGAAGGTTGATCAGCCCTAAAGATATGCAGGGCTGCTCTACTCCTGCATGTGGTTGCTTTTCAGAGACTTTCTCTTCAGATTTTACTTAATTTATGTCTAAATTGTCAGGCTAGTCTCTCATACCGATGGACATATTGATTATTCCATCTGAACCATCTTTCAGACTGCTCTGTTTGACCTGCAGGACTCTTCTTCATCAGGTCCAATTTGCCAGCTCTGGCTGGCTAGCTAATTATATTTCATGAGCTGACCCTTCTGAGTTTGAGTGCTTTGATTAGCCTCCTGTTTTTATCACCTCTGAGTCTTCTACGTTGTTATCACACTTTCTGCTGACAGCCCCAGTGCCTCAAGGTTGCACACTGCAGCACTGCTGCATCAATTTCATATTCATGTCGTAAGAGTTCAAGATCGGCTTCTCTGTCAACATGCCTCATTTGGAGCAATCTTGTGCAGGTCAGGAGTGCTGCACTGAAGGTACAAAATGGAAAAGCTGCAAGGAGTAGTTTATTGAGTATGTTACACAAAAGTAGCTCTTCTGACTGAGCTCAAAATGTTAAGGTCTGCATGATTTGGCATTTAAGCTGAAAGCATTTGATTAGTCAGGTGCTGTTAGTGTGAAACAGTATGTTTATGCACTACTTACCCTAAAGAACTCTTTTGTGGAGCCTGAGTCTAGAGTGCCATACGCTATCTCTGTCTGCTTGGCCAGATCCTCTGCACTTTCTATGGGAGAGACCATCCTCTCCACTGTTAAGAAGGCAGCCAGGTTGGCTGTGTAAGAAGAGATGATGATGAGGGTGAAGAACCACCACACACCACCAACGATACGGCCCGACAGAGACCTGCAAGAGAAAGGTTGATGACAGGGAAACACAGAATGTAATTTCCCAGTGACATGTGGTGCCTATTAAATTACTAAGATCTACCAGTTGTGTTTAATGTACCTAATTGCATTGGTCATCAGAATTTCCTGGTAAATCGTTAAAATAACCCCATACTGTGTCAGCACTCCAAAACAGTGAACTTCCAAAGAAAATGGTGGCAGTCATTTAAATGTACTCTAATCCAAGTTTTTAATTGGCTGTGAAAGAATCTGGGTCAAAGATCATCTCATAGCCTGAAGAGAGTATTGATGAAACCATTTTGTTGATGACAATTTCAGCATTCAAAGTGACAAACTCAATTATTCTTAAATTATAATAGCTGCAATAAAACTGCAATAAGTCTAATTTCAAATAATGAACACCTGAAGAAAGAAGGCTGTAAAATGAAGATGCTTGACTGATTCATTTCATGTACTTATTAACAGCTCATCTCATCACTTGCAGGTGAAATGTCGTGTTACCTCCGCCAAGGAGGTTGTGTTTTCACTTTATTTGTTTATCTGTTAGTTTGAAGGATTACGCTAAAATTACTGGACAGATTTCCACGATGCTGTGGGATGGGTCAGGGAAGAATCAGTCAAATTTTGGTGCAGATCTGAAAAAATGGGTGGATTCAGGAATTTTGTTTCACTTTCTCTGTAGTGTTTCCGACAGAACTGACTCAGTCTGTGGTGGTAGCCGGGGTGCATGTGCACAGGCACGAACGTGGCTCTCACATGCAGGAGATTCAGAGTGAAAAGCACGTAGACTAAAGAGTGAAGTAAAATTATTACATGAGAGAGAGAACTGCATTACATGCCACTTGCAGCTGAATCCACTGATAAAACTGTCTGCATGGATGGTAAACACTTCATGGACGATTGTGGGAGCTCACAATGGCAAGTCAAAATATGCGGTTCTATTGAATGTAAATGTGGCTTCATAAGGGGACTGTCTCTGCTGAGGTACACGATCTCTGAGTGTCATACTAGTATTAATGCAGTATCATTGTTTCTTTTTCTATTCTGCTCTGCTGTCCACTGCTGCTGTCTATTGGAAGTGACTCACCTTGGGGAGATGTCACAGCCCTGCTGCATGAAGGCGCCCAGTGAGAACCAGAGGGAATTGAAGATGCCAAAGTCATTGGGAGGATCGGGGGGAGTCTGGGGGTCTTTGGTCTCGTCCTGTTCCTCCAGGTTCCACTCATAAGGACTGAACCGACTGACCAGGAACAGGACCACGCTCACCCCAATATAGGCAAACACTATACACATCCAGATCTCATAGGCCAGCGGGTCCAGGAAGGAGAAAACACCAGGCTTGGACTTTTGGGGCTTCTTTATCATAATGGAGATGCCCAAGCTCATAAAGGGCTTGGAAAAGTCTATCACCTCCTCTCGAACCAGAGTAATGGTGAGAGGTGCAACAGCTATATCTGCTCTCTGGAAACAGGGACATGCACAGTGAGCATTAGTTATGACCTGCATGAAGAAACAGGTCAATTTACATGTCTGTGTGTGTATGAATGTCTGGAGCTGGAGAGGGAAGTAAAAACAATGTTTTATCACACATATTTTACACTGTTTCAAAGCTGGATCAAACTGTGACGACTGAAGACTAGCTGAAAGGAAAACATACACACAGGAGGAGAAGAGTGTCATTTGCACAGTGTTATAACTCAGGATGGCTAATGCATTTGAGATCCCGACAGTAAAATTAATTATTTTCACTAAATGTGTCCACATTTGGAGGTAAGATGGAGGAAAAGCTCCCAGGGGCCCTGCGAGACTTTGAGAGAGACAGCTTGGAAAAAATCCACAGAGGCAGATGGGAGTTTGAGTCATGTTTGACCAACTGCTTCCCTAATCAGGACCCGAGGAGAAACTGTGGGGAGAAACTTTTCAGTGGTGTGGCTCCTTAAAAACTCAATTTCACACCACATCTTGTAATGAAACTGTATCAATACTCACATTATTACAGTAAAACTGCAAAGCAATGCAAGTCTGTCTCAGCGATTCAATAAACGGCTGTCATTTAAGAAATAATAAAGAAACGGCAGGCCCTGGCTGTGTGAACTTCATCACATGCTGTTCAGTTCAAGATTACGCTCACACAGCTCATTCTGGCACTTGCTTTATTTGTTTTATTTTTTCAAGCTGTTTCTCTTCATCTGCCTCCTTTGCTCTGCTGCTTCAATCGCATTATGCCATCAAAACACATGGACGGAGGTGGTGCTGCCTTTTTAGGACTCACAATGGGTTTCTTTGTAAAAGCGAAAAGAAAATAATTAATCACATAAGACAGTGTTACTGCAGCTAGTGTGTGTGTGATTAATTAAATAAGTGCTGCTCTTCAAAAGGAGACGCTCTGTGAAGGGCAGTTCTTTGTATTGCGCTGTATTGTCTTCTTTTTTATATCGAAATTGAGAAAACATTGGACTGAGGCAGAAAACGTTTCTTACAAGGTCAAACTTGGAGCAACACAAATAGACCCAATAAACAGGACTGTTTTCTTTGTGCTGTCAACACAACACTGCGCAGGGCTATAACCATTTAATCCTTGTGCAGGCGTAAGCAGCACTCAATCAATGGTGAGGGAAACCAAGCAATAAAGAGCAGCCTCGGGCCTAACCTTTAAAAAGACAACTAAAATCAAATGAATTTACTGGTCAAAAGGTCAAAATGTACAAAACTATTAGTCCCAGCCCACCTGCTGTAAAATTACAGGCCAGGAAAGACTTGACAGTGACATGATTGGGATATTTTTTTCACCTTCCATCAGCGAGGAGTGGACTTTTCCCATTTGAAAGATAATTTGGTGGCCATAGCACATCAAACCAAGCAATCTCTCAGGCTGATAGTTGGGAAATTGAACAGATGAGGAAGTCTAACCCTCATGCATTTTGCATTTGGCCCCTGTTCAACTGTTGTGGCCTCGGAGAAAGACGAGAGAAAAGGGGGGTAGGGTATAATTTTTGGAGCGTTCGAGGTGTTGCGAGAGCCCGAGAGCTCTGTCAGATGTAAAACACGGCATGACCCTTCGCTAATGTGCGAGGTTCGACCTTTATGGAGCGCAACACATATGGATCTTGTTGTTTCAAACCGCAAGCCACCATTTAGCTGTTGATTCTAAAGCAGATTTTCTCAGCTGTGAATTTACAATGTGGCATATTCATCACACACATCAAACATTGAACATAATTACACAATCACTTCAAAGGCATACAATCTTTCATTCATCAAAGTGATTACAGTGTGTTTGCCATATGGACTCATTGTTTTCATGTACCTACCTCTGTTTCGACTGTACCAGAGAGAGAGAGAGAGAGAGAGAGACAGAAAGAAATAAAGGGAGGAGAGAGAGAGAGAGAGAGAGAGAGAGAGAGAGAGAGAGAGAGAGAGAGAGAGCTTTCTAGGCTGAACAAGGAGGATTAATTGCAATGAACAGCACTGAGAAATGATTTCATTTTCTCCGTCTCAAGATGATCACCAACTCCCCCCAATGCTTGAGGATGCATTCAACAAATTCACTCACAGCTGAGCTTCCTGAGACAGCATCAGACTTTGAACTGGGCAAGAGCTGATGAGTTCGGGTTGGTGATAACCTTAAGACAGAAAAATGAGATCTCCTCTCATGTTGAAGTTCCTTGCAAACTGTCATGTAATCAGTGAAATCGAGGCTCCCAGTACTCACCCCATAGACCAGTTCACCCACCATCCCGTTCCACGTCTTGGTCTCTGGGTCTCGGGCTCCGTACTTCCCATCCATTACTATAGACAGTTTGTACTTAATTCCAACATGTTTGGCAATCTCAGATGCTAAATCGACGCAGTAGCCTTCATATCTGTCATTCCCCTCCAGCTGCATATAATTTCTCTTGTACATCACATAAGGAGCTTCCTGTTGATTCAAACACACGCTGGTTTATTCACTCCCATGCCATGGCACACATTCAGTTATACAGAAATATGCATACATGCACTCATATGTGCCCATGCACGCACACACACATTTCCAACATTATAAGCTGCTATAACCACATCCATGCAGTCATGCATACAAAGATGATGTCCTGCAAATGCACAAATATGCACTTATAACAGCAGCGTGAGCGTGTGGTCACCCTGCAGTCAATAAGCAGTGGCAGCCAGCAGACACCAAGCCCAATGCACCCAACCCGTTTTGAGCCCAAGGGCGCAACTCGGTGGCACAATAAAGGAAGGTTAGAGGAAGGGAGAAAGAAAGAACACTTTTTTTCATCTAGTGTGGGAGAAAACAGGAGGCCAGAATGAGATTTAGCAGGGCTGGGAGTCATTGGTAGGCAAGGTGTGGGTCAGCTCAGAGGTGGGTGGGGATGGGAATGGGGATGGGTTTCATAAGTAAATGCCAGTGACAGGAGAGGGATCAGAGAGTGCCCATAGTATCTCAACATATTCAAGCACATTGCACCAGTGCGCAGTTAAAGGCTGTTTCATTCCAGAAAAAAAAGGAAATTAAAAACAGAATGAGCCATTATTTGCTATCCAGAAAAAATGCAAACAAAATTAAAAATAAAAACCTCCATAAATAAAATAATTATATCAGGAGAGCAGGAGCGTGCTAGCTTTCCTCTCCTTGTCAAAACGCTGGTGCAGCTCGTCTTTTCTCTTTACCGAGCACATCATCATTATCAAACAATAGGACTGCTCAGGAGAGCAGGCATTGTCATTACAGCCACACACAATTAGAGTGCAAGTAGGAGCGCAATGGTTTGTTTGTTCTGTGCTGAACGTATCCCCTCACTTTGGATCTGCTGAGCATTTCCCTGGAGTTAACACGTATTTACCCCCCGACTGTATTCCTCATCTAGAGATGTTAAACGTTTCCTCTCTTGCAATTGAGTGACACCCTCCTGTGAGTTGGAATACAAATGGAATCTAAGTGTGGAGAAACGCCAGAGATCCTTATTATTTCCCAGACATTTTTCTTTATCATCCGCTTGCAGAGAGTGAGGTATTGCAGCAGGTAATTATAACGCCATTATACAGTCAGTAAATACACTCGCAATGGAAGCTATCCAATAAGCCTGAAACGTTTAGTTGAGTGCAGACAGTTATAAAAGCAAATAAATGTAAAATATTTGTTTCTTTATTGTATTTTGGTCTGGGGAAAATGCCCAGAAATGATCCTCTCCTGAAGCGCTGACTGGAAGTTATACTTCAACACAGAACACATGGAGGAGCAATACAAAATAGATTGGAGAGGCGATAACAAGGGAAGAACACTACACCCTCTTATCCCTGCTCCAATACTGTTTATTTTGCTTTGCCCGGCTTGAGAAACCATTGCAGTATCGTCCTCTAGTCATTCTTCGGCCGGTCTATCCCAAGTGTCATTGAACATTTACTTGATGAGGACAGACAGGTCTACTTACGTATGCGTTTGTATGCGTTTTTTTTTTGTAATTGATGGAGTCAACCACTATCATATACAGTATACCATTATTGTGATGTCACTGCTACGACAGGCCACTGAAGTATGGAAAATCAAAATGCTTTGACACCCACACTGATACAGTTGAAACACTCCCCCCGGCTTCGGATCGACTGTTTCAACGTGTAGTGAGTGGATGGAAAGCAACACAAAAAAGATGTGGTTCTACCCGCCCAGGACAGAATGTATCACTCGTTGGAATCAACACCATGACCTTGAGTGGCAGAATATGTGAAACATTTAAAACTGCGTGGAAAGTGTACCATAATAGTAGTGACCACAATGGTTCGGTTTTCCACTGAGGAGTCGTTGGAGACCTGCGGGTCCATAATATTTACAAATCGCGTGTACTCGTTCCAGTACCCGATCTGCAAAGAGAAAACAATGGTTAGTGGTGCATTCCTAACCACTGATGTCACTGATGTAAAAGCACACATAGCAGGGACATATCTAAACATTACTGGGAACTGGTATGATGCAGGTTTCATTAAGACAACACTGTATTTTTCCAGAGGTCTACCAAAGCATCAGCAAATGAGCAGAATACTAAAATGGCAGACGAGGCCCAGTAATCTAAGCACGAAATGAATAGAGTTAAAACTATATTACTACATTTTTCATATTATTAGTGCCACGATAAAAGATATCATGAAAATACACAATGTCTTTTGTTATCTGCACCAGCTCAAATAGCCAAATATGCTGCAATTGCACTGCATGAGCATACGCCAGACGACTTCAATCCCTCCCACCTCCAGCTTCCCAGGTTTTATAGTAAATAATTGATATTCAGGCCTATGTACTGCATACATGTTTAATAATTTAGCATAATATCCCAGTGGCTCTACAGTTTCTACTGCACAGTCCTGCCATTGCAGTTACTCTGTACTCTGCTGTACAGATGCTTAAGTCAAACCAATGTCAAGTGTTTGTTTGCCCATCTGAAATAATGGCTGTTCTGGCTCTTGATGAAACGTGTTGCATATGCGGCTGCCAATAGTTTAACTGTTGCTGGCTAGGTTTTCCCTCTTCACATCTGGTCCTCATTTTTTTTCCTTTTGCCTCAGATCTTTAAATGTTTGGGGCCAGACAGGTGTACAACAGAAACACCGAGTGGAGGCGCTAGAAAGCAGCAAACTTCTCAAACTTGAGCTCCACACAGTTGTGGATGTTGATGAGAGCACTTTCTCTCCAGACCTAGAGAGAGGTCCAGATGTTTATTCCTGCCTCTTGACCGACAGTGATATCTGAGGAGCGCTGCTCGTGGGAGCAACACTGTGGGAAGCTGTGTCATGAAGCGCTGCTCCAGAGGCAGAGTCCTGATCTCACTCTGAGCAGCTGGGACAGAGATCAGCCCATACATCACCGGTGACAGCCACAGCTAAGATCCCTCATCCTCTAACTGTCACTGAGGTGACTGGGGGCTCCAGGTCCTGACAAACTGCTGCCTGGCTTGTCTCATGTTCCCTCCTTTCCTCACTCTCTCCCCCCTGACCTCCTTTCTCCCACTTGCTCCATGCCTCTCCCTGCTCCCTCCCCCTCTGCTTTTTTGTGCGGGGACGGCTGTAAAGGCTGCGTGATGCTAATTGAAGTGTAGGCTTTAGAGGCCTGGGAGGCAGGCGGCATAATCACATGTCATATCAGGCTGAGCCCACACTTACCCAGCTAACGAGAAATTCACAGCTGTCTCTTCGAACCCGGTGAGGTTATGGAATAAAACCAGAGATCATCATTTGGTACTGGTTATAACGTGAATGTACCACTGGGAATTACCAGTTTAAAGCGGAGCCAGAGGAATTCTTGGATCCCCTTTGCAGTAATTGGTTATTTGAATGGTAATTACTATCAGGAGAGGACCAAATATCATATCTGCACTGTCCCACGGCACAGAAAAGGCCTTATATCATTCTTTTGATAGGACAGTTTTAGCGATCAGATCTCGGGCTGTGTGTGATTTGTGGGGCTTTTAATTCTTGGCATTGCTCGTCTACCGTACAGAGGTGGAGAGAGGCAGTTGGCATTATTCTGCAGTGTCCTCTCAGCCCTGCTGGTCCTTGTGACTGAAAAAGCCCTTTGATAAACGGAGGTAGAGTCTTGTTGGGAAATGAATTTTACTTGAACACTTGCTGAGCTCACACCATGGGTTTGTCATACCTTAACATGTGGCCACCATCCTTAGAGTTTTATTCAAGTGCAGATGATCAATCAATCATTTGAAATTACAATTTGGCCAGATTCCATTTGACAAGTCATGAACCGAAACCTTGAGGTGTGCCAGGTGTTAGCTGTGTTCTGACAAAGACCAGGATTTTTTTTGATCGGGTCTTATTTGACACTTGATAAATGGAACCCGACAGGGGTCACCGCTCTGTCTTACCTTCCTCGGCCCACCTGTTTTCATCTCATAAACATCTATGGTGTAATTGGTCCTGCGGCCGTAGTTGTCGAACTGGATGTTCCCGGTCATACCTTGAACTTGGACCTGCCATGAGGGGCAGAGAGACACAGGGGGATGTGAAGCAGTCATCACTTTGCATATATAGCTGTTATTAAGGTGCTTGTGTCCATGCAGCTACTGGAGTGGTGCACACAGTCTGTTAATCAAATGATGAACTGGATACGCTTTAATAAAAGATGTAGTTTTATGGTAATGAGAGCCCAGATTTGAGTGAGCTCCATGCAGAGATATCTGGAGGCAGAGGGAGGAGAACAGCTCTGCGCTCTCTTCCCTTCTCTCTGTCAATTTCCATCTTTATCACACTCTCACTCGCTATCTCTGCTTCACTTCTTCTGGCCTTTTCTTTGGTTATCAGCTTCTCCCTCTCTCTCATTCTGCCTCCCTTTCCCCCCTCCTGCCCCCCCTACCGTTTTGAGAGCTCTCTCGATGTCGATGCCTTGGCTCCAAGGTACAGCAGGATTGGCAAGACAGTCTCCAGCGCTGCCCCGGCGAGAGACATCCACACGTTGACGCCGCAGGTACCTGAATGCCTCAGCTATCACTAGGATGGCATCATGGGTCAGTGCTGAAGTGTACTGTACAAGATCACATGGCAGAAGATAAGTTGAAGTATTAACAGGTTTATACAAAACAGGGTTATTTTGTTTCAATAGGTAATTACACATCTGAGCAGACAAAAATAGCATGTGAAGTTCCTCAGGGCTCCATTTTGGGCTCTCTTCTGTTTATGCTCTCACTTACTGATATAATGGAAAACAACAACATATTTTACCACAGTTATGCAAATGACACAAAAAATAGCTAACCAGGGGACTATACTCTTACACTGACCAAATCATCAGTTGGATGTGACAAAATGTTCTTCAGTTCAACAAAGATGAAACTGAAGTCCATGTTTTTGAAAAAAAGGAACAGCCAATAAAAGTCAGTGTTCATCTTGAATCTGTAAAGTTAAAAACAAAACCAAGGCAGAAATCTTGGTCAGAGACTTAGACCTTAACTTTAAACTGCTATGGGCTGTCATATAAATATGTCCTATTTTCAAATGAATTAGTTTGCAGTTATGTTTTGCAGTAAAAGTGATTGTGTTGCTTCTTGCCGATGCATGTCAGGGCCACCAGGTCAGATCAGCCTGGACGGATTGATAATTGGGTTGCTCTGACTCTGCATATGACAAATATAGATTGATTGGACAGATCTGATTGAAAAGCCAGGGCGTGTCTGATGGTCAGGACCTCTTCCAAAACTTTCAGCACAGAGTTTTGACAGAGACTTGAGCATTAATGTGTGATTTTATCTCCCACGCACTTCTCCTTCAACTTCTTCTGACCTTTTCACCAGCGAGGGCTGAGCCACTTGTTTGTTGACCACTGCACCATGACAAAATCTAATTAAATGCCATTCAAAATCCATTTCTTTCTCGATCATTGTTTAATTAGATGTAAATTGAAGCTGCAATATAACCTTGCCTCACACCGCCTATCAATATATCGATCACCTGGAAGGATGCAAAGCAAAGAGGAGGAAGCAAGGGGTGGGAGGAATGACAGGATGACAAAGGCAAACGGAGGAGGAGAGGAGCCGATAGAGAGCACTTCAGAGAGGGATGATCGTTGTATTCTGCATGTGCACTGAAAGGACCTTGTGAGCACAGTACCTTCAGAGGAGTGTTTCTGGCTTCTGGGAATTCTCTTTCATCCAGCCGCTCCCAGCGCTGCATGAACTGCTGCACGATCAGGTTCTCAGGGTTGACGATCTGAAACCCTGAAATGTTGGCTCCACCAGCGAAGACTTTGTCCAAGCTCACATTAGAAAACCCCTGATATGAGACAGAAAGGAAAGAAGAGGAGAAAACTCAAAGTGCCTGTTTTTCTTTGAGGTTTTTCTTTCTTTTAATGTAACTTGGGGCTGAGCACCACAAATTATTAGCAGCTATTCTGGCAGGGTGCATTTTATTATGAACTGCATTGTATGAGAAAGAAACATATGTTTGTCATTACACTGAGGCAAACTTTCCTCTCTACACTTTTTGGTACAACCTGAATTCATTTGCAGATAAACAACCTGCAGTTCAACAGACAGAGTTTGTTTCAGATCAAGTAGAGGCCAAAATATTTTACTTCAACCAGCTTCAGAGCGCTTTGCGAGAGAAAAAAAAAATCCTAATGCATTTCCCTAACCTTTGCTACTTGGGCTGCCTTTAAATTTTCCTTCTTCACCCTGCAGCCATGACACTGACTTATTTCTTTTTTATGGTCAAAGTGCAGTTTTTAAAAAATGCAGGACTGTGTCATGGTGTGCAAGGACGTGTATCTGACTGATGCATTAAAATTTCTTGTGACATTGCGCTAAAAAGCAGCAGGGGATCAGCCAGTGAGAGCAAGGCAGTCCTCCACTCTCAGACTTTCATGTTAATATCAAGGCTAAATGAACGGTTCCTGTCCCCAGTGTGTGTGTGTGTGTGTGTGTGTGTGTGTGTGTGTGTGTGTGTGTGTGTGTGTGTGTGTGTGTGTGTGTGTGTGTGTGGAGCTCAACTTTATTTTTACTTTCATAATCATTTGCACTAATATACAGTGTCGTTTGATTTTAACAAACATTTATGTGCAAAAAACATGCAGACATTTTTTGTTCATACAAATTCCAATAATCTACTTATTGTGCATGCACATTTGTGACCATGGTTGAGACTAAGCCACATCACATGCAGGAAAAAGCGGGTTCCGCTCGCTCCCAGGAGAGCGGCCGGGTTATTACTCACAAGATTGGCCAGAATGTAGTGGTAACCACGGCTGTTCTTCCCCAGGGTCACAACCTACGGGAGAAAAACATCAATACAGTAAACCACCCATGAGATGAGAGCTAAGAACCGCGGCTCATATACGCTGGCCACAACAATCTCTGTGAACATGGGGACATCCAGTAGTTTGGCCCGAAATAAAAAAAAAAGTGGCCTGAAGAAAAACAAGAGAGAGGGAGAGGTTTGAGGGCTGGTTCGTTAGGGAGGAGCGGATAACGACAGAGACACAGGAACGAGGAACATCCTTGAATATTCAGCTGACTTTGAAGTAATTCACGGTGCCGGGGATGCAGGGCCTTAGCAGCTATTGGACAGAAGGTAAAGGAAAAAATATTTCAAAGAAGTTCACAGTGAGAAAGTAAGATGTAGATCTCCCTCTGCTTTGAAAATATCACACCTTTGGAGCATAACAACATGTTTCAACCCACGCAGCCTGTCTGAAAATAGTAAGTGGTGTTATAAGTCATCCCTTCATTGTGGTATGAACCATATGTTGCCTTTTACTCAAAAATTTCTTTCTTTTGTTCTGGGCCTGCAGATAAATCTAATAGTTAAACTCCAAATTGTTTCTCTCATTCTTCTATTTTTGGGCTTTACTTCTGCTGGACTTGTTTTTTTGACCGGGCCTCGTGAGGTTTGTTATTGTTATTTTTTGCAGTCTGCTGCAGATGGACTTCTGAGCGGCTGCCACGCAGAAACTCGTCAACCGTGTTTCATTTTTCATCTGCGTTCTCACAAACACAGCCACACACGAGTTTACAGCAAAATCAGCATGTTTGCACATGTCCTGGCTCTGGCTCTGTCACAAAAACAAACTGTCAGTTTATCATCTGTTTGTGTGTGCATGTTAGTGCCGGGGACGTTGGATATTTGTTACTGTGGAATCGTTTACGACATTCCCGCTGAGCAGGAGAGAGTGATGAAAAACAAACTTGTATCTTCACATCTCCGGCTGCATAAATAAATAAAAAAATCTGCGAAGCACGTTTTCGGTTTCACCCCGTTTAGACTTCAATGACAGTATTTCATTTAGCTAGGCTGAACTTTAACTGACCTGAGCGCACAGTAGCACACAGCAATAAAACAATCCCCCTTGCTTGGACTGCATACAAATTAAATAAACCACTCATCTACACCTCCCATCACCAGCCTCTCTACCCTTCGTGGACATCTGAAGGTTGTATACGGACGCTGGTGCTGCTTTTGAAAAAGAGCACTCAGGGGAGCACAAACACACAAAGCCTTCCGCTCACGCTATCAAGCTGCTTGGGTGGGTCAGCGTTCTCTGACAGCTTCCCCAATCATTAAGGCTTTAAACTCCCAACACTGCAGGGCGTCACAGGCATAGAGAACAAACCACGAAAGTGAAATAAAAAACAGAGGGGAAATGAGCTGATTAGGATGCAGAAATAGCAGGAGCTGGCTTTCAGAATCCATCAATCTGCGTCTAATGAGCAAGTGACAGAAAGTTCCAGGAAAAGAAATCTCTGCAGCATTTCTAATGATATCAATAAATATGCTTTATTTATACGGCACTTATCAAAACCAGAGATTACAGAATGCTTCATGAGGTTATAACAACACAACAAACACAAGCAGACAAATGCTACCATGACGATATCAGAGCCAGACACATCACGGCTTCTTCCTCTGTAGCTGCTCACAAGTCTGACTTTCAAACTTCCAGCGCTGCTGCATTTCCTGGACAACCCCCACCCCCGTTCTTCCTTCACCATGCGCTAACCTTGACTCTGACTTCGAGCCCTCCTCCTCACACCTGCCCTGGAGCTGGGGCAGGGAGAGATCCCCCCTACCCACCCTCGTCCCCTGGCCTGCAGCTCACAGCCGGCCTGGCAACGGCTACAAGCGGCAACCTTGGGACGGAGCGCAGCGAGGCGGTGATGACACAGACATGAACCTCCGGCCAGAACACAACAACCTCTCCCCTCAACCTCTTTAATTAGGCAGACGGCAAGACCCGACTCCAGCTGAGATGGACAGATTTCATTGTTGCGAGTTGTGATGCACAGCTGACTGCCCTGCCTGTAAAATCCTCAGATACTGCAGACACTGATAACTATCTTTTAATGGTGTTAATGAGATTTGATACTCTTGTATTTCATTTTAAATCCAGTATTATTTGAGAAATGACACAGTAATAGGAGAACCATTAATACCCAGATTAGATTAAGCAGCACTTGAAGTGCTGCCACGTTAAAGAAATACACTTATTTGCTGTTTTCATGATTAATATGGAACTCCCTTGGTTCTCTCCATAGTCCAAATTGAATTGACTGGAATTACAACTGACAGTTATATAAGGTCCCAAAGTTGTAACTACATGTCACCACAAAAGCCAAACGTCATGAAATTCATGGAGCTCACTGTGCACCTCCATGACAGAATTGTGGTGAAGCATAGATAGGGACAAAGGCACAAACTCTTTTTTATATCTTTGAGTGTTTCCTGGAGCATGTGGTCTCAAAAAGTGTTCAATTGGAAGTTAGAATGAATGAAAGAAAGTTTGGAGTAACCAGGACTCTTCCTAGATTTGGCTCTGAGGCCAAATTGACCAATGACCCAATGGTCATAATAACTGAATCAACTGTTTCTGACTTGATGATTTTCTGTCAAATATTATTATTTTCGTTTAGTTTTTTTTGTTTTTTGCATCTCTCACGTATTACAAGCGTCATCAAACCCCTCACCTGCTGGAGTCCAGCAGAGGATCTCCTGCTGTGTTATCATATCGGCTCCTCCAGACTTTCTGTGGACTTTATACTAGGGGGGCAGGCAGAGAAATTGCTGAGGATCTCAAGAGTTCAGTGCATGTCTGAAAGAGGCTTAAGATGAGATGCTTTGGGGCGGGGGGCATCTCCGCTGCAGGGACAGGTACTGGTCAGAATGGATTGAGAGATGAATGATCCAGATTAAAACATGCTCTAGAGTCAATGTGAGGTGAGACTGTGGCGGAAGTTCACCTTTCACCATGAAGCTGCTCTCTGAGAAGCCAAAGCCAGACACTTCACATTCATAATGACTGAGCTTGAGATGTGTGAAAAGCCAGTTTTACCCCAAAACAAGGTGGTCATCACTATCAAGGGGTTGTCTCAGTAAGACTCAATTAAATAATGTGAATAATTTTGCAAATATGAGATTTTATATTTTAATTTTTTAATAAATGTCAAAAACTTCTTGAAAATACAATGGGGGGAATGCTGAGACCACATAGTGCAATCTGCAACAAAGTTAATTGTACAAAAAGTGATGTATGGTTCATACAACCTATAATTCTTTTTCCCAGTGTCAAAAAAAATGTGTAAAGCATGTCTACCCCTTCAATAATGTGATTCCTCTTTCATAGGCAACAGTTTCCACTTTTTCACATCGATCCACTCGCTGGCTCCACCACCTTTTGTTCTGCTGCTAAAGGAGAGTCTGTGTTTTCCCGATGGGAACAGACAACCAGGATGACCTTGACTTCACCCTCATCTAGCTTCCGCGAGCCTCGCCCTCACCAGACACAAAGCCTTAAACGTAAAACTGCAGCTACACATATTCAATAAATCCCCTGTTTTCCTCCAAGTTTGACCTTTCCACTGTGGAGTTTGCCAAAGCACAGGAAGAGGCAGACAGAATATGACAGGTTCCCCAGAGTTTGTAAATATCATACCATTTACAGAGGAATATAAAAGAGCAAATAATGATGCATTTATTTTTATCCTCCTCCTGAACCATGGAAACTTTGTCTAAATCACAAACTAAACTGTTGAGGTGAACTGCTGGCATCAGGGCTGCATGGAACAAATAATTTTGTTTACTATAATTGCTATTCATTTATTTTTAGGTATATAAAATATAAATTGTACTTCAAAAGTGAGGTTTAAATGACTTATTTTGTCCAACTGATAATCCATACTCCGTATAAATTGAGTTTAGTCCAGTGGTGAACTATTCCTCAGTTACAGTACTGTAAAAATGTACTATTAAATTGATATGAGGATATGAGAATAACACTAGTTAAATGTATACATTGCATTAATCAGATAGGATTTCAGTAAAATTACACATTATTGTGAAATTAAATGTATATCAATAATCACCAGGCAAATATATCCATCATTATTAAAAGTAAAGTAATTTTAGAAGAACATGGAAATCCATCTGTTTCTAGAAAAGTTATAAAATATAGGGTTACTTCAAAATATGAACACAATATTTTACTCTCCATGTTGAGAAGCATCATCAGATGTATCACTAGTAAAAAAGACAGTTAAAGACTGTCAATAATAATAATAACTTCTATCTCCATGTCGATAATTCATCATGATTTCACATTATTATTTCTGGTCAATTTAAAGCATGGCTTTTGCTCCAGAGTGAAGGTTGTTATTTTAAACTCTTTGTAATGAGCAGAGACTGAAACATGATAATCACCACGAAGATATGTTTATTATATACATATAACGAGTATATTGGGCTTTTGTTTTGTTGCTGATGATGAAAATTGCATTGCAATGACTGTTATTGTTTTATTGCCACATACAGTTAAAGCTGCAAATCTCAGTTCTCAGTTTCTCTATCTGCTGAACTAACATCAGCTCACATTATAAATTCAAAGACTGGGAAGCAGCTGCTGATGTGCTTTAAAATAGAAACTATAACTGAGGGAGTCTGTGTATTACCTATCAATCATGAATTTATCATTGCAGTTATTCCACTGCTAACTCTAAATGTCAAAACAATACAGTCAATACAACACATCTCTCTCTGTTTATCTCATCGTATAAAAACAATAAAAACATTAACTAGGTGACAGCCAATGTTTCATTTTGTAGTTTAGCATCTGAGATAAATTGCATCAATGTAGAAAAAGATCCTACTCTTTATTTTATGGGTGTTAACGTGGCACAGAGCAATTTATGTTTGAAGGGGGTCATTGTCATAATGGGGCTTAAAGCCTTTGAGCCAAACATATAAATCATCTTTTCATTATTAACCAGCGTGTTAATAACAAGCTGCATTAACAGCCACATGTAATTTAACGATGAGGAGGGTTCTCATGAGTTGATCAGTAGCAGTGAAGAGCTCCACTTTACTCAGGATGGTACATAAGGGTGAATTTGACCTCTATATGCTTTGATACAGAAGGACTTCTTCCTTCTCCAGCTCTGCTCTTGGTAGAAGTGCTCTCGCTGCAGCACTCTCTAATTAACAGCCAGTGGAGGCTGTGGCTGAGATGATTTTCTTGGCAGCGGCCATATCTGAACCCTGAAGAGAGCGCTGGCCTCCCCCCAAAAGCAGAAACATTTCAGAAACACCTGACTCATATTCAGACGATTATGATATTGCTCTGAGATACAAGAGCAGTTTTGAGACTCGATACCTCGGGAGGAAGGAATGGCTGTCACCGCAGCTGAGACGTCCTCCTGTTTGTGCCAAAACTTTGAAAAGCTTAGATGTCTTCACTTTGTTTTCACAGAAAACGATCATTGTAATTTTACTGGATTGAACTTCATCGGATTTACAGACTGTTCTTGATACACACGTCTCAGCCTCTCATTCAGTCACCAAGTCAGCAGGTCACACTCTCGTCAATGATAACACTCTTATTCCATTTAATTCTATAATCACAGCTTATAAAATCGCCTTTAACAGTCCAGGCTGGTTCCAGGGATTTGAACCTCTTAACATCGGGCAGGAACTGATCCTCCCCACAGCCTTAGATCAACTTCACCTTTCATATCAATAAACTGTAAGAACACCCTGAGACATGTTTCCAGATAACAAACTCAAAGCAACCAAGAAGCTTTAAAAGACTGGAAGTAGTGATGCTACCACGCACTCTGCACTTACCCTTGGGCGAGAGCTTGTGTGCAGTGTGTGTGTGTGTGTGTGTGTGTGTGTGTGTGTGTGTGTGTGTGTGTGTGAACATGGATGTGGTTCCAGAAGAGGATCACAGTGGAAATTTGGGCTAAAACATGGTGCAGTCTTGAGTTGAATTTGAATGTCGGGGCTTACGGACACTTGGATGAGACCACACAGCTGTATGGAGGCTTTTTTTCTGTTGTGTTTTTTACGTTTAAGGAGTCCCCAGTTACTTCAAATTATTGGATTTGGCTGCAAAGCTGTTTACTCCTGAAAAGTGCTTTATGGACTCAAACACTTCAGCCACCCCTCCATCTGCAAAGTGGTGTTTAGATAATAAGTGAATTTCAATGTTTTTGGGTGATTATCCCTTTAAACCTTTTTTCCACTGGTCAAAAAACCCACAATCGACATTCACTAGTGTAAGAAATTACCCTGCAGCAGACACAGGTTTTTAATTGGCTCTGGCTCCGATCAGTAGTGATGGAAACGATGGTGAGAGAGAGCCCCAGTTTTTGGTTCGTTCCAGAGGTCGAACATGATTAACCGGGCAAGAAAAAACAGACAAACCCCTCTACTGGATGACTGAAAAAGAAGTTGTAACTGGTTTAGCCACTAAAAAAACAAAACATGTAGACCTGCTAATTTTGATGTGAAAGAGACTGTTGGAGAAAGAGTTTCGATTGTACGATCATTCGGATGTGATTTTAGTTACATCTGCGTTTGATAATATGTTGTCAATATGTCTCCTGGTTTTCAGAACTATGACATTCGCACCACAGGAGGCAGAATGTTGCCCTAACAAATCCCCAGATGCACCTCTCTTTTCCTCCCTCTTTCTGTGAATCCGTTTTCACTTTATATATTTTTTTTTTTCTTCGTGCATGAAAATGCAGTTTTGCGGCCGGCAGAATGCTCATTGCCTGCCTGTCTTTGAACAGCTTGCGTGCCCTGGGCCTGTCCCAGACATTCCTCTTTTCCTTTTTTTTTTTTGCCTGCACTCTCTTTACACTAGTGATGAGCAGGTTGTTGCCTCCGAGCAGACTCCAGCACCGAAATCCCAGGAGGGAATAGGGCCAGGAAGAAGCACAGAGGCACATATAGAGGGATCAGATTAGGCATGGGTATATATATATCTGTGTATATACATATAAAACTCATGCATTTATGCTCCCGAAAATAGCATCATTATGACATGAGGTCCAATGCAAACACGATTAACTTATATTCAATGATAGTTTTTGTTTAAAGTCTCCTTCTTTAATGTTGCACACATCTCTCTCGGCATATTCCATCATAAACCTGGATGGTCCAGTGAAACACATTTGTTGGATATGATTCAGAGAGCAGAGCTGGCAGAGGCTCTCCCATTTTTTGTCATACGGGAGGGATTGCCATTGGTTTAATTTATCTGCAGTGCAGTGTATTGATGGAAAAGTCCTATGGGTGATAAATCCCGAGTGGTTGTTACAGCATAAAATGATAATGGCCCGTGTGTAGTATTCTCCTCAGCATCCCAAAACAAATTTGTTGGGAGAGTCACTCTGCTCTTAGGAGCAAACAAACCGCGCCTGATGCAGCAGTATGCAAATACTTGTCTTATGGTTCCTCTACATCATACAAGTGATAAATGAAGCTAATAAAAGTGACATTCAGCTGAGTGTGCTTATGACTGAAGAAGAGGCACATTCAGTGTTTCTTGGCATGTGTGAGGAAACTTTAATCCACTCATAGGACGAGGATTAGGATTAAAACAATCAATTAGTGGATCAGATGAAAATGTATCAGCAACTACCGTAACAATTATTTAACTTTCCTATTTAAAAAGAAGAACAAAAAATATTTCCTGCTTTCATCTTGCATTTACTTTTTGACATTGTCTTGTGTTTTAATGCCTTTTTTATGTCTCTGCACTGCACTGAGTTGATTTGTTGTTGAGGTGCTACATGAAACGAAAAAAAAAAAGATTCAAAACACATTATGGATTTTGAATTTTCACAAGTGACCTATGGATCGATTGAAGATATAATCCAGATATGAATCAATAATTATTCACTACATCTCCAGTGCTGGCAGCGTCCCTCAGGTCCATAAGTATTAATGCTTGAACATACTGTATAATGTTATGTGTAATTGTTGTTTTTATTATTATTATTGATGTATTACCTTGGAAGTAACATTTAAGTGTTGTCACTGGGCAATGTGGAGCCAATTTTACATGCTTAATCAATCAAGTGTGGTTTTCAATGTTAATTTGTTAGAAAGAAAAACTAATTATTATTTATAATTATTTCTGTATGTTTGTGATTGAAAAAATTATAATTATATAATTAAAATCCCTCTGAAATCCAGGGGTACGAAGTGTAAAGCAACACACAAAGGAAATACTTGTTAATTGATATAAATACAGTACTTTGGGAAATACATTACCACTGGAAATACTTTTCCAATTTAGGGAGATTACTGAGAGACTGAAAAATTCAGTTCAGTGAACGAGTAGAGACATAAAGGCCCAAAAGAAAGAAGCATCAACAGTGACCAGATCAGAAGAGCAGCACAGAGCTTTTTTTCTTTTTTTAATGCAACAATTTGATGAAGCTCAACCGTTGCCTTCTCAAGATAACTCCATGAAACGCCATTGCCTGGTACAGAGACGTTCCTTCTGTGGCGGGATTACGTCGACTGGAATCACAAAACTAAACCACTGAGCTGATTCCCATTTCCCCCCCATCAGCGATCAGCTGCCTGAACCTGTCGTGCCTCACGACTCCTCTCACTCTCGAAGGGCAGTGACCTTGACGGATTTAAGTGACACATCGACATTGCAACACGCAGACGCCGGCCTCAGCACACACAGAGTCTCCCTCCTGTCCTCCAGAGATGACACCCAACATGTATCTGTGTTCAATCATCGGTTATTAGAACTACAGCAGCAGGTAGAAGCGGCAGGTTTTCATACAGCTGCCACATGGTGCCGTGTTTGGTGTGATAGCCCTCATGGGGGACAGTCCATCCCTGTGCCAGTGCGTAATGGTACGACCCCGATAGGGGACGGCTGCAGAGTGATGTCCAGCAGCTTCCCTGAATGCCTGTGACTCATCTATATTGGCAGGGCCAGCCAGATTATTTCAATTTACTCCGACAACAAAAAACTCCCAGACTGGGGGTGTCATTAAAACAAGGCGCTAAACTGAGCATGCTGCTGCTTTGAAGGTTAGCTATTGTGAAGGCTTTATTCCCCGTCAGCACTAAAACAAAGTTTAAAGAAAAATATATGACAGTGATAGTTGGAGGTTGAGAAGGGGAAGATGAGTCATTGATGGGGACAGACACAGAAAGAGGAGAACATCACACAGATTGCCGCCCTGCATCCTTGAAACACACACTTTAAAACACAACCATGAATATGCCCCACATGTGATTTGTAATAAATATTCAAATTTTCTCTTAAAAGCTGATGCATCTCCTTAACGCAAAGAATACGTGTCCCTGAATTTTAAAGGGAGCACATATTCAGCACAAGAATTAAATTAGACACAGCAAATTAATCCTAAAAGCAATTGTGCTTTAAACTAGGACTCTGGGATCAAATTAGATTCATAAAAAAAACAAAAAAAAACAAGTGAAACTAACAGTCGTTGAGGGGATATCGGGAGGCAGAGAGGAGCCAATATCTAAATGAATGTTAACGAGCAGAATCCAATTCGGGAGCTGATTGCCTTATAAGCAGGCGGTGGCGAGCGAGGAGGTGCGGGGTGGTGCGGGGCGAGCCAACAGAGGAGAAGCACAGCATAATAGCCACTCATCTATTCATGGTAATTGTGTTTCCCACAACTACAAGGACTGGTGGACCTTTCATTTCCTCCTCAGGCAGTGGACGTGATTGAGGAACAGACGGGTTTTTTGGAGGGGTTGTTAGAGGAGGATTAAAAAGGATGTATCATCAGTGGCTTCCCCAAATGGCTGCTCACGCTCAGACCTCTCAACCACAGGCTCTCAGGGCAGCTCTGGTTTCCAAACAAGATGGACTTAGCAACCAGATGACGCTATGCTGAGCTCCTCCGACATGAAGGAATACTGATGTGTCTCACGAATCTACAAACTTGTGTCAAACATATATTATTTAGCTCTGGGAACAGATATTACTTCTTGTAAATCATGACAAATAAAAAAAGCAGTACAAAGGATACTGACATTTTCATTCACATCATCCTGTGTATTATATGATAGGCTACTCAATCATATTCAGGATGATTCACAGCAATGGTGCCATCAATTCAGTATTGTACCTCCATACGTGAGACAAATGTAATATTTGCTTCTTTGGGGCATTTGGGGGAAAATGCTGATATATTGGCTCTGTTCAGACCTGGTATTAATATACATTAATGTACTGAGTATACGATCACCGATGGACAGATCTAAGTTCAGATGTAAATGGGGTTCAGTGTCTCGTCCTAGGACACTTTGGGGTGCGGCCAGCAGGACATGCGTGACATCATGGCGGTGTGACCGATGTTTGCGGCGGCCTCTGCTGTTACCAGCAAAGACAAATATGAAATCCAATCAGGTGGTCTGGGGCGCATGTGGCTACATTCGCTAAATACGTCCCAGCCCACATATGAAGGACCACCGAGTCAACTGTCCTCCCACCTGCTACAGTTTTACTGTGACCCCAAAGAACACATTAATTTAATATCAACACTGACCACCACATATTGACTTTTTATTTTTTTTAAAGGGTAAAATCTTATTTCACAGCTGCGCACTGACCCTGACTCACATCAACCCACTGATTCAATCACTTTCTCAGTTTCTCTGTCTCCCACCACCAACACATTGAAAAGACACATATATAAACTCAGACTGGTTTAAAAAACATAATTTGGTCTTTGTGAACAAAAACAATGTACATGTCTATTTGCATATTGAGCTGAGGACAAAGACTTGATCCACACTGTATTTTAGTTTTAAAACTCTTTGACTGAGACAGATGTTAACATCAGGTCTTAACAGGACCATTGTCAACTTTAAAAGTAAAATGAAAACAGTATGATAAGCTTTTATCGAATTATATATTTATCTAAGCATTATTAGTTAATTTTATTATTTTTGTTTTCAGTCATCAACAAATATTGAAAATGTATTATGAAAGATCTTGAAAAGATAATTGTCACTAATTGATGCTACAGAGGCTGAGATATCCTGACTTTAACTTAAGATAATGGATCAAGCAAAGAATGTGGCTCATCTGATGCGATTCACTAGCATCTATTTAACAGACCTGGAAATAAGTGAAGTGATGTCATTGGATTAATTTTCTTAAACTTGACAAAAGCTCCTCTAGAGCCACAGCAGATAAAATGGTTTCACAGTCTGAGTATTTTCAAACATGACGACCAAAGTGACTTTGGCCTATAAAATTTGCTAGACTGGCTCTTTAATATATGTTATTTTGCAAATTCTTCTTAGCAATTCAGTGACTAGAGCAGGAAGTGAACAGAGCAGGTGTTTGCTTACATAATCTTACAGTTGTTGCCACGTGCACACTGGGTCTGACGCTCACCTGTTCCAATATGGTGTTGATCCTGCCCACCTCGCAGTCAATCACAAAGCGCTTCTCCTGTCTCCTGTCCATCTCCTCAATGATGCGCTTGAACTCTGCCGCGTCCGTTGTGCTGCTGACGGAGCGAGCCGTCACCTGCCAGTTGTTGGCCACCGCTGCCTCCATGATGGCCTGCAGTATGGAGAAACCTACAGAGAGGGAGAAATGCAGAGAGGGCCCGAGAGGATTAGAAACCAAAGAGAGCAGCTCACGCTTTGGTACAAGAAGTAAGTGGCTGCTAATTTACATTATTCTGTGGAGATCTTTCCCTTGAATCCAAAGGTTAAAGGGCATCTCATTACAATCTTAAATAAGAGTCCGAAGTCTGCAGGTCAACAAAAATGTTGTCCAGAGTCTGCACTCAATGTGCGTCAATGTGTGTGAAAATATATTTACATATTGAGAAGGTAAAATCTTAATGAAGTGAAAGGACGTGGAATTGTATCTCCATATTATTAAAAGATCAGTGGGTGATGTTATTGTGCTTGTCATCGATTAAATTATGGCATTTAGCTCAGCCACATGTTCACTTTGACAGGGGCGGCGAGACACACTGCGGCCCGTGTCTCCTCTGAGGATTGTGCCGACTCATTTAAAGATAAAGACAATGAAAGATTCATACAAGCCAGTGGTGGGAAGAAATTATTATGCGACCAGAAGAATGGAGAACGAGCTCTTCTAATGATTTATTCACACGTGAAATATTTTCATTTAACAAAGCTCTCGGAAACACATACGGTCAAATCACACACCACGGGATGAATAATGCAATCCTTTATCTGGAGGGATAGATTGCATGTAGCATACGCTGAAATAAAATTTGCTCAACTCTTCTCTAATGTACAGGGGGCGAAAGGGAACATGAAGGTTATTAATGAAAACCAAGCACATATGCTGGTATTTCATTAAGCCACAGACAATGCAATTCAAACTGTATGTACAATAAGCTTCTTTTCAATATCTCCATTCATTTTTCATGATCCGCGATTTCTGTAGCTGATACAGAAAAAAAAGAAGGGTCCAGCGACCGCGAATTCAGGCACACATACAGATTTAATATGACGATTAAAATAGTTGCAAGTGATTGGGTATTATGTAAATTGTCTGACACAGTCTGAGCAGCAGCGGGCAAAGTAAACATTTATCATAAATTTTTTTACTGTGAGCCATTTCCCTCTACAGCCTTATCTCCATAAACCGGCTGCAGACAACCAACAAAGCCGGCACAGAGAGCAAAGAAACAAGAAGAGCTATAACAAGAAAACCACTTTCTGTTCATTTCTCTGGTTTCGCATTTTTTTTATTTCCATTCCATCTGAATGGTCAAGCAGCCTTGTTATTTTTTTTTGAGTTTTTTTCCTTGACTTGGAAATGCTCTGAGACGGCCGCTCTGTGTGCGTCTGCACTCCCGCTGTGACGCCACCACTGCAGCACACAGCCGCATCTTCAACGGATGACCTTTTGGCGAGCTGCACAGCGAGCAGTGGAGGCTGACGCACGGTGTGTCATCTGTCCAGAGGAGCAATGGCGTACCGCCTGGAGACATCAACATGTCAGACCTCAAGGTTATCTGGCAACCCGGTAATCAGGTCACATCTCAGGAGATGAGTCTTAGTTTACTATAGTTTGTGAATGTAACTTGTAGCATGACACAGAGTTCACATGATGTGTTGATGGCATGTAGAGGCACACGTCCCTCTGCGGGTTCTGGGTCACAGACCGATCAAGACTAGCAACACCTGCTACATCTGAAGTGAAATAAGTCTGGACAATAAGAATAAGAAGGCAGCAGTTAGGATTTAGGATTTTTCTAAATCGGCTACACAGTTAAAAACGGCTACATCCATACTACTCTGACTACACAAGCCTTTTGGATCCATGCCAGTTTTAATCACCTTCCATAAAAAAGAATTCATGTACACTGGGAATGTGTGTGCTGGTGTAAATAGGAATTACTTGAATAATAGTTTCCCCTACAAGTAAGCATCATTGTTTTATCATTGTAAAATACTAAATATAACTGCAAAACATCTGCTAGCAAAGGCAGGAGGGTAAGCAACACTTCTATACAGTCTATGGTTCTACCCTGGTAGCCGAGGCTAATGGAATCAGCGAAGGCTCCATCATGACTTAGCAGCTTTGCTGGAGTCATGGTAGCATTTCGGAACGTCTGTGTTTGAGTGGCTCTAAAACTCTGCAGTGTTGTGGACCGCAAGCGTATCCGTAGCAGAGATGACAAAGCAAAGCCACACATTGCATACGTTCTGAAAATTGTGCCTTGTTCAAGCACATTGTGTTTTAAAAAAAAAAAAACTAAATCTAAATTCTTAAAAGGTTGTCATATTCATGGTGAGTATTCTTGCTCAGTGATAAAAAAAAAAGACTGCTGACAGGGGCACTGAAGGAGCCAGACAGATTTCAGCTGGGGCCAGTGCCCTCCTGGTCTCACTCCTGGATCTGCCCCTGGAAGGCGGGGAGGTCTGAAGGCACAACACTGTCAAATGTAGTTGAATTTTTTACCTGGACAAAAGCCACAGTTTTACTCTGGGGAGAAAAAAAACCTGAGGTGAAAACATCAGCAGTATCATCATTTTTAAATGAGCACAGTCTCTCGTGCACTTTATCTTCCACTTTACCTAAAGGAAAAGTTACAGAATGAAGGTTTGAATAACGCAGATGCATTATTCATTTTCCAGAAGCATATGCTTAGAACCTCGCCGACCACAAGCCAGCTGGATAACATGGCAGTGTTCCCGGCAATAAAAGCTCCTCACTTTGAGAGATGTCATGTAGATTAACTGGGTCGAAACGCTCTCTGTTGGTTTTGCAGTGTCAAAGATTACGGCTGGTGAAGGTAAAAATGACAATGAGCCTTTTCACTAAACATATTCACAGTGGTTGTGTGGACATGTCAGGCTGGGTTAAAATGATAGGGTGGATATTTGGTTCAGGGCTGAAAGTATCTTCTTGTTTACCACTTCTTTTCCTGTGCTGCTTCAAACGCACAGTAACATGTGTTAGATGATTTTTAAATAGCAAAAGAACATACAAATGCTCACAGGGGAAAGCCCCAGGGATATGGGCCTCATATATGTAACTATCTACAGTGCTCTTTCAAAAAAATAAATAAAAATCTGTGCATTTCCTATTTCCATTTCTGAGGTGCAAAAGGAAAAAAAAAACATGAATAATGCCAACTCTTATGTGAAAGAGGGAAACAATGTCCTGTCAATCAGATTAGAATCACAGAGGGCTTTTATTTTGAAATTGCTGATTTGCGCGTTCCTCTCCCTGTGCCTCGGGTGTCCCCTGAACTGTGTGGGAACAATTGGATTCATTTAAGATTCACAGAAGATTCCATGGCTGCCTAGTTTTACATTTGTATGGAAATTAAGAGATGGAATCTGGTGGTGGTAAATAGTCTGTCCAGAAATGGATGGCTCCTGTTTTTTCTTCTCTTTTTTTTTTTTAACGTCAGCAGAAAAGTTTGTGTTCCCTGATTTAGACTTCAAAATCAAAACTGACTTAATCCTTGGAGCAGAATTTAATCTAACAGCAGCTGCAAAACTGATAGTTGTTTCTTCATCTCCTCCAGCAAGTCAAAATAAAAAAAACATTTCATTATTCCATGCTTCTCTGCATGCTTTTAGGTCCGACAATTCACTTCATCTGACCGGACTCCATTCCAGCTTCAGCCAATCAATGGATTCAACCACCTCGGCAGACCATCATAAATGCTTTTTCAAGTGATCTTCATTTCCAGCACCGAGAGAAGCAATAAATCCCATTCACCTCCATGAGCCCCACAGCTGCGTCGTATCTAAAATTGTGGTACAGTCAACTACATAAATTATGGAAAACAACAACTCGATTTTCTTATCACCACCTATAAATCCCTGTGGTATGAACCAAGTGACAACGTGTTGCAGTTTCTGCTGATCATGCTCCTCAGTGGTAATCATACCATCGACACAACGTATAGCTGCGAGATGCTCTTATACTCTGCAGCCAGTCACATGTCATGAAGACATACATATATACGTGTAGCAGGGTACAGTGTATATATTGATATTGATGTATATATTTCTATTTTATACTAAAGCTAAACTTTATCTTGTTTTTATTACACCGTATTACTATCAATTTATTTTTGACTATTGAAATAGTGGTTGTCTGTATATAAAGATGGACGACACTTCCATTTCCTTACAATATCCAGAAATGGAGCTAAAATATCCTGGATATGATGACTGCAGTGACGTAGTAGTATTGATACACAGTTTTTATATCTAATTAAAACCTTATTTACCGGAAAAAAATTAGCACTTGAACAGTCATCAGTGTAATGAGAACTACTGTCAATGACATATACCATCTTTGACAAAATGATTAGATGTGTACTCTGACTTTTAAGTCTGGTCCATGTCCCATCCACTAACATAGAGAGACGCAGGATTCATGACATATAATGCAGCCAGCCACCAGGGGGCAATCAAGCGGAATGCTGTAGTTGTTATAGAGCCTGAATGATTTATCAGTCGGCTTATATGAGCCTTTCTCAGAAATATCATTATTGTCAATGTCACTGTGTTTGTAGATAAAATAACTTGTATTTTGCAGAACAATGCTAACTAAAATGTATTTTTGTTTAAATACGACATATAAAAGGTTATTTTCTTAATTGGTTGTATTTGTGTTTTCTTTTTATTTACAGTTATTTCTGGTAACATTTATAGGCAAACATTCGACATAAGCTAACGACATCTTAGGAATCATTGCCAATTCTAAAATAATTTTACAATTGATATAATTCTAAAATATATGTTGGCCAATGTAGGACGTTTTTTACTCCCTAATATCAGTCACATCAATGGCTCCCAAAATCAGTTTCAGTCACCTGGTGTAATACTGTACATGAAAATAAAATTTGCGACAGTTGAGTTTTATATGGCTGAGATGCACATAGAGTCAAATACATATTGTTCAGTGATGCGTATGGGTGTTTGCTTTATACTTTTGTGCATATACATAATAATGTAATAATTGTAATTTTTTTTTCATCTGGAGCCTGTGTGACCTGTGTTTACCCAGAAATCCCTGCACTGTGCTCAGCCCCAGGAGACGTTTTGGTGTATCTTCACAGAAGCATACATTCAGCCTTGGTTTCACAGGCTTCATCTGAAGTGAGCATGCGGCAGAGTTAATATTCACAGAACACTGACAGCACTCTGGACAAACGGTGGGAGAGAGCTGAGGAGAGAGTGGGAGCACCAGAGCCAGAGGGATATCTGAGAGGAGGGCAGGTCTGAATCTAGTTTTATTAAACATTGGGAAACGGTTCCAGCTAAAACAGGAAACCTCGAACACACTTGAAACCACTGTGTGGTTTGTGAAGCGGTCTATAAACAGCTGAGATGGGTGAACACTCACTTATTTTAGTATTTTTCCTTTACATCTATTTCATTAAATTGCAGAGATTTCAAATCCCAGCAGAGCCTGATGACATCCGTGTGCTTATAAATCATTTGCTGTTGCGAATAAGATGTCGTGGCAGCGTAGCGTACAGCGGCTCACTGAGAGCTGCAGTCTTCTTCCTCGTCTGTGAACCGGATCTTAACAGGATGAGTTTTGAAGCGTCACCCGTGGCGGCTCAGCAGTAATTGAATTGAGTTGCATCTAATCTCATTGCCCGGCTCCTTTGGTTCCCTGCCTCTCATTAGGGTTCGGTGCAGAGTGTCACAGGGCTTCATCTCTGCCTCTCACTCACAACCCTCTCTCATATCTCACAACACATCCAGGCTAACTAGACGAATCACAGGAGCCATATTTCTCCAAGAATACAACTTAGCGATAGTCTTAACTCACTGTTACTCTTAGAGAATCAGCTACACCATTAGCTCATATCACATTGTGTCATTACACTGTGTCCTCACTGCATTACACTAATCCACATCAATCCAAAATCTAATCTACCAATCTGATCAAATAATGACACATTAGAAAATAAGTCACCGTTACCCACACTGCAGCTCACTCTAAATAAGGGGAACTGCACGAGAGGAATGATGGGTATACGCTACAATATGATCTGAACTCATCAGTGAAGGATCAAAATCGTAGGCACACACATGAGGCAGCGCTTGTTGAGCCGACAGTAAATGTGGCTGCTCTCCTCTCTAACTTGCCAATCCTCTGGTAAATGAGGGTCTTTGGCAGGCCGCAACGCCCTGCTGAGCACTGCCCGGGGTCTCAGAGGGCATCAGAAACAACTGAGCTGAAACCACAAAGATAATGACCTCGGCTCATAATTGTGGGCTGGTTTGATAAAAAGAAAAGTGAACTTTACAGAGGCAACACTGACAACATATCCATGAAGGGTCAGTTCATTCAAATTACAGAGGAAAAATCTATTTGATTTACGTTTACTAAATATTGTACTAAATACTGGATATCATTTACTTCTATTGGTATTAAGCCATACTGTAATCTGTAATGGAGGCAGAACTCCGAACAGAACAACTGTAGAAACCATCTGCATGACTATGTCATAGACTGTATATAAAGATGGACCATGAACAGCTCCCAAGAGGTTACGCCAAAGCACATTGATCGCCCCCTGGTGGATGGCTGATCCTCCATGTTAGCAGATGGGACATGGATCAAAATAAATACTCAAAGTACATGTCAAATACATATTTCTCAGGGATAGTTACTGTCATTTTATGTAGTTTTTACCACAATGATCTAAGTTCACATTTTTTTTTGGTTTATAGTACAGGACGAAAAGCCATGTTTGACAGCTGAGACTGACTCGTGATTGGTCAAGAACTTGTAGCGTTGGGACCTCGATATCAAAGCTCCATCCCCTGATCGCTACTGCACAGACTCTGGCTCCAAATGCACAAGATGGCAGCGTTCTTATCTGAAATATGTTATCTTCAATTCTGGACATTACTTCATGCATTACGGCATGACGGCACTTACTATCTATAACTAAGACTTGCATATCTGAGAATTGTTTGCACTTTTAGTACAGTTGGCCCAGACAGGGCAGCCTCACTGGCACTACAGAGTTCGAAGTGGGGACATTGAGTTTGTTTATTGACTCAAGGATTCATCTTCCCTCTCTCCCACAATTAAACCATCACGCTGATATGGAACCGAGACGAAACCAGTCCACCCCCAGGAAAGAGTTGTGCACGTAAGAGAGATTTACGACAGAAGCCTGGTGGATCAAAACAGGACCGATTGGACACAAGGCAAATGGGAACAAACAAACAAAATCTCCACAGAATGAAAATGAGTTCAGTGAGACCTCATCTCTGATTAATATTGACTGTTTTGTTTCTCCAGGGAGGAAAACATCAAAAGAACTGTTTTCATCAGCAGACACACACACACTCTCTTTCTCCTTTCCTTTTTAGATAACACTCATAAATCACGACTCACACTCCTGAAGCCGTGTAACAGGAGAGTTCTTCTCTTTAAACACTTGTCTGAATTAAAATAAAATATCTGATCCACCAGGAATAACCTCAATACTACTCAGCAAATGTTTTACACTGTTTAAAAAAACCCACCTACCTTTACCCTTTTAAGTGGCAAAATGAATAATAATTAAATATTTAAGGCAACTTCTACCTTATGACCACCATCCTCCAAACAATACACAACTATTTATTTATTGTATTGTAATTGTAACAACTGTTGAGAAATATTTGATTGGTCATGAATCATCGTATGATTTTGACAGTTTGGAATGACGTAGCTATGAAATTGTATTTTCATTTCCCGTCATGTTAATGGCTCAGCGTTGGATGTGGGGCTTTAGCACACACACCACATATAATATATAAATAAACTCTTCCCTTCTCTTGTTGAAACATAGAGAGAAGACTGACAGCATCTTCTGGGGAAACAAAACCACAGGGATCGTTGTGCGCCTCACTTCTTACTATTTTAAAAGAAAGTGCATTTCTTTCCCTTTCTATGCTGCTCTTCTGTCATTTTGCCCATGGCTGTTTTGTTCTTTCTTTTGCCTTGTTTTCCAAATAATTTCTCCTATATGTGTAATTTATTTCATCTATTCTACAAACCAAGTTAACGACAAACTCAGTCAGAGGAGCCTTCGAATAATTATGTATTGCCTCGGTGTAGCTTTGATGGTTTTTGAAGGTTTTCTTCTAAGGTGATCTACCAAAGTACAGTGATTAATCATCAACACACCAGCTACACACCGCCTACTCAGGACCAACGCTTCAACTCAACAGTGCTGAAGGAGGAGGGTCTGCTGATAAGACTTCCAAAAGCTGAAACAGCTGAACCAGTTTCGCTGGGAAAGCCTGTTTTAGAGTTATTCTAAATTAAATTAAAAGTATGTAAAATGTATTTTGATTATAAGGGGTTGATTGATCATTAGTCAAAATGTTAATTTATGTACATCTTAGTGTCCTTTCGTAGCATAGCCTTCCAAAATAAACATATCCTGACCCATCATTGTCGAATTTTTCACATTGTTCGATTTTCCAGCCGCTGATTGTCCTTTTGCCCACTTTGCAGCTTAACTTGATTATCAGCCATCACATTTATCCTGTGTTAGAGGATAAAACTTCATCTTCCTTGATTAGGACTGATGCCTGCAGGTTGAGCCTGGACATCCATTGAATTGGGAAGTCACAGCATCTGGTATTAGACTGATTGGATAGCTGGTACTACATAAATCTTTCCTACAACATAAGGTGGCGCCACCTAAACAAACGCTAATTGGAAAAGCATCACAATTAGCACAGAGCAGAGCAGAGTTTAGAATAAGGTTGTAGACAATTACACCAGTTCTGTTTATCAAGTGCTTTGGTAGCACAAGGTAGAAATGGCTTCTGGAATTCAGAAAAGATTATGTTGACTAAGCTAAAGTTATGTTTAAATTTGGTATTATATATCTGACCCCAGGATAACATCACAGAAATGTTGATCCCTTAAGTGCCTGTTCGCAGCCTCAGCTTCTCAGGTGTTCCAAAGTCGAGGCTGAAAAGTAAAGGTGACCGTGCTTTTGTCATCAGGGCCCCTCAGCTTTGGAATGACCTAGAGATAAGACTCACAGAGTCAGTGACTTCTTTTAAATCTCTTCTTAAACCCCATTTTATAGACTTACTTTCATGTGATGCCGTCTTCTTTACCGTTTTCTGAACACTTATTTATTTGATGATTTTCATCATCTTTTTACTGCTTTTATGTGATTTTCAAGTGACATAGTCCTAAATTTATTTTTTGAATTGAACACTACTTCGTTTTTCGACCATATCAGTGTTGTTGCCAGGCTTTCTTGTCACATTACATCCTGTCCATTGTTATTACTTTGTAAACTCTGTTTTTAAAGGTGCTATATAATTAAAGTTTATTATTATTATTATTATTGTTATAGTAATAATTATAATTTATATAATTGATAAAAAAAAATACTGATATATTTAAGTAAATCCTTGCAGACTACGTGGCCTTGGAGACATCGAGTAACAAGACTACGAGCTGCCTTCACCATGGGGATTCTACAAATGCCTATTTAAATCCCTCCAGCCGTCAAAGTCTCACTCTTCATTAACTACATCTCTACACATGTAAAAATCCATAAATACTCCCAGAGATGCTTTGTATCAGTGTTAAAGTTGAGGAAGACAAAATAACAGTATTTAGGCATACTAACACTCACCAGGCTCTGAGGATCCCAACAGTGTTTGTGCTGTGGAGATCAAAAGATAAAGCTTTATATTTCCTTTCATTAGTCATCTGGCAAAGGCCCACACTTTGTTTAAAACAAGCTGTAGTTTGTTGGACTTGTAGGACAGAAAGTCCTCTTGCAAACGAGATACAGTATCAGCAAACAAGAGTCAAATCAAGCAGCTCTAAGCAGCTTTTTAATACCTGACAATTAATACTCTGTCCTGAGCAGATATTATATTTCAATTCTCAAATAATTATGATGCTTATTTGACGTTCAGTTACCTCTGCTAAGGAGGTTGTGTTTCCTCCCCTGTCTGTTTGTTTGTTGGTTGTATGTTTGTATGGAAACAAGATTACGCAAAACATAATGGATGGATTACAACGATATTTGGTGGAAGATCAAAGATCAGATCCAAATAATAATTTGTTTAGTGAATTTATGAGTGATTTCAAATGAGGCCTTGGTGGAGATATGTACTCTCTTAGTTTGTTTGACTGTTAGTTTGCAAAATTACACAAAAACTACAAAATGTATTACCACAAAACTTGCTGGAAGGATGTGGTATAGGTCAGGGGGTGGACTTAAGAATTTGTTTTCTGTTTCTTTAGCATCAGGAAATAGTTATGGATCTTGATTAAAATAATCAGGCATATTTAAGGCACTGCTATCTGAGTGTGAATTTCGATGCAGCTTGAATGAATTTCAGCGGACTATTTAGCCTTAGCAGAGATATGCGCTCTCTACTGTGTGCAATTCAAGTTACTATGCATATTTTCCATTTATTCTCTATTATATAATATATATGCTTACACAATTTTATTTTCATATTTAACCCTGTTCAACACTTTGGTCAACTGTGGTTGTTTTAAACATGTTATATACATAAACCTTGGCTTAACTTAAATTTTGAAAAAATATATTATTAGAAACCAAGGCATTACCCATATGTGAGAGGAAATAAATGTTGTATAGAAGCAGTGTGTGCTCCTCCACTTCTCGATGGTAGAAATGCAGCGTTCACCGTGAAGCGAATGCCAAAGTAGCCCGAAAAGTGTGTAGCCAAGACTTTGAAGTGGGGTTTACAGTAGGCCTACAACCGAAACAGTTTCGCTGCCAAGTGTTGTCCTGATCAAAAATATAGTGCATGACAAATCAAACAGAAGCAGCGTGATGTCTATATATCTTCAGAAGTACATACATGCAGGAGGGAGGAGAGTAGCGCTTTTCCACTTTGAAAATCCTCCCACAGACTTTTCAGAGCTCCTCCATCTCCCTCAGTCTTTCTTTTGTTTCCGTCTCTCACTCTCATATATAATGTAACATGCACTGATGGACATGTGTGTGTGTATGTGTGTGTGTGTCGGAAGGGATTGATCAAGTGCAGCGCGAAAGCCACTGAGCAGCTTTGCCTAATGAGCTCAAACTGAGAAAGAGAAAGCGCTACCTCTCACGACAAAAGGTCAAGCAATAATTCTGCTCATGTTGACTCTTGTGGACGACGTATACTTTTTATTTGTTGTTTTCAAACCAACAAATTGGCCCTGTAACATCAAAGCATTCAACCTCTACTCCACCTGCTCTAACCAAAGGCCGGGGCATTTTGTGGTAATGAAAAAACAGAAGAAGCTCCCAGCAGCAATTTCATGGCTGCTGAAGCTACCAGTGGGTAGGTGGTAAAATGGCTTTATTCCAGGTTCAGTTAAAAGAGGACACTGAGAGAGCACAGAGGTTTATTGTGTGCTTATTGTGACAGACGATGGCTCTCATCAGTTTGTTTTTTTAAAGGCACAGGTGCTTGACTTGCAGTTTTTCACGGGGTTACTGAGTTACAGAGGTGGCCGCTGCAGGTTGGACCATCTGTATATCGGGATGTCACTTTGGCACTGAAGCCAGTTTATGTGTGCAAAATAAAAGAGAGAAAATGCCAGTGGTGCATGGCTTCATTCACATTGCTTTAATATTATTTTTCTCGCGCGTTTCGCGGCTTCTCTGATGTGCCCTTTCTTGTCAGCGTGTCCAAGCTGATTTACTCTCCTGATGCATGCATAATTTAGTTGCTATGAAGCCGGTGTGAAGGAGAGGGCCCACTAAAGCACAAGAGGCATATGTGTGTGTATAAAGTCTCAGCTGGGGGCAGCTGATGTGCCGTTATAGTGGCTGTGATGAGACCACAAAGCCAAGGAAACAAGCTGCGGTGTATGATATAGACATAGTTGCAGTTGGGAGCTGGCATTCACACTTATTATCTCACATAGCGAGCCATGAGGATAAATCAACAAATATGGGCGACCATATTGCACTTGACTGGACATTATTTGTGATGAATGTGTTAGAATGGCATGAAAATGGCTCATATAACGAATTGAAAGGAGAACGACAGCTGATGGTGAAATATTGTCTTTGGTTTATCACGGTTGTTAAAGTGTAAACTTCAGAGCTGCTGCAAACCAAACTAGTGATGGTGGGTAATCATTCCACTTAACTTTATGTGTTTTAGTTACATCCTCCAAGCAGGTTGTGTGTTCGCCTGCGATTGTTTGTTTAACCAGATCACCACGAAACTTGGTTTGCAGAATCGGTCAGGAAAGGAACCTGTCACATTTTGGTACATTTTGGAGTGTGACAAAATGGATGCAGCTTGAATTGAATTTATGATTGAGGTCTCGTGCTCTGCCATTCTAGTTTACATGTGTATTTATGACTCTATTGTTTTATTTGCTTGTTTTTAATTGGGTGTGGTCTTCTAATCATGGGTTTGCTGTACAAATGTACAGTATGAATACAGTTCTGGGAACAAATATATTATCCACACATATTTGTAATTATATATGATAGGTCTTTTTATTTTAGGTTGCCTTTTAAGAACTGGCTTGGGACAACAAATGAAAATTAACCTATACATCTAATTCATTTATAGTATTTAATGTGTTGATCACTGTCCCTATAAAATAAAATATAATAAAAAAGTGAATATGAAAACATGTCCGCATGCTTTTTTAACAGGTCATACTGAAGCACACAGAAACAGTCATTTCATGTCTGTTTCTGTCTGTGTAATTATGGAGTTTGGCCAAAAATTAATACATCTGCTGGTGTATCACACGGCTTGATTTGTTTTGTTGTTGTCCACAGTGACGCCAAACCACTAACAATCAAATTAAAGGACAGACTTGATTTGGTTTGCCATCAAAGACATCGAGTCGAGCAGCGGGAGGCATTTATTGTTTCACTCTTTTAGGGGAACAAAGGCAACTGTCTCCCGATGGCCAATTAGAGGGATTGCTGGAAGAAAAGGGAGCAAGGTTCGCTGTAGCTGTATCTGCCTGATTGCCCCCCCACCCTTCATATCTGCCCTTCTATCTACAGTAACTTGGCAGGATTTAGAAGAGATGCGCCTACGTGGGGGTCATCAAATCCTCCCATTCACAAGCCTGGTGGCCATGTTGGCACATCGCTCTGCCCATTGTGCCAGGCTTCTGTTAACGGCTGATCTAACAGTGTCTGCGGTGAGTTATGAGGGCTTACTACAAAGCCAAGTAGGCCTTGATTGATGCAGCCATCAGTCTGATCGATTATTTTCTTTTTAATGTTTTGATGTGTGCAAATCGTTTCACTACCCAACATTAGCAGCTGTAATCTAATGCTGAGAATTCTCAGCTACTTCCTTATGATTTAAAAAACCTCTTTCATATCAAGTGCATGTGCACAAACACAGGATATGTTTCCTTTATGTCTGATTTTAATACAGACCCTAATCCAGTCTGCACTGTTTATTAAATAGACTGTATCTACAAGTGTCAGTACTTAACAACTCTGCCCGGACACATACATACACATACATGCAGCTTTAATGGCTGAATTATAATAGCTGAGCCAATAGATTGAAAATTAAAAAATATACTCAACAGTGCCCTTCGAACACTTATTAACTAAAAATGAAATATAATGAAAGCCTGAATATGAAAAGGCTTTATTTCTAATGCCTTTTGAATAAAGAGAAGATGTAGGGAGATGATTTACGGTAGCTGCACATTAGCCTGTCAAAATCATTATGGACTATCGCTGTCCTTTGTTTCAAATCTGCTGAAAGGCTCAAATCAATTGTGCTGTTTGAGACATTAGTTACACTGATTCTACACGTGCCTCAAGTTTTACACATCACACAAACGGCACGTCAGCAAAGGGGGCATGTCCCCTGTCAGTGCTGCACTGGTTCCACTCAGTCATTTGTGCCACACACAGTTCGGATCTTTTGCCTGAGTAAACTGCACCTAAATACAGTTGAGACATTAAAAGTGTTCTTCTTTGAAGTTATTGTGGTTTTCGTGGAACTGCATACTGTAGATTACAGCAAATCAATGTTTTGTCTTTTTAAAATAAGTGTATTGAAATGGCTTAAATGTGCACTAAGCTGAAAACAAATATATAAAAATAAACTTTGTATTTGAATAGACTCGTGTGTTTGGGGGATATGTTATTTTATCTTTTTTTTTGTGTTTTTCTGCAAAATAGCGTTGTTACTTTCATCATTGGAAACAAAAATTGACTATTGTCTGGGCGATAGCTGCCTGAGCGTTAATGAAATTGCAAGAAACTGTTTTTGGAAAGTAAAAATATTTCTCTTGGTTCAATGCAACTTCTCCCTGTGTTAACACGGCAGCACTATGAAGGGTTGTATGTGAGATTTTATACATATTTCGGTAGTTAGGTACATTTGAATTAAATATTGACATTGTAAGGAATATAACAATAAATGTGAAAGACAGATAAATATTGTTTCAAATCCTGCAAACACATCAAAAGTCAAATAGATCACAATTTCCACATATTTGTGTGTTTAGAAAAATGCTGTTCCCATCATGGTCAAAGAAAGACAACCTCCAGTGATCAATACTGAACATGGACCTTATTGCTCCAGATATGTTTGCTGAATTGACTCAGCTGCACTTATTGACAGGCTGAATGAAAGGAGTGCCCTGGAGGTTCTCTTGGACTGCCAGACTACACCTGGCACATTTTTGTTCAAAGTACATTTGACTTCCTGGTGCAATAATGACGGTTTTTTATTGAACACTATTTCAACTGTACTTTCAACTGTCTGCAGTTAAATGATAAAAAGCAAATAGCTCAGTGCTTTCCACACAGCAGCCGCGCATCGGATCGTTTTCCCTCTAACTGTATCACATTCAGAATATTGATCTGCAGAGGAGATGATGGAGGGAGACGACAGGAGGCCCAGCATTGTTCTTCATATGTCATCAACGCCTCGGTGTGACGATGGATACTTTGAGTTCGAGTAAAATCTTGTGTCTCACAACAACATTGCAGTTTTACAGAGGAGGCAGCTCCAGGTCTTAACACAAGATATCACTGATATTTGCTCTCAGCAGGCTGATGTTCACTGTCAATGTGAGATGTAACACAGTTACTTTTAACCCAAGTAACTGGATTTTATGTGACAGATTTGTTTTTATCTGTGTCCTCTTTTGAAATAGTCAATTTTAAAACCATCAGTGTTGTGATTAAAACATTTTGTTTTGCCAAAATTACTTTTCATGGCTTCATGGCAAAGAAAATAAAAAAAATAATGGTTCAATCTTGACAAAATCAGAGTAATGCAGAGAGGCGGAGACACACGTAAACACTGTTGGAGCAGTGAGACAGCAGCAAGGAGAGAATAAACATACAATTGACCCTTTGTTATACCCCTCCCCCTGAACAGCGATTGTTCCATTATAACCTAGCAACTGTGAGGCACAGCAAGAACTGCCAAGCTTTGACTTTAGGGCTATACTCTGCATTTTAAGTGTTTGGATAGTGGTGTCATTTATTCCAGAACCAGAAACAAAAGCAAAATAACAAATGGTCAAGTTGCTGTATCATACAGGAAGCTCAGTGACCAAAGTATAGATTTATGTTTAACCTTACGACATCATGGAAAGGAAATAGACATTTTCTCTCTGGGCTCACAAGGAGTGAGCCTCCTGGAGCTGCTTAGAAAGATCATTTACTTGGGCATGACTGGAGCTGCTCTCAAGACATGCACTGAACTCACTGCACTGACATTTTACAGAACATTTCTGGAGGGGCTGCATGTGAGAACGGACTTTGTTGCTCCAGACATTTTCCAGAACTTTTCCTGCCAGGAACCTAATAAAATGTCTGGAGGATGTACGTTTCATTTGTGACAATGTATATTTACAGTGAGCGAGTGGGAGTGTTGACAACGTTTCCATCTGAAAGCAAAAAGAATACAAATATCTCAGGATGAAAAAGAGGTGCCACACACAAAGAAGACGGTGACAAAGATGTCAACTTGGAAAGACAATGAGATTACAAAGCTTCTGACGATCAGACCGATACCACTGTCGATGTGCTGTGAACTGTGCAATTTTCACAGCAGAACTAATGCGTCATTCCTGCCTCCTGCATGCTCTAACCAGGCGCCACCCGCTCCCTACATGTTCTGTGCAATCTCCTGCCGCGTTCTTCATATGCAATGAGAAAACATCTAGACCCAATTTTACATTCAAATCAACATTTACATTCATTCGCTTTTTAAGTATGCTGAGCTTATACACTGTTTTTGCATTTGTAAAGTACCTCAGTGATTTATTTAATTCTTTGTTTGCACTCGGTGATGCAGATTTGCTCTTACTGAAGATCAGTGAAAGATCATTGTGTTGCTGTACTCCACTGCTGTGATCATGTGTACATGCGATCATGTGAAGAGAAAAGACAGTGATCTCTAACATTGAATGTAATGTTTATATATATTCTAAATCAGAAGAGTAAAATATTCCCTATATAACAATAGTGCCCTGCATACATGTAGCAGATTTCTGATTTTCCACTAGAATAACAATAGATACACAAATATACCAATGATAATTGACCTTATGCTCATGCAACGTAAAGCACCATTCTACATCAACACAATCTTTTCCTGGGTTCCAATTTGCCTTTTAATGCATGTTTGATAAAACCATTGATCATCCACAACACTCGAGGCAACTTTGCAATTATTCTCCAAACTCTCCTATTAGCGATCGAAAATACAGTGCTACTAAAAAACAAGTATTCAGCTGAGCTCCACCATGAGGCTTTATTCAGTCAATTGAAAAGATTAATTGCAGCCTCACTATTCATTTGGCTCCGTTATTGGGGCTGGCTTAAAATGCTTTTAGGCCATAGCGCAGTGCTTTCAGTCCGAGAGCGATGGCCCATATGCTTCAGGCTCAGATGTATTGGAGGGAAATGGAGGTAAATTTGTGCCCTAAATACCAATATCAGACAGCTGTTTGAAAGCAGACGTTATGATGGAGGAACTGCACTGGAAGCAAATGGAACAGCCGTGCACTCCGTGTTATCAGCATAATGAGTGGCCACTCTTCTTTTATCTCAGGTATTATATTGACGTGTGGGTGCGTGAGTGCGAGTGTTAATACACGTGTGGGTAGAGAGAGAGATGAAAGATCCAAACAGATATTACTGCTCTTTCCTTTGATTCATCCGAATCATGAATTCATGCGAATAACCAGAAAAAACGGACAATCCCTGCATCACTCCTTCAACCTTATTCTCTGTTTTCCCCTGTCTTACGTCTCCTATGGTGAATATTCTTCTTTCTGTCCTTTCAGTTTACGTCAGCAGACAAATTTCCCCTTAAAAAAGTGGGGGTGTGCAGAATGGAGGTAGATAGATCTTGCCCTTTCTGTTCTGGCGGTCAGGTATGGGCAGATAATTGCCAGGTCTGTGCAGCAGAGACAGATGATTACAGGATTTATTGTCTCTCCCAGGCACAATCAACCCTGATTCAGCAATTTCACCTCAACCTGATTTATGAGTTGCTCTCTTTCACTCTCTCTCTTATATGCTTTTAGGTTTCCAGCATTCTTCTTCCTGAGAGTCTGAGTTCACTGTCGTAGAACAGTCATCAAAACCAACTATTCTTTCCTTAAATGGAGACAATCTTGGCTCCAAATTAGTCCCAGAACACTCGATCTGAAGCATTATATTCAATTTGCTAACCCCCCCCCCCCCCACCGCCCGACCTTCTAACATTAGCCTATGTAATATTTAGAGACACAGATTGTATGGAGGGATGGAAGAAATGACTGTTCCCCAAAAGTAAAGCCATAGCCCCTTGATCGCCCCCTGTTGGCTGGCTACAGTATAGGTCATAAACCCTGTCTCCTCCATGTTCGTTGATGGTACATAAAAGAAACAAAAAAATAGTACAAATAAATGTTTTCTTAACAATGTTGCTTAAAAATGTTGTTTTTCAGTAAGTTGGGTTTTAATTAGTTCAGTGATGCTATAAAAACAGAGTGAAACATAATGATTGACGGTTGAGACTGACTACAAATTGGTCAAGCGCCTGTATCGGCAAGACCTCGCTACTGCGGCTCCATCCCCCGTTCACTACTGCTAAGACTCTCGCTCCAAATGCACACGGTGGCAGCGTTTGAATCCAGGATATTTTGGCTGCGTCTCTGGATCGTGGGAGGAAGTGGAGACGTGTCGTCAATCTTTTTATACAATCTGTGGTGTAGACCAACATAAGTGCTAATGCTCAGTTAACCCTGTGGGTAGTAAGCTGGTTAGCCAGATATTTTTATAATTACAGTTTAGTAACGGTGACCAGATGTCCTGGTTTCTCTAGGATTGCCCTGATTAAATATCTGTAACACACTAAAATGACCTGACATTCCAAATTAAATTAAAGATAGTGCAAGGAAGTTGGCACAAAGAAGTCAAAATCAAGACTAATGAATTAAATATTATAGTTAGTCTGAAGTTGCACATAGGCAGATAAAATCATAAGGAACAGTTGTAAAATAGTAATTGTTAAAATGGCTATTAATAAGCAATTTAAAAAGAGTTAAAATAACAACTGAAATAGTCAGACAAGTGAAACAGTTTGATGATTAAATTATACAATTCAGAAATACAGTATTTGGGCCATGTCGAGTGATAGTGATAATGGGGTATTTGAGCTCATCCGACATGGTTGTGGGTGAATGACAACAAAGAAACAAAGCTCAACATAATACAGACAAAAGCGAGCTGTCTATCCTTTTGCTTCAGAGCCACAGGGTAAAAAGGGAAAAAAAACCCCTGCACCCTTGAAGACTATTTTCCCTTGTCACTCCTCCTGGTTTAGCCAGCAGTCAGTGTCCATATTGCCAGGGGAGCTGCACTACCTGATAAGCAAAGGTAGAGGCTTCCTGACACATCTGTCTGCTTGATGAGCCAAGTGTCAAAGCCCCCCAAAGTGCTGGATGGAGAGCATCAATAAACGACTTTAATCCCCTCCTGGGGCCAATGTCCTCCTACTAATAAGGGATCGTCTTACACCACTGGCAGTGGGGAGAGAGGTAGAAGAGGCTTGGCATGGGCCTCAGCACGGGGATGTACAGCACACAGGGAATTGTCTGAACACAGTTACCGGGTTGTAAATCACATACACACCTGCCGTTGCTTTAATTGCTGGACTGAATTGGTTTTATTCCCTCCTGCTCCTATTCCTTTGCCTTCTGTCCTTGTTTTTACTCTTTCAAAGTATTAGTGTACTGGTTGTCATCACTCTCTCTGTCTCTAACTCCTCTTGTCTTTTAGTATACCAGGCTCTTACCCCTACTCCGCCCCAAACCATCTCACTTTCCAGACATGAGAGGAAAAGGATGGGGGGGTAGTCAGACAGTACTGGTTGTGCTGTGGGTTGCGAGCATCTGCAGGGAAGATCCAATGAGTGTTCGAGTCAGTGTGACCCTAATTAACCGCATATTATCTGTGGGCTGTGTGGAGGATTAAGGCCCTCAGCTCTGGACCCTACAGGCGCAGAGACCCAAAGACTGTGGGTCTGTGCACTAAAACACACTTCACATTCTGCCTCAGAGCGAGACAGAGAGGGGGGGGGGGGGGGGGGCGCGAGGCTGGACCATAAAAAGAACCAAACACGGAGCGGCGAGAGCAAACTGCAGAGAAGACAGGTTGTGCGAAGAATATCTGCAGGTCAGGACCTTTCTATAATGACCAAATAAACATAGCAAATCGTAGCAGCGCTGTGCATTGTGGTAGGAATATGTAGCAACACCTTTTGGCACCTCAACAAAAAAGAAGACGTATCGCTCTATTCGTCTGTCACATGTTGAACATATCCTTCCCTTCAGTCCAGGTTGTTGTTTGAGCAAATTGGAGTTTCTGAAGGAGGAGGGGATCTCCATTCTATTCAGAGATAATGAGCTCATTTTCTCATTTGACATTAGAAATCCCAGAAATGAGCAATTTGCAGCGTTGACAGGTCGTCATGCACGCGGCGAACAGCTACATTAAACCAGCGTTTATCGTCAACTAGGCAATGTAATCTCGGAAACCTAACAAAAAAAGAAATCCCACAATAATCAGCCCCCAAAGGCAGAGAGAGACTGTGATTTCTGTAGAAAATGTTTTAGAAGCAGCTGTGACATACCTCATTTCAGATGAAAGATGGGCCAATATCAACAACATGATTTAACAGAAGATTAACTGACACCAACCAGCCGACTGTTAGAATAAGATACGCTGTTTCTTAAAGTGTAATGTCTTATTACAAGTATTACGAGCTGCTAGAGAGTATATTTTACATTTACACCAAACTACTGTATTAAATAGTGCAGCGTTTACAGTTCGAGCATTTACAGGGCTTTCATAAAGCATTACAGGGTAAAGCTGTCCTTTGCTAACCCTGGTGTGCGGCTGCTATTTTGAGGCCCTGAGACATTTCCTGTGGTTGCATGCTGTAATTTAAGCGCTGACTCAAGGCCCACGCTGTCACCTACCTCGGTCAGTGTCGTAGAGGTAGACAAACTTCTGCCACTTGTAGTGAGAGAGCAGGCTGAGGACGGCGCCCCGGAGGGCGGGGCGCATCTGGATGACAAACTGCACCTCATTATCGGTGGGGTAACTGGGTGTGACGAAGGAGGTGTGCAGGGCGCCGCAGAAGGAGGTCAAGGTGTTCATGGACTTCTTGTCGTAGAATCCGAAGATGGCGTACACCCCGCGGGAGAACTGGGAGCAAACTGCAGGGACAGTAGAGGGCAAGAGGACAGTGTTAAAAATGTTAGTCAGCAGATTATGTGTATGCACATTCACAAATGTGTTCTTCATCACTTTAAGCAGCGATGGATCGATTGTGTCTTTTAACCCAACACTAACAACCAATTAAGGGTTTATGTGACTATAAGTATCCACAGTGCAGTTGATGAAGCACTGACAGTATCCTGCATATAAAACAATAAATATACATGATAATATAAAACTACCAATGTGTTCTGTAGAGCCAGACTGATATGGATTTTTGGGGGCAATTACCCGAGAGTAAAGAAGTTCCGATATACATGTATACAAAATTAAATTGGCAGTGATTCCTAAGATTTCAAACCCTTATGACAAATATGTTATTGATATTTTACAGATTAACCATATACTTTATTACAAATAACTTTAAATAAAAATAAAACACAAATACAACCAAATATATAGAAGTTGAATTAAGAAAATAAACAAATCTTTGTGACATAAAATGTAAGCATTTTTGCGAGATCGTTTATTGTGTAAAGTAAAACATTCATATCAAACAGAAACACAGATGTCAATACGTCTGTGAAAGACTCATATCTGGTGATTTTATCAGCTAACTCATAAATCAGTCGTGGTCTAGTATTCTGTATCAATCAGATTCATAGTTTTTGATTGATTAGTGTTTGATCAGAAAGTGTTGTTCTTAATTTAAATGGAAAACAAAGACGAAACTGAAATTTTACATTTGAGCATGTTTGCTTCTCATCATGTTCTTACAATTCTTAGATTTTTTATGATTACATATTCAAAGTCCAGAGTATGGCATCAAAATAAACCTTTTCATATCTGTACCACCATTTTAAACTTGCATTTTGCAACATCCGACCATTTCAGGTGACACCAGAGCTAAAATTACCAGTCAATGGTAAAATCTTCAGCAACAGCCTGTCAATCATCATTTACGTCACGTTGAGGCAAAAAAACTAAATCCAGAAGAAAAAGCAATAAAAGCTTCTTTATTGGAATGAATTGCTGCTCTTCTTTGTCTTCTGTGACAGAAAATTGTCAGGCTGTCCTCAGGCTGACAGTTTTCTGTCGTAAAACAAGGACAAAATAGACTTTACCTTGGGCTTTAGAAAATTGTGATGGGCATTTTTATTTTATTTTTTACAATTTTCTGACAGTTTAAAAAGAGTAAATGATTTTTTTCCTAAAAGTGACCTTCCACGTTTTAAAAGTTGAATCAAGTTGAATTGTAAATTCAGAAATTTCCAAAAGAAATAACCCTGATGATGTCATCAGGGTTGTTTCAGCTAGAACCCCCATCAGTACGCTTTGGATTGACTGATTAATTATGAAAATAAATGCTTGTTGCTGTATTGTACAGCCTGATCCCTAGTGAAAAATCTTCATGCACTGCTTCAGAAAGTCAAATAAATATGCTAATATTGCGACAAGATGTCAGGGAGAATCCTGCAGGTTTAAATACGAGTCGGTACGGTGTGTTTGCTTCAGTGGGAAAGTGGCAGCCAAAGCACAGAAACATCACGTTGTTCACCGAGAGTCTGCAGCTCCAACCAGTCATTGCTCAGTTCCCTCATCCACGGCGAACGACTCACTGCGGCATTCACCGCAGCTGCTTGGGTTACTTCCCACGAAAGAGCTGACAAAGACAAGTCTTTCTACCTCGAAGGAAACGTGAACACAGACTCACTGTCAGTGACCTCATGTGTACAGTAGCCACAGTCTTTGTTGATGCCACAACGGCAGACAACTCATGTGTTGTATCTCTGGATGAAAAATGTTGTTAAAGTACACTGACAGAGGAAGACACAGAATGTCAACTTTTGAGCAACCCCTTTGAAAAGCTGCACAAAAATGAGTCTGTGTTTGGTGAAGCTGCTGACTGAGATGACCAAAGGTGACCGAGAACAAACAGCGACACTATCATTTCAATGTTTTTTACTGTAACAAATCAATAACATCCACTAGGGGGAATAAACACCTCAGTAAAAGAAACTGTTTCTTTTCCTTATACAGTCTTATTTAGTGTGCACGTTGACATTTCTTATGAGGTGTTTCCATTTGTTTGCGTATTCAAGGATCACTCTAGTGCGAGTGTGAATTGTCAGGTAGGAGCCACTTCCATTCAGTCCGAGGCCATTAACGTGTAAACTAATATTCACGACTACAGGTGTGTTTTGCTTTCATTACACTATCATGAGTGGCTGTTCACTTATTCTGATTGACTCTCAAGTGTTCCCGCTGGGTAATCAAGCATTGCTAACGTCCCCCAACACTGTGAGCATTCCGGTACAATGGCCCAGCGGCTCAGCGGCTGACACGAAGGAGTGCCCAATCCAGTCTCATGCAACAAATATTTGTTTCTGATTGGCTGACGGATACATAATCAAGTCGTTTGGTGGCATAAACTAGACTTGCTTAAGATCGAGCATGCAGAATTTTCAAAGCTGAAAAATAAAAATTTCATCCAAACCAAGTCAAGCATAAAATGAAATCACACGCGCGTATGCACATGCAATAACCTTTTTTTTTTTTTTTCTTTTTCTCCCTGTGTGAATGGTGTTACGGCACAAAAACCTCTCTGATACTCAGAGGACACTTATTTGGCTTTTAAAGCACAATTGCTGTGTGAATGAGAGATCAAGTCACTGCTGAGATTCACCGCCTCCTTTTTTAATTCTTTCCCCTCCCTATCTGTCCTGGCACAGATACCTCTCCAGTCCTCAGCAACACACACACATACACACATGCAGGAATACACACGCACACACAGGCACACAGTGCTCCTTGATAGGTGAATCAACAGCTGGACAGCAGTATTGTGGGTAAGCGCTGCAGGTTGAATGGTGCAATGTCCTCCTCTGAAAGGGAGACAGCAGGAGTTCCAGACCTCGTCGAGGCCCAGTTTTCTCTGCACTCCCTCTTAATTTGGACCAGTACTGACACAGAACCACTCCTCGGGGACCAGATCTGGCAGCATGTTTCTCTCTGCTCAGCTGCCCTCTGCTTATTAGCTTGAGCCCATCCTACTATAACAGATATGTCCAACAAAACTACCACCACCCCCTTCTTCCCTTCCAAATACCCACTCTTGCCCCCATTAGTGATAACAGTGTCCTTGTGCTGCCACCTGATTGTAGTGGAAAAGTTTCACGTTGCATGGATCCCATGAGCAATGCCACGGAGAGCGATCGGAGGGGGGGTGGGCATAGAGCTCTCCCATGGCGGGGAGGTTTATAAGGATGTTCTAGACATCGAATGACCGGTTTTGTTTTGAGGGCACGCACCAGCCACTCTCACTGCACCAGATCTGCCAGCATCGTGCAACTCTGCCCCCTCAGACACAACTCATCCTGAACTCATCCTGCCTCAAGAAGTGCACACTCCTTCCCCCACCACTCACCACCCTCTGCGTGTCTGGCCCCATGAGCATCATTTCTGACAGGATATGTGTTTATATTTACTGTGCACTGCCACATACATACATGTGCCATAAACAAACACAAGTTGTCTCTGTGCATGTGGCAGCAAATGCCAGTATATATACACTACAGGTAGAATAACACAACGTGCAATTAAGGGAAGCAGTGATACTGATTTTCGGGAGAGCCAAATCATCTAGTTGCCACCTGGTGACTGGCTGCAGTATAGGTGATAAACCCCACCTCCTCCATGTTAGGGGGTGGGACATGGACCAGATTAAAAACATTGAATTCATCTTTTCCTCAAAGATGGTTTAAGGTAAATTTTAAATTTTAAATAATTGTAATTGTTTCAGTTGAAGGCAAGTTCATTTATAGTTTAATAATAGCAAACAAGAGTACATGAGAAACTCCTGAGCAAGCCAAACTCAGGAATTAAAATATAAAAGTCACATGGACCATTATTCTCAATTTAATCCCTTAAACAAAAGAAGAAAAAAGCCTGGAGTGATTTTCAAGAGTCGAACTCAGAGCTGACACTGCGTCTGAAAAGTTCCACATATGGAAAGTTGTGGATTAAGAGTCCTACTGTGTGTGTGTATGCATTCCTTCACTCACTCTCTGCCTCGCCATGCAGTACTGATCCCCTCCTCCTCCTCCTCCACTTTCCTGTCCTCTGTCCTCACCACTCTATTTGACCTCTCCTTTTGTTGCCTGTCTTTCGCCTCAGCCATCTGGTCATCCCCCAAAGCATACATCCTCTTCAAGCGTGGCAGTATCTCTCTCCACCTGAGTGCTCCTCACTCTTACTCTTTCTCCTCTCAGATTGTTTCCCCTGTAATATTGCCCTGCTCCATCAGTGGACCAGAGATTGGTGTTGGACTTGAGTAGAAAAAAGGAAAAAGAAAAAGGTACTGTAGAGTCAAGGGAGCAGGAGCTGCAGTGAAGGAATACCCTGGGCCTGACTTCATCCCTCTTGGTAATCAAATAAAAATGAAATAAATGTGCTGTAGGAAATGAGGCGGCCGAAGCTGCCTCTGAATCTTAAGAAATAACACATCGCTTAATTCAATGAGTCTGTGAGTGTCACCTTGAATTCCAGCAATGTTAATTTACTCAAAAGTCTTCAAACAGACACATGCACATGCATGTCTTTTGAGGAGCCTGAATGAAGAGTGGTAAACCACACAAAGATGATTCTCTCTCATCAGTTCTCTCTCTCTTTGATTCTTCTCTAATCTCATTTTCCTTTTTTTTTTCTTCCTCCTCTGCAGCTAACCGTGCCTCCTCCTCCTCCTCCCCCTCCCTGCTGCAGGGAACCATGCATCCTATCTCCAGTTCACTGGTCAAACACACACAGTGTGCCGCCCTCATTCCCTTCTATAATCAGGACACTCGGCAGTGCTACGGGGATGTTACATTTCCGATGCATCACTTGAGATGGCTGGCCTGAAATGCTAGTTCAGAGGGATGTGTGGTATCCTGCAGACAAGCCGGGATAATTCATCAAAAAAAAAAATCCTTTTCCTCAAAGTATTTGGATTTCCATGCTTTTTTGCGACCCATGAGCCAGAGCCTTGCACAGCCTTGGGTAGGGGGCCATGAACAGTAAATGTCAACGATGATTGTATCTCTTTAGCTGTTTTTCTCATCTTTTTCTTTTTTTTTTCACAAAACCCACATTTCTCTCTTTGGCTCCGTTATTTCTCCTCTCAACCACACGTCCTCCATTTCCTGCTTTTCTCTCGGCCTCCGTCTCCCTCTGGTCTTCATAGATCCTCCTGCTGGTACCCACCTCCCTCCCTAACCCCCCTCAGTTTTCACCAGCCTACATCAGGCCCGGCCTGTCCCGCTCTGAAGAAGGGATGCTGTCACGGGGAGATAGCTCGCTAGCGCCCCGGGGGGATTGCATCAGCTCTTGTCATATATGTGAAGTGCTTCAAACTACTACCTCAAATGGCAGAACCAGATTCAAGATCACCTCAATTGCAACAGTGCTGTGGCGGAACGTTAGAAAAGGAAGCTGTTAGTCGTCCTCATGCATCAACATCTATCATCTATTTGAGTTTCATTTTATCTGCTTCAACAGAACCAGCGACTACACCCAGAGACAAACACACAATTGCTACATGCAATGAATTTGAAGCAGAACTACAATTGAATATGAGTGTGTTCTCTTTTTTAGTGGAATCACATCATGACATAATGGTCATGTTATTATTTTATGAAATGTTGTTTAATTTAATGAAAACTGTAATTTAAAGACAGAATTATATATTCAATATGAAGGCTTCTTTCTGATGATATACTGGATGTAACAGTCCAAAATGTTATAAGTCTGTAATTAGGTTTTGCCTGCATCCGTCATTCAATTATACATTATAGTGTTTATTAATAATGGAAACACAATTATCATACAGTTAAAATGATAATGATAATAATAAGGACATGTTTATTTATATAGCAGTTTCCAAGCTTAAGCACCACAAGCTTTCTAAAGAATCAGAAACACATGCAAACCCCCTAATGTCAGCAGTTCCCATACTATCACAAGCTATAACACAAAACAGTATTTAGAATTGAATACAAAGAATTTAATGTAAAGCAGAGCGGCTGTTTTAAAAGATGATAAAATCTCTCTATTTTTTTTCCCACAGAGCAGCTCTGTGTGAGTGACCTGCGAGTTTCTCCCCTGCCTTGTGCTCCCCCTGCCGGGTTAGAAATCCCCAGTGAGTGGTCCCTTATCTGCTGTTTGGGTTTGAACGAAAAAGAAAAAAGAAAATACAGGCAATCCACTAGTGAGTTCAGGAGTGTATGTGCTTGTGTGTGTCTATGAATTGTACATGTGTGTTTGACTGCTGCAGTGTATGATGGATGATAGTGGGTCTGGAGATGCTCTGTCACTGAGGCCTGTGCATCCATCAGCACCCCAACATGACAGCAGCAGGTTTCTAACTTCCTCCTGAGTTTGTTGACTGGAAAAACACTCACCTCAATACACAATTTAATTCTATATCAAAATTGTATTTATTATGCTGTGACCATGTAAAGCCACAATAGACACATGCATCGATTTATTAAAAGAAAATCAATATGGACATTATATCGAATATCTAGTTTATACTGTGAACACACAATACATTCCCTTATCTGCTTGACATTTAAAAAGGGTCCAGTAACAGTAATGGCTCAAATGACCTCTTTTACAATGGAATTAACAGGTATACACAGATTTTTTTTAACATGAGTAAACCTACAAAAAAGGTGATCGACTCCTTTCCAAATTGGAGCCGTATGTCACGTATGTCAGAGTCATTTGACCTGATGTCTGAATGTCAGAATGTCTGAGTGTCGACTATATCCATTTACATTATAGACATAAGTCAAATGTTAGTGGGTTTTTTGACCAGTGGGAAAGGCGCATTAGGGTCTCTATCAAAGACGACACTTGTATTGCTACCTGTAACGCTACTGGTTCTAGGCAAAGAAAGAACATGTAATACAGCAAACATGTCAAATATTTAAAGAATCTAAAAGTATTCAGGGCAATCTCATGTGTGTGAAGTTTCTTATTCACACATACTTTTGATCCAAATCTAAGGTGAGAAATAACAGGAGGCTTATTTCTGTAAAATTATATGGACATGTTTTGTTATATTGACGAGTGTAAAGTACAAATTTGACACCCCTGCTGCTCACATTTTTAGTCTAACAGATGAAGCCCACCACAAGGCACAGAACTTTAAAATATGACAGGAGTCATTTGTGAGAGGGAGCAAACTAAAACATTATGTTGTATATAGACTGCACTGCATATAAGCACTTTCTGTATGGCACAGGGATTAGGTTTTAAATTAAAACCAAGTAAGACAATTTACTTTTCTTTGTGTTGAATTTATGTCACTCAGTGGTTCATGTTTATGTTCATAGATCTCCCAAGTCACCGATCAGATTGATCAAGTAAATCTTAAGTCTTGTTAAAATGTCACTGGACTTCTGCTGATTTATGTGATGTGAATCCGTTTGTCATATCTATGCAGGAAAATAAAGGTGTCTGCTTTCAACTAATAATTCACATTTAAAAGTAATTTAAAATAATATTGAGATGTGAGTAAATTATAATATTTGGCTAGAAATTATATAATTTCCTGTTCTTCAAATGTAATTAATAAACCTAGGACTATCTCGAACTGTAGGGAAATGATTAAATGTTTGAAAAAGAGATCTACTATATAGTGTCTTAAATACGTTTTTTAACATTTTAATGCTAAATCATTGAATTTTAACAGCAAATAAAATGTTATAATACCATGAGGCTTTAATCGGGGCTTCATGTTTGGTAAAAACAAGCAGTGATGCAACTAAAACATGAGAATTCAAAGGATTTGGACCCATCGATGGTGTAAATAGAACATGGCATTCAAACTCTACACAGCATTAATAACTAGGTTTGACTGTTGTAAATTACTTTGTAAATGACCGTGTATATGGTGCAGTGAAGATGTGAAGAAAATGACCTGAGGACCAGAGCTGCTGAGGTCTGAAGTGACCCACATGCACGTGCTTCCCCATCACTGGACTTCATTAACTATTCTCTTTCCTCTCTTGTTTCCTCTGCAGCCTTTCAACCAGCGCTTCCTTCTCCTCTTCACCTGCCATCTTCATGATATAGTCCCGTGCTCCTGAGAGTGGCTGGGGAGCAATCCTCAAGGGAGTCAATGACTCGCAGCTCCATCTCCCTGTGACTGATATTTTCACCTTCAGGATTCAACCATAATGCTTTTCATTTGACCACAGTGCAGCAGATGGGGCTGAACGCACTCCAAGGGTCAAACAGACCCTTGTGTCGTGGCGGGCTCGTACATGCCATGATGTCTTCATCATCATGGTAATGCCCTCTGTTTGACAAACACAAATCAATATGCAGAGCAAAAGAGCAGGAGGTTTGAACAAGAATGCTGTTCAAATCTTTGACACGCTGGCCATTTCGAAAGTTCAGATAACAGTGTTGTGATGGCAGCTGTAAGACCAGGCCCCTGAATAATTCAGGGAAAATCGGTTTGACAGGTCTCAATGGATACATGCAGAAATCTCACTTTGCATGCCCCCCGTCTGCTGAATACCCTTTCCTTGACATCTGCAATTAAGGACTATCTATGCATGCAGATAACAGACCAAACCCTTGGCCCTTGCTTCACCTCGAGAGCCGTGCTCCGAGATCTCAGCCCATCACGTTGAACAAATAACAATCCCTTCTTCGGCAGACTCATGCAGTCCACCATTTGCTGCAATGCAGAGGTGAGAGGAGTGCTACAGGACCTGTCTTATCCTTTCAAACATCCCCTACCTCCGGGAATATGTCAATACAGTACAAAGCAAGGACAGCAGCTAAACACTGACCCTTTGAGTATGGCTGTGTGCATTTTAAGGAGGATTCAGCGGAGTATGAAACATGTAAGGCTTATGATATTCTGTAATTGGATTTCCCAGAAAGCTGGTGACAAAGTCCCTCACACACCACTAATCCTCCCAATCAGCACTGCAGGCCTAAAGCGTGCTCTTCTCTGCAGATGAATATTGAGGGAGAGAGGAGAATGGAGCTGAAGGGAGAAGCAGGGATCGTGAGATGGGTGTGGATCGCACCACGGCTGCATCTGAATGAGCGGCCGCAGAAGGCGTGCCAAAGTTTCCCGGTGCGCTCGGCCTAATCAACATCTCTGAACTGGGAGTGAGATGAGTTCAGGGAGGCAGGGGGGGGAGACATGGGGGAGTTCAACGTGTCCGCGTCGGCAAACATTCGGACTGTTGCTGTCAGAAGTGGTCATGGGGATCTGGCTTCACAACAAACTAAGCAGATTAGCTTCGCTGAATCACAAGAAAACAGTTCACTTTAGGACTCCATGACAGATGCCGTTAAGAGAAGAAGACGCGAGGAGAAAACATTCAGCTCCATCATGGAGATTACACTTGGTTTCAAACAATGTCTCTAAATTATTCGACTTGACTTCAGGAGAGCTGGGTGAAAGATTTGTGGTGATATTTCTGGTATAGCGTGCGGCACCTGACTGACTTGTTTTGAATCCAATTCTACACAGCAGGGGGAATAACCTGGCAGCTGCAAACTTCCCCTGTTCCTGTTCTTATTTGGATGATTGAAAAGAAAAAAAGGAAAACAGAATAAAGTTTTTGCGGATGTCTGGCAGGCACATATGTTTTTCCATCAATGTCAAAAACACCGGATTGTTTTGCCTGCCCTCCTCGATTCTGTGCATCAGCTCTTTCTGTTCTGCTGCGTTGCTTTCTAAAGCAGTTTGTGTTTGTCATTTTCTCTTCCTCTCATCTGCATGACAGGACAGCAAGAAGTCTTGAAATTTCCATATTCCAGTTAGAGTGCAAACCATCTGAGTTTAATGCTCCCTGACTGGTCGTTTCTGTCCTTTAGGGGGATTTTCAGAACTCTCAGTCTCGTGTACGGCTTATACACACATGCAGAGCCATGAGTGTGCCACACAGGGGCCACCGAAAGGAGATGACTATCTGTCACTCTCACGAGGTCCACTTCCTGCAAGTGTAAACTAAGCCCTTGCCCCCGGTGTCGCTAATCAAATTACACGTCACAATTCATATCCTATGGCGATGAAACAAACCGAGTCAAGCTATTGAGGGATTTGCATTGTGAAGCCTGATTACAGAGCTGAATTTTAAAACAGCGCTTCTCCAGCTCTTCTCGCTCTCTCTGTGAAGAATAATGGAATAAGTCAATGAGGACGGGAGATGGGACTAGTTGTTTAACCTTGAAGAGATCACTTAAAGAATTCCCCTTCCTTCACTGCCTCAATCCAGGCCTGGTTAAGTATGTAGAGTCCAGCACCAGTTTTCATCTTATTAGTGCCCTTGCTGAGACGGTGCTCTGTCCCTGAATGTTAATGCTCGAGGTAGGAGACACAGAGCGATAGAAAACAGAGGGCTATGACAGCAAGTCAGCTGTAATCCTATATATTCCTCAGCCTGTGATGCAGCCCCTTAGAAATGGCCATACTCACCTTATATTTCTAAGGCTAATTTGTCCACATAAAACAATAAAGATTCACTTCACACAACTCCATGTCGTCACTTACAGAAAAGAGAAAAAAGGTTGCTCGCGTTAGATGAAAAGATATGCTCCATTTTATTCTCAGTCAACCGTTTTTATTGTCTGGACATATGCTGGCAATGCCAATGAGAAACATTCTGTGTAAAGTGGCGGCAGTGTGATACACTGTCTGTCACCAGAGGCTTTAAAATACAAGGATACACTGACAAAGATAGTTAATAGTGTCAGTGTCAGTGTCAGTTCATCCAAATTCTAAAAATAGCTTTTTTTTCACTTTTCTCGATTGGTCTCTCGGCCCTGAAGGCGGTTTTGGTTTTTATTATCCAGTGTTTTCCAAATGTTGTCACCTTACATCCTTAATAAAAACAAAGATGGATGAACTTTCATATGTGGTTTTCACCACACATTCAGACATTGACATGTTCCCTAAAACATTGATTAAGTTACTCAGGATAATCCAAAGACCTCAGTGTAAACTGTTATTATTGGAAATTCTTTCCACTAAAATAAAAGCTCCTACAAACAGGCTGAAGGGAAATAAGATTTATTACAATTACGTTGGCTGTTGGTCCAATGTTCCGACACCCAGAACACACCATTATACACCATCTGTAAATGGCTCTATTAAGGAAACACGCACAAAAGTTATACACTTGTACAGGGAGGAAATAGCTATGAGATTAATTAAAATTAGAAGTGAAAACCCTTGTAATGCTGAAAAATATTTCTGTTCTCTTTCTTTCTTCTATGTAAATTTGACCAAACTCAATTGCATTTTTAAGTCTCTCCAGTTGACTGATCACTTGTGCTTTTTTTTTCTTGATTAACTAGTTTTTAGAGAGCTCAGTACTCAATTGTATCAGTACAATACTATTACAACCAAACGATCCGACATCCTGGAACTTTTAAACTGATATTATAATAAAACACGTTTTTTCTGTTAATGACATTTTTTCTGTGACATTCCATTAATCTCCATTATATTGGTGTGGAGGCAGAAATTACAAAGGACACTTCAATATCTTGGTAAATTAAATCAATCTGCATTGCTACATTAGACACCACGAGTGGTTAGCGATGGGGCAAGTTGACGCTACAAGCTCTAGATTGTCTAACATTTTGATCCAATCACAGACTTGTTACACAACTGCGACATTAAAGTGCTCATGCAACAAAAGTCTTCATTACTCCTGAATATTTCATTCAGCTACAGGGTGTCCAAGGACTAAAAAGCTTTACTCTGAGAAGAAACCCCAGAAATTGGGAGTGAAATGTTCACTGACTTTTCACAAACTCCAGCCACTTGAGAGCAATTTCCAAACTTAAGCTTCTTTATGCATAGAATACCCAAAGTCTATCCCTTTACGGCTTAGGGAGAAGACTTGTACAGGAGTAGCAGTAGCAGTTGCGGCGGTGGCGGCACTACAATTGGCAGGAGAAAAATACACAGCGGGAAGAAAGCAAGAGAACATAAAGCAAATCCACTGTGACTTCTCCATGCCCTTGACATATTAAAGGAAGGTATGTTATTCAGACTAAATGTCCAGATACACCTGAATGATCAAGGTGCCATTTCACCTCATCCACACATATTCTAAGTTTCTTTATTTTAAGTGTGGTAAGTTAATAATGTCAAAGTGGACATTACGCTTCTTTTGGCTACTTTACATTTCATAGCCGTTGGTCAACTATTTGAATCGTTCAGCTCATCACCAGAAGTGAATCAATCCTGACACATCGACCAACAGTGTTTAGCTTGTTTCAGTTCAGTGTAAAGAACAGGATAGATGACAGTAAAGCAACTTTACAATCAAGTTCACACACTCGGGCGCACAAAAACCCAGTGGTTAGTCACTTCATCTCTCTGTCCTCATACTGTGCCTCTCTCCTCCACCATTCCCTCTTATCATAAACATAGCTAAGCCACTGAACTCTTCCAAGTCCTTTTTCATCATATTCTAGCAGTTCCAGGGCTGCAAAGGGCACCAGCATCTGAGAGGAGCTTTCTATTGAGGCTTTTGGAATGGAATCACTCCAAACGGCCTTTTCATTCTGCAGCTGCGATGGATTAGCTCTGTCATGGGTCCAGATGAGGTTTGCCTTCCTGATCTGCGCGCCACGCTGCGGAAAATAAAGCCACACCACCGAGATAAAGAAGGCAGGAAAAATAAAATTAAGGGACAGCTATCGAGCCGGCGGCTACCCAGTGGTCGATGATAGAACACTTCAATATTTCATCACACAGTCATGCATGGACACACAAACATTAACAGCAGCATGGGAGCAACCGCCCACAGGTTTTACGTAGCCATGTGTGAAATGGCAAGAGCCACACAACAGCACTCTCCGAATTAACCATTGGAGGGCGAAACAGAGGAGGGTCATGGTTGAGTGAGCACATCGTGTTCACTTAATTCTCACTCATGGGGATAGTGAGCACTGAGGACAGGAGAACTGCAGCAAGACGCATGTAAACTAAAGCCGCACCACTGTGTCACATCTAAATGTTTTTCTCCTTAACGGCCATTAAGGCATCTCAATCTACAAATGCATGGACTGCAGTGGCAACTACCTCCTAAGTAGCAAAGGAGCAGATGAGTCACAGACCGTTGGAGGTTTAAAGTCACCTCCCACCATCGTCTCACTGCAGCGCCCCGAGGCAGTTATTCAAGGATAACAAAACCAGGCGCCTATCTAAAAGAACGGAAATAGAGCTATATTGGGGATACAGCCAAGAAAAACCTGCATGTTATTTCGCAGTAAACTAGGACTGACCCCTGAAAATCACTGATTCAAGTCATCAGTCAGAGACCCCTCACTAGAGATTCTTCAAGTCCAGAAGACTTTTTTTTCTGTGAGTGTACGGTGCACTTTTGTTCAAGTCCTCTCCAAGGACTCTCTGTGGTCAAATCATTCCACTAGCTGAAGTCATCATGTCCACTTTTTGGAGTTGTCTGCGACAGGTGCAGGCACGGACTTGGACATTGGGTTAATCTGAGTCAGTCAGGGTCAGGAGAAACTTTATTTTCTGCCTTCAGCAGAAATTTAAAGCTCACAAAATTTTAATATATTGATAGCATAGTTAGCATGCATTAGCTCGGAGGGCTAACTTGGCTTTTTTATAATATCACATCAACGTCACGTTACCCTCACCATCCCACTGTCTTGAAAAAAAATTCAGTTCAATACTTTTTTGCCTGATATGAAAACAGTCATTGAATATTACCATCGAATCAGATTCACTTGACAAAAGTTGTAAATATGAAGTTTATGACTGAAGTTGACACCTGGACCTCAACTGTGCACTTGCATCAGTGCAACAATATGATTGGCTGGATATGTTTCCCAGTTCAGCCGTTATAAAACAGACAATCGGCCTATCGGGGACAGGGGGTGGAATATGTGTCATACATCTGCCACCTCTGGTGACACAGACTTTCCTCTTCAGCATTCTCTGTGATTTGTCTCCTCACAGTCTCTCCTACAACCAACCAAATAACTCCCAGCATGTTATTTATCATTTTAATCTGTGCAGGTTTGATTAAACTTGTGCATTCAATGTGAATAAGTGAATATTCAGAAATACATTGGCGCACGTTATGATGACAACACGACTAAAGTGATTTGAGAGGCTTGGGTTCTGTTCCTCAGGCGTGCAGGAAGATATTTCTGTGTCTGTGTCATCAGCGCATCAACAGACCCTGCTCTGACATCGCTGGGCTCTTCAATCTTCCGCTGCAATCACAGTTGCAGTAATTGTCTATAAATTCACCCCCATCCCCAGAGGTGTTGGTCTGCATTATGTCTTTCATTACATAAGATGTGTTTAATATTAACCACAGTGGCTCTTCATGGCACGACATGTCTTATTTGCATCTCTGTGTCACTGCAAGGAATATGCTAATATATTTTTTCCTCCCCTCCTCTCCTTCAGCCTGTATGCTAGACTGCCCATACACTAGTTTCACAAGGTTATGATGCTTCAGTGGCCCGGCGACTGTGAACTGTCACAAGCAATCAGTTATGATGGAGCCCTTGTTTCTGCACAGACATGCAGCTTTGGCAGGGCTCTGCTAGCGACTGTCTCCTCAGAAACGGGCCAGAAACGTGCAGATCAATCTGCTCAGACGGCAGACGGCGAGATGGAAGCTGGAAGCCCCTTTGCACTGTGATCCAATATTTACTAGTTTGGGAGAGAACATCGTGACACTGCCTGTTGGTGTTTTGTATTCATAACAACACCGCCCTGATGTCCTCTTCATTTCTGACTGTCTTTAGCGCAAAAAATACACACACAGAAGAACCAAAACAACAACAGCTGATCATGCAGCCCAAGTGGACTGCCAAGATTAGACAGCATGTATGTGCCAGTTAATGCTCTTCTCTGGGTTCTCGAAGAATAATACGAAGGAAGTGTATTCTTTCATAAGCCACATGACCTTGGTTAGGACAATGCAGTCAGATTGAGGAGTTCTCTCTTTCTTTTGAACCCAGTGAAAGGAGACCAATGCAGCAACTTCGATGAGGCGCAATGTGCTATTCCAGCCCAAGAAGAGGATTACTGATTCAGTGATTATGGGTATTGTAGGGGAGCATAGTGAATGGCCAATAGCCAGCTGAGTGTGACTGCGATGGCTGCAGGAACATAGCTGTAATGGGCTTTGTGGGAGAGATCAAATAAATATAGAGAGAGAGAAAGAGAGAAATGAAAAAGACAGAAACGGGGAGTAGAAGTAAAGAAAAAAAATGCTGACTGCAATGTCAGAGATCTTTAATCGTGACAAGTTTTGAAAAATGCTCTTCCTCTCTTCTTCTTCTTTACCTACTCCATCCCTGCCTTTTCACAACTGGTGCATGAGGATAAATGACATTTTGAAATGAAATATAATCCTTGCCATAAACTACATAGCCCACTCTCCTTGAGAGATGTTGCTCACTGACAAAACAAAATGGAAAGCAGCCATTACATGAAGCTGGGCTGCTGGCAGACATATCCCTGATGCACCTGAGATAAATAGTTTACAATATAGCAGCCGTTCGTTTTGACTTAACATGCTCCACATGTACGGGGGTTTTCTTATCATAAACAGTTTTCCTTGCATGCAACACAACAGCAAATATGTTTAGTGCACCAGCAAGATCCTGTGTGATCTCTCCCAGTGTTTACTACTGCTTTATATACGGTCAGCCGGCTCCTCTTGCTCATCACAGCGCAGCGCTGATATCATCTTCAATAAGGGAACACAGACTTAGCCTGTCATTGTTGACTTATAGTTCAGAGACCACCCTTTTATTTCAACAGTGCTGAACAGATGTGCGGAGCATAGATGGGCTGTCATATTGCATCATGTCTACTGGTGGGGAAAAAAAGGGGGCTTGATCTACGCCTCGCATTCATGGCTTTGCCATAAAGCTCACATATGGGTCAGTGTCCCACAAATTATTCATATATTTATTCTTGTTAATGGTTACTGGAGCCATCAGGGTTTTTACTGCTCAGCTGCGGCATGAAGTGTTTTTACAGATGTTGATATTTTACTGTCAACAACATCCATCAAAATGTTAAAGCTTTATGAGCAATCCCATATGTCCACGGACACATTCAAAGCACTTCTCGCAATCCAGAATCACTGTGTTATGAATTATATTAAGAGCATCAGTTGTCATGTTATTACTCGTAACTGTGGGTTGTGGGGTGATGATATCGTCAGGTTGCCATGACAGTCCATCCATACTCATTTCACCATAATCCCCTCCGCTTGCTTATAATTTATCACATTTGCCACAGAAAATTGAGCAGATAAAGGAAATCAATAGGAAATCCAAAGATCCCAACATGCCCCCACAGTGGTTCTGAACGCACCACAACAGACTGTCAGGGCTGAGGAGCTCTTTAAAAATAGCCTGTAAATCTACTGTGTGATTTACTGGACTTCCGAATGAAAAATCTGTCCCTACACTTTCTGCTTCTTTATATTCCATCGCTGTTGAAATGGCCAAATGCCCAGTGTTTGTGAAAGATATATGGAGATTTGAAGGAACCACGGCAGCGAGGGAGGAAAGCTGTTGTTTTATCAAACAACATCTGCCAGCATCATTGATTCCAAGACAAATAGCACTCCGACAGCAACACTTCTCCTCAGGTTGGGTTTAAGAGGATCTTTTGATATTCTGATTAAAAATTCATTGTGTTGTATCTGCCTCGGAGTGTGTTCTGTGTTTTCTATTCTGAATCTCATTACAGCTTCAGTGATATGCCTGACTTAATAACAAAATAAAATAAAAAAATAAAAACACAGTGGAGGGCATCTCATGGCCAGAAAATTAGGTCAAAATAACATTCCCTTTGGAGGTTTGGCCTTTGGGATCTCGCCAGCTTTTTCTGTATTTGCTGTATGAGAAAGCTTTAACCTTATTCCACAACAAACAGTACCAGCCATTGTAGTCATGCCAGTCGAACTTCAAGAAAAATGTATCAAGGAAACTATTTCATCAGTACTCAGTAGTCTCTGCATCTTGTTTGTTGCCATAATACAGAAGCACTCTGTGGTGTCAAACCAATTGATGCTAATTATCATAGGAGTCAAGCGTATTATTTGAATGATGACATAAATCATACCCACAAATTTAACACCCTGTCTGACCCTTTCCCTAGGGTATTTTTTTTCATTCGTTTGTTTGGTTTGTCTGTTAGCAGGTTTACACAAAACCTGCTTGACGGATTACCATGAAACTTGGTGAAAGGATGTAGAAATAGTCAAGATCTGAACAAATTAGCAAATCCAGGAATTTAGTTTCACTCTCTCTGCAGCATTTCTCACAGAGGTCATTCAATCTATGGCGGTAGCTGGGAAGCACATACACGCGCGCAAATGACGCTCTCACATGCAACAGATCCCATGTGACAGAGTGAAAGACAAGTTTTCGTGGGAGAGAGAGAACTGCACTGCTATGTTGACAGTAAAAACTTTATGGTCGATAGCACAAGCACACAAGAGAACATGCAGCAAAAAGGGCTACAAATAACACTCCGCACAGCTTTACAGTGCAGCAACAGAGCAAAACACCAAGTCTGTTGGGGTTCATTACAAAACTGTGGCAGGACAAATTAGAATATGGCGGGCCGGCACCGCTGGATGATTTTCATGTGGGGAAGAACATGTCAGAAACCCACAGCGCCACTAACACCTCATGCAAATCTGTGGTGAGCTGTGGAACTGCAGCAAGCCCTAAGACCTTGGAGCTGCAACACTGTAAATCTGCCCCTATGCAGTGACATCTTGCAGTGGACTAGAAGACCCAACGAGCAGGTGAATAATAAACTGATGACATTATTCTTTATTCAGCATATTATTTTGGCTTGTATGACTCCTTTTGAAGCACTTATAGTAATAATTGATATTTAGTCTCAGGGTTCAGAGGAATATAATGCCAGAAATGTATAAGTCTTAGTCAGATCATAAAATGTGAGAATAGCTGCACCCTTCCTCTGCCTTATCCTCTGCTATCTGAACCGTGCTGTCACTCACCCCCCTCTGCTGTTGGCCCCGCTCCCCTCTCAGGGACCTGCAGCTCCCACAGCATGTAACCTCATCCAGAGCCGTTACTGTACCACTCATCTGTCTGAGACCCACATGCAGCCACCTCAGCAGGCCTCTGAGACCGCCTGGCCTGCTGGCCTGAAACTCACACTGTTGTGTTAAGAAAAGTACAAACACTTTCTTTTTTAATCTGCATTTCTTTACAGAAAGGAATTTTCTAAAAGTGTGTTGTCTTACTTCCACACAGGGAAGGCCAGGGAATATTCTAAACGTGAACTTTACTTTACGAACAATGAAGGGTGTCACAGGAGCTTTAGTACATAGCAGTGAGATTTGCTCAATAACAAATGTGAAGCGGGAGACGGGACGTGCCCGTCTTTGCATATGTGACTGCACACGCCTACTGTCTGTGGCTGTGTGCAGGCTCAGTGCATATGTGCACACACATGCGTACATATGAGCATGTGCATCCATACACAAACTTCCATCTGTGCCTCCAACACAGCTGGAATGTGATGGCATGTCCCAGTACAACCCCCATAGCCCGAAGAAGTCGCTCACTCTCTTTCCCTCCCCCCCCTTCTCTCTCTCTCTCACACACACACACACACACACTCAAACATGCACACATCTTCTCTGAGATAAGCAACCTCTAAAATATTCTCTAATCAAATCCTTTCTCCTCTTGCGTTCTCTTACTGCAGTCTCTATCTCTTTCCTCCCACCACTCAGTCGTTACCCCTTTCTCTCTTCCCCTGCCATGTTTGCTTGGTCACACCTTTCAAGTTGAGTTACAGGCTGCAAGGACAAGAAGTGTGGTGCTTACTACAATCACCTGAGGAGCTTCTCTCGACCATAGCCTGTTTCTGTCAGGCCATGTGCTGCAGAAACACGTCTCCCTGTTGCTCTGTCCATTCACACACCAACCAACACTAACAGCCCCAAAAGCTACACGCAACAATACATGCGAAGATTGGGTAAGGTCTTTTTTTTTCTCATCTGTCCGTGCTTCACAACATATGCCTTTTGCCACAAGTGTTCAGTCAAAGCATAGCCTGCCAGTGGAAAGAGAGTGCTGGTGTTTTTTGACTTCATGTGCAGAGCTAGCTCTGCCTGGGTGGGCGTAAAGGTCGGTGAAGAAGAGGCTTCGAAGAATGTGTTGTGTCTAGACAAATATTTGACTTGAGCGCAGCGCTGGTGAGTGTTTATGATGATCCTCATCATTATGTGCAATGCAACATCCAGTGCAAGAGTGCAGCACATAAATAATGTGTGATCATTCATTTTTCTGCACATCTCCTCAGACTGACATTGCCAATATTGCAACAATGACCAGTGGAAAATGGGCTTAAGGCTCAATAAATAACGTATTATTCAACTGCTTGTTCCATCTGTGCAAAAACCTAGATCATGAAACCAAGAATTTGCTCTTGTTCCATTTTTTTTATTGTACAGACATGAGAGTGGCAGCCGATCAATCTTCTGATGCAAGCTTTGGCACAGAAGCAAGAAAGTGCAGTTCCGCAAAATGTCAGACTATTCCTTCACCATCCCTCCTTTTACAATAAGACATATTGCTTCTCACATGCCCTCTGTTTTTCTCTCTTGTCCCTTTCCCCTATTTTCTTTTGCCTTCTGGAGAGACAAATGTGATTCCATCCTCTTGGTAGTGAGGCGGTTCTGACTACAGTAGCTATCAGCGGTGGGAGAGGGTGGCTGAATGGTTCGGCCAAAGAAGCATCTGCTTCTGCCAGGGTTTAAGGACCTGAAGGATTTAATAAAACAGGGGTAGGCACATGTAAAAAGGCTGGCAGAGAGGACACAGACCATTAGCTTAATGACAGAATGAGGAATGAGGAACAGAGAGATGAAATTCAAAAGCCAAGCACTGCAAAAATTTCCTTTAACACGAATCAAGACCAGTAATCTAATAAATAGAGCCGCATGGAGAGGCGGAGGGGCGCTTGGTGCCTTTCTTTTTCTCTGCCTCAGGTAAAGGAAGAAGAAGAGGAAGGGTAAACAGGAGAAAAAGGGAATGGCGCCATCATTAAGTTGGCTAGCCGTGACCATCAGGAACATTAATGCTGCCTGCTCTGCTTATTTCAGTCCGCTACCCTTTGCTTTGAACTACGCCTCTGTGAGCATACCTGACTCCGAGCTTCCACTTCTATTATGGACCCTGCACTGGTAATTACACTTTTCACAATTTCTGATGTCACTTCAAAGCAACAACAGTCTTGCCACCAAAGCACATACCATCCCTCTGCAGTACAAAGCCGAGCCTTAAGGATTACTGAAGCCACACATTGTTTTGCTGCCGGTCACTAATTCAATTAATAGCATAAGGCTTAAAACTGACTTGAAAGAAATGGTTCTGACACAAGGACTGCGCCTTAATTATATACCTAAGGATTTCCATATTTTGTTTCTGGAAAGCAAAATAAACTCCAGAAAGTTCAATTTGGATTTCCGGTGCTCGCATCCTCTTGCTCCTCTGCCTCTATTATATGACTTTTAAAGGATGTAGAGCAAATGAGGGGGAGTGATCTACATGATGAGTCAGAGTTGAGGGCTTTGGCACTCTCTGTCCCAGAGTAAAGAGAGAATACATACTAAAGCAAAACAACATCAGCTGAGAAATAAAAAGGTCCGGACAAAAACAAAATGAAATAAAGGCTGTCATCTCAACGACCCTTCAAGGCCTAAGGCAGCCACATCTCATCTTGATCAAAGCAATGAAGCTCGCCTCGAAATAGATTTACTCCCCAAACCCGCATAAATGCCACTATTGTAAAACCTTGTTTCACATTGTCCCAATAATAAAGTAGATGTGTACTATCGCTCACAAAAGGTCTGAGTCATCCATGCAGGGCTATTGATGACAAAGGGAATTCGAACGTCCACTAAATAATTGTGACAGCTTGCAGAAGAAACAACAGCGCTGACAAATGTAAAACACAGAACACAGGAGGTCCTCGCTCGCTGGGGGCGAAGCCTCAAAGGCCTGGAAGTCAGCAGTTAAGTGATATTTAATAACCGTCATCTCTATTTTGTTCACGACATCGGTCCAGACAATCTGAGGTGCTTGTGGACTGTTGTGAGCTCAGCATGAGCTGTCTGGCGTTTGTGAGCCGAGCTTGACAAGACTCTGAGGGCATTACCTTGAAAAAACTCTGATATTAAAAGAATGCTACATCTCAGACTGCTTTTAGAACAGTGTGTGCTCAAAGGTTTTTGAATTGTTATCTGATTATGTTATAATCAAGACCTTTAATGTGTTAAGTATAAAACTTATTTGGTATAATACAGCAGGCTAAACACAAAGCTGTCTGCTCACAGCAAACAGTATAATGACATCACCAATCACAATCACCCTCCTCTTTTTGCATCATTAAATGATGCGTTTCTTCCATGCATTGCTTTTTTTTTTTTGCGTCATTAAAGGTTCATCGTTTTCTTGTATGTGAAGTTCAAGCCAGTCCAGAGACAGTGCTCGTGATGGAGAGAGATGCTGAGACGTGGCAGCATGAAACAAGAAACGGGGCCACGGCTCCCACAGGAGCCCCTTCCTCTGACTAAAGCTCTGTCTGCCCCTGAATTTAATTAGATTCTGATATCAAGCCTTTTTCCTCCTATGCTTCCCTTCCTCTTCAACATGCGTGAAATTGCAAAGGACTATCTATTATTTATTCTCTCTCATTTGCTTATTGTTTCTTATGGATGCGTTCGTTAGGACACCGGCAGCTCTGCTTGTTGTGATACGACGCTCTGCTTTATCTCCCTCACTGCTCAGACCCACCTCCTCTGCAGGTCTGAGTCTAACTCATTTGCTGGCGTTGGTTAGGGAGCTATGGATTTTTTTTTTTCCCCTTTCACCCAATGACAGCACGGTGAGGTGCTATGAGGGCTGGGTGCTAATGAGCTGACTCTGCAATGCTGGGGGAGATGCTCTGTAACACGGGGCGGGGGGAGTCAGAGGATGGAGCAGGCAGAGATGCTCTGGCACATAGGAAGTCAGAGGGGCCATTATGACCATGCCACACAGGGGTTAGAATGACTGGACCACTCACACTGAGCTGTGTGTCTCTTTGGAGTCGGCCATTCAGCCAAACTGAACCCATCATTTAAAATGACATCACAAAATGGCAATCTCAGCTCTATCTCTTCCCCCTTTTCATCCACCTTGTTTCTGCTGATTTCGAGAAACGGCTGCCAAGGGGGGTGTAGAGGAATGATGTTAGATCAGCTACAAATCAAAAAGGGCTATGTGCACCAGTTGCACCATGAGCTGTACACATAAAAGCACCGATAAAAAATCATGGACAAATCAAGATACTGCACCATACTCAGTCATATCCTTTCTTCTTGAGTGAGTGAATTGTGTATGTGATGAAAGTTAAAGATATTTACAGCACATGCACTAACATGCAATTCTGTTCCATGTAAACTCTCCATGCAGTGTGAGTCTTTGACACAGGGTTTGGTGTAATTGGCTGCGTTCTCTCCTCAAGGCTGGAACTGTAAGCAGCAACTTATTTGTCATTGTGGGATGTGTGCTTTGGAGAAAATATCACCTCTGCACAACTCCAGACAGACAAAATACTAGATATTTTGTGGTAAACCCAGAGAAATGCAGGAAGAACAGTGTGTACACTATAAAAATTCTGTTTGTGGATGTGTGTGTTATTCCCACTGAGACTCCAGGAGCCGGAATGGAGTGGGATGAACTTGACTTGGCTTCTCCCTATGAGCTCCATATGAGTGTTGACATAAATAATTCTGTTCGGGACAGCTGTGGCGAGGACCTGGACAGGAATACAAATAATGGCACACTTACACGCGTGGGTGACCGAGAAGCTGTTGGACGACTCGAGGTTGTCCACATTGTAGTTGAGGTGGAAAGGCTTCTCTGTGGTGTTTTGGTTGGTGTTGTAGAGTTGGACAGCGAACCTGAACGCGCTGTGCTCCTGCACCGTGGAGCGCATGAACAGTCCCCCTTGAAGAGATGAAAAAAAAAAACATGAAGATGAGACAAAGCTTTCACATCACACCCGTGCATCTTAATCTGGAGTCAGTGGAGACTACATTGTATTCAGTGAGGGGAGACTCCCGTGGCGATTCCAAGCAGGGCGCATGTTACTATCATGCGTTTTGGGGCATTGCGCCCGTCAGTAACTCTTCAGGTCGAGCTGACCGTCTCCCTCCTTCCTCATTTCTACTCATCAGTTCTCTTCACACAACAAAGACGTCGCTTTAATCTAGTTTTCAAAAATCAGTGGCTTTGAGCTTGCAGCATAATCAAGTTAGTCTCCGCCACATCACTGCGCACAGCTCCGCGCTCCGTACGGCACAAAACATAAAAAGCATGCAACGTTGCGTTTGATTCCCCCACACAAACCCGCGGTCCTTATCAATAAAACAGCACTTACCGATATTAATCTGATTGGGGAACCCTGCGAGCGATCTGTCACAGAGCCACAGCAGAAACAAAACCACGCGTTGTGCCATTTTCTTTTCCTCCGACCTATAATCTGTTCAACTCCTTAAAAGCGTCTCTCTGGGCACATTCATATAGGAGGCTGTGTTCTGGATGAGGAGCCGGGCGCGATGAGGAAAATCCAGTGGATGTGGTGATGATGGTCGCTCACAGCGCACCAATTAGGTTCATTGAGGTGCAGCCCGAGCAGCTGCAGAGCATTGCTTTTTTTCCCTTGCAACTAAGAGATAGAGTGAGAGAGAGAGGGAGAGAGGGGGGAGAGAGAGGGATGAGGGGAGGGGAGGAAGGAGCTGATCTGAACTCCGATTGGACCAGTGGCGGTGCGGGCCGGTGTTGGTCAAACTTGATCTGACGCTAGAATGAAATAATAAAAAAGCCCGATTACGACTGTTTGGCATAAGTGCGGCACTTGTCAATATTAGCCCAGTGCTGCTGGAATCAATATAAAACACTGCAGTCTCATGTGGCCAGTGATGGTGAGCCCGGACACATCCAGCTGCTGCAAGAGCTCGACGCGTCGCCGTGCGCAGACGCAGCGTTTGAACCATTGAAGCCGAGAGCTGCGGTGATTTTTTTCCAAAGTTTGTGTCCACAGTGCATTGGTCCTTTTCTCTCTCTCTCCACTCCACTCATTCTGCAGTCGAATACCCTGTCCGTGTTCCTCAGCTCGGCTCAGGAAACACTGACATTTTTTTTAAGGTTGGAGAGAGGCTCAACAACAGCAGCAGCTGAAGTGATGGAAAGTTGAAAACACGTCATGCCTGGAAACACACACACACACACACACACACACACACACAGGCCTACATATGTTGTGGCAGAGGGAAACACAGGCAGCAGAACTGTCTATGGTCCTGAAAATGATCAGGAAAAGAAGTTAACAGTAGTGGAGCACTGTGATGGAGCAATTATGATGCACTTTAAACACACTATCATGTTACTGTATGTGATACTATCCTGTCCACATATTGTCTCCTCATGTGTCACCGGTGTCTACTGTTTATTTTATTTTCCATGCTGCTATGAAAAGGAATTCAACCAACTTGGTGGTGTGGCCATTAATAAATGACTGTGATTCTCGGATTCTGCAACCATGAACATATTCAAAAAAACATGTAGCCTTCTTTGAATGTGTAGCAATGATAATAATAATGATAATAGGTTAGGTTTTATTTACTTTAAGTTCGACTCAGCCTCTAATAAAACCTCTATCATTCATATGATTCTGTCTAAGAGAGAACAATTAAGGGATTACTGGCCCATTTATCACCCTCAGCAAAGCCTTTGAAAATTGAGTTTTTAATTGCACTGCAAATGGCTGAGGCTTCGGCTAGTGATACTGCAATGCACTGAGTAGCTTTTAAACATAGGACAATCCTTATGTGTCCTGTTTAGCATTAGAAGTGAAACAGTGACACTTTGGTACTTCTCACTCACCATTGACCTGCTAAGTTCAGATGATGATATGGCTAATTTTTCACATTTATATTCCTTCCTTGAATCATATCAGCGTAACTGGGATCATGTGGTTGAAGGTGTGCTGTGAATCAGTTGTGTCAATATAGTAATGACGTGGCATGACCTCGTCATCAGAGGGAGAGATTTCCTTTCCAAACAGGGTCAGAGTTGATCTCTGTTCCCACAACTCATCAGGGCCTCCTGGGATGAATCCGCGATGACATCACATTGATTCTTTAGACTTCGCAGCATCCGTGTCAAAGTCACAGGACGTCAGTTGCGTGACCTTAATGGCTAAAGTCATAATGGCCGGTGTCAAATTGCTGACATCTCCACAGACTCTGCATCACATCACCACTGAATCCGAGATGTTGTTGCTAGCTTTAGTGGAAGAGAGAGGTCACCTGTGATGCTACGTTGTTAAGATGCTGTACACAATAATTAACTGAAGAATACCAAAGGAGCCATTTAATTGGTCATTTACAATGCATGCTGGTTCTCAGTGTGAACTGAGCTAATCACGCATCATTTCAAATAATCCCCATGAAGAAAAAAATATTATTCGCTACAAGGGGAGCCAAATATTTGAGATAAGGCCTTGATATAATTGATATTAAATGATGATGATTGCGCTGCATTATTTGCAATTAAGACATTTTGGCCATGCTGCATTATCCCCTGGGCTCAGTCGCTGCTGGAATTCAATTTTTGTCACCAGTGTAAAAATTCACAGATACCATCGGTATGAAAACAAATAATTATCCGATATGCCTTTTTGGATTTGAAAACACTCAGAGGAGTGTTACTGGAGCCGCGAAATGAAACGACTGAAAAATAGATGAAAAGATGTTCACTTTTATCTTGTGATGATGATGATGATTCACAGGCTATAGCTCAGAGCAGTGTGAGCCTCACCAGCAAGAATTATTCATTTGCTCTCTGTCTTCTCCAGCGAACACAACAGGATAAGATCGTCATCTTTGCCTCTTTGAGGATACGTGAGCGTATAAGTTGGAGGCGACAACATTTATTTAAAAAAAATTACATGTTCTGTCTCTGTAGAAATCTCGGGACCGTGAACTTACTTTCAGATTTGACTTGCTGATGAAGACTGGATAATTATTCTGTTATCCAGACATTTCAAGGAGTTTTCTCACGATCAAACTCGACGACAAAGTGTCTCGATACAATCATAAGAAAAAACCTGTAATATGCAAAATTATCTATTTTCAGCAAGTGTAATCTGTTTGTCTGGTGTCAGTGTTTCCCAATATTTATGGTTTGTGACTTCTGTCCAACTGACACTTGATTTTTGAGGCGGATTCTGATACAGTTGCCCTCATTCAATTATAACGTATCAACATTTTGAATAAAGTTCTATTTGGCTATGAAAGAATTATGACTACATGTTGGATATGGTCTTGAAATATAATCTAGTTGGTGCAAATGTGTCACATTATACCTACTCTACTTACCAAAAATATTTTTTGGAACATTTACCTGTTGACTTATAACGATGTATCAGTATTAAGTGAATCATGACCTATTCATTAGCTCTGGTTGTGATCCTACAAAGTGAAGAATATCATGTGACCTAAAAACAAATATAGGTGTTAACCTGGTTTGAACAATGTTACAATCAGACTGGAGTCCATGGCTCAAATCCATCCACATGTTTTTATCTGACTGCACTGATTGTTTGAGACAGTGAACACTATTAAAACTCAAACATACAAATAATAACCAAAGGAACCAGAGAACTTTTAGCAGCCTTAGAAAGTGAGCATATCCAGCGTTTCACAAGAACAACCATTCCTTCAAGCTGAGCTTAAGATATCACGTTCAGGAAAAACATAAAAATACCTTATGAAGCCACAGTCCTTGACTCTAAATGATTTTTTGTGCCAATTGTAAAAGGATTCCTCGACGATCTTCAAAAGGCAAAAAAAAAGTGTTTTGTGAGGTCACTGTGAACTTGACCTTTGACCACCAAAATTGAATCAGTTCATCCTTAAATCTAAGTGAATATTTGTACCAAATTTGAGGAAATTCTCTAAAGGCATTCTTGAGATATCGCGTTCACAGTAACGGGACGGACCGACAACCCAAAAACATAATGCCTCCGGCCACTGGTGCGGAGGCTTAAAAATAAATACCTTTTAGGAAACATATTCACTGGTGACGTTATGTCCAGAGATAACATATGTTTTGAATGAATTAAGCAATTAATGTATAACTGGCAGCGGAGAGACCAGAGGCACAAAGCACATGACTGTCAGACCCCAGAGTCTCATCTGTGGTTGGGTTAAAATAAATCATCAACATCTCCTCATTATGCTGGTTTAAAAATATCAGTTTCCTATAAAAGGAAGATGAGGTCATTTTTAACAGACAGGGTCAGGTCAGGGCGGTGGGTTGAGATCTACAGGAGATTCTTTGAACCACTGTGTACGAGACACCCTCCTGGTGGAGTTCCTCGCTGTCAGGTGAGAAGAAGCAGCTGGTGGCTCTTTGTGTATTGGAGGAAGCACATGGCTGTCTACACCTTCCCCAGGTGATCAGTGGGGGTTAGCACAGTGGGTTCTGTGGTACATGTGGTTTTGGCCTTTATGAATGGGAGAAAAAATAGGAGAATGCCAAAACAATAGCATGTTTACATGGACACCAATATTCTGACATTAATATGATTAAGCCAACAGTCTGAATAAGACACTGCCATTAAAACACTATTGTGTCATTACCATATTCTGAATAAGGTCATACTCAAAAGAAGAAATAATTGGAGTATTTTGACCAAAGTCATCATGTGGACAATCACATTGTAACGTCCTGGAGTTAACACAACTTTCTGTTACCTATTGCTTGACGACACCCTGTGTGGACACAAGAGGGAATAATAAAAAGAGCTTTTTGCAAAATTACAAAGAAAACTCCCAAAAATGGCATCGTACATTAAACTATTTCGGGTTTGAGATTTAAAACTGGCGGAATGGCAACAAATGTAACGACGGAGGAACAACAGTCATCACGCTATGCTCTGTAAAATGTAAATGTAAAATTAATGAAATATTGCAAAAGCAACTCATTTCATTAAAGAATGCCTTATTCTGAATGAGGTCAATATTCTGAATCTTGGTGTCCATGTAAACACAGTCACTAGCTGCAACAGGGCCCAGATCTAGAAGTGGGCAGGGCTAGACAATGCGCACCCATATTTCTACTTTGCCCACCCGATTGGTCAACTTCATTCTTTGTCATATTATTTTGCCAATCACGTTTATTCACCCTGTCAGAATTTCTTGATGTCTGAATTGCTGGTTGGACTTGGGGCTGGATTTAAAAGAACTATTCTCTGATCAAAATTGATCACACTCAGGTCCCTGGGGGGAAAATAAGTTTTGTTTTTGTTGCTGCCTTCAGGTGCTGTCAAAAAAAACAAAACACTACAGTAGGACAACCAAGCCAAAGTTCCCCCACCCCCCGAACTAGGCAGCCTAGACCCCAACCTGCAGCTGACCAAATTATTCATTTTAATTCTTGAAAACAAAACGTGATCCTGCTCGTTGTGACCAAAGCAAATCAGTTAGACACATCTGCTCGAAACTGGCATTCTGTGACTTGATATAGAACCAGGTGTTTGGATAAATTCTTAAATCTGGTGTAGATTACCTCAGAGCTTTCATTTAATGAGCTGCAATGCATCAAGGCCTTATGTTGATTTAGAAAGATTCATTCCATGCAAAAAGTTTGTGCATTTCAAGAGAAAAACAGCTTTTTATGCCAAAATATTTAAACACTTAACAGCTTGAAAATTCAATATTATCCTTTCTTGTGATGTGTGAACAGGATGGTCACATCGTATTTTATTTCCTTTGCTCATAAGTGACTTGACTCACCTTTCACTCTCTCTTTTTCCAACGATTTAGTGCAGTGCCACACATCAATCCTACCCTGCTGAGGAACTAAATTGAGTAATCATAGAAATGGCTTCCTCTAGTGAAAGATACATAATGAGAGGGGGTGAATTAGTATTGTAGGGAGGATGCAGTTAAACAAGCATTATGCAGCTCAAACTCAATGATATTTGAAGAGCTATTCCAAGGAGCCATCAGTCTTGGCCAGATGTTGGAGGCTGATAAGAGACTCTGCTCTCAAGGAGCTCTTCTTTATTCTGTCAGTGCCTCTTGCCATGAAAGAGACTGTGGGATGCAATGGCCTAAGGAGATAGAGAAGCACTTGCCATTGTGGTAGAGAGTCACACAGATGTAAAGAAACAACAAATCTAGTTGAATAAAACATTTTGTACAAACACTGTTCAACATGAAAATCACATTTGGTTAACAAAGTGTAAAAAAAAATCTCCAGTGGGATAAAACTCAGAATATGTCATGTGGCAGAACACTGTAATGGAAAAGATGTTCTGGAGGAGTCGTGGTGAAGGCTCCATGAGGAAAATGAAAACGCATCATGAGGCATAAGACTTGACACAGTTCAAGGGATGAGGGAAAAGTGCCTATCCCACTCTCACTATTTGAATGCCACTGCGTGCTGCGTCACAAACCCATCATGCGCTTTGGCTCCCCCAGAAAACACTCTTTGGCCTGAGTGTGACAGAGGCGGCGTTATCAGCTGCACAAGCTGACACATTTCACTCTCTCTCCTCAGGCTTTGCACAGTCACAGCCGTGCGACCGCAGCAGTCAGCACAGCGTGGCGGGAAGACATCTTCACCATACGATGTTTAAGCTACATGGAAGAGGCCTTCTGCGTGTGGGAGTGAACCGCATCCCCGCTAACAAACAAACATGTACTGGACAAACACATTTATGTATATATACATGTGTGCACAAGGTAAATCATAAGCCAGTGCATACATGTGGTCTGGTGCTGAAATAACTAGCTGCTTACACAGTTAGTGAATCACAGAAAAAGAACTGACACTAAGTTGTTATCGTGAAGAAAAAACACCAGAAATGCCGTAAATTCTAATTCTGAATCTGAAAATTACCTCTTTATCATAAATTAAAGGCTGTAGGGTTTGAATTATTTGTTGGGTGAAAAGTCAGTTTGTAATGTCTGATTACTGATTAAGTGGCTAATTAAATAAATGATCAGCTGATTACAAAAACAACAAATACATTTGTTCATATATAACAGATATTTATGCATAAATTTAACATAGAAATAGATATATGTATGTATAGATGTATATACAGTATACACATAAACACACATATATATACATACACATTGATCATAATGTGTGATTATGGCTTGTATTTTACATTATGTGTTCTTTTCTTTTATTTAAACATTTTTATCTGTTTTGAACCTATGTATGTCTTGGAGCATTATTAAAAGTGGTATATAGATACAATGTATTATAATTATTATTACCATTATTATTATTGATATATATATATATATATGACACACATACGTGGCTCTAAAAACTCTAATATGTCCATGTCCGTTCTCCAAACAGAGCATCTTGTAAGAGAAGTGGTAACACGAAAGGAACAGATCCCACTTGTCTCTTATTGGCTTGTTTTTTTTTTTTTATTGATTTTTTTTTTCTTATTACTACGTAATGTTCTGTGCACTGACTCAGCTCAGGTTTCGGTGACCCAGTCATTTCAGACCACCGAACGAGAGTGACAGAGGTTTAATGGCGGTGGTGAGTTATGGTGGGAGAGGATAAAGAAATGAAATGCAGCCAAGAAAATGCTCAAAACAATCCCTCAGCAGCAGCAGTGGGAACAACAACTGCAGCCTATTATTTTCCCTTCCCCCCCCATGGCCTCTGTAGCCATATCCCAGTAACGGGAGATGGGTGTTGCTCACTGCCTGCGTGCCTAATTGAGAGGAAAACAAACTGGTTGCTACAGATAATGGGAAAGGTGAGGAGAAATACCATTAATAGCCAGTGATCCTTTTTAAATAATTACCAGTGTCCACTCTGGCACGTTACCAGCAGTGTTCCCATGATTGATGTCCTGGCTATTATGGGTGTTAAGATAAACCGGCTAGTATAAAGAGAAATCAATCTTACTTATTATGGTATATGATACATTTCTTTGAGGAAATACTACAGTTTTAGGTGCTTTAACAACAGCCTTACATGAGGTTTTATGTAGGCTGAACAGCAAACATGATGAGTGGCATTAAATGTGCATAAATTGTGGGAAGTAATGATAACGAGCATATTAGGAGCACAAGTAAAATATTTATCTTTGTACAACAGACATGCAGGTCTTCAGGCACATTAAGTACATGATAGTAACCTAATGGTACTCTCTTACGCTTTGATTTCCTACATACTGGGACGCAGGAAAGCAACATTCAAGGTCACAGGAAGCATTTCCTTGGAGGAGAAACAGCAAGCTAACAGCACAAGATAAATGATAAACATACTGTAGATAGTCTGTGCCGTACTTTTTAATAAGGCACTCCACATCTCTGCAGTTATAATAAAACATTCCGGAGCTGGGAGTATGAATATTGCATGTCATTAATGGATCAAAGAATCAAGAGGTCAGGAGCCCATGTTTGCTTTTTTTTTTTTTTTTGATGCGTGTATACGTCCGTGTGTGTCCATGCTGGTGTGTTTGTGTGTCCTCCTGTGTGTGTGTGTATGTGTGTGAGTGTGTGTTTTGTCAGAGGGGGATGCTCCTGCTGTTTGTGAGTCCCTCACAGTCTGTAATGCTTCAGTTATCCCGTTGTTAGCCAGTTCTACTGTACCTGCAATTAAATTTCCAAAGTCAGAGGAGCTTAACTAATTACTCCCAGCAAATGGCCCCTCTTTCCAAGGCAAATAGCACCGCAATATGCTCTAATAGTGCAGGAAGCCATAACGCGGGCCGGGTGAATCTCGCGCTGTCAATCAATACGAAATTGGATTTGCAACATAATGTTTTGTCAGCTATTTCTATGCATTCGTTTGACAGATAAAACTGTAATCAAGCTAATGCAACGCTCTCAATAGAATAGTTTAGCGGCGCAAGTTGAAATGAAGCCAGTTATTCATTTTTGCTCGACTGAACAGAACCCAACAAGTTTCCACTGCAGCATTTCTCATGTGCGATAGTGACGAGTGCTTGACAAGGCCAAGACGGGGAGGCTCGTCTTCACGCGAATGAGAATGAAGCTTTTTTTTTTTTTTTTCAAATACAAATCACCCTGGAAATATCACCTTGGAATAGTATTACGTCTAATGTAAATTTTCTACATTTTGATGTACATTTGCATTTTCTCATGTGGTGTGCTGTCAGTGGCATCAGCGGGTGGTGCACGGTGGAGCGCGGAGAGGCTTCAGTGTTTGCTCAGTTTGGCAGACGACTATTGCTATAATTATATTAGGACATCTGCAAGGCCACTGTCGGGCCTATAAACACCACCTGCGGAATACAAGGCCTTCAAGACCATCTCAGCACGCTGGTGTGACTCTATAAATTACCGAGGAGCAGGGTTAGAGCCGTCTCGGAAAGAGTTCCATCGATGCTGATTCATACGAGATAAAATCAATGTGATGCAGAAGAAGACAATAGATGGTGACGACCAAAACAAATACAGTGAGTACCACAAATACTTTGAAACGTGCAAGATTAAACACTACTAATTTTTAATAAGATTTTATGCAAAGATTGACCAGAGTAAAAGAGGGTGATTATTTATAATAGCTTTATTGACAAAATCAGACTTGCCACAAAGCGTTTTTTTAAATATACGGTGGTAGGTCTATGCAGTGTCTCCATCTCCGCTGTGTACAGCACCAGGGCTGCCTCACTGCATACGTTGTGTGAATTAAATATTAAGTCGGGCTGCAGATGCACAGGAGTGCATTATTTACTGATGGCAGCAGAGGAAACACAGATGCTCGACTGTATGTCTAGGACATACAGTGTACACCTGGCAGATGAAGGGGTTATTCTATAAGCTCTTTAGTTACTTCAGGTGTTCATGAAGATTAAGAATACTGCTCCTTCTTTAAATGATACAGAGTACTAATGTCAATGATGTAGTTTGTGTTTTTTTATCAGATTATAGGTTTGAGATACAGTATTTTACCTGAAATCATATTACGATCACCGACCTAAAACACGACACAATTTTATTCTTACCACTCTGTGCTTGTGACATCTCTTTGACATGCTGCAGTTTATCACATCTCTCACATCACTTTTCCTGAACACCATATTCCTCTTAGAGTCATTAAAATTTCACATATCTTATCCTTACTTTCTGGAGGTGAAGTGCACTCGGCGTGTCATCCGTGTGATGTGATTCACGCCGACAGGAGCCTTCATTGCATGGCCATGTTTACTCTACATGTACACTATGTGTGTCCTTGCAAAATAACACTTTTTTCATTTCCATTTATTTTGACCAGTGGTGGAGCTGTGGCGACTCTGAGCAATAAAACAGCTCATTTATTTGACATGAAAGCTGATGATTGCTTAAGACAGCTCAAGTGGTGGCAACAAAGGCAGAGGAAATCCAGAGAAGATAGAGTTGGATTGATCCGCCGTAGAACAAACTAATAGCCCTGTCACAATGGAAAATGGTTCTATGTATCACGTATTGCCCGTCAGACAATCCCATACTTGTGTTTAATTCTACGTATGAATTCAAGAACTTACTGAGCAAAACCCTGGTTGAAATGGTTATTATTCAAGCCCACAGGCAGGTTAGTCCAGCTCGGAGGGAGTTAAGCTTTAAAGGGGGGTTTTCAGGAACATATCTGAACTGAAACAAATTGCTCTGAGCTGTAAGATTCATCACTGTCAGACCTTCCTTTTTGCCACACTTGTATAGGTCATGACAAGCTCCCTAAAAGAGGAATTTTCTGAAAATATGGCACACTTATTTTAAACCCACCTGACATTTTGAAAGGTTAAGCTCCCCAGAAAGGGCAAGCTAATTAAATAATTTCTTCTCAAAGAGAAAAGATATCAGCTAATCACTGTGGAGACGTATCTCACAAATATTAGATCATCATTTAGAGGCACTTTAGTGGAAGCAGTGGCAGCATGTCAGACTGATGGGTTGTAGTAAGGGAGAAATACTGTGGGCCAAAAATGACTATTTTGCAGTAGGCCATTTTTAATTCTAAGCTTTGGCTACTGCTCCATGTACATCACTATTATATCAACCCAAACCCTAACCACTGTTACTATAGTAATACCATCTCCACAGTTTGGATAGTGGTTTATTCACTCTCCAAAACCAAAAATGGAAGAGCAAAATTGTGTGGTATGTTTTTTTAAGCTCTTACATAAGGTGCAAATGTCATAAGTTAAATGAAGCATTGCGTTAGTTTATGTAGGACACGGAGTCATGTGCTCAGCCGTCACAAGCTGTCAGCTATACTGATGGTTTATGGGTGCTCATCAGTCACTCACCAATCACAGCCCATTCTCTCAACAAAGCGGTCCCTTTAAATACGACCTCCTCCTCACTGATCCCTGCTCAGTTACACTGCCACTCATTCTCTGCTGTGGGCAACTTGCCTCCACCACCCCAGCCTCCACCTTTTAACAATGAGTCCAAACATGGTTGTGGTAAATGGTCTTCATCTTGAACAAATGTATCCTGCCTGCTACGCCCACTGGTTGTTTTTTTGCATGTGTTCCCTGTTTTATCGTAGCATGCTGCGTGGCTAATCCAGGGAACATCCAATGAATGGAGCCATCAGTGCCAAGCATAACTGTCCCATTTGTGCAATAAAAGGTTCAATCATGATGAAGTGTTCCTGATTGAACAAGCGTTATAGTTCCACAGCCAATACCGAGTCATACTTCAATATGTTGTAAGGTTATTCCAACCCAAACTAAAGATTCAAACACAATAAATTCTTTGTTTGTATTGACACTGTTTAGAAAATATGAAGAATTATATATAAATCGAACCCTACTGCTAAGCTAACATGAATGCCAAGTGCTACTGCAAGATAATCGCTATTCAGCTTTTTGATTTAAGTTGTTTTTATGTTGTCCCTTCAAGCCAAACACTGTTTGAGGGGAGGTGACAGCATGATTGTGGGTGATTGGGACGACAATGCAAGAAGGCAGAAAATGATTGCTGTAAACTCTGGATTGAGTTGAGGGCCTGAATTCATGCAGACCCAAATAGACCACAAAAAGGTTAATGGTCTAACATGGTGTAGCCGGATATTGTGATATTATAAGTCCTATTATCTGTTATCCCCAATTTTTGAAAATCAAAAGTAAGTTAAAGTTATAAGTTAAAATTCCTTGACACCTTATTATAAGTGTTGTCTCAAACATCCAGAGTTCCTGTCCCCAAGGTTTAGTTTACATTAAAGCCTCTGCAGCTCCTGGGAATATGATATAACCCCATTTCCTCTTTAAATGTACTGGTCACATTTTAAGTATTGTAGATTCTTTTTTTTCTTTTTTTTATGTGGCAAGAAACGTACACAAGGCTGAAATAAAAAAAAAAAAAAGAAGCTGTCCCTATATCCTTAATTCACCCTAATTACAAAACCACCACTGGGATTCAGAATATTGTTTATTGTGTTTTAACAAACACCTTCAACTGGTAACAGTGCTTTGAATCAATCAAATTTAACAACCCTTGTAATTTCAGTTTGAAAACAAGTCAGTGAAAACGATGGACGAGATAAAGCATTTTTAAACAAAGAAAGGACTCTAAATAGCTGAAACAGTCTGCTAATGATGCTTTGATTTAAAATGCTAAATTGTGTGAACCCTGCTCTTGTCTACTTCTGTCAATTAGATGACCTGATGTTATTGACATTATTACGAATCATCACTGTGAGCAGCATTGTGCGAGCATGAACAGTCAATTTGAAATTTGTACTTGATTTAACCTGGATGGTTCTCGAGAAAAAAAACCCGGTATCAACACAGGAGTTCTTGTTGTTGAGATTGTGTATATCATCCACAGCTCCAGAGGATCTAAATGCAGCGGTAGGATCTTACATAATAATCCCATCACTGATAACACACCCCCACAATGCACTGCAGTGACAGGCTCAAGAGGTGTTTTCAGCTGATTGTCTGGATATTAGACATTAGTTCTTGAGAAAATGAAAAACTCATCACATGTAACAATGTGTCCGTGGGCCCTCTACACAGACACCCACACAAACAAAGTCCACTAATCACGGCCTCTGAGACGAAGCCCACAATAAAACCTTCCCTCTAACTCTCAAACATGCAGCATTATTACAGTAAACTGGTAGACTTTTATTTTGTTTGTTTCTTGGTCAATAAGAAGGGAGGGCCAGACTCTGTATGTGTCTGTGCTTCATCCCTCGCTCCAATTGAGATAAATAGTGATTTCCAGAAATAGCGTTCATGTTGCTTCTGTCTGGACAAGAGCAACCAGCAACCAGCTGCAGATACAGCAATTTACCAGGATCCTTATCTATGAAACATCATCTTGATATTTTCACACAGACATTATGTCCAAGCCTTTGCATAAAAGAAAGCATTAGCGTGATTAGGATCAGAACAGGCGCGATAATGCTCTGTGTGGTCTCTGCAATTTCAGATTTGACACAGCAGGTTATGATACAAGACTGTATCCTATCAGACAGGATGGAATGGATGGACGAGAGCGGTAGACTAATGCAGAGTGACACTCGCTCTCTCAGTGACTCCACTAATGGCCTTCAGATAGACGCACAAAGCTGGGTGGCGTGAAGGGCACTGGGTTACAGGTTTATTCAACCACTTCTCTATCTAGTCAAATGTATTCTATTATTGTAGTGCTCCCATTTTGATACTGTTATTTAAAAATAAAAAAACATTCTTCATGTGGCTACGGGCAAGTTTATTTTATCATATTTTTCTTTTTTGGTGCGTAAGGACTGTGAAGAAGGTTAGGAAGGTTTTTTTTCTTTGAGAAAGAAGAATCTGACTGCTCCAGGTCTGAAAAATATCCTATTACCAGTCAAAACATTTCAAATGGCTGCAATCTCCCTGGTTTCCACCAAGAATACTTTTTTTTTTTTTTTTAAATAAAGCTGTAACTTGAGAAGAAATAAAACATGCAATAAAAAGGACTGAAGAATGACAATGGCCTGGGGCATGATGCCAACACAGCAAAAAAAATTGTAATATCTATTCTTTCATACCTGCATAGAGTGTTTACCTATTTACTGGAGGAAGAAGAACTCACACAAACAATGTCGGAGGCGGACAGGATTCATTCCAAGTCTGCACTCAATTTTTAGGTGTCTCTTAGATGTATAATATTATAAAGACCTGATCGTGGCTGCACCTGATGCAGAAAATGTGTTTGCCCAGGTCAAGTGGAATTTATCTTTTTGTGAGCTCCACAAATTCAAATCAGGTGAAAACTTTACAAGGTTGTCCACACTCACCTCTGCTGTTTGCACTATAGAGATGATACTGCTTTTTAAGAATATATAGAGCAAACATTGTATTACTTGTCATGGCATAGATACAGCATAAAATAGGATTTCTTTATATGTGAATGATACATTATTTTCTGGAGTAGAAATTTAAGAGAAAATTGCTGTTTTTGATATTTTCTTCTGGAAGCCATGTCAAGTAAAAGAGTAGAGAGTGAGCTCATGGTGCTCAGAATGCATGACCCACATATATTACACACCCTTTCCATTCAAAGCGGGTCTGAACAAATGTACCTTTATAGGAATACAGGTTAGTTGAAAATACCCAGACTTATTTAAAGAAAATGTCCCTTTAATTTCCAAGTTAAATGTGAAAAACACTAGCCTCTTTTCCTTATGGCAGAGTGAACACAAATACAGCAATATGTTTACCTTGATTGCACCGGTTCTGAAATCTCACAATCTGTTGACCAAAAGTCGTGTTTTATTAAACATCATCACTCAAGTTGTCTGGAATAACAACCATCACATTCTAAAAATAAAGATCCACTTATGCAAACTAAAGACAGGGAGGATTAGCTCTCACCAAGCACATTTCATTTTCATTTGTTTTATCAACTGACTCTCATTAATGGCTGCTGAAGATTGCATCCCACGTAGCCCTGTTAGCTTCTGCCAGATCTACCAAATCTAAACACCAGTGTAGTGGAACAAAGTTCAACAAACTTGCATTTGAAAGCAGTTGAACATGCAAATCAACAATTCAAGACATTTATATTGGGACCATTTATCTTTCTTCATCTCAACAACTCGCTGATAAATTTACATTCATCTTTTTCAAACACCTCAGATAGAGATTATGTTCAAACTCAAGTATAAGACTAAAACTGAACCTTCACTTGTATCTGTAGTCAAACCTTTGTCATATAATTCTCACCTGGTATCCATCCTCGAAAGAGACTTGAACAAATGATAAATGTGAAAAGCTGAACACTTCCACAAGAAAGAACTGGGAAAAACATAATATTCAGATTCAAGAGGAACAATGGAATCAATGTTGAACACTGAATAATTATTTATCTTTAATTATCACATGGTCCTATGTAAATATCTGGTAAATAAATTCCTTCTCTGTGTTTATTGCCAATCTAATGAGATCAGCCAAGTACTGCTCTATACAGTGTGTCGTAAGATTCAGGATCAGATGTACTGTGTTACCTTTTCCATATGATTTTTTAAAATAACCTCACATTGGCTCATAAACAATATTGGGTATAAGAGACTCCACTCTGAATAAAAATGTTAAAAAAAAAGAAAAAGAAAACTCACAGGGAGTTAGTTTGAACATTCCACACACACACACGCACAAACACACAAACACGGATATACAGTACATAACTGTAATAAAAGGTAGGTGTTTAGCCAAGTGACAGTATTCATTTGTCACCTTGCAGACTGCTGGAGGTTGACTATTCGCAGCACAGGAGTGGAAGAGATCTGTGGTTGTTTGTGTGCATGTGTGTGTGTTAGCATGATACCCTGTTCTGCAGGATGAAATAAAGAATCAAATGCTTTTACCAGTGGCCCCAGACATTTGCTTTTAGATATGAGAAAATACAATTTAGTTTGTGTAGTTTTCTGTGCAATTCATTAAAATCAAAAGTCACATAACATTTCTGTGTGAGCTGTAGACATTATTCTAGTTTAGATTGTCGTTCTCTGTTGTTTGCCTATCTTTATTAGTTATCATATTGCACTTACACCGAGAAACAGACACCAGCACTGAGAGAATACATCTGCCTCGCCCTCGCTGTACAAGACATTATATAATCTGTCCATACAGTCGCCCTGAGTATCAATGAGGCCTGTGGTGCAAATTCATTGTGGGCACATGCCTTCTGCAGAAAATGTCCTGGAATTGAAAGCGGACACTGTTTTTGCTCAGCTCAGCCTTCTGATGTCATCGAGAGACACCAAGAAGGTTGCAGGCTGCTTCGAGCCTATAGTGACATTAATGGGATTCTTTTCTCGAAGAATAAAAAAAACATTCTAAAATTTTAAACATGAATAAGTGGTTTTAAGATAAAATTACTAGGTGTCACTGGCACGAAGTAATTCATATTATTTTTGAATGTTAATTGGTTAAAACTATTTCCAATAAATTCATATTTACAGTGCAGTGACATTGTAATAAATATGCAACGTGAACCTTGTGCGCTCACTTCACAGATTTAGGGAATATATTAAATACAACCTGGATCTAAAATGTTATAATCTATGAAGACATTTTCTTCTTCTTGAATCAGGTAAATCCCTTTACATGGGACTGACTCAACAGATACATGTTTCATACAGTGTGTCATTTATTATTTTATATAAGCTTGTAAAATGTTTAAACGTGAGGATGTTTTCATCTGAGCTGTTGCTTTTTTGAGGAATGACTAAGGTTATTTTTCTGCCTTTGCTATAAATACACAGCCTCGCCACAGACAATCTGTCTATCTAGATGAAATCTGAAACAGGTAGAGCAGAATATACTGGCAATTACCTCTCAGTCACAAGCATTTCTCACAGCTGGACCACAGGCGCTGGCAGAATTTATGTGAAACACGGCAAAGATACATCTTCAAGGCATGAAGGACTTTTCTTTAAACCAATAATTAAATAATCAGTGTTGCAGGTTTTCCTGATTTTGCCTTTTAGTTTATTTTTCAAGACTCAGACACACAATAGAATCAAACTGTCCTATTACATCCATCACTGGATACTATACAATAAATACAGTAAACTTCAATATGCATTGAGGCATTCAAGTGCAGGAAAAAAACTTGTTCACCTTTGTTTTTGAAATCAAAAAGCATAAAATTACTTTGTTACTGTGAACTGCTAGAACAGGATAATAGGGACAAAGAGAGGACATCATGTTTTTTTATTTACCTCTTTACACAAAAGGCTGGTCAGAGCAGTCGATGTGTTTCTGCTTTACATTCCTGCAGTGTTACAGCAGCTCCTGCCAACACAGCACCTACTCTACACATGCTCACAAACAGTGTTGCTATAAGCTCAAACACTGGCCGTCATTTACATGCACCAACAAAGCTAATAAGTCATATAAATTGTATCAGTAGTCAGCTGTGCCTCTGGTCGCTGCAGTGTTTCGTCTAAAAAATGAACCTGCGTTAAAACAAAAGCTTTAATCTCTTGTGGTGACTTGTCAGGCTGCTACAATAATTGGTAATGGGATTTTCACTGAGCTCTGAAGGCAGAGTCACAACATCAATGTACTATAAAATGATTTATTTCTACACGGGCCCCAAATGCAACGCCTTTGTTATTCCACAGTACAAAACGGCATGACACAAAGTCACCTACAGCTGTGCACTGAAATAATATAGAGTCTAAATGACCAGATTTAAGGCCATTAAATCAGTTGGTGCGGTTAGGTTAGGTGAGTTACATTCTCAGTTAAAGAGAGGAGCAAGGACAAATTCTTTCTAAAATTAATTCCTGCGTCATGTCACTATGGAGCTTTGTCCTTGTTTAATATGTCAAGAAATCCAGAAAGATAATGTCATCCTATCTCAATATTATAACACACACACCATTCTCATGGTTGCAATAATAAACACATAGTTAACATTTATGGGAACATATTCATGAAAAAAAACTCAAATAACTGAAATAATTTCTATAGCTGCTGCTGCCATGCCTCAAGGACATTTTACAGCTGAAGAAAAAGTAGTCAGTGTTCTCTGGTGACACTATTTTTAAGTCATATATATAAATATATATATAGTTGGCAGAGTCAGTTGGGGCTGAATGAATACATTTAACGCTCATTTAACAATAGCATCAATCTTTATGTGAAGATCAATATTGTGGAGAAAGAGATGGAATGTGAGCAGGCGGAGTCTGGATGGGTGAATGAATGAATTGATAGATATGATATAATACCAGTTATGGTTTCATTATTTATAGAGTAGCTAGACCATTTTATTAGCTAAATCGAATCACAAATTGTCCAAATAATCTCCTGAAAAAACAACTCAGCCACTCACTGATGGACAATATATTTGTCCAGTTGCTGAACCCTATTAGCTCCAAAGCAACTATTGATGTGATCTTTAATTAGTTGTATAAAGCAAATCATTTCAGGTATCAAGTGTTTTAAAATGTGATGTTTACAGAGTTAACAGGGTAAATCTTAGTTTGTGCTCCGTAAACTAAATCTGTAAAACATCCAGGTCTATGAATTTTACATAACCCTTGAAATGACGATTTGCAGAGTAGCACTCTGACCATCTGGCCTTGCTCCCCCCTGAGGTTTCACACAGTTGAAAGGGTGTCCGCTGGGATCTCGGTGTCTTTAGGAGATCACAGCTCATTGACATGAGCTTGTCTGAATTGAACAGCTTTCGCTCCCTGGCCACTGATCCCTCTTCCTGCAACACTCCTCAGCGTGTTATGCTCTGTTTGGGTTTGTCACCCAAAGCTGCTGTGAACATGGTGAATGAGTAAAGACAAGGCAATAGCACAGAACCACTGCAACCTGGAATACAGATTACACCAGGCTTTGAGTCAAGGAAATGTTGAAATCACAAAGAAATGCTTACTATTCCTTCAGCTGTCCTTATATGTTCATAAAACATAGTGATTAAGAAATCGATTTGCAGTTTGTTTAAAGCAGATCTTTTTTTCTCACTGATCTGTAATGTTTGAAGAACATGAGGCCAAACTTTTACATTATCATTAAGCAAAAAATGAGTCTTCACATTGTCTTCTCTTTCTGGCAGCTTTGTCTTTGTATGCCTGGAGTTTTGCCATTGTGATTTGTTTCTTTACAGCTTCCTTCCTGATTAGGCAGAATTTGGTATTGTGAGGAAACTGGTGCCTGTTATTGTGGAACTTGACAATTGTTGGGGTTTATCTTGCTGAAACATTTGTTTCTGCAAAGTTTCTGGTCATGTGGCAGAACGCTTTACACTCAGTTGAACTATTCTCAAAGTACTGACGTTCCACTGTTCTGCAGAATTTTAGAGACCTTGCAGACTTTGGGCTGCACGAGGAGAGATAAGATAAACTCTTGTCAGATGTATTATATTGGTTGCTATTGGGTTGTTTCCGTAGGCCTGTGCACTTTCATGCTGCAATCAACTAAATAACAAACCCGTGCTGTATAAACTATTTGCATATTTCTTGGCGTGTTAAATCTTCCACCCAGTATTTACTTAGGAAAGTTTGTAATGTTTTAGACGCTCAGCAAAACTGTAACGCTATCAACAATTTTAAAGTAGTAAAGGTAAAAGTAGTTTTAACTTCACCAGCTGCAATATACAGCTTCAGAATGTGTGTAATATACTGTATATATACTACATTATTGATTTCTCAACTGCATACCTTCAGTCCTGTCTTATGAGTGAAATTCCACTTGTAAACAATTATACACTGTAATTTATAGTAATCATTATACAATGTGAACCTCTGCCTCTGGAAATTGTACGGCTACATTAAAATTGATAAAAGCCTTAATGCACAAAGCAAACCAGAAAACTTTGATATCATCTATATTATACTGCATGTTCATACTGTGTCTGTAGCAGAATACAACAAACTCTCTTTTGTAAGTTTTTGTGTTTCTACAGTATGTTTTTTGAAACTAGCAAAATATGAAAAGAAACAGGTTTGTAGCATATATTTGACAAAGAGCACGACATAAGCCTTGTATATCCTCTTTCAGAGTTAATAACTGTTTAACTGAGCTTTGAATTTGCTAGAATTTACAAATAACCTCTGCCATTAGCACAACTGCACACTGAGAAAATGCATTTAGGAAAACAGCAGACACATTTTGATCAGTTATGGACGCAGCATCATAAAATGATGGCTCTTCCTTTGACAGAGCTGTCTTGAGCACTTCTGTTTACAACAGGAGCAACAGAAGATTAGGGTGTTTCTGTGTCAAAATCCACCCATTAAACAGACAGTTATTTTTTATCCCTGTCCACAGCTTTAAAATCACTACTGTAGCAATTCAGACGGCTGCGATAAAAGGATTCTCTCTCTAATTCCAGTTTTAAATGGAAAGCGGAATAAATGTGTGAAGCAAATTTGCATTTCCTGGAAGTGAATCATGAAAAAAAAAACAATCAGCGCTCAGCAGCAAACTGTATCTTCCTGCTGGTTATTTCTAGCATTTCAGTTAAGAATTGCATGATATGTTGTATCTACCTGCACTGAATATTTTAGGATACAAGACACTGAAAAGCTAAAAGTAGAGAACTGATATGTTGAATGGTGATTAAGACAAAGAGGGGCCATCTCTCATTCTGCCACTACTTGTTGTAGCACTAGTGGGACTAACAGCAGGGCTGAATGTCTTTTGTCAGTAAATGAGAGTTTAATATGTTGCACCATGGAGATGGGACGTAGAGTGTGTGGTCCCTGCTGTTTCCTTCATCAATGCCTTGCCTTGTCACAGACCGCACCACATGAGCCCACTCTCATCTCCAGCAACAGGAGTCTGAAAGATCACAAACCTGAGACCTTTGTATTGGCCTCCTGAATTGCTTTCTAACGTACATTCATCAAGACTGCCGGACTCAAAGTTACCTAAAGGTATAAATCTCCATTAATATTCCCACAGAAGAGAAAGGTCATTTGTCTTTTTTCTATAAATGGAAACTAAATGTCTTAAAAAATGTATGACTTTCCATTATTCCCAGCTGTTTTGGTGTGATGAAATATAAAGGTTGTTTGGGTTTTAGAAGATTTGGAGAAAATGTTCTTTGGTTGTGTCTAATTTTAGCGTTACTTGTAGAGAGACTATTATCTTCTCAAGCCTTCTATAGCTTCCAGCCTTCACCCCAGTTGGCAGGCCACTTGAGACCTTGAGCAGTTCGCTTTCCTGGAGACTCACCTTGCCATTTCCAGGAAATCCTAAAGGAAGAAAGCTTGGGTACCACAGACGGGTGTCCCCTGAGATGCACAGCTGCCCACAGCCTAAGCTCACCATGTCACTGAAACCTGACCTGAGTCTGTCAACATCAATCCCCAGTTGGTGCCTGACCATTCAGCGGCCCCTACTGACCCACATCCAGACCTCCCACGTCATCAGTTGGCCATCTTTGCTAACACTCAGACCGTCCATCAGCTGCTCACCTGCTACCTGTCTTGCACTTTGCCCCAACCGTCAGCCATCAATTTCTACTGAAGTCAGTCCTTCTCTCCTGACAAGCCAGCCACCCAACATCCTCACTTCTTCTGCTTGTTCCATGGAAAACTCTGTTCAAGGTCTTGCTTTATCACACATTTAAAAATGTGCCTGTTAGAGAACAAAAGGAGTGACAGTGATAACCATTGTTTGGCCTGGTCGACTGTTTTATTTTTGCTTCGGATTTTTTTTCAAACCATACATGCTATGGTATTATTGTACCTAGCTATTTCTAAAGATCAGTTACCATTTGACTATCAGTTCCTGCACAAATAAAATGATCACCCATATTTACCAGTCTAATAAATTCCTTTTCATTCACCCGTTTTTGTTGCCCCTGCAGCTTTCTGTATGTGTTACACTGTTGTAGTAAATTAACTTTTTCAGCGTGCAGAGTGTGAACTGTGTTAGTCTAAAACAGCACAATAGTGTTGAACAGGGCCTGCGATGAGAAGAGAGCCTTAAGTGAGAAGCAGTGTCATTAACACTCAAGTGAGTTTTGCATAGCCTTAAAGCCTCTTACAAACGGAGTCATCAGATAAAATTGAAGACATATCAAGTGGGGCTGACGTGGTTTCTTTGAACTTAATGATGAAAGGTCTTAGAAGAGTCACATTTTCTTTGATGGATTATATAAAGATAATTATGGACGTCAGAGTTGATCACGAACATCCATAGTTTATTATCACAGCTTAAACACTTTGTGCATTGAAATGTCTGCTGATACCAGAGGGCAAATACAGTATCCTGAATCTTGTGTCAGGAAATTAGTCTTTTATCTCTGTAAAACCATGCAGCATATTGCATATGTGCGTAGAGTTTAAATTTAAATAAAGCCTTAACAAAACACTGTGATATTATTCGATTACATTATTTTATTTTGTCTAAATCTGTTGCCAACCTACATAGGCAACTCAATGGTGATGTGTGTTGTGTATCAAGTCTGATCTGCAGTAATATACACGGATCAGCCCATATGCATAACATATGGTGATGTATGACACTGCCAGGGTTATTTTTAAATAACAACCTAATTAGCCAGTGTACATACAGTATGTACCTTCACACTGGGTTTTCACTATAAGACTTGGGTTTGTTTAATAGAAGGTTCTGTACTCACCCATTATATCTTTATCATCACCTTGTGTTCAATAGACAAAGTTAACTGCCTTTATATTGGACTCAAATTTCCATGTAAGATCATCGAAGCAAAACTCACCTCAAATAAGGACACGCTCTACGGTGCTGAGTGAGTGACATCGTTTTTGAATTCCAACCAAGTCTGAGCTGGTCCAACTTCTGAAATGTATTCTTGCCATTTCCTTAGGGATGTGGAACACAAAAGGCCCCCATGAAGAAAATTAACATTTTTCACAGTTCGTTGAGCTCATTTAAATGAATCAAAAGATGCAACTGACTCATTTTCATATGGAAAAGCTGATGCCAAGCACTGCTCAGCATTTGCCCCTTCTTTACATTGTTGTGAAAGATTTGGATTCAATGTTTGTTTTTTCTTTAATAAAAGTTGAACATTTGGCTTCAAATTCAGGTCTGCTGACTTCAAACACATTTAAACTCATCAACTTCCTGCTAATGCTGCTCAGTGATCATTATCATACTGTAACTTGGATGTAAACGAACATACGTGGTCTATGGTCTGTATTTATATAGCGCTTATCTATTCGACCCAAAGCTCTTCACAGTACAGTTTTACATTCACCCATTCATACACACATTCATACAGTGCATCTATGGGCAGCACATTTCCTATGAGGGGCGATTCGGGGTTCAGTATTTTGCCCAAGGACACTTCAGCTTGAAGGTGGGGAAGACTGATGTGACTACAGCTCCAAAATGTATAATGTATTTTTCTGTCTGCACACATCTCTGCAACGTACAGTATTGGAGTTTAACAATTCATCAGAAGGCCCCTTTTCTCAAAAGAAAAAAGTGTAATTCACATTTAGCAGTTTATGCTCATTTTGGTAAGTTCCGTTTGTTTGAAAATCATCTCCAGTAATCTCAAGTTCTTTGAAAACACCGGAAGAGAAGCAGCTTGTTTAATTCTCTTCGAGGTTTCTGTCGGTGTCTGATTTACAGCATATTTTGGGTGTTTTGAATAGTCTCGGAATATTGCCAACAAACCAATCCCATGAAAAGTTATTTCCTTTGGACGACCATTTATTTAGTCAAGGCCAGAGTAGTTTTGCGGGATGGCTTTCATTTCACGGTTCATACTCTCAATGTGATTAATAAGTAAAATGCTGTTGAAGAGAGAGAAAAGCCGTCATTCAATCATATCTGCCTAGACTGGTAAAACGGCAGAATATCCCAGGGCGTTAGGAGCTGTTGTCAATCACTGCAACAAAATCATGCATATTCGGATCTAGTCTGACAACTCCTCATGTTTGGCCTATGTCCACAACTCGCTAGAATAAGATAAATCATAAGGGATGGTATTTCCTTAAGAGTTTACATCAGTGTAGCACTGTGCACCAGGGCTGCAATCACAGCAACCATAGTGGATTATCTGCAGGGATTTTCTCCTTATTTTGCTTTTTATTTCAATTTTGATTTGAGTTAACTTGATGTATGACGTGTGTTAATTGATTTTGTTCAAACCAGTTGTTCCTCTGAGAACTAATTTAGTTTGCACATTCTTATATTTTCTGTTTAACCTCATTAATTGTGAAGTAACATGTCTGGTCCATATGGTGAATGAAGATATATTTGTGCTGTACTTTCTTGTACATACATTAATCATTAATATTCATCCTAATTATTCAACCATCAAATATTAAACACATAAAGCTTCATTTGAACAATTTAAAAACACTGGCCACACTATTAAACAGCTTCAGTATTGTGTGCATCATGCTAATAAACTGATAAATGAGAACCAGGACTGAAAACTGCCAACGCTGCAGACGTGGACATCACCATCATTGACGGGCAGCATGGCCTTCTCACAATAGAAAATAATATCGCAGTGGCAACAACAATTAGAAGTACTACAAATAGATCATTGTTCTTTCAACAAAATTCATTAATTTTCATTTTGTGTGATGGCATGAATGTGACTCTGCAAAAACATCATCATTCACACTTTCTAGCTATTATTTATACAATTAGTCCGATTATACAAGAGTACAGATACTCACAGGTATTTGCAAATGCATGCCCGATGATGCTTCAACAGATGCACAGCTTGTACGATTATTCAGACTTTCCTATATGTTGCACCCCTGGCCACACAAAGTGCTTATCATCAGGTAGATAGGGAGTTTAACTGAAAGCTCCACACACTCCCTATGGGAATGTATGCATGATTAATACCGCCTGTGTGTATACAGTACATTCACTGTGTAACCAGTGTCTACCATGACTCATAGAGCCCTTGGCGAATGGGAGAATATCCATATAATTTCTGAGGAGACTGCTGGTGCCATCCTCTGCTTTGTCGTTTTAAACGGTGCGCGATCACCTGTCAGTTTGATTAAGTAAGCTCTTGAATCTTCTCTGCTGTTATTAACTTCAATTTCCATTTTTTCCCCCATAGATACTCGAACACCGAGGCTAGATGGAGATGAGTGAAAAACACAGTGACCCGTTTTGAAGTCTGGTCTCTAATGACTTGTCTCTTTCTGGATGCTCAGCAATGTTTTAAAAATCGCTGCAACATCACACACTTTCAGGCCGAATGAGGGAATGTTTACTGAACATTAGTAACAATGGAATGCAGTAATACTATATTTATGTGTTAAGTGTGAGTGTGCATATTGTGAAAAGAGAGAGAGACATTGTATCTGAACACAAATGCTGGATTCAGGGACTTTGTGCAAATGTCAGCAGGCCTCCCAGCACCTCCCAAGCAGTCTAACTGGAAATGGCACTGAGATGCTGCTGACCATATGGCTCTTGTAATTAATCGTCCCGATTAATTTTTGGCTTGTCCTCAACATGTGCACAGTCACTTATGTAATACAAGAACCCTATGAACAAGCACATCCCCTAGCCTTTCATACTGAGTGCTAAAACACAAATGGAAGGTCATGTGGCACGAAGGTTAACACCACAGCTGAAATCTCATTCAGAGAAAAACTTTAATTTAGATCAGTCTAATTATTTTGCACTGGGTACTGTAGTGGGTGGGAGCCATGTGAAGTGCCACTGACTGCAGATTAGGGTTTTTAGGGTAATTATTCTTGGACAAGGGAGCTTGATAATACATTTGGCAAAGTTATTGAATTAAGCAAATTATCTTGTGGTGTTACTCAAATTAAAATGACACTAAAATCAACTAACCTGACCAGAGCACTGAGGTCTGCCTCTGCCAAGTTTAAATGGTTTCTTGTCCCTGGCAATGGAAAGAAAGAAAAAAATAGTAAATACTCCATAATTAATCCAGCTAATTTTTTGTGATAATGCAGTTCTTTGCCTATACACAATATCTTGGATAAATTTTACATTGCTCAAAGTGATATAGCTATTTCTGGGAAACTAGTGTTTCCTCATATATGCACATGTAAGCTGCTCTAGGTTTTTATCAGAACATATACTCCATAAGGTACCTGTGGTGCAGGTAAGAAGTTTATACTATCTATCATTGTTGTGAACCGGTGCCAGCATTATAATGTCTTGTGTACCATGGGTCATGTGGTGGAGGGACATAAGAGTTGTATTAAGCCTTTTGTGGCCCCAGGGGCAGCTGTGTCAAATCTGATAAAGTGACTCAACTGATGTCACGTGAGTCAGTTTCTGCTGGGGCTGAAGGCTACAAGTTCGGAAAAAAGAAAACAGGCTGGTGTGAAGTAAGGAGAAAGTGATCATACCAGACCTCTATGGCTGCTCCTACTTGTGGTTTCAGAGGCTCCACTCCGCTATATTTGCCGTTACTAGCGTTAAACACCTAAATCTCCAATCAAACTATCAGCAGGCGTGTTGCATTGTGGGTAAAGTAGGTGCTAGGTTTTGGCAACAAGACTAATTCAAAAAACAGTTTCTTCTTTCTATGAGTTTCTTAATGGTATAGTAGTGAGATGCTCAGTGGACTATTATTTTAACTATAAAAGCAAACTGCTATTCTGTCCCTAAAAACACAATGACCAAACTGAGTCTTCAAGGGATCAATATGAAGGGGATAATAGTTGATGTATTGCAGATAGAGGTAGTAAGAAGCACTGTTTGCAAATGTTTGGGTTTCCTGGCTAATTCTTTGTGTGACAAAAAAATTGTAACGTACACAACAAAGCCTTGCTAACTTGGCTAGTAGGCTGTTTGTCAACATGATTCTTCCCTTTGGAAGCCATATACTGTATGTACGAAACATCTCGAAACACTCTCCGACAAATGCAAACGCCATTGATTGTGCAGTAGCAATCAGGGAAGGAGCAGCTGTAGCAAGGTCCCACCAAAACACACACTCAACCAATCATGAGTCATACTTAGCTCTCAATCATGACATGAATTTTGACATTCTAGTTTGGTACATGTCCTATCCACTAACATGGAGGAGGTTTTATGACCTTTATTGCAGGCAGCCACCAGTTGGAGACAATCTGGCTTCACTTTAAGGGAGCAGTCATATGCTCTCTTTATATACAGTCTATGGTCAAAGCGTACTCTTCCTGTTTGATACTATAAGGTAATTATAATCTGTCAAAAAGAACATATGACAAGATCAAATGTCATAGTAACGTTAAAATTCTAATGGTAGATGAATCTTTATCATAGTGGTAGAGCTTCATTGTCACACCAGTGTTTAAAGAAAGAAAGAGCAGCGAAGTGGCAACTAAATGCAGAAATACCTGCTTGGCTTGTTTCACTGTCATCCCACATACTGCAGCCGGTGACATACAACTGCAAGTACACATGGCCTTGATATAGGCAAAAACACTTCAGAGTACAAGAGTTATCTATTATGTATTGTTTACCACTCATCTGAAGCAATGTATCCACGAGAAAGGTGAAGAATAGCCGGGAGGCATTTACCAGATGTTCATTTATAAAACAAAATGTATTCACTTGAAACGCCTCAACTGCATTCAGCACACCTCGACTGAATTTTTCAACAGATCATCGTGACTGGAAACAATATTTGAAGCTGTCCTGTATTTTGGGGAATGAGACAACCAATGTAATGCCATCTTTGAGATTAACCAAGAGAGTCATACTGAAGATACTGATGCATGTCTCAGTCACAGTCGATTACTGTCTTACTATATCTTTTATAGTGTTTCTTTTTTTGCCAGCTAGTTTTTAATTACTTTCTTTTTAAGCCCAGATATGACCTGTAATTGACAGTTTGTCTACCTTGCACAGCAAAAGCCCTAATTTGCATGCACCGACCCGTCAAAGAGTTTGTGTCACCTGCTGTGTCGTAGGGCACCGTATTAATCGTCCTTGGATGACTAAAGAGCTTGGATTATGACACTGTTTTTCCTCCTTTTTCCCGCCTCATAGGGAATGCAAAGGTTGGCCCTTCAGAATATTAGTCTGACTATCTGTGTGTGAGGAGTCAGAGGGTGTCGCTGGGGGGAACCTGAGGGGCTCGTGCTAGTCAGTTTTTAGAGTCTCATCCCTCTGCTACTCTCTCACCTTAACTCAGGGATTGATAAGACTTCTGCTCCTGCAGCTGTGCTGCTCTGGAGCGTTGCACAGTGATAAAGGACCAACGAGACGTCAAGCTGTTATCTCCTTGATGCTGACATTCACCTCATATACTCGGTAACATGTGCCCAAAAAGTACAGTGTTCTCGCTGAGAAATCTGCAGGGAACTAAAGAGGCAAAAGCAGTGAAGGAAGATGGCACATAAACTGACAATTACACATGACATGCAGTTGCAAACAGAGTAAACTACATCCACCTAAGTACAGATATGTGTTTTTGACAAAGCCTTGAAATAACAGTACCACTACCTCTAACGCTACTTATTATTGTTGACTGCTAGTGAGCAAGAAAATGGTTAACCTGTCTAAAGGCTCATTTATGATCAATGCTATATACATATACAGAAATGGACAAAACCATTCTCTGCCTTCATTCTTTCCATATTTCTTCTGTCCATCTCCTGAGAGCTTACAGATATGGACAAAACTGACAATATGGAGCACTACCACCAAAATCATGCGAGGGCAGCGTAGCAATTACTTCAAAAAAGACAATCATAGGACACAAGGAGGAAAGGCAGAACTTTGTGAGTTGGTAAGTTGGTGATTTATAGGATGTTACTTCACCCAAGAACAGGGACAAAAAGCAGCTTTTGACACTTTTTAAAACATTATCGTTGTTATAAACTCTCGACTCTGTGCTGCCCTCTAGTGGAGGTATTACTTAACAACCATGCCAACATAAAGGATGCATGAAAGTATGTGAGCAGTAACAGTTGCATTGTTTGAAACACACGTATCTCTTTTCATATGTTCAGTTTCCGTGTAGAGAGGTGGCCTTAAGTCAGGTCTCATAATCAGTTCAGGCCATGTGACTCGGCTTTTAGATTATCTAGACTGACTGAGACATTGTTTTATACTTTACATTACATTGTTACTTTATACTGTGATAACAGGTACTTAATTATTAATATAAATGTATTAGGACCGAGCTCTACCAAGGAAGTTCCTCAGAAGCTGTCCATGTCACCTTCAGACAGAAAAAAGAGGGAAGAGAGAAAAGACACTTCAAAGACATCCGTCCTTTTTGTTTGAAACATGACACACGCTGGACAGAAGCTGTTGAGACAATGTGTTTTGAGACACTTTATTCTTCAAGAATTAAATTAATTTTTACATTAAAAAGAGGTTTGTACTTCATAAGCGCCAGCAATAAAGGGGAAGGATGTACCTTATCTCTGCCTGTGCTCTCGCTTGCTTTTATTACAGCAGGTAATTTGCATTTTAATTTGGAGCTTGAACCTGTGCTTAATAGAATTAAACTGAGAGACACATTGACATGGTTTTCTGACCCCTGCAAGACCTGCACGTACAGGAGGGGCAGACTCACTCAAGTTATAGCGAGGTACAGGTTGACCCCTTGTTGAGATAAGCCTTAAAGGTAAACACCGGCTCCTTAAATGGCAATTATTGCCATAATTTTCAGCAAACTCCCTGCAGGAGCAGTACATTAACCAGTAAAATGTGTGTTATTGAGAAATCACACAGATTTTTTAACAGAGCTTCTCCTCATAAAATCATTCCTTCTTTCATGTAGAGGAATGGGAGACCTCGAATAGAAAGCAGAACAGTATTTTCCTTTTTCTGTTCCATGCACGGCAAGATTGCGGTTTGTTTTTGCCATAATAACTCCCAGTCCTGGATCTGTGAAATTGGAAGTTGGCTTGTCAGACATTTGAATGTTTACACCAGCTTTGAATTTCCTATTCAAGTCAATATTAGGTTAGGCTATGGGGGGAAACAGCTTGAGAGGGGGAAGTGCTATGAAGCATGAACAAGCCAAGCCGTCGACCAAGGAGAACCAGACAGAATGAAGTTTGTCGTTTTATAATTAGAGATGAGGAGCTGGGGCTGCAAACAAAGAATATCAACTGGCACACGTCATTTTTCTTATACTTTAAGTACAGGCGTGAGATTTAGCACAGGATGCCTGCCTCATATAATAACAGCACACAATTAATTTTATTATACTATCAGTTTCACTGTTTTCACCACTTAAGACTATAAAAGAGGCCTCATTGCCTCCAAGAATGATCTATAGGCCCCCGTTCCTCTATCTGCACCAGTGTGAGTCATCTCGTCACAGACAAGTATAAACACCATGTTCTTTCAGTAGCTGTCAGCTTTGACCTTTAAGGTGGTTTTAATAACGGTATAATTGACACTGAAAAGACTGTTGCGGCAGAAATGCAAAAAGCTAGAAAAGGTCTAAAAGGAACATAATTCGCCCCAAAGCCAAATTAGTGAGATCTGAATTGATCATACTGAGCTGAACTGTCAATCTCAACATTTTATACAGCTTTACTCAACTATCCAAGTAAATGGCAGCAGACTTTGAATGTCTCTCATACCACTGAAAATATTACAGTAAGTGCTCAAATAAGACAACCTTATATGAAATAGAATTCATAGAAATACACAGTACTTATTCAATATTGCATGAGTGGAACAATGTGACACACCTTCATACTCACACATTAATAAACAATTATCATTGATCAACATGGTCTTCCATCTCTAAACATATAAGGAGAGTGTTTGTTGTACTCTATGGAAAAAAAATCCACAACCAGACTGGGCACCATGAAGATTTGGCTCATTTCAGTTAATATATCCCACCTTGCAGAACAAGGGTCACAGAGGAGCAGTAGTCATGTTATCTGGTCAGTCGATTGCTTCATTATTGGCTGCTGTCAGTAGCAGTATTAGCTATCAGCAGAATCAGCGTTATCACAGCCTTGTTTCCCTTAACATCTCTCCTCTCCTCAGCATCACTGCTGTATTTCTCTTTTCCTTTATTGTATTTGTTTTAAACATACGATATGGGCTCAAAACAATAACAAGGGAACTAGTTTGATGACGTCTCTCAAATCCTGTTCGTGGATGAGGTGTACAAACTTTTAATTCATGTGAGCAAAATGCATGGAATAACTGCAATCCATTATGAGTTACCAATACAAACAGTAGAAGGAAAATAGAGCTGGCTAGCAGTGTTCATACACCGGTTGCCCTGGGAGTTATAGCAGAGACGGGAAAGGTCCGAAGTAAAGAGGACGTTAAAAGACCAAAATTAAACGTTCTTTTGAATAAAATTGGGTATTTGTTTGGGTTTGAACATGACTTAGACATTTTGGATAATGTAAGTATACAAGTTAAGAAAATAAACAACATAGGTTTAGACATTTTAATAAATTACATATTATATTTTTATCAACCGTACAACAGAGCCAACCTGTAGCGACAACACTACAATAATGGGGATATTAAGTACACAATTAAATAAGCTGCTGTATTTCTCTAAAGAAAAGAAAAAACACTCACCATCTACATGTTTTGTTATCTGTCTTTTCTGAATATAAATTAAACATTCAGCAGCGTAGGGGCATTCATCCTCCTCTGACTGATTGACACTTCCATTAGGATAGACGGAGGTTTCCACGGTGGCCACAGCAATTTCAAGCCTCCCCCGCTGCTTTCTGCACTATTGATAATTTCAGCATTAATGCCGTTTTTCCAGCTCACATTTAATGTGTATCACTGAGGTTGTGCTTAAACAAAAATAATGAAAATGTGTTTGTTTGCCAGCACAATGTAAAAGAGCCTGATCTCCTTTGTAGAAAAAGGTGAAAATCATCATAAGAAACTTTATAGAATGTTTTTGATCTGCAATCATTTTTGCTTTGACAGATAAAAACAAGCATCTTTGCTTCTTGCACATCACACAGTTTATACTGCGTGGTCTTATCTTTCCATTTTCCATAGTGTTGCCATGGATTGCTGATGCATGCTTAAAGCTTTAAAGGCTGCCACAAGAAAAGAGTGATTAGTCATAGCAGAGGTGTTGCAGTGGCATTGCGCTGCTGGCATCACGAGGGAGATCCAGAGTGTAATGCCTATTAATTCAGAGAGACAAACTGTGCAGCTCATTTGATCTTCTCCCCAGCCCATGAAATAAAGTGCTGTATTTAGTAATACTGTTTGCTTGACACTTCATCAAACAGACAAAAACCCTCAAGTGACAAATTCATGCAGCCTCACTTAGTAATCCGTGTTGCTTCAAAGCAAGTTTGTTAAGATATAGGCAAATCATTTACCCTGGATCAATATTTACATGTGATACGTGATATTTACATGTACTCCCCTCCTCCACCACTATATTTTTTCAAATGCATTGCAATTTTGATAACCTGTTAAGCGTTTGATAAGCAAAACTGCAAAATATTTGCTGCTTTCAGCCTCTAAGATTTCCTATTTCTTTCTGATCTCTGAAGCTGGACTCATAAAGACAACATAAAACTCTTGCACTCCTGTTCTTGCCACTCTTTGACAAGCTTCTCCTCCAAAGCTATCCATTGCTCTTGTATAATAGCTTTTTTTTGTGGTTGAAATACAAAAATGTTTACATTTTTGTTTGATAATGATTTTAAACATCATCCTGAGGTGGATGCCGGAAAACTTTTCATCATTTCCTTTTATAGCCAAAGCAACAGAAGAACAACAATATGGATTCATCCACATTAGAAATAATAATGTGTTGCAGCTCTATAGGCACATGCAAGAATTTATGAGTTTACATTTCTGTCAGTTATGTAAACACAGACAATCATATTTGGTGTCCACTCCAATCAGTGGGAGGTGACATTGATCTGCAATCATTCCAAACTGATTGTTCAAACGGAGAGGGATGAAAAAAACAACTTGTTCATCACACAGGAGTGCTCTCACACTATATTTCAAATTAACTTAGCTCCCGCTGCACCAACACAGCAGTGATCAGTAACAAGGATGACAACTGGATTTTGTGCGGGAAAGATTTGAGTCGAAAAACCATCTAAATTATTCAAAGAAAAAGATTCTGCAGACAGGCGTTGTCCGAGAATAGATCATTCAGGCAAAACATCTATATTTACCCCAAATTTAAAGCATTATAAGCATGTTGTCGACATCAAAGCCTACAACACCCCGCTCCTAAAATAATCAGTTTTACAGCCCTGAATTCATATGTCTGAGTAAACAGATGGTAGTTTCACAGAGTTATTCACTTTGAAGCTGCATCTTCACAGTGGGCCTCTCCCTCCCTATGCCAGAGAGCGCAGGGTAAAAACTATCTCCCAACGAGAACATACTGACATGATTTCAAAAGGTCCTCTCTCGCTCTCTCTGGCTGTTGCTGTCCTGACCGCGAGCAGTTTAGAATGCGAATGTGTTTCCGTGTTTGTTTTGTTGAGGCAGAAAAGGCATGCACTCCCGAGTATGATCTGAAGGAAAGTAGATTGAGACGGGCACGGCCCAGATATATAATTGGAATCTGTTCTTGGATGTGGAGAGTCTTCGAACGCCTATCCTCCAAAAAAAGGGCTTTTCTTTCTAATGGGAGAGGAGTGTATGGACGCATCTTTTCAGATTTCAGCTCCTGTCTGGCACTCTCAAAAGAAGATGGTGCTGTTTTTCAAAAATGCGAATGCAGCAATGCAGAGTTGCTCTTATTTTTATGTGTGCGGATATGAATCTTGTGGGCGCTACAGTAGTCTTTAAGCTTAAGTGTCATTTACATATTTACAGTGTCGAAAACATACAGCCCACGAGTCTTGGATGGACATCATTAATGCCCACAATTCCTTGTTTTTGTGCTCTCTAGCCCTATGTTCCCATTGATTGGCCCATTATTGGAGACACCAGCATGGAGCAGCCTGTGGTGCTAATGGTATGCTCTCTCATTCAAACAGACACTGAGCAATGGTAGACCATTATAACATGCAGCCTCCTCAGCACCGCCTGCCACTGCGGCCACTGATTCTGCATCCATCCTCGCCAGTAGACCTGTAATTGTAGTCGGGGGGGGGGGGGTGATAGGGCTTGTTAACATTTTTTGGGGGGGGGGTTGCCTGTGTTGGGTGTGATCTGTTTGGAAAAGAAATAGCATTTTCTAAAATATGTTCTCAGTGACGAATGAACCTCAGTGGATGAATAAGTCTGATGGAATTCCCCATCACTGTCAGGGCAAAAACCAAGGCTGATATTTATCACCTCAACAACTGAGTAAAAGTTGAGATCTCTCAAGTCAAAGTTCTTACTCTTTAATCTGTTTGAATTCGCAGGCTTTGACTGACTTCACTCATCACAGCTGCAGAAGTGAGTCAAGGCAGGGGAGTGAAACAAGTACGGAGAGATAAAGGAAGGAGGAGACAAATAAATTATATGATGATGGATGATAAGGGGAGATCATTATTAGAGTGAGGCAGGAAGGGTTAGATGGAGAGAGGAAAGATAAAGAAAGAGAGAACAAGCGATTTAAATTTCTCATTCTCGCAGCTGTATTCATCGGAATCCCCCTCATCTGGAATCAGACGCTGCATTTCATGGTACACAGATATGTATGCATAGTTCGACAGCTCCCCTCAACTCAATTCCGTGTTGGGATTATATTTACTTGGATCTTTGGCTTTTACTGTAGAGAATGATGTATTTTCACATCAGACACTTAGAAGGTTGTTTTAAAATTCATCGGCAGAAGGTGGAAAAGTTTCTTATGCACTCACCTTGAATCTCAGGTTAATTCGAGTGCGTATGTCTAGGATTTTATGAAACCACAACTTCAATTTACAGGTGTGTGTGTATATGTGGAAATTTGAAACCTCCAGTGCACAGACACACACAGACACAGACACACAGGCAGTGAAAATTCATAGATAATGGATTTTTTCAGTGATTTTAAAAGATTTTAGTGATAAACCTTCAACTCCACATAAAATTACTGCAGCTTTTTTTCCCTTTTAGGTATTTCATACTTTACATTTTGACATCAAAACATAATTTTTGATCTTTGGGTTATTACTGAGCTGTGACCGAGAGATGAGCTGTGTGGTATGTTTCAAACATAAACTTGTCAGTGCGCTCTGGTGGACAAATTATGAATTATGATAATAAGAAAACTTATCTGTGCACCCCATGATAACCTGCAGCCAGCACATACCTGTGTACCTGCATGTGCAGTATGTAGGATTTGGCCTCATATTGTCCTGTAAAATCATTGTTCTTGCTCCACATTTATTTTATCAATTATTATATTTAAACAATATATTTTTGTGACCAAAAGTTTTTCTTTTTCATTCATAATGATGGTAACAAAATAAACTATATACATATAGGGCTAGGCAATAAAGAAATTATTGCAATATCATTTTCATTAATGGAATACAATATACGTATATATGAACAAAAGTAGAAACTCAATCAAATTATATCTACATAATCACACTAATACACACATATACATACAAATTTGCATCATTTTACAGTTGCATGGCATTTTGAAAAATAACATTCATAATCACTGATACGTAAATAATTTGTATTATATTAGTGATGCAAACAATTAAAAAATTTAAATATAAAAATACAATAAAATTCAGCTGACATTCTACATATTGTTCCAGCTCTCCGACATTTTGCCTTGCATTTTACCACTTGCTCAACAAAATTTGTGCATTCTTTTTATACACTATATCTGACGAAAAAACCCATTTAGCTAATCTATTTAATCTGTGTGAGACAGTGATCTGTTGATATTTGTGAGTAACACTAACAGATCGACCTGCCTCATGGATGAATAGTGAGGCACAAGCACTTCCTTGTTCATACGCCCATTCACTGACGAAATGTATAAAGCCAGTGAGTGGCCAGTGACAGGGATGGAAAGGCTGTCGGAAGATAAAGGCACGAACCCTCTCTCACAACGCTATTTATAGCTGAGCGCGTGCAAATGTCAATAATTTATGCTGACACATGTACATACTGCTGTCACATTAATAATTGTGTTGCTAAAATAGTCACAGAAAAAGCACACAGGGCAAAATGTAGGCGGTGGCGAACATGGAACACTTTTCATGAGGGGAAATCACCCAGCATTACAATAATCACTAGAAGAATGGGGCCATGAAAAACAGACTCCCAAAAAATTTCAGATGGGTAAAAATGAAACTAGAGACTTTAGTGAATTACTTTAATTGCACTTAATGAATTTGATGAAAACCAGTGGGATGCAAGCTGTGCGTCAATGACAAATTCTCATAAAGACATTTAGATGCCAGAGCAGATACCGGGCCCATCTTCTCTGAATCTGCTTGGTGCTCTACGTGTCCCGTTTTACAATGGGCACATGAAGAAAAGCATGGCAATCAATATTTCCTGCACTAATTGAAGTGCTTTTTATCTTGCTGGACTTGCAGTGTGGTGTGTTTGTGTGTGTGTGTGTACTTGTGGGGTTTTTGTATATTCATCCACAGAGCTGTCCACTTCTCTTTGTCTGGCCTGGCCTGTCTTTGAACTCTGTCAGCCTTTGGAACACGCCTGCCGCTTTTATCAATATTTATGCCAGACAGAAATCTGGACCCAGGTCACGAGGCTCTGCACTACTTACAGTCACCCGACTGTGAATGTAACTCATGGATCACATCACAAATGTGTCCTCAGTTATAGTTTAAAGTATTTTTCCTTTTGGTAGGAAATATGAGTATTGAATATTTTCAACCAATCTTTTTTACTCGTCTTCTTTGATTTCCCCAGGGAGTGATGTGTGTACTGTGCAGAGATAACAATGTGTGAAACAGTCAGAAGTTGGTAAATGCATCCCAGATGACTCAGAGACAGTTTGATTTTCACAGTAAGAGGCGCAATCTGTCGCAGAGTCTCAAAATCCCCAAAAAATTCAATATAGGGAGACACTGCGAATGACGGGCTTATTCCTTTATCACAGGAAAGAACAATTAATTTAAAGAACAAGGCCCTCCAGAGATTTGAAATCTCAAGAGACTTGAACGAATATCTATGGTGGAGAAAAGGATGAGTACGTAAATGAGGGTAGTCCTGTTTCACTTTTATGTTATTATCTGCTGATGTGTTCACTGTTTAATGACAAAACAAGGAAGGAGCATCCAAGATTTCAAACTTCAGCTTGTTTCTCTATTTCAGGCTCCTTGTAAGGCATGTCAGTGTTCACTATAAATTCAAATAAGCCCACAGAGCTGAGTGTGTGTGTTTGTGTGCAAGCAGAGTTTCACACAAACGTCTCTGTAGATGTTCTGTTCAACAATCACAACTTCCTCTGCTAAATCTTCAAGACCTTCAAGGCAATTGCATAGCACATATTAAGTTTGCCAAGCGGGAAATTTTGTCCGAGGCTATGCTTATGTGTGGTAATCTTCCAGACTTTCAAGTGCAATCACTCTCCTCTGGAAAGTCCTGCTCTTCATTTGACACGGGATGTTACACTGGACCAGCGGCTAATTATGTTGGCCCGATGATTAACATTTGAAGGAAATACTATCCTCAGCGGCCAGGGCAACAGATGCATCACAGTGGAGCATAAAGGGTAACAGATTTGTTTTTCTGTTTATGGGTTTCTATATTTCTGATGTTTAACTGTGTTTGTGTAAGTGAGTAAATACCTTTGTTTTAAAACCCACTTCTATGCCACTAATGTTTAGACATCTGGAGAAAAGATAAATCAGCTCATATATATATAAATATATATTAGTTTATTTCCTGATCTTATTTTTCTTAGTCCTGAAATGTTTGTATCCTGTCTAAACCATGCAATAATCCTGAAGTGCCGGTCATAAACCCCACCTCCTCCATGTTAGCAAATGGGATATGGACCGAACTCATTTTAGGTATTTCTTATCACACTGATGTTTGTTCAAATATTCATTTTCCCAGTAAGTTTGGTTTTAATAGGAACGTCATAATTGGCAGCATAGACTCACTGAGAGACTTAAAGTTTATTATAATTATTATTATTTCCAAGCACACTGCAAAAATTGTTGACTTTATTTAAGAAAGTTGAGAGGAAGCTTCATTTGTTAACATTTACAATTCCACTGCAATACACTACAGCAAGTTTTCCACTATCAGCAGCACTAGAATATAGATGAATATTAAAGGTCCAGTGTGTAATATTTAGGTGAAAGGGATCTATTGGCATACATTCAATTTAAAATAATCCTATTGATGATTGATGTTTTCACTCATGTGTTTCATCTAAATTGTTGTATGTTTTTACCTAGAATGGGTTCTTTATATTGAACTACTTTGTATTTACATCAGGCTGCCATGTTTATACAGTAGCCCACACAGGACAAACTGAACACCTTTGGAGTTTTTATGACAACTGAAGGCTACCACAGTCATGTTTGGAAGGGGAGGGTGAGGTTAGGGATTCTTAATATATTGTTATATTATTGCTTAATCATAACAGCCAAATATCCAAAGATTAAACTGTATATTATGTATAGATGAATATAATGTTATGATGTGAATTCAAAAAAAAGCATCTTGCAATTGTAGTTTCAGAATGTTAAGCCCCAAAGTGTAGAAAGTATTTGTGTTTATTTGACCTCATGATATGTTTTTCTTATGATCTCACACTAGTTACTATTAGTGACAATTGCACACAAGCACAACACATCCCATCCGCTAATGAGTGTTCTCAGGATAAAGAACACAGCGGCAATTATGACAGACATTATGAACACAGGTCACAGAGTAAATAATTGGATATCTACAATTTGCAACAGCCGTTATTATTCTGTGCAATATAAATATCCCAGTGTTTTGGCAGTGCCAGAAGAATAGCATCACATTCCAGGCAAGCTCTTATAGAGTAATCGAGACTGGACAAGACAGCATACAATTACAAGCACAAATTATAGGTCTCAACATAGTTTTATGTTTAGCTGCTGTGAACAAACCCTTGTTCCTGGAGGTCCATTGTTGTCTTGAGTTATAATGATAATCACAGTTTAAAGAAAGGATGTGTGAAAAGATCATTCCCGACATCTTTGTTCCTGCATGGTGCAGCAGTGGTAACTTCAGTCTCCTTTGCTTTTCTTTTAGCTCATTTTCCTTTTTGATACTAAGCACAATAAATAAATAAAATAAGAATTGCCATTGTAAGTTTTTGTTTGTCAACAGGTTCAAGGTTCATGAACGTTACATGGAGACTGAGTCTTACAATATTCAGTAAAACACAGCTCTGCAGGAGCCTAAAAAATCAAGAAGTGGCTGCATTAGTTTCAAGGCAGCTCAGTGATGCATGAAATAATGTCCTGTGGCATGTTGCTAAGACCCATCCCCGATGGGAACAAGCACTGAAATAGCCACCGAGCTCCAGCATTCAGCCCCCCCCTCCATCAGCTCCAAGACAGAGTCTCAACTCACATCGCTGTGCTTCTCCATCTCATGCCATCACACAACATCTCTTCCAGCAACCCTTTTTATGTTTGTTATGCAACACATCTGTACAATGCTTTTCACTTTACAGCGGCTTCTGTCAATCGTCCTCTCCTGCTCCTCTGAACCCACATGCTGTCTATTTTTAATTGCTGATGTCAGAGCAGGTTGGGAGGTTACGCTTTCGACAAGATTCTGGTTTATTAAGTGAACCACCACATCGTCTGGGAGAAGGAGAGTTTAAGTCTGAATCAGGTACCAACATTGTGTATCAATGCCAATTTTCAGTTGTTATTATCATGCTCTTTAATGTCCGACTATTGATATACAGCTGAAAGTGGTCTGCAGGATAACACATGGCCTTATTATGGAATCTATGCCCAAAGTTTTATATCAAACATGACAAAAACGCTCCACTTGTCACTGCGCTACCTGATCAGTGCAAGACAAAGAATGGCTGCGTGAACCTCCGGCACCTTATTCTGCAGCATATGCTCAGATTCTCATCATCTCTGAGACTGTCTTTTTTATGTCACTATAATTGAAAGGAACTTGCTCAGCCACTGACATCTAACCACACACCAAACTCACATCTAGTATACCCTCACAATCATTTATGGCAGCTGTGTACGTCCAATGGGCTTAACTGCAAATTAGTATGTTGCCTTTCGGGAAAACTGCTGTAATGGAATTGTACTCTAATTTCTCACTGCCACACAGTTTATAAAGGGCCAATAGACAAATCCATCATAATAATGGATTACTGCTGTCTTTCACATGTGGCCCCCAATGTGGTAATTTAGTACATCATAGCAAACCTCTGCAAATCCAATGGTAAAGACCATTTAAAGTCCAATGTATGTTTGTGATACATGAGCTGTTGGACTCTTTGGTATAAATTTGACAAATTAGACTATAGATTAGGAAAAAAAATGTTTTACTGTGTTCTTTACACAGCACCTGCTTTTTCAAAAAAATCTGAGACCTGATCCGCTTTTTTATCTCTTAGCCTGAGAAGATGAGCCCTAGGCAGCAATTAAATTGTAAACTTAGCTTAGCCTAGGAGGAATGAGGCTGGGGCACGCAGTTTGAGCTCCCCACCAACAATTGGCATTTGAGAGATGAGAATGTCTTAACAAATTTAAACCCGACTGACAGCATTTCAAAACATCCCCGACTGCATGCTAGCTGCAGGATGGGGGTCCGTGTTTGAATTAATCTCTTCAGCCCAGCGAGACGGTGAGGCACACCAACGAGGGGCTCTGTCTGCTGAAAGAGAAAGGGCTCAAATACATATTAAACACAGCCCCGAAGAGCACTATGTTAATGTCAGGTGTTCCCCATGGTGCAGCAATGTCAGGAGCATCTGGCTCATTTCAGGGAAGAGGGGCAACATTTTTTTTTAACATGTGTTGTCACACAACATCACAAATTAAAAGGGGAACATCTGCATTTTTACGTCATGTATGAGACGGAGAGAGAGCAGCACTCGTTCTTTGGCTCCAGAAACATGGATCCTGCTGGTTAGTAAAAACATGCTCTACAAAAAGAGCACAGAACTGTCTAGAACTATGTATTTTATGGGAAATGTGATCAGGTTATTGACATGTATTAAAATGTTCACTGTGCTAAAATCAATTGAAGACCATAAGTGTACAGCTGCTACAGTGAACTGTGTATGTCCATCCATTGCAAAGTGGATTTGGGCATCATGATGGAAATAACCCTCAGGCTAGAACAATAGGGGATTTTTCATTATCAATTATGTTCTTCACTAATTGATCAGAAACACAGCAGCTGCAGGGCAAGAAGGACGATCACCATAGGGGACTGTGCAAACCATCAAAATCATTATAATTTACCTATTGATTTAAGAGACAGTAGTAATTGTCTTATATTTAAATACTGACTTCAATGACTTATAGCAATCCTGACTTGTGATCATGTGTTATCACGACATTTTTTTTATGTGTTAGTTTACATTGCGTTGTATCTGTGTTGAATAGCGTTGTCTGATTTCCATAATCTGATGAAAGTCAGTGGAAAGCTAGCAATGCATCCCACAGCTTGGGTTCAGATGTAGTAATCATAGGTTTGCTGTAGTTTTGATGGTGTGCATTGTACTATAGATATATTATCCATTGGTATTTGTAATTATGCATCGATCCATCATCTTTAGGGGACAGTGCTAACCACTGTACCACCATGCCGCCCCGCAATTATATAAGATAGGTCATTATATTTTATATTATGGTGTCTTTTAAGAACTGGCTTGGGATAGCAGAGGGAAATTAGCCCATAAAACTTACTCTAGCTCATTTACTGTATTTTGTCTGTTGATTAATGAGCGCTGTGCACATACAATAAATAAATAAATTCATTGTTTTGTCTTTACCATGTCAGTTGACTGAAGTTGGCCTCTTGAAACTCTTTATTGTCTGACCAACAGTTTGAACTCCAAAGGTATGTGATGGATTTAAACTCATAGAGCATAGAATATTTTAACAAAATATTAACTGAAAAAGGTTCTAAATGAAGAAATTAACTACTGTTCAGGTCTAATGGACAGTGTGCTTGTTCTGGCAATAGTAAAACATATTCACACCACACTATTACCACCTACTAGATTATAGTAGGAGATTTCGAAGAACTGTGGAATGGCTGGAGCCCAAGCATCAGATAATGAAGGTTTGAGGCCATTGTCAGTCCCTCTTAATGTGTGATTAGATGCTGTAAAAAGAACGTCACTGTAAAGGAAGAGGAGCGCAGTCGACATGAGAAAACGCACAGAAAACCTCTCTGCAAATCTTCAAATGCCTGCCTTCAACTGACAACTCTGCCTGATTAATCAACTGATAGGGGACATGGCAAAATGACAGTGACATGATGAAATTGCTCTCAGGTTTTATCAAAACGGTTTTTAAAAGAATCCTTTTCCTCTCTCTCTTGATTACAGCCACAGTCAGCAATCCCCAGCTTGGAGACAAAACAAAGCGATTCTTAATTTCCAGCAGTTACAAATGCCAGAACCCAAGGCGCATGGAGGAGGCAGATAAAGTTGTTATTGGCAAATGTCCTTGGTGCCAGCAGAGTGAGCGCTCAGTAATCCTACTGTTTTATTAGTCTCCCAGGACCCTGGGACTCTGCGTTACTATCACAGGCTGGTCCCATGTAGATAACAGTTCCATTCACCCTCACATCTACTCATAGCTAAATTGACTGCAATTATCAGGACTCTGGAGCTTATTATTGCCCTCTTTTATTTACACACAGACTCGCACACAAGCCCTAAAGTTTTTAATGCTGAGAGATGTTGGACATTGCCTAACATGTCTTAATTCTCCATTAAATCCTCTGGAAGGACGGCATTGATCTCATCTGCTTTGCTCTAAGCCTTAATTGACCGTGAAGCAATCAGGTATTGTATAGTTTGCTTTTTCAATTCCTTGTTGACCAATCAAGAAAGTTACTTAGACTAACTCCAGGTTAGTTCTGATGCATCCAAGAGGTAAACATACTACACACTAGAAATTACTTGTATTAACACGTAATGTACGCTTCACTGCCTTTTTACTGAGGGTGATATTTGCTGTTATTACTTTGAGCATACGTGTTGAAAGCATAGATTGTATATAAAGATGGATAAAAGATCTACACTTCGTCCTTTTGTGCAAAAATGAAGCTGAAACATCTTGGTTACAGGTTCCGCCATATTGTGCTTATGGCATCATTTGAAGCCAGAGTCTGCACATTAACAATCCAGGAACAAAGCCCCGGGATCAAGGTCCTGCAAATGAGCTCAGTCTCAGCTGTCAATCATGACGTCTCACTCCTTATTATAGTATCAAATCAGTAATGAAATTAACCATCTCAAAAAATGTTCACGTGTAGTTTGACTTTTTTATTTGGTCCCATGTGCCACCAGGGGTGCTCCAGATAATTCAACTTAACTTTTTCAAAAGCTTTAAAAACAAACTAATGAGAGCCAGTGGCCTCAGTGTCGACTGTCACGCACACAGGACAGAGTGTTAAGTAATGACAATGTGCTCCTGAAGAAGGCAGCCTGCCAAGGGGCAGGGGTAAACAGGTGAGACCATGACCCTCTATTAAAAGGATGTCACCCGAAGTCATTCGCCATAGGTGAGGTCCGTAACCTTGCGCTCGCTGAAAATCTGAAAATATGAAGTGGCCTGTCAGTAATCTCAAGTCTGGGAGGGCACCAGGAGAATGGTAGGGGAAAGTATTAAAAGTTATCAGTATTTTGACATTGCATGTGTCAAAGCATTTTCAGTCTCATTTGTAGTCTGAGTTCCCACTGGCTTTTCTTTCCATTCATCCAAGCATGGCAGCAGAGAGGCTAAATAAAAATGAGACTTATCCATATGGGTAAACTGACATAGCGTTGGACCTAAAGCTAAATGCACTGGAAAATATTTTCTTGAAGAAATGGTTAACATCAATATCCTCAGGGCATTAAACACTGCACTGTAAAAAAGTAACTTATTCTATCACCATATATAATCAAACCTTTCACAACAAATTTAACATTACCACCACATTCTCATGTTGACCAATAGTAACGGTAGCTGGACAGCCAACTATTATTTCAAATAGAAACATACGTACATTGTGTATTAGCTCTATCATGACTGTTGTAATCATCCATGTAAGTGCCTGACAGAGCTAATTATAATATAAGTAATGCTGAAACAAGTCAGGAGTGATCCTGTTTCAACTGAAGAGTCTGAGAGTATTGTCTCAAAGCCAACCAGCTGAAAAGTTTAGTAAGTAATAGTAAGATATTTATGAAAGACATCTCTGAATTAGGATATATTTTAATGAAACAGCAAAAATTCATATATTATGGAACAAAGATCGTCCTGAAACACTGTGCCTCAAGTTTGCCGTGGGCAGTGTTCCTCTCACTGACCTTTTGGAAATTTAAACTCTGATTACTTTGAATGGAAGGAAATAATGAAAACAGTGCACAGGCCTAATATACCGCTTACATTTTAACTCATATCTTTACATGTGGTGTATGGAAATGTGAAATGCTGTTTCTCATTTTACATGTTGTTGTTTAGACCAAAGAGGGAATTTGAAAACAAGTCTCCTTCCGCTGACCTTTGAGAGAGTATATCTGTGAATGGCCCAGCCAGGAGTTTGCATGAGTGCGTGTATTTATGTAGACTCTGTTTGATATTTTACAAAGAGAAACCAAGAAAAGATTGATTGAATTTGGATAACAGGAGGTATTAATACAGGAAAAGCCTGTTGATTGGGCTTGTGCTTTTTGCAATATGCAAGTTCTACATAAAGTCAATAGAAGAAAAGTGTGTTTTAAAATGAATAATTGAACTGGGTGTCTAAAAACTAGCAGTCTTGCTGATTTGACATGTGAGCAGACTTGCAGTAAATGTTTAAATATTCATGAAATTAAACGTAACGAGTGTAGGGTTGAGAGGAGGTTAAGCCTCATAGGCATCAGTCACACGTCTGCAGAAATCTTCCTACAGGAGGGGTACCTCACCGCAGAAAACACATCGAAGCATAACGCATGCATAGTAGATTGTGTATTTTTAACAAAACTAAACGCTGTGCTGTGGGCATACAGGAACTGTTAATTGACCAGTATGAACATAAATTGGACTATTCAGATATCCAAGAGATTCTCCCTATAGGTGTAATTAGATGTGCAGCTGCCAAAGCATCCCCTATAGAGAACCTGCCATGGGTAACGTTTCCTCCCAGTGGATGCATGAAGAAAGATAATTGGTGTAATGTTCATGCCCAGTGTTGTGAGCTAATTAAAGCCGGGGGCATTGGCTATCAGATCTCACAAGCTCCACTGCAGATGTCCACTGGTCTACAAAATGACATCCAACTTTTATTTACAAAGAAGGATTCATACTCTTAGTGTGACATATGGTCAGGGTGCTTTGAGGACAACAACAAATGTTGAATTCAATGATGTATTTAAATGTTTAAAGGTCCAGTGTGTAAGATTTAGGTGAAAGGGATCTATTGTATTTTAATACTTTATATTTATATCAGGAGCGGGTCCTCTCCACGGAAGCCACAGTAGCCTAGACTGGACAAACTAAACACCTTTTGAGTTTCTATGACAACTGAAGGCTACCACAGGTTCTCTTGGAAGGGGAGGGTGAGGTTAGGGGTATTCAGCTGCAATGTGCAGCTTTACCACTAGATGTCACTAAATTCTACACACCAAACCTTTAAATTACCGTTTTAAGATTAAATTATCCATTATAAAATAAAAAGCTGTTTAGTTTTAGAGCCAGGCAGATATTGGGAAAGATATGTCAATATGTCAATATCAAATTATCCAACTATTTATTAAAGAAAACACAAAATAAAATAAATAGAAATTGAATTAAGAAAATGTATATAAATGCGCATCTTTTCTGCATTATTTATTTTGTAAAGTAAAAGTTTTCATAGAAGCAAACGTGAATGGTGATATCAATATGTCTGTGAAAGGCTCATACCATACATTATTATTTAAATGTAATAACACTAAATCAGTATTCCGTTCTGCTGGGTGAGCAGAATGGCATCATTTTTTCATATCACAGCCTAAGTAGGTCTGTAAGTTTATAGCCTGAAAAAGAAAGACATCCCGGTCATACAGACTGGATAACAGTCACACACCCTTCAGACATGTGCAACCTTCAGATTAATCTGAAGCAAATGGACTCATTCTGGCCACACAATTAAAAACACTAGCAATGGTATTGGCCATTTTTTAGCCAAATCAGTACAAGTCATCTACTTAATCCTACAATAACTTGAATCTCAAACACACACAAATTGCTTCCTCCTGGCAAACCATTCAAGCCAAAAACACATACTAAACACACAATGTCTACATATTATATCAAAGGTTTGATGAATTACTGTGTAAATTACAGCAATGAGTCACCATTTCAGTTTTCAGTTCGAATAATAATTTTAAAAAACATTGCAGAGGGGCAGATCATTTTATCTGCCCCTCTGCAGATTATTTTTTAATTGTATCTTTTAATTTTATCTTCAGGCTGAGCATGTTTTTCAGTCAGTCACATACAGGATACAGTAGTTTATATCTGCAGGACCACTACTTTGGAATTGATTAAGACTAAATGCTATAGTCCCCCCCTTAATTTTTTTTCCCATTTTCCTCTCACAGATAATTGAATGGGTATGACGAGCAAAAACAATGGTAGGGCGAATGTCCAGTTAAACCTTGTTGGTATATTTAGATGAGCATTCAGAGAAATGAGGTACTGGGCTGTAATTGCATGCGAGTGATTATAGCTTTTATTTGGAAGCCTTTCACAGAGAATGAAAACGAAACGCCATTACCCATGATTGGACTCTTCTTGTTATCAGCGGGATAATTGTCCACCAGTTCATGATCTCTCAACAGTGTCAACTGAATCAGGTCTGGAAATAAAGGTCGCTGCAGCTCCCGACTGAACCTCCCCACTCTCACTTCTGACTTTGAGCACTCCCTCCTAGAAAAGACCTTTCCAGTCCCGCTGGTTCATCATTTTAGATGGAGTTTCTTCCAAATACACACAGCAGTGTCATGGCTGAAAAAAAACATATTTCTCTGACTAAATGAATGCTAAATCTTATCATAAGAGCAGTAGAGACAGTAAATAATAAACAAGGGGAACTTGTACGTATTAGGATACAAAGACAGAATGTAAGTTCAGTCACTATTTATTGCCAAGTAAATCACTTTGCAATTTCTTTGCTGTAATGGTAGATTTTTACACAATGCATAAATCTTTCTTTGAGGATAATATACAGCAACTGTGCCAAAACCAAAAAAAAGCAAAAATTAGTGATTCACCTCCCCGCTCCCCAAACTACTGGAGAAATGCTAAAGGCGTGGGTGAACAGAGAAGTACGTCTGGGGCTGAGATGGCATGGAGGTCAGTTGCAGCAGCCTGGCGTGATAGCAGGACTGATGAGGACAGCAGACTGAGTGCTGCAGCAATCTGGCCTCCTCCAGACGAGCTCCATGGACATCAGCAATGAGATCTCCTTTACCCTGTTAAACTGTGTCTGAGAGTGCAACCTCACTATTGTGTCAATGTCAGGGGCTTAATGCTGATTCATACAGCTGCACAAATCCGAGATTAACCTCCAAGCAGGAGGACCTCTTTCCGCAGCAAACTGCATGGGTAACTTTATGTCTTGGAGGACAGGCAATATGATTTCGTTATGATAGCAGACCGACATGTGTCACCCCAGATATCTGTATTGACATTCACAGATAGACTCACAGACGGATGGTTACAGAATAACGACTATTCAGAGATAACATTTATCACGTCAATTTATTTAGCTGTCAAATTCTTATCTAATATGTTCAGGGCTACGGAGTGTCATCCAATGTCAAAGCCTGAAACAAAAGCAATGTCCTTCCTCAAAGATAATTTAGGGATATCTGAGTCACCACTGGTGAAGTGAGTCTTCTATGCTGCAGTGCACCCCCACCCTGGCTTTGCAGTGTTTCTATAAGAATGAGCATTAAGGCATTTGGGGGGGGGTATGTGTGTGTGAGGGGGTTATTCAGCTGCAAGCCCTTGTGTGCCGCCCAGTGGTATCAGTCACTTTTAACAAAAATAAACCACGCAGCAGTGGTCAATTATATTTTATAGGAATTAAGCGGGCGTAAAAGTAAAGCACATTTATTAAATGCTCTTGCGGGAGTTTCAGTTCCGTTTCTGTTTCTTAGTTTCATAACATCAAACACAGAATGCTTTGCAAAACAGATTAAATCTAATATTAAGGCCACAGCGATGTACATACTGCACAGATAAGGACTTTCAATGCCATGGTTTGACTTGTTTCAATTACCACAGTTATTATACAGTGCTATCAGTGTGCTGAGGCAGACATGCACAGAGTGGTGGTGCAGACTTCAGCACGACTCATAAAACTGCAGAACTGCTCAGAAGAGTTTCGTAGCTGTATCCTAGAAACATGCTCAGGCATGGTACAGGAAATTGCATCATATCTTGTGTGAATCAAAAGGCGGCAATCTCGCTGAAAGAGTGTACGTCTGCTGAAATGGGTGGGTGGTGAGAGAAATGCAATACAATAATCAAAAACACAAAGGCAACAGATGAAAGTTCCTCATGGTCAATGGCTGGGAGGGTTTATTTGAAGGAACAGCAGTTTGCTGAATGAAGGGTTCTCCTTGACTTGTCTTTGTCATCACAACAGCAGCTTCCTCAGCTCATATGCGATAAACATCAAACTTTGAAATGGGTTTAGTTTTTGGAGTTCATTATAAATCTGTGATATGGACTCTGGGTGGCCCAGTTGTTGAGAAATTCCTGTATCATCAACTGCTTCTTGCCTGTATGGTCTGTCTTGTTTGATAAAGATCTCATCACATTTCCTTTGCCACATTTTCTTATCGCATTCATCTGTATTTCAACAATTCCAATTTTTAAACATTGATATTTACAATCCCCCAAACACGAAATGTTAACGTGTAGGACACATCTGTTTGAAAAACATGGTAGACTTGGCTGAATGGTCTCGGCCTCTCAAGACACGATTGTATTTCTGATTCATTGTGTCTTCTTGACATCTTTATGTTGAACATGATGTCTTTGTTACGTTGTTTACAATAGATCCAGTTAGGTTTGGTTTCACATTGCAATTTAGGGAGCGGACTAGAGAATGTTGTATGACAAATGTACATCTTGTCATCGTCACCTCTGTGGGCTGGGTCTACCTATACTATACATTGATTTGTTAGACGGTCACTGTGTGAATTCTACCAACTTTGTGCATAGAAAGTCTTTCCATTTAAATGGAGAAAAATGTGTTAATTTGGTTGCCACTGTAATATATTTATGTTGTTACTATCAGCATATCATCCCTATCATTCAAACATTAGTGTAAATCATTGGATGCTAAAACTCCAAGCAGAGATGTATAATGACTATAAACAATCCTCTTTCTTCTTTCATTGTTTAATGCTGTCTCAACTGCTTGCACACCTGATAATTTGGACTAAACTGAAAAGTCTGAGGGTTGGGCCAACCTAGGCATGACAGCTCTGAGTCTTTAAATAAATTAAATATTTGGCCTTAAAGAATAATCAGTTTAGACTTCATTTTCATGGGTTTTGTTATCACACAAAACAGTATCAAATTTATTTGGCTCAGCTTTGCTAGATTTACTTTTCTCAAACACTATGATCTTTCCCATCCTTTGAATATTGTACGGCAAAAAAGGGTAGTTTTTTCAAATAATTGCTAATATATATACCTCAGGTTGTTGTGTACCCATTGATATTGTAATAGTTCTAGAACAGGGACCCATCTATTTGTATGTGTACAATGACTGTGTTTAAACAGAAGTAACCTTTTGCTGGATGCAGATTTCAGGAATAAAAATGTCTTTTATGCTTGCTAACTCAAACCCACATTATGTCTATGATCTGGTTTGCAAGTTTCTTGTTGTAGCTATCAAGCTAAAACTGTTATCATCAAAACATATCATCTGACACAACTTTACTTGCTCTGCTGATACACCTCTTCAGCATCATTTTGTCAATCTAAAGAATCAACCTCCCCTTTGACACTAGCTTTGTTGTTCTCTTTATATCATCAGAGAAAGCTATTCTATTCTTTGTTGCTGCTTTTGCACCTTGTTGTGTTGCTTAAAATAATGTTAACATGTAATAATGTCTATAACTTAGCTATTCTAATTAAGATATAAGACTGATAACTTAAATAACATAATGAGTTCACTTGGCATGACATAAATCAATTTTCTGCTCTGATTTGCTTGCCACTCTCCCCATGTGCTTAAATCCAAGAAGGATTGAGTAATGGGAACGACACCACTTTAATTTGTGGTTACATGATTACTGGTACCTGGATACAGTGGGTGGCTCATTATACCCACTGGGTCGACAACTTACCCAATTCTCCTCTACAGATTATGGATGGTTTTCTAACCAGTGAGCAATATGCAGTGTGTGTTTAACGCAATGGATAATCTGATATAGGCAGGCCCTGTGGCAGTGTGTGTTAATGGCTTCATGGGTTCAGCTGTTGGAGATATATTTCTTTGGAGCTTTTTGTAGAGAGCAGTTCTCACCTATCCCTTTTCTGCAGACCTAGTGTTGGTGCCTTATCTAAAACTGGTTACATGCATTTCCACCAAAAAAATGCTAGGTGCTGCCAAAAAGCGGGCACTAGCACAGCATGATAAAAATGTTGGAACCACTGATGTAAATTATATCAACTATGGGAGGGGCTACCACCATTTTCAGGAAAGAGGAGTGAAAGAAACACTCTATGTATTATATTGATAGTTGTCAAACAACGAATCAGTGCATTAGATTAGTCCACACAGGGATGGAGTAACATACAGGTTTACTTAACTCCAATGCTATTAATCAAATTATAAACATTAGCAAAGACTTGAAGAAGACATCCTGCTGCAGTTTCTCCTTTTTAGCTGATGCTGAGTGTCGCTGTTGTCAGTTTAAAAAAACAAATGAGCTGCTGGTCCATCATATCAGCTTCAACTAATTAATTTGATGACAGGTCCAAATTACGTTTAGCTGATATCGTGTTTGTGTGCTCTTTGTACACAGCTGTCTTGTAAAAGATAGTTTGTGAGAGAAGAACTGCCACTCTACAACCATGACTGAACTCATGTTGGAACACGTTTCTGGTGTTCCAACAAATCCAACTGAATGAGACATCTTAGCACTCTCCGCAATGAACTTGCATTGAGATACAATCAATAAATAAGTTTACTATTGTGAACCATGTTTTTCATATTTGGAACAAGAAGCTTGTAGGAACATGGTATGTGAGATATAGGTTTCATGATGCTGGGCTCAACATCACAGCATCACCCATCTGCTTAAATCTAGTCAATACATCATTTTCATCATTAGAAATCCATTAATTCAAACCAAGGTTGGAAACACTTGGGGAATAAAAATCCTCACTTACATGAATTAATTTCTTAACAGGTGATTGTGACGGATGTTATTTCCAATAAATGAATTTCAGATTTATTATGACACCCTCTTTCTCTGATAAGAGTTCAAGAATGTGGTGTAAAACTCATGCCTGTTGGTCTATTACTGATTTTTATCTTCAAAGCCCAGATTGCTGAATCAAAGACAATGAAAGATGGACTCCTCTGATAGCATGGGACGTGAGTTGAAGTAATCTGCTTCGACAAAAAAGATTGTTAATATTTTCTGACATGTATGTTGGCATGCTCTTTTTAACTATTTCACAGTTCCAAGACAAATCAGTGACAGCTAGGCCATTGCCATCTGAAGTAATGGGTTGACTTTGACTTTCTGCTTGAAGGGACAAACACATGTCATTTATAAACAGATGTGCAGCTGCAGAAAAACCTCTGTATTGCACACACTGCATACAGCCACAAAGAGTAGCAGCCATTCTCTCAACAGAGAGGGAAATTAACCCATAAGAAGCAGCTCAGCAAGCACAATTGGCACTAGGACATGGTATATTAGAGCATGTGCTGCAAGGTTGTGAAGGCCTTGGTCTTGGCATATGCAAACCAGAGTAAAACAAAGAAACATCCACACAAATGATGGAATTGGCAGAGATTCCATTACAGTAAAGGAAACAGTAAGTTGTGCCAGAACAGCTTCCTAAGCTAAGCGGGGACAATGGATGAAGTAGGAAGGAGTGAAAACAAAGAATTTTAGTTGGAAGTAGATGTGATTTTTGGACAAAGAAGGAGTAAATTCATTGCAGTTCAAATAACAGCAAGCTGGAAACCCCAGATGTCCTTCAAAGTTGTTCAACCTACTGAACCAATAAAACACTTTCTCAAAGAAGTTCTAATGAATTATTGTAGTCTGCTCCTAAAGCTGTAGTTCTCTGCTTCTTTTCTGTATATTGATTCTCCATAGTGCTGAGCAGGTCATTTCCTGCTCAATATTACCATATAGCCTTAGTTAATTCTGTGTTTGAATGATTAAATGGATGTTTCATTTAAGAATGGACCCTGTGCTCCATTAATGACGTGATTGGCAGTAAAAATGTGTTTCTGAAGGTCTGAGTTTAAGCCAGTCGTGTCTGCTGACCAATTAACCTATGATTGTTGTTTCGCCACAATGCTGTGTCTGAACTCCTGGATGGAAAGTTGAAAAGCAACAGGATCGGCTATTTTATTGTTGGCTTTTTGGAGGTGAGACTTATCACAATTCTCTGGGCTGCTCTATTTATAGGTGAAATAAACATGGGGTGCTGCAGGTGCTACTTTTGGTTTGATTGCCAGAAGCAGGTATAAAAGCTGAGTGAGATTTCAGGCTCTTCATGTTATGCCTTCTAAACACTCTTTGAAGCTTTCTTATGTTTGATTAAACGGACAAGGAATGCCTACAACAAAGTTTACATATTTGTGAATTGGAACTGCATTTTCTGCAACATAAGTGTATGTCACTGTACAGGTTTCACAGCCATATAGTAAAATGTTTACTTTTGTTTATTGGTCTTTACAGATCGTATAGTGTAGGCAATGGAACACTATAATAACTGACTGATGTTCCTGCATTTGTTATATTGGTCCATTACAATAATGGGACAGAGGATAGTAAAATGATAAATTAATTCAGTCAATGCATAGAAATGTATGAGATTTTAGTTATAAATTTACATTTTATTAGCTTTGCAAACTATGCTGTTATCCATTGTAAAGATGACTAAAAATTCAATGAGTACAAGCTTATTCTACCAACATCACTATATGATAAATAGTCCCTTCCTTAAATATCATTTCCACTACATCATCTGTTACGGCACTATAACATATTGCACTATGCTGGAAATTAAATGTTTGACATGTTGAAATACTGTGAGGATTACAACGTTGAGGATTAGGCTTAACCAGCTAAGCTTGCCTAATCACTACATGTGAAACTGGATTGGTGAATTTGCTCAGGTGCGGCTGTTTATTAACATCCATTTCAACTCTAAAAAAAGGAAAAAGAACACCTACAGCACCTCTGGTCTGTAGAAGTTTCACTTGATGCGTGAGGGAGATGATAATACCACAGGGTCCAGCAAAGTCTGGCCATTTATCACTTGCCAGCTCACATTTGTTTTGTGTCAGAAGTGAAATTGCTAGAAGGCTTTGGATGTGCAGCGTTTGGTTGTTAGTAGTTAAAAGGCAAGGGGTTAGAACAGGCACTGAGGGGGCCTGCTTCTTCTTCAACCTTGTTTTGTGTGTTTGCTGTTGTGGTGCCACGTGGACATTTTCCCACTCAGTAATTAACTTGCGACAACAAAGTTACTAGCGTAAGTAGAGCTCTTACTTTGACCTGTTAAGTGTCAATGAAAGTTAAAGTCAGTCACATGCACAGTATAATTTTTGTGCTGGACCACATGTCTGATGTGATGGAAAAGTTATTGACTGCTGTGGACACAAGTGTAAGTATGAGGGATGGATATTGTGGAGATATAAGTCCGTCCTGGACCTCATACTAAAGGTCGATTGTGGTTAAGAGGTCTCTGAATGACTGCTTTTTGATATTTGGTCACTGCAGGGCACTGTTTTTATATTACACTCACAGAGGACTCGGGCCTGTTTAGGCAGCATCACTTTAGTAGTACACTTTCAGGTGCGTGTCTAGATTACAAGCATTACCATCAGATGCTGAAACCTTCATCAGACAAAGTTTGCAGATTGATTCATTAATATTTTTTGGGGTTTAAAATTTAAAACATTGCCAACAGTGCTTTGGCACTTTAATAACAAAACCTCTGCTATTGTCTTGTTGGTCAACTCTCCTATCATCACATGAGAACTGACTCTAATGCATGGAATCCCAGAATGGTCATAGAGAGCTTGTGTGTGTGCATGAGATACAATTCCTTGCCATGTTTTGATGAAATTTGTTGCAACATTTTGATTAATTCATGCTCATGAGATAATCATATGGACTGTACACAGAGAGGAAGCAGAAAGCAAGCTGACATGCAGGGTTAGTGACATTATTCTGTCAGTCTTCACACTATCTAAAGAGAGGTGTTGAAGTATGAAAGTCTAAGAGAGGCTTTGAAATCTTAATTGTACCCAAGCACACCACGAACTAGAATACAATTAATCAAATTGTGACGGACACGGTGCGGTTAGCCTGATGATGATCAACATGAGGAATCTTAATATGAACTGCTGCAATATATGCAAAACCCACACTACATCTGTGGTGCAATGAGAAAGGAGGTGTATGCAACCTCCAGCTATATCAACACATCATTTTAACATTATCCCAAAGTAAATGTTTTACTGTCTTCAGCATGACCTTCGGCTTACCCTTACAATTTGAGACTCTTAAACTATATCCAAACGTGTTCAGAAAAATAAGTTAAATTGTTGGTGTTACCTAAGACTTTCATACTATAGCACTTGTATTTGGAAAGTGAGAGAAAACAAAACTTGCAAGGTCACACTGGCAGGTGTAAAGGGACTCAGATGCGGAGAATGCAAAACTTGGTTTGGGAACTATGAAAAAAAGATACATTCTAGAAAAAATTTGAAAAGTACCCAGTGTTGCATTACATACTAAGAAGGATGATGGCTGATGTAATTACCCATGTGTTGTCAGGAACTAGATCTGCTCATGAGGGCTCATTAAATGAACAAGCATGCAGGGAAGCCCTCATCAGACTATCACTAAAGATGAAAGAAATAGACATTGTCATTCTGGCAGTTTGTTGGTTTAAATTCTCAGACAGGTTCTGGTTTTTAGTTGAATGAAAAACAATAAATCAATAATAAAAGGCTTCAATACTTGTCTGTGATCAACACCTTTCTGCAATATTTCTATTGGATACTGTGATGTATGTGAACATGCTCATTATGCAACATGCTGTAATCTAGCACTACAACTAATACCACTTCTACAAATTATAATAATGTTGATACGATTTCCATCCATGTAGCAAAGTAACTAAATCAGTTAAGAGATGGGAGCTATGGATTCTGTGGTGCTCCATATGTTAGATTGTGTTGATCCATTAGCTTTTTAATATCCGCTTCGGTGATGGAAGGGTGCATAATGCCTTGTGACAGCTACGAAATAAAGTCAACCCAACCCTGCTTTGAGCAAACATTTATCTATCCAGCCTTAAAGTCTGATGGCACAAACATTCAGAAAATGATGACAAGCGCTCTTTGTTTTCATCTTGAACAAAATATAATTTCATGCTGGATTAACTACATATTGACCTGAAGTAAGGAGGAGTAATCTGTGGGCACAATTGAAGCCCCTGGGCCTGAAGATCTTCATCAATTGACCATTTCAACACATTACTGAAAAAGAAAAGAGAGAGGGGGGGAAAAAGACAGGGAGAGAGAAAAAAATGGGGCCGAGGATGAGTGAGTCAGATTTTGAATTTGGACCTGAGAGCTGCTGCATGCCTAATCTGGAGACATTACTTCTGATTTAGCGGTCGATGTTGCCTCAGACATCTATGATTAAATTCCACTATTTTACATTTTAATTGCTTTATTACCGTGTTGACTCAGAGAATAAGAAAGACTTAGGTCTAAGATTTTAAGACATACCTGCATAAGCTCCATGAAAAGATTTCATATAGCTACAACCCGGTCATGAACCCATGAACGTGAGCCTGTCATGTTTTAGTCAGTTCATAAAACTCTCTATTGTTGTTTCTTGTCTTGTCCTTTAATCTCCATTCATTTATTATCCATAGGTTTATCCTCTGAGGGAGCCATCTGACATTAGGTAAGAGGTGGGGTACTCCCTGGTCGCCAAAACCTTGAAGGGCCAACACACAAATACAAACAACAATCCATACTCAGACATTCACACCTATGGTCAATTTATAGTCACCAATTAACCTAATCCCAATGTGCATGTGTTTGGACTCCGGGAGGAAGCCGGAGAAAAACTGCATAAACCCAGGGAGAACATGCAAACTCCACACAGAAAGATTGGAACCAGGAGTCTTGTTGCTGTGAGGAGACCTATACAGTCTATGGAGGCGACATAGCTGTCTCTCACATCTCTGTGAGATATAACATGGACCAGAGCTAGAAATCTGATTCTTTGACTTCACAATAATGAGAGCCTGAACTCATCCTTGGACTTGAACAGTGACTCAGTTTATAACTTTATTTGTAAACACTGGCTGTGACATATGAGGACTTGCTTTAAGCTTTGAAGCCTTATCAGGTTTAGTAGTCCAGAGCAGTAGATATAAGTGCTCTCCATGCATTTTTACCATTACAAGACAAATTAATATTGTAATGGAGAAGGGCATGTCAGTGTTTCCGAAGCCTAAAAATAAATGGTCACATGTGCACCAGCTGGCATCCACTTCAAACCCAGATTAGAAACATTCGTCTATCACTACAACATTAATTAGATAAAATGAGTAGCTTAATAGTTTCCCCTCTTTCTGTGTACACAACAGATGTGTTACTCTCTGCAGCCACACAGCCAAATCTGTTGCACACATTTCCTTATTTAAGTGGTACCTCCTGCTTTTAGGTATTTATGGAGCCTTGTTTGTTCCTCTTCTGTTCACTTTTACTGTATATTGTAACAAACTGTAAAATCAGTGGGAATTCTAATGAGAAACCTTTGTAGACGAGAACTTTGTTATACTAACAAGTATTGCCACTGTCGCCAAAGGCTTACATATATTAAGAAATTATTTCTTTCTTTTTTGTCATGTTGCTCAGCTTGAACTGGAAATGAGCCATGAAGTTAATATGCACATGTGCCATAGGGCTGGACAGCTTTGGTGCTTGTTTATTTGTTGGTGTGGTGTGGGGATATGTTGCAGTGAAGATCCAGGACCATTGATATATACACAGACTACTGTGTTCCATACAGACAGAAACACACCACAGGGCTTTTTGCACCATTAAACACAACATTTTCTTTCAGTATTCTTAGAAAATTACCACACATAGAAAAACTGAATTCACTAGTTGCTACATGATATTCAATGCACAACAGATAATTTTAAAAATTGTATTTTGTGCATTACACCATAGTCAAAACTGGACTAATCAAATCAAAGACCTACTCATCTTGCTATTTGACAAATAATTTTGTAACAAAGATATGGAATCATGTTGTTTGCATGAGTTGACTTGGACCTAAACCAAAAGCATATTGACCTAACATGTTTTTACGAAGTGTTATCCTCCAGATAATGAGTATTGATATCCAATGGACTCTATACTGTGTGTGGCAGATGCCAGGCAGGGTGGCACTGTTGGTACTTTCTGTCTATATTTTGTCTTGTCAACTCTGGCTCCCAGCCCAGAGATGCTCAACACAACCTGGGCAGTGTTGGTTTTGGCTCTGGAGGAGGGGGGTACTCATTGAGTACAGGTTGTGTTTACACTCCACCGCAGCATGTAGCTGACGCTTCAATCGACAAAATTAGATTATTTTTTCCATTATTAAAGCCAAAATCAACACCGGGTTTCCATAACAAGAAATCAATGCGACTGACAGGGATCTTTTTAAGATATCAAAAACATTTTTAAAAAAAACTGTTCTTTGAAAATGGAACATCTGTATTGTTACGTCTACTTGAGAATCTTTCAATTATTAATGTCGAAATTTGAGGTCATGCAAGCAGAGAACACAGTCAGTCGACTGTAAAATGCTGCCTTTCCATTTTAATTCTCTCTCTCCCAGTGCTGATTCTAAGAAAAGAAAAAGGAACATTTATACATAAATTAACCACTTGATGATTTATATTATATTTATGTTTTGGTGTGCAGTTTTGATGCAAACATACTGAGTTAAAGTGAACTATAGTCTCATACTTTCTTTCTAAAAGCCTCCTCTGCTGTCTCCCTTCAGTGAAAAAACAGATTAACCCACAGCTAAGTTATTGTTGAAGATTCAGGGAGTTGAATTGTACAAAGACAACAAACAGCCATACCTTTGTTTGTTACTTTGCCATCTACAATTAAGAACACAAAATAAATGCATGCCACCTCTTAAATGCTTTGGTGTCATGATGATCTGCTCATGACGGCTGTGCTTGCTAGCGTCCTTCATTTTCGTAGCAAAACAACGTAACATTATTTGCTTACTTTATTAATAGAGGGCATGCAATGCATCAAGCTGAACGTCTTCTGTTGGATCACAGGTCAAACGACTTCAGACGATCTGATGAGCTCCTTGACTGTATATTTTTCATCATTACACTTCCAATATGATCTTTTCCCTTCAAGTTCAAATTAATGTTCAAATTTCAACCTTTTGTGGCATATGTTCAATGTAAAGGTTTATGCTCTTAAAATATAACCTTGTCTAAACATATTATCAACAACAGAAGACAGAAGATCAGTAAACTTGATTCTTTTGATTAATTTTATAAAAGCAAAGGACTATCGTCTTTTTTAAGGTCCTGAGGATCCTAAACAAATCACTGGCCTTTATGCTATGCTGTGACTCAAGTCCATTATTGCTTTGAAATCTGAATTCATCACTTCTTAATTGACATGCTCTGTTCTCTTTATTCCTCTTCATGTGTGCTCACACACAATCGCATTGATAGCTTGACAGCTACAGACATCACACACAGTAACACATCATGACTGCCAATGGCACCGCAAGAAGAGGACAGAAAATTAGCATAGCTCTATACCATCACAGCAAACAGTTTTCATGATGCCCAGCTGCTGCCTGCGTGCGTGTTCACCTGTCTCGCCAACAGTCACATGCATGGTGTAAGCCACAGTGGCAGCTCGTGGCTCCGTGCCCTCTGGTTGCTCCTAGTTATCCCAGGGTTTCTGCTGAGCTGACAGACAAGTCACAACCGGCCAGATGGTCAGAGCCCCGAATCAGGGCTTCAAGTTTACAAGGCCGCCTTCAGAGCTACTACACAATGATTATAAAATGGACGACTTATTAGAAGCTGTCTACATTCCATCAAATTTAGGTCCAATCAGTACCCAACACTTGGATGTTATATCACCACCTATATTATCTGTCTTGTAAAAATATAAGATGATTATTACATGATTGAATGCACCAGTATTTTGCCACATGCATTTTGATAGAGGGTATAGATAAATGTAGTTACTGCAGGTGTATCAGGGTGATCTATATGTTTGTAACTACTCACTATGCTGTCGTAAACTTCCCTAATGGGTCATAATGGGAAAGCTGGTTGTCCTATAAAATAATGATATAATTATGTGGGGGTCATGACAGAGTTCAAGTTATAACCAGATCATTAAAGTGCAATTCAAGTTTCAGCCCTCTGTGGACACACATCACCATCTAATATCCGCGTCCTCTCTCCATTAAAACACATTATTCAGCCTTATCTGTTCAATTTTCATGATTTGTCTTGAAATATTTCAAACAAAGTCAATGGCTGCTTTCTTATATTTTCTTTATTTTGAAAAGAAAAAAAAGAACAGATGGCCCCTCAGTAGTGAGGATATTGATGGAGCCATAAGTTATTCACTGAATTTCAAGTGGGCATAATTTGGGCAAACTTCACTTCCCTTCCATACAAGCTTGAAAACAGAATTTTACTCTTAGATGTATTAATAATGGAAGAACCATATAGCAAGTTTCTTTCCGGACTCCAGAGATTTCTGAGTACTTTCCTTGAGAAATGAAGGAAATCAGTAGCATCTACCGGCCCCGGGTCAAACTCATCAACACGCCCTACATTGATTAAGGGGGATCTGAATGCTAATGAAGGTGTCCTTGACTCACTCACATTAGGTTATCCATTCTGGGATCATTTAAAGGAGCTCAGTGGCCATAATGATAGAGGTGGATCACACAGAAAACTCTACTGTTTTTGTCAGGACTCACGCGTGGGCGTTGGAAACTTCAACCGAAACACTGTTCATTTTCTTTGGCATCGTGTTACCGAACTGCATTGTGGTTCTGTTGCATTGTATAGCCTGTGTTCTGCATACAGTAGAATTTTAGTACAGCCTTTACATGCGGCAATGGAGGCATCAGCCAATCAAATTAAGTTGAAACAAACCATCTCAATGTGAGAGGCAGCTGCTGAATGCAGATGTTGATTTAATTTCTCGTGCACTTCTTTTAGTATTGCATTGATAGCTAGCATGGCAGGTTAGCATGGAAGCTTGCTGCCAAGCATCAAACTGTGATTGTTTTCACTACGATGATCTCATTGGCACCAAACGTTGCGTACACCCACTTTCAACTAACGCAATGCAACACATGGCGGAAACAGCTTCATATGTTCAAACTGGATTGTAATTCCAGCATATAAATGCAGGTATTGAGCTGCTCTACTGGTGTGGCAATGTCAGTCCACTTTGAGAATGTAGTATTAGTAACTACTAGAATAGAATGCCATGACATTTGATGCGGCTCTGCTCTGCTGAGAGAATGAAGAGTTTCCTATGACCCTTCCCCTTGTTCCACGAGCAGGTCACTTTCAATGAACTATCAACTGGTGTAGCCATGAGGTTGACATTTCTGGTTCAGATTGACTCATCTGAAAACTATTGAAAGCACAGTGGCATATGCTAATATTGCACTGTTGCACCCCCACAAAGGTGCTGGAAAGGCCGTAGACTCATAATCCTATAAAATAACAGTCCTTACACAGCCTTTTTCTAAAATGAATTTTGGCACTTTATCTTACAGTATGTGTGTGTAGCTACATGCTTGCAGTGAATTCCTACATCTCCCCACACTTACCATGATCTGCACTCAGGCACACTCAACAAGCTCCCCTCAAAGACCATATGATGAGCTTCATCTGGGCTGCGTTTCCTGCGTGTCCGTGAGGAGAGCCCATCTCTGTGCAGGTGGTCAGCAGAGCGTGTGATAACTCCCCGAAGTGCTTTGTCAGAGAGCTATTAATAGGTTCAAGGGACATCCTCCATCACCCGCCCCCTCATACACCCAACACTACCACCAACCTACGAGCCATTCCACACATGGGCGCACTTCTCTGTTGGTGTTCCTGGTGAAAGACGATGAGCAGTCAGCCATGATGCTGTGTTTAGAGAGAAGAAGCCCAGCGTGGTGAGAGCTGCTATGCCCATTCCCCACGGGCAGCTGGGCTTTTCTTTGCTCTTCACAGTTTCAACATACAGTGGTGAGATAATACTGTATAATATGTAAGATATGTCAGGTCTACAATCATGCACGTCAGTGCAAGTTACTCTATTTCATTTTATTAAACTGGAAGTTAAAAGAGATAAACATTCCGGGATCTAATGTCATTAATCAGGTTGATGATACATACAGTATCTCTTCAAATATAATAAAACATCTCATTCACTCACTGCTGTGTCTCATGAGTCACAAGTTAGTTTGCAGCCCACATTCAAAAACTGATGACATATCCCCTTTTCTTATAGTTTGTATAGTTCCCCTCTGGCAGAGTGTTTCAAGAGCCACTGAGGAATTCAAAGTGTTTGTCCAAAATTCAATTCATTTTTTTAATTCTCAAAACTCAAAAAGTTCTATGCAATATAGCTGCTGCACATTTCTATTTTTACAGTTTCTATTTCTAATTTTATTTGCAGCCTCATACTGTGAAGAGTGATGCATCTGATGCCTGTGTGATTTACATCTGTTATGTGCTACAAATAAGATGTCTATATGTTGAACATCTGTTGTGGGTTTTTATATGTCACAAGTAGCCAAAGGCGAAGCTCCACATGTGTAGGTCATAAACTTTTCCAAAGTCTACTGACGCAACCATGTCATTAAGTGAGTGGGTTATTTCCATTCCACTTATTTACCCACAACAGCAGCTTGACACTGCTGGATAAGTCAATGTTTGTCTTTAATTTCCAGTGTCACTACAGTAACAAAAATAAGGCAGCTGGAACATCTTTTTGGTAGTGTGCGATCCGATACGTAAACTGTAGAAAGACACAATTTCCTTATGCAAACTAAAACCCTGGTTGGAAAATGGTCATGGTCATGGAGACATGGTCATTTTTTACAGAACATGATCAAAATTACTCAGAGTGTCAGAAAACATGAGAGAAAACATGGATCCATGAGGGGAATTTACTGCAAGGAGAGAGAGACAAAGGGAGAATGGAAGGAGGGAGGATTAATCACTGTTGCCCCACAGCTCTTTCTCCGAGCAGAGTTTACTCCCCCGCCTCTGTCCCTCCGGGACTCATGCCAAGACTAGAGCGCTCTGTTTGCATTTCACCTATGGAAACCCACGCAACATTACTAACTTCAGCCTAAAGCACATCAAGGTCAGTCTGTGTGAAGCCTTTTAAAATGTCTTCAATGCCATAACTTACAAGTAAAAGTAAGGCAAAACTGACCTTCGGCAGAATCTACACAATGTACCAGTAAATATCCTGAGCCGTGAAGGCAAAAGTCTCTAAGCTGGATGTTACAACAAATGTCAATCTGTGTCATCGCCCTACAAAGTGAAATTATTGACCGTGACATTTCTGTCCTGTAAATGTCTGTTGTGCTTTGTACGAAAATTCTTCCATTAAACAATAATTGATTGGATGCCGCCTCCATTATCACCTGGCCTTTTGGTTATCAGTGGATATGAGGCTGATAATCAACGAGGTGGTATTCAACTGTCGACTGATTTTCCTGACTTGTTATACTTGTTACATGAATAAATCCAATTCTTGAAAATTATTTGAAATGCAAATTCTATTTATTTATCAAAGAAATCTGGTGACCTGGTGTTTGTGCATTTCCATACAAGCTGCATAAGATAATAGCATCAACCTGCATGTAAAAAAAAATCTGACATTAATGTTAACAACAAATCACTTTTCCATCATGGAGCATGGATGGTGCTACAAAGTAGGTAGAAATTGTCGGGCAGTCCATTAAACTGCAGATGAGGAGGGCCTGCAGGAGCTGAGGGCTTCAGTCGTCACTCTTTTTTTTTTTTTGCAGCAGCAGTGCTGTGTATTACTTTCTTTACCTTGGAATTACATAAACATATGTTGACTTGCTGCGTGATTTTTATCTTGCTTGAAGCCCCACATCAGTGCCAGCTTGAGTCCTTGAACTACCCTTGTCTGAATCCAAATTTAATTGAGCAAATTCTGGCCACAGTTCATGTGAAAACACGTCGGCTCATATGCGACACACCCCTGTTTATGTTGGTGTCAAAAGTGGTTACTGCTGTTTTACAAAAGGAAAAAAACATTTCTTTATAATATCCGATGTGATGCTGAGCCAGACGAGAAGTTATATTAAAATGCCTTCCTGTGAACGAGCTGCACAAGTGATATTGCGTGAATACTAATAATAAATTACAGTAAGCCCAGGGAGCATGATAGAAAATGTCTCCTTGGCGAGGTCACTTCACATGATGATGAAAACCAGCGACTCAATAATTAAGTATATCATTAACACAATAAATCTAGAAATATAATTAAAGTAGTCTATTGGAACACAACCATCAGTTGATCACCACATAGGCTAAGGTTAGCCTAATGTGTCGGTGAGAATCTGTCAGTAATGACAATCCTAACCTTGATGTGCTCTTCTTGAAGTTCAATTAAGTCTGTGTGATTGCTCATATTGTTTCTGCATGTAAATCAGCCCGCTCTCTTTCTGCTCACATTTTTCATTCTCTGCCGTGTGAGTGGAGGAGATTGTAATTCCAATCATACTGTGCTGCATCACACTTGGCTTTCGTTACAAAACATTAACATCTGAATCATTTTGTGTGCGGGTGTGTTGTAGAATTTGCCTCATTGTTTGTCCAGATGTTTGGAAACAGCAGCTCAGGTCAAGCACTCTCTAAATTATATGATCGCATGGATTGAGGGGCTTGCACAGTCCTTAACCTTGCCATTGTGCTCTGTTGTCTCCTGGCTTGTTTCAGCTGGGCCTGACTAACACTGTTACCCAACATGTGGTATGTTGTGGTAATAAGCCACATTCTCATTGCATAATCCCTCTCACAGAGAGTGTGTCGCCTGGTGCCTGTCCATCCATCAATCTGTCCCCCTGTACTTATAAATCAGTCCCAAATCTCCACACACACTAACACAATAACTACAACATCAGTAGATCCAACATACAAGACCAACATTAAGCGAAATGACACACACTTACACACACACACACACACACACACACACACACACACACACACACACACACAGCCTATCTGAGGTAAAGCTAAAGTTAACCTAGAAGCATGGCCTGACTTTATTAATGTCGTTACTTAAAGAAAATCAATGTCTTCCAAAGTTTTTTTTTTTTTGTGAATAAGTATTCAGATTACTTACTCAGTAAAAAGTATCACTTTCTCTTGTAGCTGCGTGAGTTGGAGCTTTTTATTTTTTTTTACTTCTTCTGATACAGTTAAAAAGTTTAGTTCAGTTGTTTCCAATCTTGGGGCCAGGTGCTTCCAATGGGTCACCAGCTAAATCTGAGGGGGTCATCAGATTATTAATGGGAGAGAAGAGAAGAAAAAACAACTTTCGGATGCATTAATTCCTTTGTTGTTAACATCGCCAAGGAGACTATGTTTTCATCTGCATTTGTTTATTTTGTTGGTTAGCAGGATTACATAAAAGCTACTTAACTGAATTCCATCCAATTTTGTGGAGAGTTGGGTGTAGATCAAGATCAGTGGGTTCATGAACTCATGCATCTTGAAGAAAAAAAAATCTGACATGTTAAGGGAAATTATATTTAATTTAATATTTAGTGTGTGCAATATGGCACAGATTCATGTAAATATCTAGATCTAGTGAATTTAAATGTGTTTTCATAAGAGTGCCATTTATTATTATTTTTTTTTTTCTTATATTTAACTTCACACAGAAAAAAATCAAAAAATAATACAAACAAAAGTATAAAAGACATTAATCACAAAGGACAAAAAAAGATTACTAAAATAATGTATTACCTTTGGGCATTAAATAGAGCAACTGGTGATGATGACTCATCAGAGATGTGACGAGATGACACAACTACAGACGATTGTTTTAGAAGAGGCCACAAGTCAAAAGTTCCATGAGAACAACTAGTTTGATCTTGAACAATGTGTCTTATAATCTGTTAAGTAAATGCAGCTGTCACATGTAAGATGTACAAGTTTCCCTGTGTAATGTGGTGGAGTACAAGAAGCACTAAAGTTGGATTAAATGTAAGCACTCAAATCTGTACTTAATATAATACTTCAGTAAATGTAGTTATTATCTACTGCTGAAGAAAAACTTTATAAGCAACTGTCAAAAAGAATAACGTTTGACGTGATGATAAGATGCTTTCACGAGATCACATGTCAGGCAGAGTTAAATGGGCACCAGGTGGTTCGGTTTAGGATTTACAATTGAACTTCCATAAAGTTGATTTGTAAGAACCAGACTGGAGGGAAATGGTCGAAAGTGAAGCAGCAGTAGCTGCAGAGCAAATACATGTCCCACGATGCAACAGAATTTTCTTCTTATCTGTCATGCCCTTGTCTTTCAGACCCACAATTTGAAATGCATGTTGTTTATATTTTGCATAGATTATCCAAGCTCAAGCTGAGGTAACCCTGATGACATCACTATGACATCATCAGCTTTATTTTCTCAGACTGAGCCACAGAAGACATTATACATCAGAGAAGACAGTAAACAGATTTTTATGTGTAACATTGGTTAATTGCACCTTTAAACCAAAATATTTAAAGTAGTAGACATCCCAAGGCAGTTTGTACTTTGTAGTGTACGTGGTTGTCAGGACAACAGGTGTTAAAAAAGACATAGCAATGTTCTTGATCATGTTGAAGGACAATCTTATATACACTGCCATTATCACTGTTCTCCAGCTGTAGTACAATGGACCTTCATTGTGTGTGTGTGTGTGTGTGTGTGCGTGTGACCTACACTGGAGATTCTGAGCCGCTGAGCAGCGCACAGCAGAATGCAGTGCTGTGTCAATCTCAATGACTTTCCTTTGTAATCCAATGAAAGGGAAGCACTCTATCAAGGAGAAAATGAAAGACGAATATGAGACAAAAATGGTGGAATTGTGGAAAGGGTCTTGAGGATAACAGGGTTGACAAAGGGGGCATCCATTTGAGAATAGGCCCTGTTATTTTTTATTAATGTCTCAAGAGGACAGATCGGTTGGATGTGGAATGGGCTGGGGGATTGGTGGGGGGGACACACAGGGAGGCTTCATGCACGTTTCTCTTTCCATCACTCTGTCATGCTCGTTTCATGGCAGACTGAGACTCAGACCCATCAGCGCATTATCATTCAAGTATAGCTGCTGTCTGAATCAAGGACATGGGCATTATCATGAGAATGAATTGCGGGCTGACATCAGTGAAACACAGATATCTTCCAACCGCCACTTTGAGACCTTTCTCAGTGTGAAAGAAACGTGTGTGTTGAGGTTTTGCATTTTCACACTGTTTCAGCACTGAAAATGGAAATACTTGTCCTATATGACATTAGTGGAGGTCACCAAAGTTATTTAAATATATGTGCCTGTAATATAATGTATCCTGTATTAAGATGGATGCAGCTGTAGTGATGCTGAAGCTATTTTCCAACACTTTGCTGCAGAGAGGCGGTGTGGTGTATGAAATGTGGTATATGGGGCACACTGGTATTCCAGCTCTGTGCGTGGGAAATGCTTTTTCTCTTTCAAGCAGTTTCACTCCGAGAGAAGGCACCCCAGCGCTATTAGACATGTAAATGTAAATTGAGGGTAGGTGGTTATGCTTTCCTGCCTCATGCTGAACAAACTCCAGATTAGAAGACCAGTGCCACCTAGTGGTAGGATTCAGGGCAAACATGTGCATATCAGCATTCAGTTGATTAAAACTCTGTTGATGCATCATTATCTCGTTATCAAAGCAGTGTGTATAAATCTACACTGTGCATTAGTATTAAACAATATGTTAATCTGCAGCAGAGTATAATAATACAGTGTGTACATCATAGTCACTTTAAATGATGATTAAGAGCCTTAAAGATGTGTCGAGCAGCCGGCCCTTCTACTGTGGGTTGTTTTCTAAAAACAGCTTAGGTAATAGGAGACAGAACAGGTAAGCAATAATGTTTGGGGTCAGTGCGTTGTTGTGTGGGTGTTTAAGATCCCGCTCTTACTCTGCCTTCATCTCTGCGTGAAACAAATGGCCTGGTGTTGGTTCATGATGCTCCAGATTTGTGAACTCAGGAAACCACTGAGCCATTCACTGTTCATCAGAGTAATTATGTTTTGTTGTGCCCACAAGAGTGACTCACAGACAAACAGCTGCACGTGTTGTTGCAAAAATTCAGGCACACACACACACGCACGCACACATACAAAAACAGGCGTGTACATCTGTGCTCCATCCGAACTGTATCAGGTCAAAGTTTAAAGCCATTAGCAAGCTGAAAGTGCTCATGGAAATTAAAGGCAAGAGTGGAAGAAATTACACAAAACTTCATACTTAATCACTGCTGTTTAGAGCTCAGACTTAATATCATAAAAAAAGATATAGATATAAATAAAGGTTTGGTCAAAGGTAAAATAAGGACTACAGTTCAGATCCTGAGTAGCACTCCGTAAAAGTCATACCTCCGCCAAAGCCTGACCGTCCCCTTAAATTCAAAGAAGCCTTATAGTTAAGGCCACATTATAGTAGTTAGCATAGGCTGGCTGCAGTATAGGTCATAAACCACACCTCATCCGTGTTAATAGACAGAACATGGTCTAAACTGAAATGTCAAAGTACACATCTGATGTTGGTTGGATGCAATACCCACCTCCTATTTAGCCATTCTGCTTTTTATACACATATACATTTATATTTATATTACATTTAATTTATACATTTTATTACACTGATGTTGGTTTGTATTGATTTTCCGCTACATTTTGGTTATTTGATGCTATAAAAGTTGGGTGAAATGTCACGATTTGACAGCTGAGACTGACTTGCGATTGGTCGAGTGTGCGTTATCAGCAGGACATTGATACCACAGCTTCATCCTCCGATCACTACAACACAGACTCTGACTCCACATGCACAAGATGGCAGCGTTCTTATTTGGGACATTTTAGCTTCATTTCTGGATAGAAGGAGGAATAGGGGACATGTTGCTCATCTTTATATACAGTCTATCGCAGTTACATATGTGTAGTCCTATTTGTTAAATAAATTGCATTTGTACCGCTCAAAGATATCAATCCCCTAAATATGCCATATGTTTTCCACATTATTCCCTGGGAAATTGGTGGAGGTGTCCAAAAAAAAGTTGAAATGTTTAAGAAAAAAAAGTCCTGGACCAACCCCTTTGTTCACATCCATGAAAAAATGTAATTAATGACAAACACACAAAGGGACAGGGGAGAAAACATAACCTCCTTGTTGAAGGTAATACAGCAGGAGCTACATATTATATATATGTTATATACTGCAAGGTATTAATACTAAAGTGTCTGAGAAAAGAACTCAAACACAAATCCTTTCACAAAGTGAGGCGGGCACTCAAAGAAAACAAGAGAAAAAGACCATTTTGCAAAGAGACGTTTCATAAATTATACATGACAGGTTATTTCCCTTTATATTTTAACAACTTGGTTGACACTTCACAAGGTACAGCCACAATGAGTTGGTTCACTGGCTGGTGACAAAAAAAGGCTTCGCTTCTCGTGTGCAAATGTGTCTGATGATTACATTTCCAACTACTGAACAATGTTCAGTAAAGTGCATCTCTTCAATAGCACAGAAAATGTTTGTCAGCAAAAGCCTAATAAACGGAAAGCAGCAAATTAGAAAATAAAACTTGATCTGATCAGCTGAGAAATTAAAGGTGCAAATGCATCACTCAGCACAGACGTCTCTGCTGTGAGCCAGGGCCCAGCCTCTGCTTGTTGCTGAAATGAATATCCTAAATGAGGAATTGATTGACCATTATGAGGAACTAGCACTCTTAATTTGCTTGTAGAAATGTGTCAGGAAATACATTTGCATATATATTACAAAAGCATCAAGATATAAGCTTGGGCGGAATTCAAACCAGTTTAGTTACAAGATTGAATTACGCAGTAATTGAATTCATCACTTATTTTCTGAATACAAACGAGATTGAATTGTCAGTGGCCAAAACGTTTATGCAAGAGCCGATTGTTGACGTATTTTCTTAGAAATAGCAAATTCCTTATTATAGACGATGTCATAGCCATATGTATTTTTTTTATCAAGGAGATGAGAGCAGGACCTGAGCATTTGTGATTCACTAGTTTTGACAGAAACTATGTCTCCTCCTCCTCCATGTTTCTTATCATACCGTGCACTGTATTGTTCAGCTGATGATGAATGACCAAGGCTCTGGAAGCCAAAATGAGCTCTCGCTGAGACCACACGAGTGCCACACACTTCCAACAGCTCTCCAGAAAGATTCATTACAGTAATTAAAGTTCTTTTTTCAAGCATTTATTCCGCAGAAGTCACTCCCCGTGATCGTCCCGCACTCTCATCAGAAACAACACTCAGCCGTAGTTGCGCTGGCGTTAGAAGTGGGTGGCGAGACTTGGTTTTCTATTTTTATCGAGGTGGACATCACCAGCTTGCACAATCAACTCCAACAGATTGTACTCGAAGATACAAATTGCTTAATTTAAGCATGAAAAGGATGACAAACACAACACACTGCATTTATCAAAGCTGTTTACACAAGACACAAATCACAGCTGCTGGATCCACTTGAAAAATTGCTTTGTTATAGCTACAATTCATCATTGACATGTTATATCTAATGAAAAACACATTTTTCGGATGGTAGTTAAGATACATCCAGAATATCAATTACCATCACTGAGCGGAGTTATCGGAGATCTAATGTCTGTGCTGCACAAACTCAAGCATTATAGCTAAAGGCACAAATTCGCCACGGATTAAAATCTAAACTTTGAAGGAACAAAAGTTTTGAGAGACAGCTGTCTTGCACTTGTGTCCCTCTCCAGCTGGAAGTCTGTTTGATTGGCCATGTTCTGTATTTGCTTAGACAGGTAAGTGATGAACAGAAGAACCTGGAGAAACAAAGGCAGATGGATGCAGAGCATGAGGGGTCAGTGAATCGTTTGACTGGTTTCACAAATCGCCCTACAAGATTTTGGAGCCTCATTCAAATATAAAGATGGATAACATGACAGCTCCACCTGGTGGAAGGCTGCAGTATAGATCATAAATCCCACCACCTCCATGTTAGTTGATGGGACATGGACCAATTTAATTTAAAGTCAATACATGTGAAATACATTTTTCTCAAAGATGAATTCTGTCATTCAGCTTTTACCTCACTAATGTTTGTCCCTGTGTTGATTTTTCTATTAAGTTTTGTTGTAATTATTTGATGTGTTGAAAACATGAAGAAGCAACATGATTGACAGCTGAGGCTCACCAGACTGGACTGGCCAACCATGTTTATCAGCGGGACCTTTCTGCCATGGTCATCCCCTGATTACTACAGCACAGACCGGCTCCAAATGTGCAAGATGGCAGCATTCATATCTGGTACATTTTACATTCAATTGTGGATAGTGGGAGGAAGTGGAGACTCGTCCATCTTGAATGGAGAAACAAATGCAGTTCACCCCCCGAGTCTGTGCAATAGCGATCAGGGGATGGAGCTGTGGTAGCAAGGTCAAGTTGATACATCCACTTGTCAAATCGTGAGTCTCATCCGTCAATCAAGACGGGCTGTTAATAACCATTTTAAACTAAGTACCAGAAAAATGTGCACTTCAACATATATAAGCTTGATAAGAACTATATTACAGAAACCACCTTAAAGAAAAATATACTTGACTTATGATTTTACTATTTAGTTGGGTCCTGGTCCCATTCACTGACATGGAGGAGGTGGGATTTATGACCTATACTGCAGCCAGCAACCAGGTGGCGATCAGGATGCTTTAATGGGTATAACCAAATAGAAGAAGCATTTTAACTTTATCTGTAACTATATCTATATACCTGTAGCTCTTCTTCTGTGTGTTGATAGTAAAATTAGAGCTTGTACAAGAACCGGGTTTGTTGTCTTTACCCCTTTTCATTGTTTTTAGAACTGAAACTAAGTTTCTGGTGAAAACACACAACAGTTTTCCATCATTCATAATTCACAGCAGTCAGTTTCACTAGCCTGTAGATCAGACTGATGTGCTGATTCTTTCGATGCATCCATTCCCCCATGTCATTTTCAGTTGACATGGTGATAGCTGTTGCCAGGAGCAGGAGCATTTTTCACAACGATTGGAGAAAGTCTAGAGTTTAAAGGTCAATCCTCATATTCAGCGTTTCTGACATCTGTCACTCACTCATCTCACGAAGCAGATATGCTTCTATTTTATCAGATGTATCAGTTCATCCTGACACTCAGATACCAGCCCATGTCTTGTTTGCTTTCCAAGTGTCATTTTTTTCTCCACAGCCACCTGTTTAAATCATAGAAACCTCAGCCCTCAGCCCTGTATTGACCCAAAAAAAAGATTGTCCCGGGTTGTGTAAATACTCTATGAGGAGACTGTCCTCTGGATAACATTAGTCTTTTGTTCAAATGCTGAAAACCACATTTGTTTGCGCTTTCTTGGAAAGTGACCTTTTGAGGATAATGATCTCTTTAAGAAACCAGCAACTGTGGATTACTGAGATGTGTTTACACTTGGAAACAAAGGCAGCAGCGGCATGACCACAAATATCTCAAGTAGGAGGTCAGGGTTGACGGTTTGGTCAACAATGCGTGTGATTTTGATTAGAATGGACTTTCCACAACAGATTTTCTTAACCAGGAATGCATTTTTACCACTAACCTTTAGTCGTCAAAACTTAAGAGATCAGACAACACTCTGTTTTTCTAAAGGTCTTATGCTGTGGGTCGTTATGGAAGACACTGATGATCAATTAGATAATCGATTCAAACATCAGAAAACTTTTAAAACCCAGAACATACAGCGACATAGCTCAAGAAAGAAAAGGTACTGTGACAAACTTGTGCACATACAAACAAAACTGAATGATCCAGGATTTAATAAGTGGCTTGACACCATGACAAGCCCGATGTGATCATTTTCTCATTATGGCAGCGTTAAGTGCCATTAACCACACAGAATGCTACTCGCACAGTGTACAGTAACCATAACATTTTCTGGAGGCCATTTCAAATCAGAGATGATGGTTTAATCAGAGGGGAGTTTAGCCCGCTGCTCCCCGTTTGTCTTCAACCTGATCTTCACGGTACATAAATTCTCTATCCACACCGGGCACGCTCAGGAGGCGATTATTAAACTATGTGAGAGGTCTCGGTTTCTTTTACATTTGTCCTTGAGGAGTTTTTTTTTCTCCGCAGGTTTTAAAACGCCAGCCCACACATGCGGGAACCCCCAGAGCCAGAGTCCATAAGAATTTACATGCTGGGCTTAGGCGACTGTACGGACACTGATGAAAAGAGACTGAAGGTCGAATGAGAACTGTGCCGCAGTGAATCTGCTTTAAGGGCTGAGTTGCCAGATACTTCCAAACATTTCAACCAACAGTGAGATCTAGAGTCTGTAACGGCACCAATTTGCGGTCAGAGCAGGCTGGAGCTCCTCTGTCTGATAATTAGTTCATCCATTGGGACTGGAGATAAGGGCTGCGGGGGGAAAGAGTATCTGGCTCCAAGTGTATAGGAAAACCTATTAAGGATTATAATTAATACATCGCACTGCACAATTTTGTCCCACAATTCATGCGCTTGTATTTCACAGTCCCAAAAAAATCCACATCTTCCCTTTAGCTTCACTAAGAGAAGCGTATCACGAGGTCCACTCAATTTGAAAACCGACAGCTGTTTGCCACAGTTAACTTTCTTGTTTATCTGAGCTTTCTTGAGAGTTTACTACCATCCTCTGCTCGAGTGAGATTTCATACAACACTGTCTGTTTTCAAAACAAAAGCTTATGAAATTGGCAAGACGATCAAAGAATGAAGTCTGTGATTTGGAGAGTGTTGTGTATGCTTCAGAGATTTCTGCACAAGTCTCCTCATTTCCCTGGAAGCAACATTAAATCCTATTCAGCCAGGCCAGCCATATTTTTGGGATTTAAGTCCAAACAGGAATTTGGAAAGAGCCCAGTTGTAACCCTCATCAGGATTCGTTGGTTCAGTGCCAGATGTTTTTTTAAAGGTGCACATTGATAATCTTCTCATCATCGTCTTTGCAAGTGACGCCTTTTTTTAGCAGCGAGTGTTATGGGCCTCAGGTAGAAATCTACAGGCCTGACGCAGCACAATTTGTTGCAGAAAATATTTGACACCTGGAAGGACTCCGAATCTCTCAGACCTCCGTTGGCTCAGCTATAAATTGCTTTTTGTGAGACACGACCCAAGCTCCATTACCCTCGGTGGAAAACCATCTCATGGAAGGAGTTGTCACCTCGAGGCAGATCTCTTCCCACGACTGACTGACAGCGCTCCCTCCCTCTGCTCGTCTCTCTGTTCCTCCCTCTCCCTCTTCTCCCATCACTCTAACCCCTTGCTCTCCAGTCTGTTTGGATCAAACTGCTCCTACAAGCAACTCTGATTCTCGATCAATTTTAGGAGCGGCACCTCTCACTGCTGTCTGTCAGTCGCCCGTCTGTCTGTCTGTCAGTCTACAGAGCAACAGATGCTGGAGCAAGTAGGAGATGAATTCATCAGGGACACGAGCAGCGAGCGATCACCATTTACATATAAGTCTGAATAACACTTTAGGACCACTGCCATCTCTACTCCCCCTCAGAAACTATTTTGAGAACACTGTATATCCAACTTGTTCGTATGCTGGAAAAAAAACCCACCTAGAAAGCAAAGCACAGAATACCAGTGTTCATTTAATGAGGATCTTACGCGTGGTAAGTTACAGCAGAGCCCAGCTCTGACTGCCCAGTGATCACATCTCTCCTGCAGCATGATTGGATGCCATGTGAGCAGCACACTTGCCCCTGATGCATTAGACAGGTCTGTTCATGCTGACCAATTATACCAGATCGCCTGCTGGAATCACCCAGGCAGCAATGCCAAACACACAAACAAACTCTGGAAAACCAACTCTAAGAAGAACTGAGAATTATTTAAACACACTGTGGTGGTCAAGTTGTGCGTGCATATACGAATGATTAATGCGCAAAGCAAAAACAATGTGTACTTTCATTGTGCTGCAACTAATGATTATTTTATTATAAATTAATCCCCAATTATTTTTGTCAACAGGATTAATTAATAGCTTCGTCTATGAAATGTCAAACAGGAGACAAACAAAAGCAACATCCTGTGCTCCCATGCTTGTCCAAAACAACATCTTCTAATGTCTCTTGTTCGTCTCTGCAGTTTGAAGCCCAAACATGTATACTTTAAAACAATAGAAAACAGAAACCTTCATGATCACAGGGAAATCTTGGGTCGGGCATCAGGCATCAGCAAGTACATCAATGTATGTAGATATCCAATACCACGTCTTTTAAGTATATTCATTTCACCCACATAAAACTGTAATTTTCTTTTCCTGAATATCATTTCTTCTTCGCTGCTTCAAAGAAATTTCTGGTACTGTAGGATTAGCCAGAGCTAGCTAACATGTCAGCGTTTTGTCGATACTTTCACACTGGTCCATGGGGGGGTGAATCGCATGTAAGACAGTTCCAAGGTGTAGTCAGTACTCGGTATTGGCCAATACACAAAATTCAGGTATCAGAATTGAGGTCTGGAAGGAACATCTCTAGTTCATAAAACATTCATTATCTTAATTATTGTATTTTAGCATCCTTAATCAGGACTAAAAGCAAAATACAGCTGAGGCTGATGGGAATTGATTTATGTATAATGTCATAAACACACAAGAATAAAAGTCAGGGCATCATTAATTATGTCAGATGACAGGTTTGTAAAGCGATAACAATTCACCCTGAGAATCCCAGGAATATCTGTGCCAATGTTTGCACCAATGTATCTGGTGCATGCTGTGGTATTTCACTGCCTTTGACCTGCTGGTGACCCTAAGTCACCATATCACAGGATTCATTATATGTCATCCTCTGAAACCAGTGAACATCTGTACAACATATCACAGCCAATAATCCATCTCCAATAGGTTTTAAAGATATTCTACTTAAAACCACTAATGTGATCCCCAAGGTGAGGTTCAAGGACAGGTGTGTGCCAATAACAATCCATCCAATAAAGATATTAAATGTTGAAATGCAGATGAAATAAGTAAAGTGAATTAGAACAAGTTGCTGCAGTTTGTGTTATGGATTAGCCTCTCCACCTGTAGTACACACCTGCTCACGCAAGACGTGAACATGCAAATGCATTAAATCCAGCACCGAATCACACATTTAAACATCTCTGTGCTAATGTAATGGAGGGCATTTTCATATGCTGCTTTTAGGTAATGTCAGAGTAGTTAGCTATTTAATCAACCAGGCTCCGTGTCACATTAATAAAGCCCCAGAGAAGTAAACAAATACGTTTTCCACTCTCATTAGGAATATTTCCGCGCTGGTGGAGCGGGAGGAAGCTGCTTGGTAATGATGTGCAGATCACATGGTAATAAATTAGACAAAACCTAGAATTAACAAACCTTGATATTTCATGAACAGAATATTATGACTTAAGGGTGAATGCATGTCCCAGTCTCATTAGGGCACTTGAGCAAAAGCACATTGGAATGAGTGAGAAAGCCGGAGATAACAGATGAGTAATCACTAGTACAAAAAATAAGTGCTCTCTCTCAGGTTGGTGAAAGGAAACTGTAAAATATAACAAATACAAGGTGTTTTGTGGTTGTCGTCCACATCTGATAACAGCAGGAGAATATAAAATCACAGAGAAAGACGGAGAGGAAAATATGGTCACGTCCCATCCATTTATCAAGTTGATGTGCAGGAGCTGGCGATTTTCAGTTTTTATTGGAGGCTTATAACTACAGGAAGGGGATTATGAAGTGAATCCTTTGTAATTAGGTCCACTGGGTGAGAGTCTTGGAAACAATAAACTTCAGAAGGAGTAAAAGTCAAGTTAATCGGACATGGAGGTAAGGCAGAGGAAGAAAACATGTTTATGTGATGGAGATGAGTATTTCACAACCTCTACTGTTATCCTGTTACAGTAATACCCCAGAGAGTACCAAGCTTATCTTTATAGTATCTTGTAATGGAGAGGGAAATCAGTCCGACCTCTCTAGCTCTGCAGACGCGTAGTCTTGAGTACCTGTCAGACATGAATGAGACGTCTTCCTCACTGTGCTCTGTCTCTAGCTACCTGCACCTCTGTGCCTCCTCTAAAGTCTTCCTCCTGGTCCCTGGCTTTGGCTTGAATATCTTCATTCTGGCCTCCACCGTATCCTGTCTGCTCAGTCGAAAAAGAAAGATAAGGAGCAACGTGGCCATGTTCATCCTCGGAAGCACCGGCTGCAACCTTGTCAACCTCAGCCTGTGGCCCATGACCATTCACTGGCGGCAGCATGGCAGCTGGCTGCTGGGCTCTCAGTTGTGCGAGGTCATGGTGAGTGCCAAACACCTGACGAGCTCCGCTTCCTTCCTCTACGTCTCCTTCATTACCTTCTCCGTTTACCTGACGGTGGTGTGCGGCCGTGGGCACCTGGTCAACAGCAGGGTGTTCCTGGCCCTGCAGCTGCTCTTCCCTTTCCTTCCTGTGGGGGTGAAGGATCTGACCCTGAGGCTCTTAGGCCGCCATGTGGATCACCTGGATCCCGTCAAGCTCACTTGCTTCTCCTTCATCAATGATGAAATCATGAGGGTCCTCTTTCTGGTAAAGACTGCCGTGTTCCTGCCGCTGAGCCTCTACTTCTACGCTCACATTCTACACACTATTGTCCAAAGTGCTAAACTCATGCACAGGAGCCAGAGAGTCAATGTTCACCTGGCAAAGGTGTTCAGCCTCATATCGACCATTACCCTCACGGCACATACACCTGGTAAGTACTTTACAAGCTTTTAGAGATGCTTTGACTCACTGCTCTTACTTAAAGGTCAGATCTGTCAAACAATAACACAACACACTACAACAAGGCTCAAGCAGTTGTTTTTTTACCCGTTTATGTTACAATCAATTGTTCCACTGCAGCTCAGCAAGGTCACGGTGCATGTGAAAGCATAAAGAGGGAACTCTGCTCTGCAAACCTTGTACTGTATGCCGCTAAAAACCTGACAGATGAAAACCTATGTGCAGGTTTACTCGTCATGTACTGCGTTCATGTATAATTTAGATAATGAAACTGACTAGCATAACTGAACCAGGGGCAGGAACCTTTTTTTGCTTTCAAAGGTAATTTAAATTTTAAGAACATCCTTCAAAGAGCATACTTAATTATTAAACAAATATATGGCACTTACCTCTCAGATGCAATGGCTGGAACTGCGTCTCATTGAGGCAAGGTGGCTGATGTCAGATGGTAATGATGATGATTCGCACAGCTTGATTTCCAGGTTTGGGTCAGTTTATTGTCTTTGCATTCCTCAGTTTGGAAAAGAGCTTCTCACAGCAGCAGGTTGCTTCAAATATAGAGATACAAACTTCAGTGACATCTCCTCGGAATTAAAAAAACTCCTCAGCTTTTTAAAGTTTTTAAAGCGCGGGCAGAGGGAGGTTGTAGCTTTGTCAACTCATTGTAATTTGGAGGACAATGATTTCAGGTTGTAGGGTCCACGCTGACCACATTAACAAATGCCTGGTTCTTATTGTTTGCTTCTCAAATCCAGATATCTTTTGTAGGCTCACCAGCATAATGTTTGCATGTCAGAGTTGTTGCAGAGTAGGCAAATTCACATCGTTGCTCCTACTGTTCTTACTACAGCGTGCAAGTCCTCCCTCATATCAAACTCCTGCAGAAGTTTCTGGAGACACATTGGCTCTGGGACAGTTTGTCTTGTAGCAGCTCGGCAGCAGCAACAATGCACCTCCACATATTCGCATTCTGGACGGAGGTTAAGCTTCTTAGCTGTTTAATAGCAAAACACACAACTTGTTGACGTGTTGTGAAAGCAGCGTGTTTGTCCACGAGTGTTTGTCCTTCTAACTCCTCCAGCTGTAAACACACGCAGGTTTTACCTTGTTCATCACTGTGACTGTGTCCAAACAAACACACCGACATGTCCTTTACTTCAACATGCAAGCATCACTCTTCGTCCACATTTCTCAGAAAACGCGACATCCCGCACCTGACTTGTTTTCCTGACAGCTGCCATGTTGGCTATCAGCCAACAAACGTGTTGCGTTTTCTTCACCCTGATCGTGGCCTGACAGGCACACACAGCCAGGGGGGCACCACCACGAAGGAAATGTTAACCCACTGTTTTATTACTGTTCTTTTGTTATCAGATTCATTCATTTATTTATTTATAAACTCATTCATTCATGTACTTCTTATTTATTTGTTCATCCATTTTTTAATTTATACATTGACCGTTTATTGAGAACTGAGAAATGGGCTTGTGGTTTATCAATTGTGGATTCAAAACTGCAGTTTGAGGCATGAGTCATAGCTCTTAGATCTATAAATGCACTTCTATAGACATAAACACAGAATAGATGAATAAAAATCTGTTTTTACTTATGATAATAATTATGATTATACGATGTATAATAACCCTGGGTCAATGTTATTCTTAATTCAACCAGTTCTATTAAAAAGTCCAAGAAAATCGGTATTGTTTGAGAAAGAGTAATATGCATCCCTCATTTAAATTTTAGAAAGTATAGTAATTGTTTATAGTTTTGGAATAAATCAACTCTGGATCAAACTGAATGAAACTTTGAGCTGAATTAACATCAGCCAATAACTGATAATAACTAATAGATAAGTGTTTTTTATGCTTCTGATGTTCACTTTAATGCTTCTTCTATTTTGTAAAGCACATGAATGATCTGTCTAAATGAATGCTCTGTACATTAATGTGCTTTGCCATTTTATTTTAATTATAGAGGATTGAATTTTACTCTTTGGGAAATGTGTTACAAACTGTATATTTGGATCAAGCAATAAATACTAACCATTCTCATGTTCTCTAGGAGCTGTATTTGCACTGATGGAGCACCTGTCTGTGTGTCAGGAGATGGTCAGAGATTTGCTGCTGGACCTGCCTCTGCTCTCCAGCCCTGTAATCCTGCTCTGTATGAATAAAGAGCTGAGGAGCCAGTGTCTGTTACTGCTGCAGCGGAGCCCGGCCAACCACTACATGGGGAAAAAATCTCTCAGCGAGACAGACGAGCAGCACAAGAGTCTGACTATTGGAAAAACAGAAACACTTCATCTCTAATTCATTAGATTGCAACCTTGAATATTTTACACTGCAATATATTTCAGAAACAGACATGAACTGGATTTGAAAAACAGAGATGTTGTTGACTTTCAGTTTGTCACTGAGGTGGATTTCAAGTTAAAAGAGACAAGAAACAAGCAAATAAATACATCAAAGTAAAGTTAACATAAGGTTTTGCTCTGTGGTGTCATTCTGTTTTTGTGCCTGCACATGCACACATGGGTGTGGTTGCTCTGGGTTGAATGTGGGTCAGATTGTAAATTCATCTACTTCAAAGACACAGTGAGTCAAACATCACAGCCCACGTGTCTGGGATCAATATGTCTGAGTTGTACTGTTTCATGTGCAGCAGTACAACATTATCGTTTAGTCATAATTTACATCCACTGCGGTTTGCAGCCTCACAATACAACTGTGAAACTCTGCTCATGCTCGACTAATGGTTGTGCAGTGACATCCAGTGGTGACGTTGTAGATTTCTCTGTATTTAATAGTAAATGTGTTTGATCTTGAATATTCTTTACAAATCCAGTTAGGTGTCTCATCAGTTTGTTTTTCTCTCATTGGTTGTGCATGTCTTCTTGATATCGAGAGTGATGGTAGCAGCATTAACGGTGTGACTTGAAAATCGTATTTGAATTGACAGAAGGTTTAAAGTGAAGTTAAAACCACCTTCAGCCATGTACTTATTTCTAATTTTTAGAAGGGGAGGGTGAGGTGATGGGTGTTCAGCTGCAACATGCAATTTCAACACTAGATATAACAAAATTCTACACACTGTACCTTTAATAAACAGGTAGTGCCCTGCTGCTGAGTACTGCCTAGTGTCAGTAGGTGGAGCTGTCTGCCCACATTTGAAACCTCTACTTCAGTAAATCATGAATGACTGAATAATATTCATTAATCTTCATGATAGATTCAGAGAGAGGGATGCAGCACCGGATAATGAATATACATATTTATGAGCCTCTTCACTCATGACTTAGATAATCTGAGCACATACAAACCACATATTTCCCCCCCACCCCGCAGCCAGTTTGCTTTAATTTCCTGGAAGCTTCTCGGGGTCACCTACAGCATGGAGCTCCCTCTGCATGACCTTTAACCCCGGTAATTTCCCATGGGCCCCTGCTGCACAGAGAAGCATATAGAAAATGGTAATTACCGATGTCTCAGACTACCCACATATTATGTTAACTAGATGAACCACAATTAACATATCACTAAAATACTCAAGTGTTTCTGCAAAGCGGATCTCATGGTGCATTGCAGCATTGCAACGTTTGTTAGCACAAGCAAAACTAATATGATCAGAAGGGACAGTTTGGGTATCAAATCATTTTAAATGTATAGAAATGGAAATGTAGGCAGTATAAGGGATAGTTAGAGAAAGTCATTTAAATAACAATATATGGGTTGTGTCTTGAGAAGCTGTGACAACACACACTATCTAATTACCAGGGGTTTTCTTTTGCTTGTATATAACATGTCCTATTATATATTGATTCATTAACACAAGTGTGGATGTGTCTTCTACGTAGGCCCATCTAGTTCTTAGCAACAGAAATATTTGATGTACTCTCATCTTTTCCTGGGAAGTGAACTCACACAGTCATGGTGCCAACTGATATAACATCACAATAATTATAACCACTACAACAATTTTTATGCAATTATAAAAATAAAAATGTATCCCCTGTAAGGCATTATATAAGATCTTTCCTGGAATCAAAGAATCATTTCAGTCTGCAGCAAGTGTCTTCAGTTGCCTAGCAACTCCAGCCCTTGTGCGCACTAATGCTGTCTGGTTTGTGGAGGTAAATCGGGGGGCAATCTGATTTCAAATTAGGTTGCATGTAGGCGGGGGTCAAACTTTGCTGTTGCGCTCAGACAGCTTTCCCAATCAGTGCTGGATTCTTGTTGTGCTTTTTGTCTTTAAGAAACAAGAAGAGGAATGTAGCTCACAAAGGGAAGCGCGTGCCGCTATTAAGATTAAGAGCATGTAAGTCCAAGGACAACAAATGGGATAGTATCTGGTGATGGGTAAGTAACATTTAGCTGTTGCCCATGTAAACTTAAGCTTACAACTTCTCCCAAACACTGAAATTAACCATGGCTGCCACCTGAGCTGCCAAGTCCCCAGGCAAGCTGTGGCTCCGTTCAAAGCATGGAAATTTGCTTTGTGGATTGCAGCCATGTCCTTACCCGGTGGTATGTATAATTGCAGCGGTGGCTCTTACATTCACATATGAAATGCAAATGCCTATAGCGATTGTTCCTCTTCTCCCAGGTTCCCTGCTTCATGTCCGTTACGCTTCGCTAAGACAATTCCACATTGCCTTCAGCGAATCAGCTCCTCTTCTATTCCTGTGTTCATTAAAGTTTCATGGCAGATTTTACTTTGATAACATATGCATATTGTATGTCATGCTGCTGGATGCAGGTAGCATCACAGGGGCTGAGAAAGTCCACATCCTTTATACTGAGGCTTTGTTAGCTGTCATATCTGTGCAGATGTGTCACTGTAAGTTACGAAACACTTTGACAGCAAAGAAGAGATATTCTATTGCGATGTTAAAACTCATCCATCCAAGCCGTCACATTGTTGTAAAAGATCCAGCATGCATTATCGTGCAGCTATTTGATATTCCATAGGTTGTCATGCTTCCTGTCCTCTTCAGTGGTGACAGGCTTCGTTTCCACAGCACATGCAATCTGTGACATGTCATTTCAGAGTTTTGATAAAGAGAATGAAGTATGAGGAATTCCAGCGTCAGACAGATGGGAAATGCAATTTCCACACTCGACAACCATATGTTCAGCTTTTCCCACATTGATTTCTAATTAAAGAATTTTTATTTAATAGGAAAGGACTATTCTCTGAAACTTGTTGCAGAGAATTTTGACAATGGTACAGACAGTTCAGGGTGTGGTCACCCACCCTTACACACTCTCTCTCTCTCACACACACACACACACACACACACACACACACTCACACACACACACACACACACACACACCTCTAGAGCCTGAGGATGACCACAAAAACATCCTGAACCCTAATGAGAACCTCAATAATAACTACAACATCAGTAGAACCAACATACAAGACCAACATTAAGCGAAATGACACACACTTACAGACACACTCACACACACACACACACACACACACACACACACACACCAAACGTGCACATGCAGTGGTGTTTCACTGACTTCAGGGGATATTGTATTGATGTCCTAAAGACATGCCTCACCTTAACCTTAATGTAAATCTTTAACACATCTTTATATTAAAAATGTAATGATTTATGTTGTGCAGGACAATTTTATCCAAGACCCCCTAATGTGATTTAGATGCAGGTCTCCACAACATGATTAATTACTGGACCACACATGTGGACCACCATAATGGTGTTTGAATGATTTTCAAGCTCGTAAAACTGTAGACTTTTAATTGTAAAGCAAAATTGGAGAAGTATAGAAATAATGTATATCTCCTCTTAGATTAGAATCAGACTAGAAGCTTTATTGTCATTGAGCAAAATACTTCAATACAGCACCTAAACATTTTTATGAAAGATCAAATGTTAAACAATGAGATCAAATATACTGATGTGTACCAGGACATCTGAGGAGAGGCCTGACAGTCATTTGATGCTGTTGAATTCAATGGGAAAAAAGTCCCAGCATTTATCTCTCTCCCTTTTTTCTCCTCCCTCTCTCTCACTCTCCCTTTTTTTCCCCTGAAGCTTTCTGATGCATTTGCGCTACTCTCTTCTTGCCCCGAAAAATCACTTTGTCACATAGCGACGCATCATTTCACATGCTAAATTTTTAAAAACTGGAACTGGAAATCCTTTCTCAGCATGCAATATCCATTAGGGGGAAAATTATTCATATGATTCTCCTACATTATTTATCACTTAATGAAGAGGAATGTGTGCCCCTCACGCTTTCACCTTTGTCACCCGCCAATACTTACCTCTCAGGATTTCAGGTGGGTCTTTACGGGATCCCACTGTGCCTTCACTAGATAATCTGGAGTGAGAAACGACTTTTGATCACATAGTAATGGGATTTAAAGTGCCCTCATTCCTCCATCACCTCTGGAAGATTCACTTCATAGAGGTCCCATAAATCTCCTCCCCAAAGGTTGTTGGGGTCTGCGTTGCTGCCTTCTACTACACATTTTCTTTATTGTGAGATTGTGAGGACAGTTTTCTGGTCTTTAGGGCAGACACACATGAATAACTAATACTGGACCCAAAACTTACACTCACCCTCTTTCCTCTCTAGCTCTGTGTTGCTGCACCATCCCTCACTGATGCACTGCAGACCGCCAGCTTGAGGAGTTGAGATATAATATAAAAACACAGGCAGAAATGTAATTTGGAAAGACAGAAAAATATCTTAGAGCACCATTGAATGCATTTATTCTGGAGACAATCATAGCCGCTGAAAATAACTGCAAAGCATCAAGCAGATCTGCCTGTGTCAAATACAAACTGTCATAGGATATTACGGTCAAGGTTGGTTCGGCTGTGTATTGGGTTAGGGAGCTTTTTTGTTGTTTTTGCCGTGCATGGGGAGCAGATGGAGTCTTTGCAGGTGGGAGAGTCGGGCTTCTGTTCTGGGTGGAGGTGGGGAGAGGAGGATGTCTGCTGCTTATGTCCCAGTCTCTCTGGGGTTCCTAATATCACAGTATTGAGGGTGATAAATGGACCTGCAAAGGCGACACTAACCAAGTGCATGGTTCAATGACTCGGTCATTTATTCTTCTTTTCTTCTTGTGCACATTCAGATGAAATAGAAAATATTAGGGCTCCTCATCACACTGGAGCTTACAGAGTGTGTGCCTGTGGACAGGAAATAGACGTATGTGAATCTTGCGTAAGTGAAATTTTACAGATGCAAACAGTGCCTGTGTGTGTTTATAATGCATTACAGTAAATGCAATCAGGTTTGACTGCTCCCTGCACATACGCTCACATGTTTGCAAATTGAGGTAAATACCAGAGACATTGTAAACGTGCAGACGCTGACCTTTCACCACAAATAAAGCATGCCACTGATGCTGCCGGCTCTCTACCCCACAGCTCATGGGTCACAAAGAACATTTATATCTGTATACACACACATGGTGAAGCACTAATGCTTTTGGCTGCAGCTTGTGGTTAAACAAACAAAGGGAAGATGGATATTTTCAACCAGGTTGAACTTGAACATTTTTGCCAGAATATTATTCAATATTTTCTGGTGTGGTCTGCAGACCCTTACGTTTGTTTACCCGTCTGCCCTTGTGGTTCTTCCTCACTTACCTGAATAATTGACATGCTCTTCTCCTTTGATATGTACTTTAATACCTTTTTCCCCAACCTTGTAATAGTCTGCTCTCCGTGCTCCTCTCCTGCTGAGTGTAGAGTGCACCTGAGCACAGTCACTGATTTTATAGTGACAGCCTCTTTGATTAATATTTACAATCCATTTTTTTATTATTGCAATTCTCGGAAAGAAAAGTAAATGCAAACAAAACTAGTTTTATGCCTAGTGTGATGATACTAATTCACAAAAACAACAGAGGATGAGAGCCTGCATGCCTCTTAATTTCTTCTTGTACCTGGTGCATTGCGTTGTTGTCAGTACAAAGGCTTTTTTATGTGCTGGTTTTGTGGGATGTTGTTAAACTACATACTGCACAACTACAGCTCATAACATTTAGTGTATTGTTGACAAAAGTTATTGCCTGCTTACCCAGAGCCTCATTTACGCTCCAGGCAAGAAACATTCTTGCAAAGTGAGAAATTGTCTTTGAAAAACATTTGCTGTTTTTAAAAAAAAATAGAATTGCTTGACATACACTCTGAAGAGATTCAAAACTATTTCAAATAAAGTGTAGCCTTTGAAATATTTACATTTCTCTCATTTATAATCACATTAGGATTTCCAGTGCCTCTCTGTCTAAGATTCAATTATTATCTCACAGCAGGATTATTCACTATTACACTCCATCTATACACGCAAACAGAAGTATACTTGTGTTGTTGTTTTTTTGTGCTGCTAATTGCGTCTAACTGCTCAAAGGACAATAACTGGCTTTTTAGAGAGCTGCCTTTAAATAAACAGAGTAGTTAATGTGACAGACCAATAAAGAAAAAGTAGCATTCTTCAGCTTTCTCCTCCACCTGTGAAACCTTGCTTACGCATCTGCTGGCAGCACTGACAGGAGGAACGCTGAATGCTAATTATTTCCCCCTGTGGACGGGAGGGGCAGCAGCAGTTGTCATTACTAGCAGTGATAAAGGGGGGAAAGATGGAGGGCCGCACAGGGGATATGACGCTGTAATTTGTCCTTTTTCATAAGAGGAAAGTGCAGAATCCATTCTGAAGGGTTCATCTCTGTGAAACGTATGATTAAGCTTTACAATAAGTCCTTGCGCAGCAGAACGAGGTCTACATTTAAGTCTGGACAGCAGCAAATGTTGCCTATTCACTCTCGTTATCGTGTGTTGAAATAAGGAATGTGATGCATTTAAAGAAAACACGCACACACATCATACACTGAAGGAAACCCCCACAAGAAACAAGAACAACAACTCTCAGCAAAATTTTGGGGAAGTATGATAAAAGAAGAAAAAAAAATGTTCTCCACTGGCATCTTTTTCTGCTTATTACAACTCAATGAAGACAATTTTACACAAAAGTGATTATGCATCCAGGCTAGGAAATGTGAAATTGGAGCACCAATGGGACACAGATTCATAAACAGGCAGTGAAAAGTGATATTCTGTTGAAATGCAAATTCTTTGAGGGTTTTGTTCCAGAGGCATGCAGGGTGAAATTGGCCTTTAAACACATTGGCATACTAATGTCTTGAGGTGCCTCCACCTTCAGCCTGTTCAAAATAAGCATGGCAGTATAATTGACTCGTAGTTCACATTGGTAAAGCATACATTTGCATCAGATAGAATTAGAAATTTTTCTGTTTTAAGGCGAGTGTGTGTGGTGTGTGGTTCTGCAGGTACGGAGACAAAAGAGAGACTTTATGCATTTTTTGTGCAGCGTTGAGGATGGAAATAAGTTTGCTTTGAAAATCTGAGTATGATGTCACTGACCCCAGCAAGCTTCAACAGGTTAGTCTGCTTCACCTGCAGCTTTGATTTCCTACGAGTGCCACTTTTCCCCTTCCTTTCTTTTTTTTTCCTTTTGCAATGACAAATTATGCCACGTATTGAGATACCATCCACTAACATGGTGGAGGCTGGATTTAAAACTTCTACTGCAGCCAGCCACCAGAAGGTGATCAAGACACTTTGGTTTCACTTATGGGGAGCTGTCATGTCGTACATATTTACATACAGTTTATGACACCAACCAGCTAGATGTTTTGCTGACACTCCCACTGTTTTGATTATTGTTCTCATATGTACCATTAGAGCAACTAAAGCAGTTTAAATCAATTGTTACTTACACTTCATTCTGAAAAGATGTAGTGATCTGCTGCATTGTGCGAGGCACTTTCTCCCTATGCTTCTATAATAGCTCTAACAAACATATTATTATCATTGTTGGTGGAATTGTGGAAACGCTGAAAGAGCCCAGCAGCCAGTGAGCTCTATCACAGCTCCACATCTTCCTCCTGACACCAGGAGCTACTTATACAACAGCATTTATCTTGAAAAGGTGGATTTTAATCAATTGCGCGTCATACAGTATGGGGTCCATGTTGTAGTGTGCAGGCACGAGAGGAATATTTGTCTCAGTGAGTCAGCTCTATGATTGGCATTCAGTTGAACTCCCTGCAGGATCTCAAGCAATAAATATGGAAATCTGTGCATGAGAGCCAAGCTCTTGTCTGGCTGTTTTTTTGCCTATTGAACAGTTTAGTCGAGTATCACTTTAGCATAAACAGACTGATAGCAAACAGTATGATAGAAGCTTTCTCAACCGCCAAAAAAAATTACTTCAACATGATCACTCACACTTTACAAATAAGAATTAAACATTTCCAATTTGCACAGTCCTGGTTATCTCCATTACTTTGTTTTTCAGTAATTATTCATAAGAGATATTATAATGGGTGGAGGAGACAGTGAAATCATCTGTGCACAATAGATTTTTCATGTTGGATTTAGACTTGTTAAAGGAAAGACCAGCAGAGCCCCGAGCACTTGGCATAAAAATATCCCTGAATTCCCTCTCCCACCCTGCGCACACATGCTGTGACTAACCCTTTAATGTAATAATGCCGCTAAGATTATTGTACAGAAAAGTGTGTCCTACTAAATATAGTATGGTAGTCAGCAAACATGAGTGAAAGGAGTTTAGAGTGTACAACAACAACCTGATTTCCTTGACTTATTGGGGTCCTGCAGAGATCTGATTGTGGAAGAAACCCAGGAAAGTGCCTGATGCGGGCCATGTAATCATCCTCTGCTTAAGACCTAATCACTGTGAGAAATACTTTATATGTGCTCAGAAAAAGCACTTCAATCAAGCTGGAAATGGATGTTTACTAGGAGAAATGACGAAAGGGAATGTACAATTTAAAGGGGGATGAATGTGAGTTGACTGTGGAAACGAACTGTGAGTAAAACCATGAAAGTGTTACAACACCATCAAGCCTCCTAATGTCTGAAGACTTCAAAAGCTGAAGTTTCTAACATGCAAAACGTCGGAAAACGATCATCTCTGCCTCGGATTTTATTCACGGAACCGATTTTACTCTTCTTTTCAATCTCACTATCTTAAAGCTAATTAGCGGTTTGCCACTGCTGTTCCACCATATTTTTAATTATGCACCCATCCCACTGGATCCTCAACATTTTGAAAAAGTGACTGAGTGTGTGTATGTGTGTTTACGCTGGACTGTTCGACGTCCACTGAGACAATCTCGCATTTACAACTTTCAATCACATTTTCAAGCCTTAGATATGGACATGGAAATCATACATTTTAATAGTTGAACATATACATACAACCATTAAAATATATTAAAAATATATGTATATATTATTGAATGATTTTTTTTTTTCTGTGTATTTGTCTCAGTGGACGTCAAACAGTCCAGCCATATATATATTTATATATATATATATTTTACACACAAACACAAATTGATTAAATATACGATGTGGCTTCATTTCTATGGATTCACATGCCATGGTTACATTTGCTCCCTCTCCACTTTATATTCTAATAATCCGTCTGCAGAGGTTGAAGGGCATGAAAGGTGCTGAGTAAGTTGGTCGAGCTCTGGCAGAGATTACTGTGCAGCCTCTGGGCCAAAGCCACAATAAGAGAAATAAACAGGCTTCAAATTACTCAAAAATGAAGCAGGAAGTATTTTAGGGTGATCATATGAGCGCTGTGCAGCGCTCGGCACCGGACATCTGCTACAGACAGAGCTGACAGAAGCACTCAGTTCATCCAAGCGTGAACAACAGAGGAGAACAGGAGATCCTGATTAATCTGTAATAGGTTCAGCTTAAAAACATGATGTCTATTCAAACTGTCAACAAGACTCACATTTCTCTGGGGGTGGATCTCATGTTATAATGTTGTGCATTTTTTAATCCAGTAAAAAAAGAAAGATTTTGTATGATCATATTTACAAGTGTTTTTTGGGTGTTTTTTTATTCGCTGACTAAGTATTTATAACATATAATCCTTGTAAACCCTGTATCAATATATATGCTAAATAGTTACACGTGCCATGTGTTTGTGAATTGAAATCTGGCATAAAAATGTTGGGTCAAACAGCAGGATTCAAGAATCACATCATGAATATTACTAGCTGGTGTCAGACTTAATTTTTAAATCCACATTTCACCATCCAGAATATTTGATTTTGTTTCATTTCCTTTATTAATATTATACAAGAATCATATGTATATGACAAATATACTGGTGCACATTATATGCCACTGAGGTTTGGCCAGGCAGGACCGTATAAATATTACACTAAGATGTGGAGGAATGATGAAAATGTGGTCCAGGGTCCATTTATAAAGAGAAAGTCATGGTTTAAAGATTTCTGTGCCACAGGCTCTCACAGGCCTTTCTCGTCTCTTGTTTTTGTGTGTGACTGTTATCTGATCATTTCGTCTGTGATCAAACAAATCACGTGTGTTGATGGAAGAAGGCACTGTGACTGTGACTGTACAATGCTGAGGAACTTGTGCGCTGGAGGGGCTCCACTGTGCTCTTAAAATAAACCATAGGCTACAAGCGACAATAACTCAACATATCATGCAGTAAAGAAGTCCCAGGAGGATGGTGTTTTTCAGCTTTTAAAAGTGTCTATAAAGTGTAAATGTGTTAGTCTAGGAACTCTGGAGATCCCAAATATATAACTTCATTTTTGAGATCAAATTTTTCCGTGTTCTTTGAGAGCACCTGGCCTCACAACAGCAAGAGCCAGGCCTGTATCTGTGATCAGCAGCAATTTGAAGCTCTATTATCCAGCTCATTATGAGGCCACTTATCAAACATATTAATCATTTCACACAAGATATTGATTTTAATGATTTTATTACGAGCTGAAGTAAATTGTGAGAGTCTGGGGAAAGGGGAGTTTTGCAGAAGTGAATTTATTATATTGTAATTTTTTTTCACCAGAGTGGCTGTAAAAGCCATTTCCAAATCACTGTGTATGGAAATTGATACATTTATAAGTCTCATCAAGGCAAGCATGTCAGTATTAACTTCTCAAATAAATGTCACAAATGTGGAGTGAGGACCAAACTGTGCTGAGTTACACACACACACACACACACACACACACACACACACACACACACACACACACACACACATACGCATACACGTGGCAGATGGATGTTTCACAGTAAATGGTTGCCACAGGCGTCACAAGACACAAGCACAAGACCGATCTACAAATAATAAAAACTCTATTACTTCTATTCACAGGTTAAACTAACTCGGAACAAGCCTATCATTACAAAATACAAGTGCTCCCTAAATGTCAATCTATAGGAAAAAGCCTGTTTTGAAACCAATATGTTCACTGGGATAAGAAAAAAAAAGACGTGACAAGAAGCCCCGCAGTGGGAAGAGCTGTGTAAGAGAGAGCATTGTAATCAATTTGCTTTCCATGATAATTCATCAGGATGTAATAAATGTCAGAGGAACAGGCCCAGTCTTACTATAAAACATGCTTCTAACAAACCACAGCCTGTTAAGCCGGCAGGATGTTTTCTCAGCAGTGCTTATTTCACTGTAGCTGCTCCACCACTGTGTCATATGAGGTGACTTTCTGAAGAGACCAACTTGTTCTAGACAGCAGAGGACTGTGTTGCCCTAATGATTGTCTGTAATAAAACGAAAAAAGGGTGGGGGGCATAATCAGGCCACAGTGTTTTGATCAAGTAGATGCTTTTCTGTGTTTTTTGTTCTTCCGGGATTGTCACACTCCCTGGTTTTTTTTTTCGGAGTATTTGCACTTCATACTCTTTGCAGCCTTATTTTTCCTCCTGGGGCCTCACTTCAACATTGGCTGCCTCTTTGCTACCTGGCTTCATTGTTAAGATCAGAGTTCATTAACTCTGATTTACACATTGACCATCTTTTTTTTTTCATTCAAAACATTTACCTCAAGAGCTCTGAAGAATGAAATATGAAAATCTATCGATCCTCTTATTGAAGTCCTGTTGCAGCAGCTAAAGATATTCTGATTAACTTGAGTTACAGATAAACATGTTAATAGTCAGGGGTAGAAACAATATTGTTAGAGAGGCAGTGAATGACTGATGAACTCAGCAGCAGATATTAGATATGATAGTAAATATGTAGCTTTATGTTCCGTGCAATACTTGATCATACTTGGGGGTTAAAAGCGTGAACTGTCTAAAACAAGAGAAGACTGGCCAAGAGAAAGTGATAAATACCCAAAAAGAAACAATAATTATAGTGGATGATCATTTTGTTGCCCAAGTACCAGGGCAGATACAGGGGTGGGGCCAGGGGGCCACTGATTGGCCCTTGAGACGCTCTTGTGATGTCAGTAGTCTTTAAAAAACATCACTTACTAACAGTAATAAAAATACATAGGCTGTACAGGGACATTAAAAAAACAGGCACATTTAAAAGATATCAGTTTAAAATCAGAAAGCACAGTTTAAATCTATTATCATGCAAAATAAAAAAGATTATATTATATATATATATATATATATATATAAATGTAAATAAGCTGAAGCAGTAAAGCAACAGTAAAAATAAAATAGAATTATTACAAATAAACAATGACAGTAAAACAGTTGAAGGTGGCGTTTACTGAATCAAGAGTATGGATGGACAACATACAATCGCCCCCCCCTTGTAAAATGTGGCCCCTTTTTGCCCCCTGATTTGGAAAAATCATATATCCACCACTGCCAGGTATTGTTTATTTTGTCTTTGTCTTTCCTTATAGGACAATGAAGGGGCATTAGAAGATATTATCAGGGTGCTGTACAAAGGAAATCGATGGTCTTAATAGTTCTTGTAGACAAATTCTCACAGTTCTTTACATTCCTGTACTGTGCAGCTGAGATGAGTCTGTATTGATATACAGTCTTGGTCATCAGAATATCAGTTGTCCTCTTCACTGTTCCGCTGACTCTCTCGCCCTGCTCGCCTGTCTTGTTCGCTGTATTTATCTTTATCTTGCATCTCCTGCTTGCCGTTATTCCATAAACTTGACTGGACAGTATTTGACAGATCTTTCTAGTGCTCTACTTTTCTGCTGTTCTGTGCTTCCTGTTTAAGCAGCGGTGCCTTTAAGCTTCACCATTTGTGTTCTTGTCATTTTAATGTAGTTTTTAACATCTGGTCAGAGACAACTACAAAGATGTGGGAGTGTAAACGTTAGGTAACTCTAACTCATTTACATTTTTATTGTTCATTAATGGCCCCTGTTCACAATAAACAAGCAGGGAAACCTTAATAAAGCCTATCCAAATACAGACTTCTTCTTGAGCAAATACAATTATTTTCCTGGCAGAGTATTCTTGTCTAGCATGTTATTTGTAAATGATAATGGGATAAAAAGCATTTAAAAGTAAAATCAATTTCATCATCAGTCATCCAGGAAACAGAATCATTTTCAAATATACCCAGTATTGTACCCTGTAAAGCATTTTGCATGTGTAGTCACTTGCAGCTGTTTGAAATGTTCTCTCCTTCAGGCGGCTGTGTTGATTGATTGAACATTATCAAACAGGCTATTTTTTATGATTCCATTTTGTGATTTATGATTTGTCTCATGAGTTTTCTGTTTTTTCTTCCTTGTTCTCACTTTCCTCCGAGGCAAATTAATTAAGACGATTTAAACTTAAAACTGTTGATACCTTCAGTTTCAAAAGAGTGTAAATGTGGCATTTACTTCTCTTCTTACTTGTTACTTATTTTTATGTGGTGTTCTTTTATATGGGTGGCACAGTGGGTAGTCAAAAGATAAGCGTATAGATATTTGATGGATTTTTCTACATAGTTCAGAAGTTAAATTGTGCGTTCAAACCTTTATGTTTATGTTTTTTACAGATCTTGATGAAGCTTTTCTTTCAGTGCTGCAGATGATAGAAACCTGCTCAGCAAATTCACAGCCAAAGTCAGCTCCATATATATGAAGAGGACATTTAAAAACAAATGGTGCTGACAACAGTAAACAGATAGAAAAAAAGAAACAGAGACAAATGGACACAAGGGCAGAGAAGAATGACACCGAAAGACAAAGTACTGATGATACAATATTGATTTCAATTGGATTTAAAGGCCAAGGAGAAGAGATGGGTTTTCAACCAAGTTTTAAAAATGTCAGTACAGGGAGCAGAGTTATATGGAGGGATACACTGCATACACCCCCATTGTATCTACTGCAGGACCTGTTATGAATTATCGACATATTTGTTTAGCATTATTTTCTCCACACATTTAAAACCTCATGGATATAAATTATAGAAAAAATACTTAAAATATCGATTTGTTTTGTTTATAAGATCTATGTCATCTGGCTCCTCCCAGAAGGATCCTTTCTCTGATGTTCTTTCCGTTCCCTTCATAGTTCAAGATTTTTTGTCACAGAAATATTTCACATCTAAACCGAGAGCAAAAAGGACAGAAGGTGTCCATATTGTACTGACTCTACAGATTTTGTTATCTAGACAAAACTGACATGACTTAAAGATTTGGGCTTGAATTATGTTCTAAGAGGTTTGACTGGCCCTGCTGTTCTCACACAAATCAAAATGAAGCTGACTCAACAATGAGAAGATGTAATTTTATTTTTTATTAAGTGTACAGCTAAAATGTTTTTATTTTTTTATTAAATGTATGCTCCCAAGTGAAGGTTGTGGTTTTCAACATTCCACAAATCTGAGGTAGAACCTTTAATTAATGTGTTAATGTTTAAACAATGCATAAACGATATTTGGATATATATTGAACTTTTTTTATATTGCTACATTGATGAAAAAAAACAACAATATATCTATCTGTCTGTCTATCTATCTATCTATCTATCTATCTATCTATCTATCTATCTATCTATCTATCTATCTATCTATCTATCTATCTATCTATCTATCTATCTATCTATCTATCTATCTATCTCTCCAGAATCTGTTTTCTCATTGTCCCCTTTATGAAAGCACAACAAATCATGGTGAAAGTTGACTTAAACTAATTTCTATCTTGCTCCCTTGACTGTGACAGTCACGTGTCCCATCAGGCAAAACTTTGTCTGAAAACTTTTTGAACCAGTAAAGAATTGTCAAGTGTGCGAAATGAGGAGAATGGTTGTGGAGTAGCTTTATCAATTTCTTTATAATCCACAATGTTTTGTGTGGATCACAGTGGACATTTCGGCTAAAAACTTGGTGTAAGTGATTCCGCTTTGAGTTGAATATCAATGTCGGGGCTTGTGGACACTTACTTGGAGGACACCAAAGGAGCAGTAGACATTTTATGTTTTTTTCTGCTGTTTATTTTTTATGTTTAAAGAATCGATCACCATTTACTTCATTTGTATTGGATTTGGCTGCAACGCTGTTTGCTCCTGAAAGGGAGGGTGAGGTGAGGGGTATTCAGCTGCAACATGCAACTTCACCACTAGATGTCACTGAATTCTACACACCTAACCTTTAAGGAACTTTTCCATTTATTCATGAATTCTCTCCAGTTTAATAATAATAATAATAATAAGTTATCCTCTCTGATCTGTACCCTGTATGTACACAATATGTTTTTTTAGATTATGTATTATTGAAATATGTTAAGACTAAAGGATTTGACAGTTTTCCTCGAAGAAACCCTCACCCAGAGAAGAATGACGTCTTTGAGAGGATGATACAGGGTTTGATTTTTTTTACAGGGACACTGGAGTTTGGTCCATCATTGAAATATTAGACATTTCTGAGGATCAGAGGAGAAGGGCAGCGCGTGGAGCCATAAATCCTGCGCTCCCTCTCATGTGTGATGCGTGTGCCCTTGGTTACCTAGTAACTCTCCTCTCCAGCTCCAATCCGCGCCCCCGAAACATCCAGCCGGGGTCGCGCCGCGCGATCCCGCTATAGCTCGCGTTGAGCCCAAGGAGTGAAGGCGAAGAGCAGCGGAGCGCGCGGGACCAGAGGAGGAGAGAGGCAGAAAAGACAGAAATAAAGACAAGAAGGAGAAATGTGTTGAGATGACAGCGGGGCGAGGATAAGCACATCCACTGGAAGGTCCCTACACCAGACACAGAAGCAGTGCGCACACTGTATACGGATATTTGGAGCAGGATTTATACTCGGGCTGCAAGTGGAAGAGCTCCCCCCCCCCCCGAAAACTGAAACATTGGTCCGGCTTTTTTATTTCTGGAACAACGGCATGGAGAGAATTACAACTCAGCAAGGCAGGTGAGTCATTTCATGATAGTTGGTGAGGAGCAGGGAGGAGGGAGAGAAAGGCTGAGGCTGTGTGCGCAGAGAGAGACTTAGAGGAGGCTGCAGGAGGAACCACAAACATCGCTCTGTCACAATCCAACTACAGACCAGTGACTTATTGAGACAGGTTTGCAGGGTCGGGTTCTCTCTGTGTGGTGCTACATGGACGCAGAGCTGTTCACAAATCACGCATGTATATATCTACTTCCAAATACACGCATTTGGATGTAGTGACTTGAACGGAGTGTGATTATAGAGACAGGGGTTTGTGTGTGTGTGTGTGTGTGTGTGTGTGTGTGTGTGTGTGTGTTTGGCCACACTGGCACATGTGATCCATCAATGTATTGTAAATAATAAAAGCTCGTGCAATTCTTCAGCGCACTTGTTACTTGGGCTAAAACGACATCGTGCGTGTGCGTGATGGAGCAGTGACGCGCAAGCTCTCTCGTTCTGTAGCTCTCTCTCTCTCTCTCTCTCCCTCTCTAGCTCTCTCACTCCCTCTCCCTCTCTCTCTCTCTCTTTCTCCAGAACACATGAATTAGCCTGATGACTTTATTGTCTTTCGGTTTTTTTTGGCACAAATGAAATTGCAAAGTCTGAACTTGATTGGATCACATCGTGCAGGATGCCATCATGATTTTATCTTTAATGCCAGTGGTGTCTGCCACCAGTTTGTAGCAGTACATACCTCCATCTGCTGTGCTGAGGAGCTGGATAATCTGCCACAGGCATACGTGGGGATTCCCATTGAACAATTTTTCTACTTTTATCTTTATTTCTTTGAAAACGCCTGTGGGTGAACACATGCATGCCCAGTGTAAATGCATTGCAATGCATCAGCTTCAATGAGCTGCGTGGTTATTGATTTTTAAGAACATTTAAGAACAAGTAATAAGAATATTTGTTTGTAATGTCTTTTTTTCAATGATACTAGAATTCTTTCCGGTGTTATAGCCTGTAAATCTCTTCTCAAACCCTAAATGGCATTGGTCTTTCACATTCATTCCATGACTGTGCTTTAATTTTTTTTTTTTAGTAAACAGCCTCTTTCCCATCTTCTTAATCCCCCATGAAAGCTGTGGAAACAATATTGTGTGGAAGCCGAGAGTTCAGTGCTAAATTTAAAGCAGTGTTATCATCCTGCAGGCCACTTGTGTCTACTTTCTCACATTATCTAACTCCTGGACACATGGCGCAAGCCCAGAGATAAATAGGCTCATTGTAGTCAATGATGGTAGACAGAATAATTAAGTATGAGGGTTAAATTCAAAGCGGCAAGAAGGAGGGAAAATGTAGTTGTCATGGTGATTGGATGAATAAGCAATGTGTCGCTGATACCGATGCATTTAGGAAATGATCCAGCGTTTTATTTGGCTTGTGTTTGGTGAAATCTAATGGGTTGTAATAACACACACACACACAGACACATTGAATTTATAGTTTTTGTTGCGCACATTTAAAACCCTATGAAATTTGATTAGGGCCCTTCGGATTTTGATTTGATTTGCAGGCAAATTGTGTTCATTTATATTGTATGTGCATCTTCAAAATCATGTGAAGGATTATGCATGCTGCTGCTGCTGCTGCTGCTGCTGCTGCTGCTGCTGCTGCTGCTGCTGCTGCTGCTGCTGCTGCTTGTGAATTCTCTCTAAGGCCCTTCAGTGTTTGTATTCCAGTCCAGCAAAGTACTATTTTTCAAGTTCCCCTGCTGTTTTTAAATCCATTCTTCCCCCCTTTTTTCTGCATTTTTTCTGGGCCTGTGTTTGAGCCGTCTAACAATTATGGCAGCTTAACGTCCAGACGGGTGACAAATTAAAGGAAAAAATTGAAAAATTAGGAGAGAAACAGGGAGACGGGGCCCCGGTCATAGAGGTGCGAATGATGTGAATCCAACTTCAGGGTCGGATCTCAATTGATCTCAAAACAGTTTAACACCAGTGGGAGATGTTCATGTTTGACAGGCCTCTGCACCATCATCAACAAATGAGGGGACATCTTTCAGAGGAACGGTGGCTCATGGCTCCAGTAGAGTCCACAGATTTGCAGAATTAATGCCAAGACACACTGAGGCTGCTCTGTTAGCACATGCTGGCTCAACACTGTACTAGGACCCTTTATGTTGTTTTTCTCTGTAATTTGTCGCCCATCCGTTTGATTAAATCACTGTTGGAGAATAATTAAGGAGAACAGTGACCTCTGTAACTGTGCATTTTCCAGGCAGAGTAGATTGCAAGGGCTGGGCCAGGAAGTGCTCAACACTTGATAATTGACAGGTACTGAACACACACACCAAATCACACACATTTCAAAGTGCAGCACTGAGTCTGTTGTTTACTCTGTGAATCTCAGGACCGCTCAAGAAAAGCTCCATGAGACTCCCTGTCTGCTGCAAAGGTCAGCAAGGCTTCGTCCTGACCTAACGTGAATACACCTGAGTACGTCCTGGCCTGACTTAACTTGGATGAGACACTCATTGGTCTCTGGCCCAGGAGGCCTCTTGTTCTTTAGCCTTCAGTTTCTCAGCTGCGCGCTCATTATTGCTCTTGTAACGAGACGCATGGACCAAGGTGTGTCAGAGAGTGTGCTCCTCTGTGTATAGGCAGAGGTGTGCCGCTGCAAATTCGAGCGAGGCTGAGGAAGGTTATTTGTGTTTTCTAATATTCTTCATTGTGTTTGACGTGTTGTCTTGAAGCAGCAGGAGTAGGGGCCAAATAATTTCCCAAATGGATACCTCTGACCTTCTGAAAATATGTCCTATCACTGCCAATCCTACAGCCGAGGAAAAGACTGTCGTTGCCCCAGAGGTGTTTTAACAACTTTGCAATGTCACACACAAAAAAGTGGAAAAAAGGTATTGGATTTTGGATTTAATGAAGGTTTGTTTTTACCGCATTACCAAGTAAGTAGGATGACTACACAGACCTTGATGGCTGATAAAACAAAACAGTTCAGAGACTAGAAAGAAAACAGTTTTTCAGTTTTAATGTGAATACAAATTACGATGTAAATGATTCGGTGCACCAGAGGATTTTAATTGCCCTTGACAACTGATGAGGCAACAAACAGCAAAATGTTAAAGCCAAGTCAAAGTGCGTCTCATGATGTGTCAACTGGGCTCTTTCATAATCCCATCATCCACAGACATGGATGTACAGTGACTAATGACGGAGGATAAACTTGCCTCTTGATGTTTGCTCAGGAGGAGGGGATGAGCTTTCACTGTCATTAAATCGCACCTTTTATTGTGATAGAATTGCAGGAAAAAATACTTCAGCTGTTTTTTTTTTAAGTATTACTCAAGCCGAGCGACAATTCACTAGATACACTTGTGTCATATTCCTTTTAATAATGAATAAGAAATATTTGTTGAATCTGTGAAAAGATGAAAGTGTCTTTGTTTGACTAACAAAATGGTTTTGGCCTGAGGCACAAAGATACGCCTCAAGTCTACTGCACATAGCATATTTAACAGAGATTTTACATTGTTCATGGCCCAAAAACATCTCCCCTGACTAACAGGTTTCACTGCCAAAGACCAATGTCTGCTTAGTAAACAAGATTCTTTTGGACATCGCCATCCTAACTACAAAGCAGATGTCACACAGTATGCCTCCACTCACTGTCTGCCAGAAGTTGTCAATTTATTATTTATTTATTAATTAGACAATTTACACTCAATAGCACACAGGCCGAGGACGAAGCCTGCCGAGTTGATACCGTGGACTTTACGGAATGTGCGGTGGAAGCGAGGAGCTATTTTTTGATTGTTTCCTGTTTTAAAAATACATCACATGGGGAGAAACAGAAAGTGATGGTGGGATAATGTCACGAATCTGGAGAGTGTGTGTCTCTGAGCTGCAATTTTGCACTTTAGACTTACGTAAGCTTAGACTAGGATAAAACTTCACAGTCATGTGAAACATGCAAAATGAATGCGCTTTCTAAACTGTGGCATAAAGACAACGATCGACTCCAGCACTGAGGGCATGTTTGTTTACGTCTGATTGATTTTTATCTTGTGCAACTGTTGCAGACCATGGTTCTGATTTGCATACTGTGGTGTTACTTGTTTTTCACTTGCACATTATGGTAAGCCATTTCTGTGGATCTGACCAACTCCTGTACTTTCTTTCCTAGCTTGTCAGCTCTTTTAAATTTTAGAATGTCTGTCCAAAAATAAGGAGACTCTGAAAAGAACAAAGGAAAACTCCTGCTGTCCTGACTTCTGTGGCTGACAGGGGTGAAGCCCCTGTTTTTTTGAAAAGTTCACCTTAATCCGCGTGATTCAAATTGCATTTTATTCCTCTTAATCCACCCGGGAAATATACAGACAAGTGACAGGGAGTCAACACTCTTTAAATCCTGGGGATGAATGTTACTGTCCAGGTAAAAGTTGATGTGGCAGTTTGAGCCTTTACACCCATCAATTCTCCAGCTTCTTATCCAGCCAAGCAATCGCTAAGCCCTTTTTTCCCCACATTTTCTTAACACGGAGCGACTATTGTGTGGGTCTGGCAGGACACAGAAACGAGGACCCATCTAATTCATGGGGTAAATTAGTGGAGATAAGGCCTGAGTCAGTACCTCCAGCCTACCATAGATCCCCAGGGGCAGGCTCTTAAGGAGCTTAGTAAAAGCCTGTCGTATGAAGACATGACATGGAGCTGACTAAATGGGCTACGTTGGAGTGTCTTCCATCAATCTAATAGTCATATATGGGTCACTGTCGTTCAGGCTTTAATCCCATTCAATTTATTCATTCTGGGTTATTAATTCAGAGTTTCAGGAAAATATGCCTCCATGTGCAAGAAAGGTGAAAAAGGGCGTGTTAATGCAGCTGTGCAACCAAACTGAAACAGAACTTAGGCCCACTCGTGACACACTCATGTTGTGTAAGACTATGAGCGTACACCACCAAATCAATAATGAATGCTGTTTTACCCGTAGTAGAAGAACAAGGAAGAGTCACTGGGTCACGTACACTGGGGAAACAATTAGATGCTTCGTGTGCTTCACAGTGCCACAGCTTTTTTTTGTCAGCTACGTGCACTTCCCATAATTCTTCTCCAGGGTCCTGCAGCATGTCACAGCCAGCGTTGAGAAATTACAGACATCGGCCGCAAAGTCTTTTCCAGCCAGAACGACAATAGGCCACATCAGGTCCTTGTGATATATGCGGGGGGGCTCATGAAGTGGAGAGCATGGTGACGGGTAGGACACCAGTCTTTGCGGGTGTGTGTTAACCTCATAATGCTGACAGATTACAGATTTAAATATTTTAAATCTCACAGAGCACATGCTAGTGGTGATGAAGAGAGTGGAAATGACTGCAGTAATGCAAGAGATTAGTAGAGATCCTTCCTCTCTCTTTCCAACACACGCACACACAAACACACACAAACTCGCCATTTCACCAGTTGGCCGTCGTGCACTCAGACACCTGCGCCACAAGCAGACCGATGCCGTTAAATAAACCTGCCCTCTTTTTGCATCATCCCTTTTTCTCCTTCAGTTTTTTTTTTTCTCCTTGTCTGCGTGTGTTTGCATGCAAACACAAATCCACTACTCTGGTAAACAAATAGATAGGATTTTTTTATTTTAGGTTTAGCCAAATCAGAGCTGACACTGAGTCCAATGTCAGGGCCATGCAGCTTAATCTTCCTCTCTATTTTGAGGCGAGCTGTAAATAATATAGATACATTTATTTATATCCTTTTTCTAATCGTTTTTTAAGGTAGCCTGCAGTGGCACCATGATTTTTACTAGCATCTGTGAGAATGTGTGCACAGATAAGGTATTGTAGGCAAAGTTGTTCCCAGCTCTGGCTGACTGAGATATTGCCCATTAAGCACTTATTTTGTATTTTACTATTTTGTCCACTGAGTATCCTGGAGACCTAATAAAATATTCTGTGTTTCATGTAAAGCACATGGATTGTGATGGCTCAGACATTTTTTTTGTTTTTGACTTTAGCCATAATTTAAGAAATACAGATTTTTGTCCAGGCCCCCTTATCCCTATTATAGTTTGTTATCTGAACTAACCTCAATAGGAAATAGTAAGGATACAAATGTAATCAGTTTCTTTGATTAGCGTTACCATGCTTTACAGTATGGTTGCTTTTTAACCGTACTTTTGTGACATTGAACAGCCTCTTACTTAATAGAATAGCACCTGCTTTTGGATTGGTTTATTTTTGTGCTTACAGGTACCTGTACCTGCCCACCATCTATTTATATCTGTTGCCAGTTTGCCAAAGTTTCCTGATGGCCTTCTGGGACAGAGAAATTCCTCCATCAAGCTCAGGACCCATCTGTGCCCATATTCTCCCCGAAAGGAGCCGTCCTCCACAATTACAGCTTTATTCCAATGATACTATTATCGTGCCATCACTCTGTGTTGGAACAGGCTCCAGGAAATTGACTTGATATTAATCTGACAAAATTACCAAGAAAAGGAAATTAGACTGGGGAATTTTCCCTGGCATTGACTGTGTTTTAAAGACAGGATGCACACGTTGCACGGCTGTTGGAGCTTAAATAATAGAACATTTCGCTCATTGATTTTTTGAAATATTCTGTCACAGTACATGTCAGGCTGTAAAACCTGTGCTGAATAGTTTATTCGACCCAGTATTTTTTCTTTTAATTGCTGCAGCTTATTACATTGGGAGGGATCCAGATTCACCTGAAAATCTGGGTTATTACAGAAATAGCCATGTGGCTCACTCTCCTAAAATGGAAGCTCTGATGAATTGCGCAGCTGTGGGTCACCATGACAATGGATTGAGTGTTTGGAAAAAAAGTCAGCATAAAGGGAGAAGCTCAAGGTTTTTAATCCAGAAAAAAGTTATTTTATCTGAGGAGTTTGGTGATGTGGGCGAACACATTAGACTACAGACATTCTTCAGGCATTTTTCTGATCTTTTAAGAAGCACAGATTTGAGGGTTTTGCTAATACTGCCCAAAAATGTGCACAAAATCCATAATCGCATATTATTTGTGGAAGTCTGTAACTATGTGGGAAGCTATTTGATCTGTGGTTATTAACATGCTGTATTTCCATTGGCTAACAGTGACATTTCTTTCCCAGCCGAAGTTGAGAATGTGACACGTTTCCTCTCTCGAGTCTCAACAACAGGAAGGTAGATTTGAGACGAGAGACTCCCGAGTCATGCTTCTCTCTTAGGTCCTCTTGGCCCGCGCCCACTGTGACTTTCAACCGGGTTTAGGAGCAAGTGTTGAGCGACATAATAATGGTGGGCAGTTCAGTCCTGAAGCTGAAGAGTGAAATGATACCGTTAGATAGAAATGGTTCTTGAAGAGTAAAAGGAATTGAGGAGGGATCAGAGAGGATAAGAGCAAGGACAGAGGGAAGAAGTGAGATTGAAAAGAAACAAGAAGAAAATGGTTAGGTTGGAGAAAGGTAAGCCTGGATAAGTCTTCTGACAAGTGAGCTCTAGGCTGGAGAAAGCCAGTCAAACAAAAATCTGCCAAGTTTGTTTTATTCATGCTGCGGACAACTACAAGTTTACCATCCAGCGATACAAAAACAAGAAGCAGAATACAAATGCCACTGAAACATTCCCGGAGTTGTCTGCGCTCCCTCTTTTTCATGTATGTGAAGACTTTTTTGATGGAGGCAGATCCTCCCGCAATGTTGAAAATTACTAAATGATTCAATGTTTTCTGACAGCCCAGAATTTACTGCCATTCTCATCTCTCATTCTCTTTAATCACATCCTCTTTCAGTCCAAACCTGCTTCACACACATTTTGTGCGTTTCGAATTCTACAGACGCCCCAACTCCAAAGCAAACAGTGACAATAAGCATTTATTGTTGAGGTTTTTTTTCGGTGGCCTGGCACCCAGTAATATGTTAACTAATGGGATGTCAAATGCAGCTATTTGCTATTGCTGCTGAAGAATATCAATTCACCATATAACAGTACACTGAATTTACACTCTGTGCCTTGTCTTGTATGACCAAGCTATCTCCAAAGTCTACATCTAAAATATATTTTTGAGGCAGTTTTTATGCTGTTGTAGTTTAGAAAGGCATCAGAACTGTGTAATGTATTTCAGTAGGGCTGCCAAGCTGCTACACTACACATTTTTTGATTGGCTGTTGAATGAGTACCTAAAGGAAAGTCATTATCCAGCATACACACATACTTAAGCCCAGCACCCGGAGACTCCTCAGGGTTGATTCTAATGATACCCATGTGATTTATCCAGCAGATCCTTGATCAGTGTGTAAAGAAGGAGCCCAGGACTGACCTAATAAGCAATATCTTTGCCTTTGTTTCCCACTCTGAGGACGTTAGGAACCACAAATGAGGAAACCTTATCACAAAAGATGTCGAGAACGTGACATATGTCCTCGAGGATAATTGTGCTTTGAGTCTCAATGGCCTACTTTTCCGTCATATTGATGCTTTGCTGCACAAGAGTGACAAACCGCTGCATCGTATGTAAAGGTCCTTTAAGTCAAATCCATTAGCAAAAGTCCATAGCGGAGGAAATGTTTACTCTTTTGTCGAATTGGGTTGAACGAGGATCCTCAGTTTCCCTTTTAATCAGCGACTTGCATTCCAGGCCTCGCACAAACAAAAACGCTGCCACAGATAAAAAGGGGACCGGAACAGTGGTGCTTGGATTTGGGGTGAAAGGCTCATAGAGGATATTTATGTAATCTTAGGGCACCAGGGCTGAGTCAAACCCGACTCAGAGCCGCTGTTGCAGAGAGAGGCCCAAGGACAGTAGCAAATTTTCTAAATCCCTGGTAGACACAGAAAGTTAAGACAAGCAGTGTTGCAATAAAACAAAGCCCTACCCATTTATCTGAGCATCCCACACAACCCTTGGCCCAGATTTACAGCCCTGGGCATCCAGCGCTACCAAATCTTCTGGCAGCCACTGATATTGATAGGAAGAGGAAAAATCCCACCAAGGAATTTTGAGCTTGAGGGGCTGACCTCCCAAACCACGAGTTGTCCCTTAATGATTCAGGATCGCACACCGAACGAGCATGATATAAAACATTACACACTATAATCACACTGTAAATTGGAATAAATTGTCTCCCATTGATTTTTGCTCTTTCTCTGAACTTGTCCAGCAAGTATCTCATGCTATGTGGCATTAAGAGTTTATGGATTGTTTGACAAAGCCAGGTCTTTGATGAGCATTTGTACCCTCCGGAGACAGAACATAGCTGTTATTCCATCAAGAGCAAACTGCCTGTTTGAAAACAAATAAAAATGGGCTCTCTCTCATCATTAGATCTAAAGCACTTAATCCTGCAAAGAGGCGGCTCTCCTCTCCAACTGAAAACCTTTGTTTCCATCACATATGGATTTCCTTGATGGGGTATGTCTGCATACCAAGTTTCTGATGCCTAACTCTTTTGTGGTTGAGGGCAATCCTTGCCACCACGCCCCTCTTTAGGTTGTCCCCAGGGTGAAGCTACAGATACTTCATAAATTATTCATAAGATTAACAGAAAGTCCCACATGTATGTGAGTGGTGCAAAGGAGTCGAGCACTGAGACGGGGAAAAAATGTGGTATATATGTCATATATATATATATATATATATACATATGATATGATATATATATGATATATATATGATATATATATATGATATGACATATGATATCATATATATATCATATCATATGTCATATGTAAAAATGTTTATTGAAAAACAGTTTTTATTAGTGATGTTCCTATAGTGCCGATCCAAGTGCATTATAAAAAAATAAATAATTTAACATATTTTAACAGCTGTATGCTACTAACCCTGTATGGAACACCAATTACTATCGTTGTAATTGGCAACACTAGTCCTGGAATTAATTTTCCCATGGTTCACCCCAACGTTTCACTCCCAACTAATAACACTGAAATAGGAAAAGATCGCCTACATACATAACCTCATCCCGAGACACCTTCACAGTGTCTATTTATTTATGCTTAACAGTCTTTCTGTTTACCATACGGTAAATGTTTGAAATAGGTGATGTTAAAAATATATAGATCAGTACTCCAGATATTTCCAGTTAAAGAATTTCCAGCACACGGCTGTCCTCATACTTGATAAATACAGGGTCACCGTAGGGTCAGGAAAGAAAAAAGAATGCTCACACAACATACAAAGGAACTGTATTACTTAATTATGAGGCAGAGTTTTCAATCACAGACAAGGTTTCATATCAAAATCATTCATTAGGCCCTAAAAATCCCAGTGTTAATGTGTAGAAGCGTTTTAGGAGCATAAAGGTTATGCCTCTGCTCTCTGTGTGAATGTTTTATCATGTCAGTTCCTTCACATCTGAGAGTGGAAAAGTGTTTCTTCCATGTGGAGGTGGTTGAATGAGTCAGTGTGAAATGACATTACTGGCAATGACTATATGTGTAATTTCTATAGGGAACATGTGAGGGTGATGGAGGGAGAAGATCTACTCTCACCAGCATGTTACATAGATAAGGGGGTCTCCATCACAGGAGGGGGCGTTCTTAAGCTCTGTATCTGAATGCTGATTCTCTTTGATTACACTCTCTATGGCCTTGGATACTGGTAATTACTATATGGCACAAACAGTGTTTCTGTGTTCGGTTTGTAGTAGGAAGGCACTCAGTGTGTGATAGTGTAGAAAATCATGTTGAGGCACTTTTAATCCAAGTCTCTTTATATCCACTTTGTCTGACGCATTATTCAAGATCTTATATCTAGGAATGGGTGATTTAAGGCCATTGCTGTTCTTAATACTATTACAGTATGTGCATTAAAGTCACTGTTTCTTTGCATTTAAAAAAATCATCATGGAGATGCCTCTTCCTGTTTTCAGATGTGCTGGTTAAATGGACTTGCCATGGTGACTGAAGATCACTTCTTGTTCTGCACCCATCCTACTGGATACTGGGATGTTTGAGCCTTGTTGTTTTTTTAATGAGGTTCTGCTTGGTAAAAGCTGATGTGCCATTATGGCTTTGAAGGCTTTTGCTTTTTAGTGTCTATGAAAATTGTGAGAAGTCCTCGTAGTCACATGAAATTTTACAGTGGGCATTAAGGCACCTCCATTGTTATGTTTGCTGCTCACAGAGGCTCCAAGGCACTCTGGATAGAAAACAATGTCCTCGCTGTTTCCGTCTCCTCTACATTCATTCCCTGTAAAAGGAACATAAAACTCTCTTCCCTCTTCGAGGCCTTGCTAGTTGCACTCGTATCGGCACAGTTCAGACACAGAGGAATAGTTTTCAAAGTGTCACCGTTTAGGGCATGGTTTGGATGTCAGCAGTTAAATGAATAAATAATGTGCCCTCAAGTTGCATTTGATGCAGCGGGATCTGATCTGATATGACTATTCACTCAAGCTAGCTAACATCCAGATGTTAGAGGAAAACCCTTTTTTTCCCCCTCAGGTTGCTAATGAAACATGGAACAGGGAAGATGCTTGTTGTTCCACCGACAAAAAAAAACAGTTACGTGAGGGTTGAAAATAAAAGCAGATAAAAGTGAAATAATTTCGTAGTGTTGCGTGTATTCATACATGATCACAGTCACAGAATATGGAGTATGAGTGCATATACAGTATCTACAGTATGTGTTGTCATTGCTCTGGGCATTTTTTGGTGCAAAGTAGACACAGAATAGGAGGAGAGATACAGTAGTAGCTCACAGTGTGCGTTGTGTGCAGTCTTTGAGGAAGTGCAGACAACCCGAGGCCGAATTTGCCTGCATTGGTTGGACATGGCCTACTTCTCACCGTGCAGTCATTAAAGTGGTCTTCTACTCTGTTTAAAGTACACAAATGGGATTTTAATTCATACCCACAGATCCATATGCAGAGTGTCTGGGATGTACTGTGTACTTTCATTCCATTAAACCCAGCACTGTAGTTTAAGACAGCATATTTACATATGATCCTGATAAAAATGTATTTAGATCTCGGTGGTGACACCCTGCATTTGTGGCGCCTGGCTGTGTGACCTTGACTACTTACACTCAGCCGCAGTGTCTGAGGATGTGTTTGGTACCACAGTGGCCCACTCTTGTCTCGTGGACTTTGTAGTGCCTGTGTGTGTTTGAATAATGTCCTGCAGGAGACACTCTAAGTGCAATGTCTAGGACTCAGGCGTCAGCAGTAATATCAGGGCAACCTCTCCTCTCCTCTCCTCTGTGTGCAATGGCACGGGGGATATTACAGCATTAGAACGCATGAATTATAGCCATATTGTTATAGCTCAATGTCAGGGGACATAGACGTGTTTCTGGTACCACCATGGCATCAGTCAAAAGCTAGGAGAGGAGAAATTAAGATAATGAAAGCATTTAAGTACATCCCCGTGCACACTGTTTCGGGCTGTGTTGATAAATTTAAGCTAATTTAACTCTATAATGCGATATTGAATTAGGATGCCACATTTGTCTCAAACTGTTGTAAGCTTAAGACAGCTTCCCTGTTTGATGTGAAGGCTGCTGCGCTATCGCGGCACCAGGTGCGACTGAGCATTCTCTATCGTAGTAAATGGATCGGTGCATTTCAAGAAGGGGGTGGGGAACCAACCCGTACAATAACAAAGGATGCATTACCTAATAGATTTGGCAGAAATTCAGGCCCGGTCTGATAAAGCTGGGTTACAGTACTTTAATCAATCACTAAGAACACGAGCCAATTTAGGAAGAAGCCTGACATTCAAGATAGGCTTTCAGACAGGATTAGAAATAGTGAATGGAGAGTGGACATATCTGCCAGGGTGAACAGAAAGGACTGTTGTCAGGGGACAGTGCCCCCCCAACCCCTCCATTTTTGATATTGAGGCATATCTCTGCTTCACCCTTACGCCCAATAACCCCCTCCCTTGTATTTGAAAAGTCACATTCTGTCTTCTCAATCTTGCCCCTCAGTTACACTTGTTTTTTATTCACGAATGCAGATGAGTATTAGTAACAAGACAGTGTTGGTCGCCTCTGTTGTTTACTCTCTCCCTTCATGAAAGGGCACTGTCATTTAAAATGTCCCTCGGAGCTCATCATCAGCTGGATTCTCTGGCCTGACTAATGATATCGAGAATATCAATGTGAACACGCAATGAACAGAGTAAGATCGCTGCTTTTCTAAACAGACAACTGGGAGATACAGTGGAGGAAAAGCAGATTTTATGTTTCTCTCCACGACATCTTTCTGGTGTCTTTTTCACTCAATCATACACAATCCTGCCGTTTATCTAGTCTCTGGTAGAGATGTTCCGATACTGATACCAGGCGGAAATGGCTCTTATGCTGACGAATAGGCAGCATCAGAGAGTACGCAAATGTAGTGATCCAATATCACATCTAGTATATTAGTTTCACCAAGATAAAACTGCAATTTTCTGTTCCTGGAAATCACTTCTTTTTCACCACTCCAAAACAAGATCAAATGATTTTCCAGTAGTGAAGCTTTAGCCAGAGCCAGCTAAAATGTCAGTATTTGTTGCACAAGTAAAACAGCGATGTGTACTACAAGCAAGACTTCAGTTTCGAGGGTTGTTATGTATTTCTAGATTTATTTATTTGCGTTCTTTGTCAGTTGACTGTTAATATTGATAATAAAAGAGGTACAATGGCATTCATTCTCTGTTTGCATTTGTTTTTTCCAAGAGTTTAACCTGGCAGGCTATACAACAATGATAGTGAGCATCACTTCTGTACAGGATAGCCTTTAAAATACATTATATAAGTTATTTTTTTAAATGTATCGGTCCAGTACATGGTATTGGCCAATACTAAGAGTGCAGGTATCAGAATTGGTATGAGGGAAAAAGGGTGTAGGCGCAGTGTGTATCACTGTCAAATACCTGGACACCAAGATCTCGGTTGAAATTTTGATTTGTTGTTCACAAATTTAAGACTAAATCTGACAATACGCAGTTTTTTAAATCTTTAGGATCCCTTGAAGGGAAACCCACCCTTTAGCTTCAACTCCAGCCCTACAGGCTGCACTGGATCAATGAGGAAAGCAGCCAGAGACTGTGACGGTGCTGGATAAGGGGATGGTTCAGCTGTGGTGATTGATATCACTTCACTAATCCACACATCTCTTCTAAATCCACCTGGCTGTAGCTGTGAATGAGCCTGTAATGTGATAAATTAAGATTTAAATCCTCAAAAGCACATTTACATTTCCGATTGTCATATTTCTCAAAATGTAGTCTATTTATTTCTGAAATGAAATGAAGGAAGCCAGGATTTATTTTCTAATATATTTTTTTTTACATCACACATCCATAATATGCATCTTCTCTCAAAGATCTAAATGCATTCCCCAGAAAGCCAGGCTTTTGCTGAAATGCGAGTGTATGTGATTTCTTCCTCCTAATTATTACAGCACTATTAATTTCAAACCTCTTATTAATGGCTGATAGAGGCCATGTGTTGCAGCGTGTGTTTGCTTGGTCTTTGTTTACCCTGAAGTTGAAGGTCACCCCCTCATTACTGCAGAAGCATCTTTTTTGATGTTGTGATATACATAGTAATCAAGTGTGGCTCACATCGCTGTTCACTGTTGACCTTTAGTTAAAAGCACATCACTGTTGGGTCAGTTGGAAACTTAATTATTCTCCCATAAAACTCCAGGGATCATGTACAGTGGACAGACCTCATTTAATCTGTTGTCATTATGCTACACTCACCCCATGCTCTCTCTGTAAATAGGGCCCACGCCATAATGCTCATGAATCCTTTATGCCTTTTTTTTGTATGGGGAAAAAAAAAATAGATGCTGTGTGTTTTGCTGTGTCAAGCGCACTCGTGTACATCTCAGCTTTCAGCGATGTATTCAGAAATCCTGCTTGTCACACAACAATACACTTTGGCACCTCTCACTTCTCTGCAACTACTCTGCATTTGCATGTCAATGGCGTCATTCTAGCACTGTGCTTTTGGCATTTGTGAATACTCTGCAAGGAAGCCAAGTAGTCGAGGTCTTTGAAAAGCAGCACCAGAATAATGTGTAGTGCGGCTTTCATTAACACATTATTTTCTCAAAATCCATCTCGGCCTAATTGATCATCAATCACAATTAAGGGCTCTTAAACGTACGATTTGAGGCCGTTTTTAAAGTACATGCCACATTGAAGCACACGCCTCAAGGGAGAAGGTGAAGCTACAAAACTGTTTTACATGATGCAACAGAGTTCCTTCAGAGAAGAGGCACACTGTGGTACTTTGAGATCAGAGCAAATTAATTAAATTGTCTTTTTACATGAAGTCTGGAGTCTAATACCATATTTACCTGAATGTGGAATATCCCTGTTTGCACATTAGTGTTACTGCTAAGGCAACCAGTGCATTATTAGCGTATTAATTTTACAGGCAGCATCTGGGTCACGTCTCTGCTTGGTTTATGTTTGCTTCTGTTGAGCCCTTTCACACTGAATAAAAAAGCTGATCTTTCAATTTTCAACAAGAGCTGTAGCCTACTTACCTTAAATTAGAGATGTTATTTAGCTTATTAGGCCACAGAAGGATTCAGTTTCTCAGCATACTTAAAGTATATGTTGTATGTGTCCACACACACAGAGCATATGCATGCACATGCACATAGCTTTTTCACATTTCACATAACAGCCCAAACAGCTTTCATTGCATTATACAAAATGTAATTAATTTCACATTCTTCTGGAAAGTTGATCTGAATTTTTAATCTTGGTCTGCAGAAAACATAATTCAAAATGCAGTGAATGAAAGTGGTGAATTACATGCACTCAGTGCAGGGCTCCAGTGCTTTTCGAAATGATGCATAGCTAAGTGTTGTCCTCAGGATGATCAGCTCTTCAAAGGTCTGGTTTTATATGGTTCATGAGGATACTTCAGTCTCTGTATTTGAAGTTGTGTACGGCAATAAAATAACTGCAGGATTATTTTTTCTCCATCCCTACCATGAAATGTCCACCAAATTGTAGATATCTATGCATGGTAAATTACCCTCTCTAAGCCCAGTTTATATATTATATGCTATTCACTGTAAACCAAATTTAAATCATGTGATCATGAGAACCATTCCTCAGGACCAAAGGCACCATTGTGTTTATTTTAAATAATTGCTCATCAGCATGGGTCACCCTTAGCTGCATATCTTCTTATGATGCCTCCTTCGTAAATGTTTTTTCAGGCCAAGGACAACAGCACAGCCTCTTTAGCCCTGAGTAAAATAGTCAATGCTAGGTACAGAAGCTGATCCACATAAGATTTTATAATACAGTACCAATGAACTTGGATACCTGATTGTGAAAGATCAAATCTCTGTTGTAATTACCAGCCAGACCTCAATTAACTCACAGCAACCCTCAGTTCAACTCTGTGCGTTTGTGTCGTGTTAATAGCTGCTTAAAGAAAAATGTTTCCCCAACTCCCATCCCTGTCAATGCTCTGGTATTTGTGATCCACCCGGATCAATGTTCAGTGCAATGCATATTGTTGGATACATTAGTTAAAATGAAATACTTTAAGCAATCAATACAGAGTTTAAATTGGAAATGACCAATTAATCCCAAACAATACACTCATTAATCTCAAACTATAATCAATCAGTGTGAATGTACACAGATTCTCTTTTCAGGCAGTAACTCTGATAACTGACAGGGAGCGCCAAGACAAGCAGCATTTGGACCATGAGTGGGGGATTCTGGCCTCGGGGTGATCTGTGGCCCAAGAGACAGTTTGATCTGGCCTGTGGGTCAATTTATAAATAAACCACCATCATGCTTCTTACTCAGAAATGAAATTCTCATGACAGCAATTACATTTTTCTTTTTCCAATTAAAGAAAATAATATTGATCAGTAGACATGTCCTTCAGGGAAGTCTCTTCTGGCTGTTTGTCTGTTGGGTTATGGTCAGGGTGAACAAAACACATCAAGGATCATGGCAGATATCAAGAAGAGAAAAGTAGAAGCAGTATTGTGATCTACTATCAAGCGTTATAATAGCAGGAATTATTTTAACTGAATGAGTTACAAGGACAAATGCTCTTGGATATACAGCAGTTGATGCTCTGACAGAGTTTGTGTACCAAACAAGCAGCTTTTGCAAAACTTCATTCTGAGGGACTTAATGTTACACAGGCAAGTTTTGTGATGAGTTAGATAATGACTAAGAAGCTGAAACCTCATTCAGAAGATACATTTGTGAAGCAGCTGCTGCGGAGCTGTTTACACCAAATTGGCGAGTTGTCTCAAAGAACTGTCACGAAGCAGATTACTGATATGCCACAAGAAAAGAGTTTAAAGTTTTCTCTCTTCAGCCTTCAATGAAGCAACAAACATAATAAATACCGATCAACAACAATTTGTGTGTGGGATGACTGCTTTTGGATATTATACCAGCCATGTATGGCACTACCAAGGGTGAGGATATGTTTGAACATTTTGGCTAAAAGCAGCTGGAAATAGCATCATCATCATCACTATCGTCTGACATTAGAGAGGTCACTGTTAAAGGCCTATATAGATGCAATAATTTAGGATGGCCCTCGATTGATGTTACAAAATTTAAATGATCTTCATGGGTAAAAAGGTTAATCACACTTGGTTTCAACCAAGAGTGGAGCAGTAACAATGCACAGAGGCTCTCGTTTGAAGTGATTGTCATAAAGTTTGATTTGCTTCATAAAGGTGCAGCCATGCCTGTGCTGTTCAGGTTCCCTGCACTTGCCTGAATTCTATTAGGGATGCATCCCAGAAGACTTAAAATCCATCCTTTCCACTGTAAGGCAGAAATTGATGTTAGTGCTGCCATGTTAGACGTTCTATCCTCACAGTGAAGGAGATGAGAGGAGCTGCTTGAAATATTTACTGAATTCTCCTCGGTAGGTTTGAGTGTATCCTCCATAGGATTTCAATCATGTGTGATGTGTGCTCTCTAAGTCCAATCAAACGCATAGCCACTTCACAGATGTAGCATGGTTTGACCAAAAGCTGCATTCAGAAAGGCATCAATGTCAGTTGTCCATACATAGAAGATATGATTGTGCTGATAAATTACACCTTTATGATAACACTTGTAAAAAAAGGTCTCTTTGCAGTCATGATGCTGAACATAAAAACATGCAGAGGTGATAAAAATGTATATTTTTTTCTAGTAGCACTGTGAGACGTTTATCATGTTCACATCCTTAGCTTAGCAAGTTAGCATGAAAATACTAATTTGCCAGGCTGTTGGAACTTCGGTTAATGAGAATCTATACAATAGTTGTCAAAACATTTAATGAAATAATAAAAAAGTCAACCTACTGGTGGCGTAACGGCAAAAGTCCAGCAATCACCAAAGTCGGTAGGATTAAAATTTTGGGGAATGTTATAAACTAGATTAGAATTAATTGGTTGAAAAAACAACTGAACGATTATCAATTAATCTTGAATCAGTATTATCAGTGTCATATTTTGTAAACAGTATTTCTTTGAAAGAAAAGGAACTGCTATACCTCAACCTCATGCCGCTGCCACTGCTGCAGGTGCAGCCTAACGAGCTCTCATTATTTCACAAATATATCAATCAATCCCTATTTCAATCCAGAGTAGAAAGGTGGACTGAAAGATATTTTTCTGCTGAGGCTATATTCTAGAAAATATGTATCTATATTTTCTGAATGTTATTGTATAGCTGAGAGTTCAATTGTAGTGTAACATAAACAAAATCCACAGACCATGTATGTTTATGTCAATGATTTGGTTTGTGCTCTTTGGTTGGCATGTTGGCAGTGGTGATAGAAATTACAAAACAGTTCTTCAACAGAACAGATCCCACACTGCATCTGTGGCAGCTTGGATAATGAGTATGCCATTTGTAAAGCATTAATGTGTTTACATATGGCTAGATTAGAGACAGACCCAGTACTTGCCCCTGTGGTTTCTCAAAGAATCCCTGTGGGTGGCTTGAGTCATTAGCTACTTTGAGATTTTTTCCAGTAGGAGTGTCAAGTGAGACTCTGCTGTGGATCAATAGGAGTTTGAATGATGAACTGTTGGGGAAGGATACTCTATTTATCATTTTTTAAATGTAAGCCTTTTTAATTGAGTCCGTTAGCTTTGATTAATATCCCTGTAAACCCACATATTGTTGCACATATCATATAACTGCCTAAACTGTATCTGACACTCAGAGACGTGCAAACCCAGTGAGAAGAAAAAGAGGCAATATAGACTGTCTCAACTTAAGGACTTCTAGATCAAATCTATCCCTATCATTTTGGTCACAAAGAGCAAACAGTTGTTTCAAGCACCGTCAGAACTTAGCAGAATAGCCATTATTGATTTGCTGTGCAGTGGCAGAATTTATCTCATGTGCTCACCTGGAATCTGTATTTATTTGGCCTCCCATGCTTCCTTCCCCATGTTTCCTTGGCCGTTCGGCTGGTAATGATACTCGTGACAGCCTTTATCCAGTGGCCAAGAGAAGGGGTGGAGACACAGCTTAGCAGGCAGCCACAGCAGCTGCACCATCATTCCTCACCATCTCCCTTTTTTCTTTAAAAATATGTCAGCATCACCGTGGTGATTAGCAGTCAGAATGTGCTGCGTCTTTGTCCTTGATTTAATGCCAAATCTCCTAAGTAATAATGACTGCACAGGCTCAGAGTCTGTCGAAAAAGGCAAATAAAAGGAAGAGTGGGCCCTCATTCCTCAGTGTTATAGTGGCAGTGGTTCCCAGCAGGAGCCTTATGAAGCCACGGTTCGGCTTTGACATTCCGTGAATGTTGTTTCTGAAACATGCCAATCTTCTTGATTTAATACGGCGTGCTGTTGTTCGTCAAGCCCAGGAGCTTATAAAAAGAGTGTCTGTGAAGGGAGATGTGCAGTATGTGTTTACATGTATTATTGATTTTTGCTGTGTGTTGAAATCCATATTTGTCTATTTGAAATAAACACATGTAAGCAGACAATATACAGATATGTTTTCCTCATATTTGACACAGAGGCCAGAGAGCAAGCCTATCTTAAAGGTACAGTGTGTAGAATTTTGTGATATCTAGTGTTAATTGTCATAAAAACTCAAAAGGTGTATAATTTGTCAAGTCTGGACTAATTTAGAAACATGGCGGCCTCTGTAGAGAGGACCCCCTCGATGTAAATAAGTATTTAAATATAAAGGGCCTTTTCTGGGGTAAAGAAAACTACAATTCATACAATTTAGATGAAATGAACTGGTGAAAACATCATGAGGATTATTCTACATTAAATTTAGATCCCTTTCACCTAAATCTTACACACTGGACCTTTAAGTTGAGCTTGTCTCAAACTGGAGTCTTCACCCTGATGTAGATTCTCTCTCCAAAACACAAATGGAAGGTGAAGACACTAAAATAAGTTTTTGCCTTTGCCTCTTACATTTTAATGAGTTCAGATGAGGTAGCCACCTTCGCACATAGGTTTTTGTCTTCTGGTTCCCGTCTTGTTGCCCGTCTCTTATCATTTCTATAATGGCTCATTCAGCCTTTATAATGTAACAGCACTGGAAGCATTTGTAATCAGTGATTACACTCTCTAAGGTCAGGACGGCTCACTTCATTTGAAGTTAGATGTTCTCGAGGACTAATGCAGCTTTGTGAATGCCTTTGTTGCAGACTAGCTACTACAATAACTGAGTGGATAGAGTCAGAAGCTCCATCTACTCAGGACTCTTATTGGTTCCTTTTTTATCAGAGTCCATTCAGCCTCTCTCTAAGGGATGTCGGGCGTAGGAGTACATTTGGCTCGGTACTCAGAATTTTATTGCGATGCAGAGATCTCTCTGCTGTAAGAGAACAAAGGGTCTTCTACAGTAAGTATACACGGCTGTGGGCTGGGACCAAAATAAAGAGGAAGAAACTCAATGTGTTTTCTTCTAAATATGGGGAGCAACTCACATTGTACCATCGGGGTGCTTCTGAATAATGATGAAAAGGGATTGGACCTTCAGAATGTATCATGTCCTATTAATCAGGCAGTGGAGAATTGGGGAGGAGCGTGTACAACAGCATGTACCTGGTCCCCCCCACCCCTACACCTCCATCACCCTAGTCGTATTTATTACAGGCGGCAAGGCCACGGTGATGAGACGATCAATATTTCTGGGATGATGAGGGAGAACTCATGCAATATCTCTCTCCCTCTCTCTGTTCCTCCCTTGGCAGCGCTTCAGCAGGTAGGGGGATCAAAGCAGAGAGGACCTCTGAGATGGTGTTGGAGGGGAGACTGATGAAGTCCTCTGTGCTGCTTGTCCTCTAAACACACACACTCCATCACACTGTCCTTTGTCCTTGCTATGTCCTGATTAAAAAGTTTGACCTGATGTATTTTATCTCGACTAGGATTTGTGTTATCACAGTGAATCTGCTGCAGTGTGTGTAGAATATGCCACTGAACCGGCTTTGGTTGAAACGAAATGGATAATCCTGTAGTTGTGTATATGTAACCATGGGAAAGTGTAAAACGCAGGGGATCAATAAGCAGAACAGTTCATCCACAACACTCATGATGGATAATAAATGTGATCAATTTAACTTTTAAAAAAAGTACAATAGCACAGTTCTGCAACATCCTACGTTATATGAAGATTATATTGCACAGGTCAGATTTTGATTATAGATATAATACCAATATTTACTCACTGAGGTGGAAAGTTAGCAGGTCATATAAATAGGGTGGATAAAATATAAGAAACACCTTTGAGTATTACATATTGAAAGATGGACAACACTAAACCAAAAATGAAGCTAAAATACCATGGATACAAATGCCACCATCTTGCACATTTGGAACCAGAGTCTGCACAGTAGCGATCAGGGCATGGAGATGCTGTAGCAAAGGGGCCCATCGATACACCTGCACATACATCAATGTGATAAGAACTGTGACAGAAAACATCTTTGAGAACTACGCATTTAACATTTGTTTGTTTGGTCCATGTCCCATCCACTAACAATACAATTTAACAGCACCTCAAACCAAGGCTTTGACAATAATGCTGAATGAAAATCTACCGGTGTCAACAATACTTAACATCAAGACTTTGATAATAGCATATAGTTCTGGGCTGTTGTATCTGGCTGGAGTGCATCACATATATGGTTCTATAACCTTCTGTTGTTGTTTTCTTTTTGAGCTGCATTGTTTCTTGTAAAATATTCCACTAGCTGAGGATTAAAATTTTGTTGTGTGGAATTGATGCTCTGTATTGTTCTATTATAAGAAACAATCAGCTATACTTTTAATATGATGCTGTGTGTGGCTTCAATGTATTCTAGATTTCTCCTGCAGTGAGCAACAGACTTTGTGTGAGTGTGACTTGCGTTGTATTTTGAAGCCCCTGGCCCCCAGTAACGCCCTTCAGCGCTCAGATTAGATATGGATGGCTTTTCATGTATTACCACTTAGCAGGTGCTCAGTGTTCCAGTGAATCCCTGAGCAGAGTTGACCACCACATGTTTCTATTCACACACGTATTGGCAGAAGTGAGCTCCTCCGCAATTTTTACAAAATGTATGAATGAGTTTTTGATATGAAATGAGGGCTTCCGGGCGCGCACACACATGAATTTTGACCAGGCTTTTTGTTGATCCACGGCTGCAGCAGATGGGAATAGCTTCCTAGTGATAACGGCACATCCAGGAACATCAGGATTACTTTCTCTCAGTGGTTAGTGGCCCTCCAACGGCTGCTGATACATTATAAATCATTTACACAGCCATTTTGGATTGCAATATCCTCGTCTAAATGCTGGATTTTCTTCTCCATTGTTATTAGAGTGAACTCGGCAGTAGGCGCAGAAGGCTGAGGGGAACCCTAAAGCCACAGAAATTGAAAATTGATCAGGCAGTGTGGGAATGTGTTGTAGCTGGCACCACAGATTCACCCAGGGACTGCTGATTAGCATTTACAGCACTGCCACTGGAGGCACCCATGCTGCTTGTACATCGTTCTGTGCCACTCAGCCCAAAAGGTGCTCTCTTGTAAGAGCAAGCCAGGGAGTTGAATTTCACATTTTACAATTTTCATATCTCCACCAAAGAGAAATGAATGCTACATGATGTTACTGGTAATATTAGAAGTCCCATAATGTATATAGTGAAATTTCTATGTCTATTAGATTTTAAAGGTGCTATATAAACAATGCTCCTTGTTTTAACTTTTAAACTATTAACAACAAACCCCATTAGGTCATTCTGTCACTGAACTAGCAAGTTACAGAATGTTGAGGAAACACAGACATGAAATTAATATATATTTGTACAGTCTTCCCTAGGATAGGTAATATTAGAGTCCTGTGGTAAACGTTTATCGTTATTAAAAGAGTTATTCATCCTGAGATATTGGTATTCTTCCAGCTTTGCGTCTTTTGCATGTTAGAAAAAGCATCAACACACCCGCTTGCTCCTTTTGACCTTTTCCAGAAATGTTACTAAGGGGCGGGCAGGAGAAGTTACAGAAAATATTGAGAGAAACTCAATCAGACATTTGAGTTCTCAAGCTCCTCTGGAAAATTCAATTCAGTGCATGTCTGAAAGCAGCTATGTAATGAGATGATAATAAAAAATGGCCGGTTGTTTCTAGAGCTCTAGAGAACAAAGTGACAGAGAAGATGTTTTCTGAAGGTTTTTGGTGTTGAAAGAACAAAAATATATCTTCTAATGGACATCAAAACATGAAATGACAAATGGGACCTTTAAACCTCTATCATGTTATTATGTTTTATGTGTCCTGTTTGCAGTGTGGTTTCTGTAAACAATGCTATTATTTTCTATTCATGTAAACATTGACATTTGAAGCATAGAGCAATTACCTACTGTTGCTTTTCACATTTCAGTTGTTCTATCAGCATTATTAGACACATCCTGACAAGTTGTCCAACAGTTAATTCCAATATCCAAGACAAAAGCAGGTTTTTGATTATGTGGATTAATGGTAGCACTAAGGGATCTGTCATGTTTATGTGAGCTGTTTTATGTCATGACAGAAAAGGACTTCACCAGTCAATAAAAATGACTGACTAAAAATGGGAGTAAACTTGTGTGCTGTTCGGAGACTCATTAATTTTCCTGTCCTCTTCTGTTGCAGCACGGGCTAGAAGATCTGACGAGTGGGACAAGGACTGTGAATAAGAATTTCGTTGCAGAGTAGACTGCATAACGACGGCCACTTCACCTCGTCTGTAAGCCGGCAGGCTCCAGTGTCGTAGCTGATGACTGTCCCTCAGCTGGTTGGACAACAGGGCTGAGTGGGAAGCCTGTGCCGTTGCTGAGGGGGTGCCCCGGCTTGTATGTTGGTCACTTGCAGTCGCACTCACTCACAAGGACCATGTGGTTTTCTCCAAGGAGAAGTCTTCTCCCCTCGCAGAACTGGAACGGTGCCCACAGTTGCACCAATTTCAGTGTGTCCTTGTGGGTATTAAGTTTTTGTTGGTGCTTTGCGGCTGTGAGAGGACAGAACTACCACCCCACTGTGAACACACAGTATGGGAAACTAAGAGGGGTGAGGGTGCCGCTGCCTAGTGAGATTCTGGGGCCGGTGGACCAGTACCTAGGGGTTCCATATGCTGCCTCCCCAGTGGGAGAAAAACGCTTCATGCCCCCGGAGCCTCCTTCTTCCTGGTCAGGGATCAAGAACGCCACCCACTTTGCTCCTGTCTGCCCCCAAAATATTCACAATGCTGTGCCAGAGATCATGATGCCGATATGGTTCACCTTCAACCTGGATATAGTTACCACATATATACAGGATCAACACGAGGATTGTCTTTATTTAAACATCTATGTTCCAACAGAGGATGGTGAGTGTGTTGAGTAACCAGAAGGAAAACCAAACCTCTCTCTGTCTCTACCTCCCTCTCTCTCTGTCTTTTCTCTACAATGTTGTGTCACCTCTATATTTTGCGTGGAGCATGACCTTTTGTCTGGCGCATGCTGTGTCTGTGTCCATCATCTCAACCTCCCATCTTGACTTGATCTTTCATTTTAGTCTTTTCATCAACTCTCCCCTTCCATGCCACTGTTAGAGGTTCCTCTTTTGATGACAAAATAACTTATGAATATGACTTGAATAAAAAAAGAAATCTAATCAGATACAACAACAAACAGATTGGAAACACTTGGTGCACCTTCTTACCCTCACTGTCTTGACTGTTCTGGGGATATTAGCCATTAGTGATTAGTAGCTTGCTTCATACTACTTTAGGGTTGGTGAAATATTCTGTCTGGTACACGAGAGGCCTGTGGCATCAGCCTGACCTATGTAAGACCCTTTACTCTCCTACTCTCTTTATCCAGTTTGTCCTTGCACAAAGCTGATAGCAAGAGCAGGCTTTAAAACAGGCAATCATAGATTTGGCTCGACCATGACCAAAAGTTCTAAAAGGTTTTAGATTACTAGATGTTGACTCTCTTAAAAAGTCCTCATTATTTTATCACTGGAAGGAGACCAACACAGCAAAATGGGCTTGAAATGTTAAGTGTTCTGAGAATCAAATGAGCAACAGCACATCACACTTTCACTTCACAGATTAGAATGTGAACTGCAATACTTCTGCCTTCTGTGTGGCTGTAATGGGTCTTAAATAGAAGTGCATGTGAATATGGGCTTCCTGTGTCCCAGGATGCAGCAAATTCATTCCAGCATTTTGGAATATTTCTGCAGCAACACCCCAGTTACTTACAGGTCCTCTGTTGTTCTTGTTGTTGATGACTGGGAGGGTGGGAGGAGGAGCGAAGGAGGGTGAAGAGTGTGGGGGTTGGGGGGTCTGACTCAGTCTGAGTTGTTGCATGTCACGTGCGATCTTTTCCAGAGCTCTCTGTTATTTTGTAGTTTTTCCATTCATTTTACAGTCAAAAGAATATCCAAGGAATGTGCCAGGAAACCCAACAAGAAAATGTGTAGAAAAGGAGGTATGTAAAAAAAAAAGAAAAAGAAAAAAGCCAACACGGAACGAGAGAGAGGATTTGAGTGAAAGAGAGAGGAGAGAGAGATGGGTGCATCCTCCCAAAGCCGCCAATATCACCACCTATCAACTCCCAAATCAAAGTGCTAATTGGGATGAACGTGGGACTTGTGACTCAGATCAACCTTGACATGAGTGTGTGAGAGATGATTTGCATGTGGACGTGTGTGTGTGTACTTGTATAATCACCTTTGTGAGGACTAATTTGGGCATAGACCTTACAGAGTTACAGGACATTTTTGGAAAGTGAGGACATTTTGGTTGGTCCTCACCTTCTGACCCATTTTCAAAAGGCTGTTAGGCTGAGGGTTAAGACCTATAAGGGTATAGGTTTAGGTTAGTATAATGATTATGGTTAGGCATTTAGGGGTTAGGCTAGGGTATTCAAAGGCTTTTAATTTGATACATGGGGTTAAAGGTAACACTTGTTGCTTTGCGGAAATCCTCTTCACGTCCTAATAGCCATCAAGTAGTCATATGACATAAAAGTGGCAGTGGCCCTCGCAGGAATAAACACGACCAATCATTTTATTCTATCCAAATCAAATTACTTGCTGCCATAGTGTCTGTCATTACCCAGCCTGCCTGCCTGAGCACACCCTGCCTGTGCTCTCACTGCAGATGACCGGAGTCTTCAGGCACAGATGCAGAGACGATAGCCCAACGATAGCCAGCGAGTCCCAGAAAAGTGTTCTTCTTGCAGTAGTCAGGCAGTGCACACTCATGTGTTTTGGGGGCATAGCTTTGATAAGGGGGCTGATGGGAGGGGCTGGGATGTATCAGTTGTGTAGCCTCCTCTTGCTAGCTATTCCAGGATTGCCAACCCTAGCTTTATGGTTAGGGTAAGTGATAAGGGAATACATTATGCCAATAAGTGTCCTCACTAAGATAGAAGTACAAGGTTGTGCGTGTGCGTGTGCTTGCGGGCTGTATTGTGGTATTACTGGTGGAGTGAGTGTCAAGGAGTGACAATGCAGGTCCCTAAATGAATAATGGAGCTTTGGAAAGCAATTGCTCATGATGTCTAAGGGTAACATGTATTTTATTTTATTTTTGGTATGGCTTGTTTATGTTTGAATGTATGATTTAAAATTTCATTGTTGATTGAATCAGAAGCACAAGTGCTACTTTGAAACAGAAGTTATAAATTTGATTCGGTATGCACAGAACTTAAGTCATGTTTCAGAATGACAGCACTTAAGACAGCAGATTATTGGGAGTATTTGTCAAACACGACACCTGAAATTGTGGAAGGCTTAGCTGTTGATTAAATTTACACAAAAACGTGGAGGGCCACCTTTCTCTTAAATGTATTATTCACAATTGTTCAAATAGGGGTTTGGCTGGGTCATTTATTGGCATGGCAGCTTTTATCTTTCTGTGTGACAACTGCTTGAACACGCTGCAGAGGAGAAACACAGATCAATTCCATTAACAGCAGCTAAAATCAGACTGCTTGTAACAACGGAGGGCTAATTTTGCAAACCTGCCTGAAGGCACTTGGAAGATTTTCAGAGTAGCCTTAAGACTGTGATGCTGAGCATATCTCAGTCCACAGTAAAGATTCAGTTTCAGCTTGAAGACCTCTGCTGTTGATTTCCACGGAGGCATGGAGGCAGCTTTTGGCCTCACCCTGTGCGCTCTGCACATTCTGCTTTCGTAAACCAATTTTCTGAGAGACAGACTGGCCCTCCAGGCACTTCTGCTTCTGAATTAGTCCCAGTTGTGGAATATACACAGAGATATCTCTGTAATATTCCCCTTCCACTTTTTAAATTTTTCAATTATCTTCCCCATGTTTGGTAATGAGAAAATGGTTTATCATAAGTTTCATATGTTGGTTTTGTGACACATAATTGTGCAGAGAGGTGATTGTTGCATAGTTACTCTGTTGGCATAAACACGAAGGTTTAAATTTTCATTCTCCATGGAAACTATTTCTGTTACACCTTTTTTTTCAAACTGCTTCTAATAATCCAGGCTTATGTTGAATTAGCAGTGTAAATGAGGCATAATTTGTCCTTTTAGGCATTGTAGAAAGCAACCTCTGAAGTATACTTTGGTTTTGTTTAAATGTTGCTAACAAGGAAGCACAAGTCTTGTGTGACAAATTCAGGGCGAATTGGGAAACAGTTCATCAATTCCCCCATAAGAGATTTTAATTAGTGTGATTTCCATTGTCAGATCTGTTCCATTAGTTATAAATGCTGAAGGGGATATATGTTTATTACTCTAGAAATGTACAATGCACATATATATATATGTATGTATGTATATATATGTATAAAAAATTAAGTCATACACACTGTTCATATTCAGTATAAATAACATCTCCACTACCAATTTTACAATCTCTATGAATATGGTTCCGCTGGAGGAAAGACTGATTAATGAAAAAAATATATGGTATTTGACTCTTGATGAAACGGCTGTGTGATTGTTGCCAAGCAACAGTATGCAGGGGTGACATGAGCAGATTAAATAGCCCTCTTACCCAGTGTGATGCACCTTTGCTGCAGTGGTGAAGCGGACTTAGTTAGAAAAAAGCATCATTGAAGAAATACATGACACATGATCTTTGTTAGGTTCTTATTCTTTATGATGCAAGGAGTTTAATATCATAGTAGGTCTATGTAATGATTAGTACAGAGTAGCGTATGTGCGAAAATAGAACACAATCTTCAAGTTAGAAGAGTGGTAATTAGCTTTTAAAGGATTAATTATAATATTACAACTGAGGAAGTCTCTCCTATAGATACTGTGCTATTAGCATCCACAGAGCATTATGCAGGGAAACCACTTGATGCATTGATATCAAAGATATTTAACGAGAGGAAACCCAACAGAAATTAAACCAGTAGTGTCGTGACAAGAGATCGAAAACCGACTAATTAAAAAAGGTTCAAGACTAAATGCTTGTAGAGCTTCCTGTTTTTCTCTGGTTGGTCGTTATTTATTTAGCGCTGCTGTTGCTGTGCGGCTAATTTTGGCAGTGCCAAATCGAGACAGCAGTTCAGTTTGCTCCGACAGTTTGGTGTTGATGAAAAGGAAATGTGGTAGACTAGTGCAACACTGCATGTCCAAGATGTCCTGGATGGAGGCAATCTAATGTGCAATAGTCAGCACCATAGTGCCCTGCTCTGTCAGGAGTGGCATTGTAGCGCGCACACATGGCACAGAGCAGTGACAGGTTGGAGACAGTGGGGCCCTGGTTATATCATTCTGTCATTTTCTCTGCTCGGAGTCAGATTGAATAGAGTAAAGAGGGGTAATGATGTGCAGGGACACAGCTAAACACTGTTCACCCAGAGTGCTAGATTGGCTTGAGATGGGTCAATTTTGTGAGGACAAGTCTGGCGGAGGTCAATCGTTATCTTTAGTTTTACAGTTTTAAATTGATTGACAAACTTTAAAAGAGGTCTATGAAATCACATGCTTTTGATGAGATCCTCACAGAGGCAGAGTTCTGGTGATAAGCCGCACTCACCGTGCTGCATGCTGCCTGTTTATATATTATGCACGTTTCTTTCTGCAGTGTTTTACAGCACGTCACATTGACTGCTTGTAACCCTCTTGTAAAACTCGTCCTTTGAGTCCTTTACACTGGTCTCTCTGAATAGCACTCCTTCAGAGAGATGCTCTGAGATCCACCTTCGTGACTTCTAAATTCATCCCTCATCATGAGTCAATTTGAGATAAGTGCAGCAAAATCTGTTGTACGTTTTGGCTTGATTTGGATCACTCAACTACCATTTCTTTGCAGCCCTCACAGGCAGCTGGGTGCCATGTGTTATGCATCTTGGTGCCAGTAGAACAGCCTGATCAGTTGCCAAACCTGTAGATTAACTACCCCAGCACAAACATCCGTCATTTTTTCCTCCTACTAGATGACCTCCAGATGCTAGGGCTGTGAAAACAGTGAAAGAGCCCCAATCCCGGTTAGACTGCGTCTGGGCCTATGGCAGACAGTAACGCACCATGATAATCCCGTTGGTTGGCTGGCTCAACCCAGCCTCGGGGAAGGAGGGGCTACTCCCTGAGTGCTGCCCAGGAAATCTGTACACCAAGCAGATAGGGCAAAAACATTCCAAGAAGACCAGCGCAAATATTGGCTTGTACAATCTGAAAACAGAGCAGATGTCTGCCTTTGTTTGTTAGAAAATTACCTCCATGATCTTCTATGATCATCTATCTGGGTCAGTGATCACCCCAGTGAGTGAAGGCTTTGACCAGCCAGTCACACTGAGTTGAGATGCAAGACCTGACCTAAGCAGGAAGTTTCTATTCAGAAGTCTCCTGCTGTTGTGCTGTCCAGCTTCCACAGTCACTCCAAGGCTCAATATCTCTGTTCTGTTCTTTGTTTATGCCAAACGAAAAAAGGAATAGAGAACACAGCCTGTGGAGTCCATTTAAAGGGGAAAAACATCTAGCATCTGTTGTTAGTTTAGACCAGTGGTGGGGAACCTCAAGCCTCCAGGTTGTGTACGGCCCACAAGACATTTTCATCCCTCTTTGAAAGACAATTCATAAATAAAAAAAATTAAAAAAAACAACTAAGATAAATCAAAACAAGAAAATAACAGAAAGTTAAACAAAGTCACAGTCAGAGGGTGAACAATTCACAATGTAGCTGTTTTCTGTGGTTGCTGACAAACATCACAGCAGTCAAGAAAAGAAAAGTAGATGTAAAATGTTGTGTTTACCAAAAGAAATGGACAAAGCCAGGTGTGTCTACTTTGCAGGGACATCCTTACAGTGATGAAAAAGTGTCATTACATGCAGAAAAAAGAAAACTGGATGAGGTATAAGGTAAAACGCACTTATTTAACACTCATTGGCAGACTTTGTGTGCCCAACAAGTCGCTTTCACAAGATCCCATTATGACAGACACAATATCATTCGAGTAAGTTTTGTGGTGAGGGAGGTCATATCTATAAAGCTAATTCCCTTATTCAGAACGAGTAATTATGTAGGAGACTTGTTGCTGCTTTATAGCTGTCTTTGCAAGCCAAGTGCTGCACTATTAAAATTAAGTAATTGTTTGGGCAAGTTAGCAAGTTTAGCAAGGCTTGAAATAGCTTCAAGTAGCATTAGCATCATCACTACCATCTGACAACAGATGCCTTGCTAAAGCAAAGCAGTTGCAGACATCGCATTAGAGAGGTAAATGTGATTTTATTATGGCCTTTTTTTTAGATGTACAAATGTACAAATTCAAATGGCCCTTGATAGGAAACACTTTAGACCATAACTTCTCAAGCTAATATTATATACACCCTGTGTACTGCACCATAATATGTATTGCTATGCACATTTTCTTAAAATTCAGCCTGAAATATTTGGTAAATAATTGGTTTTATATTACATTTGGTATTTGTGGATTTTCAAAAATGCTTTTCCACACAGTGAATTTATAAAGACACACTTGTCAATGCATTCGGCAGGGATGGCGAGGGTAAAGGTTCCTGTGAAGTTTTCTTGAAAACAAATACAAATTTGTAGTGTTATTGCTTGTGTCCTTGAAGTCTAAACTTTAAATATAAATATCAATTGAGTTTGTTGGTATTTTGTTATAGTTCTTGATGTTTTATTGCCACCAAATACAGAATTAAGAGAGTCATGTAATGCCCTTTTGTGCCCTTGCAGGAGGTAAATAAAATGGCGATCAGCTCATGAAAACATTGCTCTTAGCACTACTAGTGGAGAAAAATCCACAGGGTACCTTTAAATTTTTAAATCATAAGCATTTACTGTGCAAAATATTAAGGTCCTTGAAATTGTTGTTCTGGCTTAAGTATTATCGACAACATACCTTCATTTTTCTGGCTTTCTAAGGCATTCAATGAGTCGAATATCAACAATGATGCATATTCAACTTTGGTGCAGCACTTATTTTTAAATAACGGTTTTGTACCTTAAAGGGATAGTACACACAGAAATGAAAATTCTCACCATTGACTTCAACTGTATTGGATTCGGCTTCAACACTGTTTACCCCTGAGACTCCTAGTGTTTTGTGGACTCAAACACTTCACCCACCCCTCCATCGGCACAGTGGTGAATAGATAATGAGTACATTTTCATTTCTGGATGAACTATCCTTTTAAGGTCTGGTGAGTCTTGATAGTTTGGCAAGATATCTGTGCAGTTAAAGCTTTTTGTTTTAATATGGGGAATAAATAGTTCATTAGGATTCCAGAGTAGAGGTAAGGGACCCTGGTTTGAAGCCTGTGGTCTTTGTTAAACATGTCTCTTTCCATTATTGAGCTGTAGACAGGCAGAAACACAATTGGCTGCCTTTTATTTGTGTTTTTCTTTCTTTTTTTCATTTTGCGAACAGCTGAAGCGCAGTGTGGGTTTTGGCTGTCCTTTACTGCAGGATTACAGCCTCCTTAACCTTTTAGCTGCATTCTCCATCATTCTCTCTTATGTGTCCCTCCCAAGCTGTTCCTTAACCTCTACAATGAGAGACAGATTGGCAGAGATGGAGATAGACAGAGAGAGAAAGACACAGAGGGACGAAAGACGGGTGGAGAAACAGATCCAGGCACTCTGAAAGAGAAAAATGGCCACCTGAGGATTAGTGACTGAATATAACTGCTCTAAATTGTCAAGGCTGCAACATTTCACATTTCACTAAGTCCCTTTCCACATTCTGACCTTTCTGATATTTAACTCTAAGGCCCATCTATTGTCAGAGAACCTTTTTCTAGCAAAGGAAAGCCAGTTAACATTCAGCACTTCCACAATGTATTGAGTGAATTGCAGATTCAGTCTGAAAGTCTCTAGAGTCTAAGAGCACTCTGTATCTATATGCATGTGTGAGTAAGTGTATGTACGTGTATACATGTGTAGGTTTGCACGCTCAGATTTAGTCATGTAAAACTCTACAGGCAACCACTAGACTTTCTTTTATTTGCAATTTCCTGCTGTTGAAATGTTAAAATTCAAAACCTCTGATGCAAGAAGTAAGCCCATCAAACGTGGTTCCTTTGAACCTGATTTGATAAATGTGACAGGTTTCTATTTTGCTTGTCAAAGAACATGAATAATAGCTGTTATTCTGGATGCCGCCTGTTTTTTGAAGCAATGCAAATGTCGACTCCTGGAGGCCGACTATATACAAGAAGGAACTCATCACTTCATTGTAGTTTTATTTTCATGTCACACTCTCTCACTGCAGCATCACTTTGAAAGATCCAAGGTCAAATATAGGCTTGCCTGCTTATTCACTGCAGATGTCGCATGTTTGCAGTTCCTTTTATAGATCCAATGCTTGACATACAGGCTCACTGCAACACAATTCAAAGTGACAGAGCTTCCCTGTCGACACCTGCCATCCAATCTATGCCTGTCTGATGCATTATCACTCAGTAACCTCATTGTTTTAACATGTCAACAGCACAGACGATACCAGAATTACTGTAATCTGTAACAAGACATAAAGTAGCTGCTGCTGAAGAGGGTGTTTAGGCACTGTCTATAATTCTGCTTCAGGATTTTTGTACGTTCCCATGATACATGTGGGCTACACATATGGGCACCTGAACTTCTCTTATGAACATTAGGTTACTAGTGACAAAAAGATCACAATGAAGAAGTATTCAAGGTTAAAGAAAAAGTATTTGGCACTACAGTACAGAATGCCATAACGGCCATGAAGACTACATGAGAGGGACGATGCTCATGACTGATGCAGTGCTGCTATGTTCAGCTTTGGGGTGCTATGCCTGCCAAACTCTAAGACAAAGGCCATTTTCAGACTGATTTCAGAACTGCATGAAAAAACTGAGAGCCCTCATTCACTTCAATAAGATCACTTTGTTAGCATCCTCACAGTGCAGACACAAAAGGCTCCCACAAAAATGATCCTCTGGCCATGATAACCACACAGTGTAAAAACCTTTATAAACCACAGTGCATTGGATCTGATAAGCTTTAATACCCTTTCATCTTTTACTCAAACTGGCCTTGCTAAATAATTTTTCATCACCTCTCTGGTACATGAAACAGCCAGCCGTTAGCAACACAGCCCCTTCGTGGTTTTAACCAGGGTTGTTTTCAGACAGAACATCCAGTTATTCACAAAAACCTCCAAAACATCATCGATCTACCCTCCATTGTCCACACGACAAAGGTCTACTATTTTGAAAATGTAACAAATACATATTTTAGCCGATTGCCATTTAGACAATTGAACTTTATGTTGTCGAGGGATTCATTTTTCTTTACTTTGATTGCATCAGCCAGTGACAACCACAGAACCCTTTGCTCTAGCTTTCTAATTAAAGGCCTTTTTAGCACTGCATTCCACAACAATATCCACAGTTGTGTCTTATCTCTAACAGAGTGATACAACTATTTTGTCAGAAGAGATCCAGCAATTGTTATGTTTACAAGACATAAGGTTATATACACCCCCTAAGCAGAGCTACTTCTTCAGGACAAACTGGATTTGTTATTGACTTTCTATCAGAAAGTGATGAGAAGGTTCAGCCCAGGCCGGGACCAGATGGTTATGATGTTATGAACATTACGATTGTAGAATTTGTCACTGTTAGTTTTCAAAGTTCCTCTGGAAGTGAGTGCACAAATGGCCAAACAAACCAACCAGCCCTGTTGATGATTCAATCATCCTCTGGGGACCATGAACATCTACAACTAATGTGATGGTTCTCAGGCTGAAAAAGTAGATTAGATAGTTTGGTTGAGATAGGAAAAAAGTGGACAGAGTTGTTTATTCAGGTCAGGCAGATTCGGATGTATTGTCTTATGATCTATTTAGTATGTGGATGACAACTCAAACAACACTCATGAAGTGCATGACATATGCTGTGTGAAAAGCAGCTCCTCTCTTTTCCTTATTTAAAATATATATATATATTAATGATGTTAGCAAAGGTTTTATCTCCAGTAAGGATCAGGCTTCCCTTTGATATAAATCACTGTGGGAAATTCTAGACATCTCATCTTATTTCAGTAAATTCCATGAAAATCAGCTCAATAAACCTTATATAATAATAAACATAATAATTTGTATTCATACTGGCCTAGTGATTGCACGAAAGAAAAAATCCAAGGTCACCAGAAACATTAGGATTGACTGTAACAAGCATTGCTCAACAGGGAAATCAGAACTGACTGGTGTTATACGAAAGGTCAGAGGCTCGCCAAAAGTAGGAAATTCTACAAAACCACCACATTTCTGTTAGATTTTGTCAGAGGATGATGGATTATCGAATGGATCAAGTGATGTACAGAACAGCTAATCATCACTGATAGCCTTAGGCCCTGCTGCGAGCAGGAAGTAAGCATGGCTATAAAAGGATATTGCACTAACCAGTTTGGAATACCCCTGTGTGGCAGGTCAAAATAAGTCTTGTACATTATTTGTGATGTGTAGCTGCCCTGGGGGGCAAGATTTTCACATTATCATGTAGCACGAGGACAACAGCACATTACCTACTGTTTAGGGAAAAGAGACAAGCTGAAGTATCTGCGCACATCACTGAGTATACATGATACATGTAATCTTGTGATTTATTCAAATCTCGCCACCTCTGGGGAAGTTGCAGCTCTGCACATGTTTCCATTTGCAGTTCAAAACCTGTTCGTTCAAAAGCTCTCCTTCCAAAGGTTTTCTGCATTGTGAGTTTTATGTGCTTCAGCTTGGCAGTAACCACATTTTCTCTTAATATCCTTTTATTTGCCTTTTTATGGCAAAATTGATGTTAGTTGCATATTCCAGGAAGAATAGAAAGTCTCTAAAGTGTTGTTTAAAACACACTGAAACCCTGCTCGCAAAGTCATTTCAAAAATACGGTTAAAAGAATGTGCTGAACAGTAGCTATTCTTTTATGCAGCTTTTCTTTGAGCCATTGTTTCCCAAACATATCGGTCTGAATCCAGAGGGTTTGATAAATTTGAGGTTTTTTTCTGAAGATGCCAGTGGTGTATGACTCTGCTCCATGATAACAATGGAGCTTATTTTCTCTCTTCTCACATGTAACTCTTCTCACATGTATTTTTAATTTTTGTTACCCAGTGTAGAACTTTTTCAAAATGTATTTTTCTGTAATTAATTTGTATCAATATGACTTTAATGGATATTATGTATTTGAATTAACATTGTTATTATTCAAATGTTCTCTATAATGCAGTTTTTGGTTTTTTTATGAATTGCTTAATTTGCCATCTCTATGTTAACAAACATGTTATTTTGAATTTTCCTGTGCCTCTCTATGTTTCTCCCTGCTTCAATAACAGGGGCCCATGCAAAAAAACAGGGCGAGGATTTATCGGATAACGACGGTGATGAAGACGAAGGTACTTTCCATGGTGAACAAAGATGGTGCATGATTTTTTTTTTCTAGAAACGTCACTGTTTTCTGATCATTTTTTTGTTGTTGTTTCTAATTGCAAATGCAATCATCAATCATCCATGACACATTACAGTGTGTAGGATAGTCTTTGAGCAAATGTAAAGAGAGTGTTTGTGTGAGTGAATTTGAGGTCTCCTATTCCCAAGCGAAATTCGAGTGATGAGTAGAGTGTTTGGCTCAGGTGTCAGATGGGATCTGGGAGCTGTCTAGATAACCAAGTCCAGGTTGGGTCATTTTAATATCTCACGCTTTGACTGGAGCAACTGTTATTACAAGGGCAGAAGCAACCGTGAGAGCCCCTTCTTAAGGTGTGGCCCGCAGCCGTATAGGTGGCGATAATGACAGAGAAAGTGAAGCAGCAGTGTAATATCTGACTGTTCACCAGGTCTGCCAGCAGATTTAGATGAGGAGCGGCAGTTCAGGAGTGCTGCTGGAGAGGATTAGAGGCGAGAGGTGTAGAAAATGGGAAGTTGCTGCTCAGCAATCGCATTGTTCACTTTCCATATTTATCTTGGGATATTCCTGGCTCAGGGTGGATCTCTGTTGAGATTAGAATGAGAGACGATTCTTGTGCTGCAACAGAAACGGCTTTAGTGTCTGAATCTAAATCATAGCACCGATATTCTCCTCCCCTTGTCTTCCCTTGCCATCACAGTACAGGTGATGCAAGCATGATCTTGGGTATCAAGCTAAAGCCCTCAGTATATTGTCTGTTTGTTTCCTATGGTCGTATTGGATTTTGGATTATTATGTGTGCAATTGGTGGAAAAAATTTAACCGTATGTCATGAAAGAAACTGTTTTTGACTTAGCACATGCTTAGGGCATACGGGCGGACGCTCTATTTGGCAGTAAAACTGAGATGTCTCACCAAATTGCTGTATCCTTTTATTTATTTGTCTAGAATGTTGGCACAGTGAATAGGAGCTTTGCAGCAGGTCTTGCGTTGGCTGGCCAGGGTTCTCTCCAGATGTGTAAGGGTTCATAGGGAAGCTCCTTCCTCTTTGTCAGTGGGGTTGTCTCTCAGAAAGAAGCCTCATGCTGGTCTTGATCACAGAAGAGGAAGTGTTGCTTTGGCACCACTTTGACACACAGGTGTTTCCTCATTCAAGCCCAGGGCGAGCTATTACTACTGAAGCCAAATTGCCTTCAGTCTCCGGCCTTACTGTGCATATACATACACATGTGTGAGTGTACGTTTGCTTTCTTTCAGGAAAAGACCACATGTATCAGTGGATGTCTCCCTAAGTCTGTTCAGAATTGCTGACAAGTGCCAATCCCTTTGTCTGGCAAGTCTTTCCATGCGTACACAGTGGCTTGGTCTCCAAGCTGTTGTGCAAGACTAGTCTCACTGAAAAAGTGACAAGTCCTTTCTTCACTGAGCGCAACTAATGCTATTTACAGAGCATCACCGTAGCAGCACAATACAGTCCCAGCAGAATCTCTGCCACTGCACTGTAACTAATGCATGTGTGATAGAGTTGGCCATCAATCCCTTAACATGATCCAGACAAGTGTCATTGTTCGGTTGCATGTGTCTGTTTTGCATTCTCATGGCCTGACATATGAAACCGATGTTCAGGGACACGGAAACACTGCTTTTGTGTAATCTCCCCCCCAAAAAACTGCTGCCTCTGTGAAAACAGGACTTTCCTCACTGAAGGATGGTTTAGTAGCCCACACCACAAAAACTACAAAGTCCTTGTAAGCTGTCTTACATACCACTGCCCTCACAAGTGGCTGCATTATTACTGCGGGTATCAGCAATCTTCTTTTCTGTAGTAACTGCACTTTGATGTTACCAACGAAAATCAAGCATTTGTATTCAAGTTAAAGGCAAGTAGAATGAACTCCCACTCTCACTCTTTAGCTCATGCACTTCTTATTCTCATTCAGTTCAGAGAGTTGCTGTCTGGCTTCTCTCTCTAACCCCCTCCATTGCTCAGTCTGTTCATCCCAGCATTACCATGCTGTCACAGTTGGCAGTCTGTCCATCCTGGGCTAATTTCCCTAATTTCTTCCAAATTTGAGCGCCCCCCTCCCTGTTATAACCCTCCAGACACGCTCTTAAATTCTTATTCCAATCAGTTTTATTGGAACAATAAAGGATTTCTTAAGTAACATTTTGTAAGGGAATAGTAATACATGCATTTATAATTTAAAAATGGCAGCAGAACAACAAAAAACAACAACATTCTGCTGAGACAGGAAGATAAGCAAAATATATAACGAGAATATAATGACCTTTTAATACAACATATCTGTCCTCCAGCTGCCCCTGAGGCTCTGCCTCTTTAATTTCTTTCTATTGGTCTCTTCGTGTCTTGCTGTCTTTCCCTTTGTGTCCCTCCTTCTGTCTGAGCAACAGTCCAATCCCTGGCTCCCCCGAACTACATTAAAATTCTATGCCCCACTCCCTCCAGCATGTAGACAAAGTTGCTGTGGCCTGTAATCAAGACTGGATTTTACAGAGGCTCTTATTGCACTGTAAAAGGGAGCACAGGCTTTCAATCACCTACCTGCTGTTGTTAGATAAAGGCGGGAATGTAACTAGAGGAAGTGGGGCTGGAGGAGCGAAATCTGCGAGGTGGAACGCGGTGCTGAGCCTCCTGTGCCCGGTGTCAGGCAGAGAGAGGCAGCCGTCCCCACTCCACCTCTGGAGTGTATCGCACCACTGCTGCCTCAGCCCTCTCCCACTGATGAAAAATAGATGTGTGTGTCTGTCATTTGGCACTTCCAGACTCTAGCTCTAATCAGGAGGAATGCTTCCACCCAGCATGAGTGTGCACACACTCAGACATGAACACCCACACATCCATTCATTCAGTCAAGCATGCACACAACAAACAATGCTTACTTCCAAACCCAAGAAGCAAGCACTGAGGAAGACAACACACACATACCCCCACCCCCAGAGAAGCTCTCCATCGCTGCTGTGCCAGGGTGCAGAGCTGAGCTCCACCTGCCTGGGTATTACCATTAATTCCACTGCAGAGGCCCCTACTGGATCCATTTCCAGCATACCCCTCAGCTGGGCTCAGGCAGCCTGGAGAGTTGTGAATTGACAGCGGGGAAGAGTCACACATTCATCCCTTTCTGCCACTATCCTATTCTCTCTGATGTGGCAGTGTTAACGAACCGTGCCCCTTGAAGCCCATTTACGTTGGGATATTTGGAATATTGCTGCTCAGCTTCTTTCCTAGATAAGAGTTGCTGCTAATGGCTGATCTACGACAGCATCATTTCAGAGAATGCCAGAGCCTGACTGCTCCTGTCATATATTAGTTTTCTTTGATTTCTGTCTCCGTCCTTTCCACTTGAGTGGCTACAGCATAAACATGCAAAAATGCTCCTTTGGAAAAGATTGAAGATGGGTTTTGAATTAGTTCACTGAGGCACATTTCCTTATCAGACCCCACAGCATTTCTTTAGGTTTTTATTTCATATCCTGATGTCCACTTATTAACTGTGTTTATTGGTGTGCTACCGTAAACCCTTCAGTGTTTTTTACATTATGTTGTCAGTTTTTGTGGCAAACACCAAGGACAGCAGGTTCCACTGAAAGACTTGAGACTTAGTCCTCTTTCACTCAGGGAGCAAAAAGCTGTCTTTGAGTCTTAAGGATGACAGCACTCTACAGCTTTCTCCTCTCAACCAGGTCCAGGCCAGCCGTAGGGGGGCTTTGTTTAATAGACTTGTAGGCTTTACTCACCTGACGTCTATCGCTGTCTCTTTTCTCTCTATCCTACATATACAGTATACACACACTGCTCTATTTCTGCACTGCTGCCAATATCATATTTAGCTCATAAACACCTTGGGAGCAAGACTGCACCTTCCCACAAAGGTCATTCTTCCCATTACATCTACCCTGGCGATTTCAAGAGACATAGTAGAGGCCCACACTTCTTTTCACAGTTCTTCCTGCGATGTGTTCAGGCGAATCTCGGGTCCTCTCATAAATGTCAAGTGTTGTGGTGAACATACTGCAATCGCAAATACTCCTATAATGGCTCATGTATAATCCAGAATATAACTGCACAACAGCCTTTCCACACTGGTAGCCAAAGCTATTGTCTACCGGATGTGGTCACATGATAAGAGCTTGGCTAATCACAGAATGGTGTCACCGACTATACTTTAGCACAAGTTGCTATAATTCGGTGTAATTACACCAACTCTTTTGTAAGGCTTCCCAGATAAAGTATATACACCACATGAAAATGGCCAGTAATGGACTTGTCATGAATGAAGCGAGAAGCTCGGCCTGACACGAGCGGCTCAGTCGGGTGCATGTCATGTCTTGCCACATCAGGACATTGCCACCCGTTCCCCTCCACCTCAGACCTCACTGATAGCCGCTGACAGCCAACATGTTTCACCAAATGTTGACACAGTGAATGCCACTGACACTTATCTCCGCTCGCCTTTGTCCTGTCCCACTCTGGAGTGTCAAGGACGGTTGTGGGGGGCGCTTAACGTCAGATATATGACGGACTGTTCGGAAAGGAGTGAGAGGCAAAGGACAAAAAGGTGGAGGTATAGGCAAGAGAGAGAGAAAATATGATAGAGGAGGAGGAGAGGGGCTGAGTACTCCTTGCCCTCCTGGTGAGTTTCACCTGCAGCAGCAACACTTAAAGGTTCAGCTCAGGCCTGAGTAATGCCTCCCACTGATACTCCAATCAGTCCCGAGCTGCTGTGATGCACCTATGAAAGGTTGTGTTCCTCAGGTCCTGCTAGAATTCTTGCTCTGTGATGTATTTAGGTTTGATTGGAGCTGGAGTGAAGTGCAGCCAACGGAAAACCTGTGATTTATTTATTAATTTGCAATTTATTTTCTCCACTGTTGTACAATTATTTTCTTATTGTAGAGTTTTTGCTGGAGTGTATGAGTGCTTGTCACTGTAATGTAGATGCTGCATGTTCTCACTTCTCTGGTGAGAGAAATATCTGAGAGAAGGATGTGCTACTGTGCATAAATTATGTTTCCGTTCAGCTCGCTCTTCACTGCACATCAGCCTTCATCTACATTTCTATCATGCACCAATTTTTTTTTGTTCATCTCCAGAACATGACTATATTTGTCTTTTTTATTTTCAGTTTACGGTGCATGGAGTTCTATTTCAGATATACTTTAATGTGCACTAATAAACATGTCTCTGTTTCTTTTCTAGCACAGAGCTCTGTGCTGCTTTTACGATGCTATGAACATGTGTTGATGTAACGCTATGTTTGCCCTCGGAGAAGTAGCGAAGTTAGCAGCTTAGTCACCTGTTTCGCCAGATTAGCCCATCAGCAGCCACTGATAAAGCTCTGACTTGATTGGTTAAGAAGAGCTACTCACCTCATTGCCTCTTTAGTTATGCTGCGCCGCAGCCCAGATGTGTATGTATCCAGAAAATAGAAAGCCCAATGGGGATCTGTTGCATGCATATTTCCTCTCTGCCACATGTCAGTGTCAGTGAGAACTATATATCACATTTGTGTGACACCTCCCCTATCAGATCAAGTCAATAAATAGATTAGAACAAGTGGAGCTTCAATGTCTTGTAACCTCTCCCAGAGGGATTTAACTGTTGTCATGGAGACTCGATGTGAATCAACAAAAGAGGTGACTGATAACACTGACATGACTAATCTCTTTTTCTTATTTCTGCCCCCTCTTCCTTCTTCCTCTTTGCCATTCTCTCTGTATCTGTGGCCCATTTGTTTGAGTAGCTTGTGAAGGATATCATTTTACTGTTATTCTCCCTCTACCCTTCCCCAAAAAAGAAATGCCCTTTCCTTCTCTGACTGTACCATCCATGCCTTCTCACCCCATGCATACCCTCCTCCTATCTACGATAAGTGTGCGTGTGTGTGTGTGCATAGGGAAGTGTCAGCCATAAATTACATTTCACTGTGTAGCCTTCTCAGATACCAGCGAGATAAAGAAAGCCATAAATAAGGCCACATCATGTACAAGTTATTGCTTTGCTTTTAAACGTAACAGGGCCATGAATAACCGAGGGAATAATGAAAATTGAAGAAAAAAAACGTGTGAATCACGGCTGAGCTCTGCTATAAGGTTACATAAAAACTGTGTCTACAAATGCATTTAAGTAGTTGTCCTCTGTGCTAATGTGATGGGGTGCATAATGATGAGCGCAGATGTAGATTGGAGCTGTGCAGGATGTGATCCACGTTTAGCTGTTCTTTAGGACTTTGAATTTTAGCTCTCAGTCACCATAGCAACCAGAATACAATACATCCCTTTTAAATCCAAGCCTGTCGCATTATTTTCTCTTACTTTCTTCCTTCCTTCTTTCCTTCTTTCCTTCTGGTCTGTCTTTGTGTTTCTCTCCCTCTGTCCTCCTCTCTCTTTGCCCTCTCCACCTCTCTCTCCCTCTCATTTTCACCATTCTCAGGGCTTTGGGGAGAAGGAAAGAAAAAAGAAAGAGAGAGAGAGGGAGAGAGAGACAGAGAGTTGGACAGAGATGGAGGGAAGGCAGGAGAGAAACAGGGAGTAAGACAGGGGCAAGTCTGTGAGTGAAAGCGATACAAAGTGAGGGAGGGGAAGGCGAGAAGCTGCGGAGAACGCGGGGGGAGCAGGAGTGAAAATGAGAGAGAGTTTCTTGTCTTGTCTCCCTGCTCGAGCTAGCCAGTCAGTAATTCAGTCTATTCCTCAGACAGAGGCTTTTTTCTTCCCTCTACCTCTGGATGTGCTTTATCTGGCTGGAGTGTCATTCCAGCTGGGTATCAAGCCTTCGTCCTGGAATAAAAATAAACAACATTTTACAGATACTGAAGCACAAACTTAACTGCCTGCAATGCCGAGCAGGACCGTGCAAATAAATTGCTGCAAAGAGATAGGCCTGTGTACAAAAAAAAAGGAGGCGCATGGTAGCATTGTGTAATTAGCCAGTGCGTTTTCCCTATCACTGTCAAGCCAGATTAGCCTTCTCCGTGGTTAGGAGATGTGTCAGAGTACCTTTCTCTTTATTCTCCCTAATGGCTTCCTGAGTGTCTATATTGGGAAGTGGGTCTGTCTCCTGGAAGGCTACACAAAACCAAACACAGCCCTAATAGTTTGGTTTACGTGATTTAAACGACAAGCAGCATTTTCAGCCAAGACGGCAAATTGTTCTAATGGAGCTGAACTCCAACGTCTCGAGTGGAAATTTTGTCTCAAAGAGCAGATATGATGGAGTACTGCTTCCAACAGTAGATCAGCAGATTGTGTCCTTATAGCTGGTATCTGGGAGGTGACAGTCAGCTCCGTTTTGTGTGTGGCCACCATGTGTTTGTATGTGCTGTGACTGAATCTGAGCTGACCCTTTGATCGGAGTAGGCGGACGGCAATGTGAATATGTTAATGATGGCCGCTCTTGCAGACATACGAGACACCGGTGCCAAGCCTGTGATGGTCTACATCCATGGAGGATCCTACATGGAGGGGACGGGCAACATGATCGATGGGAGCGTCCTGGCCAGCTACGGAAATGTCATTGTTATCACTCTCAACTACCGCGTCGGAGTCCTTGGTAAGCAACACTTCTTTCTCTCTCTTCTCTTTTCCTTCACCTCTTCCTTCAAGGACATTTTTCTGGGCCATCTTTGTAGGGCAGCTTGGTGTAATGAGCACTGCTGATTGCCACATGCTGTCCAAATAAGACACAAGGGGTTGGAAACACAGCACTGTAAATACATGGACTGGTTCCTGTGCTTCTTGTTGATGTGATGCTGTATCAAAAACACGGTAATTGAGTGTGCGGAATGTGGGTTTGTTGTTGTGACTGGGGTTTAGAATAAATTAAGAAATTATTGTAATGAGGTTGGGGGAAAAAATGATGAGATGGGCGCGATGCTGGAGAGATGGAGAGGAGAAAAGTCTGTCTGAGAGGACGAGGGGTTCTCTCTCCCAGTTGCGGTTGGTTGAAGATTGACTCACACAGCTGAATCCTCTTTCAGACAGTGTGTGTGTGTGTGTGTGTGTGTGTGTGTGTGTGTGTGTGTGTGTGAGAGAGAGAGAGAGAGAGTAAGGGAGTGGAGAGGCAGAGGAAGAGAGCGAGCAAAAAGAGAGGGAGAGCGAGCTCCATGGAAACAGCTGCAGCAACACAAAATGGAGTTTGTTAGCACACTACCCAAGCTTTGTACCTTTTCTATCCATCTCTCTGACACAGCCGATTTCCCTCCTCACACATTTAGAGTGGTTGTGTGCCGACTACAAACAAGTTTGAATATAAAATGAAATCTTCCTGTTGTTGTTTGCATTTGTTTTGCACTGTTGGCAGCTGTTAGCAAATAAGGATCCTGCTTAGGTTATTCTACATGTTTCTTACTGCCGACAAATCCCATGACGAGACCTAAACCAATTTGTAAGTCTGCTTCTCGGAGCTTGCAGACTTCCCTACCTTGCCAGTGGCACTTTGCCCAAAGGCTATTGGTTCCAACTGAGGGGATCCTGCAAATGTTTAAAACCAGGATAGAAATGTATAGTTTAATTTGTTCTTTTAAAAGCTCATGCCATTTCCTGAAAACAGCTAAGCACTGTAACTTTTAGCAAACATTTAATGTGAGGTAAACATTACATTTGTCCCTGTAGGGCAAAAGAAAGTACTGAATCTTGAATCATTTGTTGGGAACTGTGTCCCTGCATGACATTTGTTGAACAGTGGCCACTGTGGTCACAAGAATGTAATAACTACAAAAACAGAAATTTGTGAGAAGCAGCAGCACAATTAGTGCAATATCTTATACTTTCAGACTGCAAACACGTTTAAACAATATGATCCATTAGAATGTCCAAGTCAGTTGCTCCACCCAGCACCAGCAAAAGTTCTGAAAATACCAGAGTGAGCTCAATGCGAAAATACAGCATGAAAATGTCCAGAAAATTCAGGTGAGTGAGCGTGTTGAAGATGATGTGATGGACGCAAAAGAGAAAAAAACTACAAAAAGAATAAAAACATCTCAGGATGAAAAACAGGCACCAAAGATGTCAACTTGAAAAGACAAAGAGATTTGAGAGCTTTGGAAATCAAGAACTGACAATGATGTTGATGAGCTGTTATTTACAGGGTATAGTTTATACGTCAGGTCCTGTTTCCTGTGTGCTCTACACAGACGCTATCCCTCGCTCAAGTTTTCAGATTATATGTGAAAGGAAAAAATCCAGGCAAATGCCTGGTGCCAATTTTTATGAACAATTTTCACAGTTTATGTCGGTCTAAAAACGGTTATAAAGTGTCAACGTTAGTTAGCATTAGCCACCTGATAATGTACAAATAAGTCTAGTAAGCCTGTAGCTGCAAAGACACTGTACGTACTGAATTGGCAGAGCTAAGAATGTACTTCATAAAAAAAATGTTTTTTTATTAATTTGATTCCATTTTAATTTCTCAAATAATGAATGTGCAGTTTGTTATGTTAACATCCCGTGTTGTCACTTCACGTTCACATACATTTGTTGACCTGTGAGTGTTGTGTTGAGCAGCTGGGTGTTATAGGCAGCACAGATTCAAATGAACTCCAGTGACCAACATAATCATAATAAAGGAACTTGTTGAGCAGTGTAACAGTGTGACTCAGTGAGGCTGATGGATTTAAATGTTCCTGTAGAACAGAGGAGGTAAATAACAGAAAGGATTGAGTCATGTAACCAACGGGTTATTTAATAAATCTAAGGGTCAGGGAAAAATTAACAACATCAGAGAGATGGAAATGTCTCTTTTTTTCTAGTTTTACCAGTAAAACCCTTTAACTTATTCAAATGAAAGCCCAGCCTCATATAGCTAACAACTACAGCTGTCACAACTGTACATGTCTTTTCATTGCAAGAAAAATAAAAGACATCACCAGCTTCTTGAGCCTCGTCCTGAGCCGTCTGCCTCCAGATGCTGTTTATAGAGCTGTACGTGTAGGGCTGGATGGAGACAACGGAGCGGTGCTACTTCATCCTCCAGGACACCGAGATGACTGGTGGGGTTGAATCAGGGAGGCACTACTGCATTCATCCTGAGACTCTCTTTTTGATGGAGATGAGAGCGCTACGGCTTATCGATTTTGTCATGAGGATTGCTTGCAGTGAATGTTCCGTGTTTTCCTCTGTCATCTCTGGGTAGTATCATTTTGAGCATTGTAATCAGCCTTCAGGGTGGTAAGGTAGCCTGAATGCTGGGCGCGCTGCCTCGTGCTGCTGCTGCCGGTTTAAAGCTGAGCACGTAAGCCTGATACAGATTCATGATCATATTTCTTTCATGGCACTTCAATTATGAGTCAGATGTTTCCTCTCTCGCTGCCACATTTTGCTAAATGTCATTCTACATGCATGCTCACACACCCTCAAACACCACATACGTGCACGCTCGCAGACCCAGGCAAAAACAAACCACACGTTTGCCCGGATGAACACACTCAAAAACGTGCACGCACGAACGCAGCCCGCAGAGCACAGCTCTCTTGGTGAGCTCCCCGGCAGCCATTCTGAGAAATGAGCAGAGAAGAAGTGATGCATGTCGTTGAGTGATAATGTCCATTGCTGTAGCATGGTCTGATAATCTCCCCATGGTACGGCTTTAAACTGTTATTACAGACACACTCATATAAACCAAATAAAACCAGGGCCAGAGAGAAATCACACCATGATGGGCCAATTAACACAAAGTGTGAATTGCAGTTCTGAGAACATGAGTAATTCTAATTACATGTCTTCATTTATTTCATATTTGTTTACAGTTTTCTTTATATTCAATATAACGCTACAGTTTCAGCGTTAATCTTGTCTAAACAGCATTAAGTGGAGTAGATTAACTGTTTGTATTTGACACCATATAACACATCAGCCACCGCTCTCACAGTCGAAAGCCGATATCAGGACCAGAGAAAAAGTGGCTTTGAGTCAAGAGCTGAGGAATCCCTTCATTTAGATTATAGAAAACAAATCTTTAATTTAGATTCCATGCAGGGTGAGGCAGTTTCATGTAGAAATGCAGAATAAATAAATAAACATTAATGGGAAAAAAGAAAGCTTTTAATTAGGCTGCTTAAAGGGATGAGGGAATAATGGAGGAGAGAGAATTAGACAAGATAATGAGTTTAAAGTGAAAGCAGACAAGGCAACTCAAACTCTGCTTTCTGACACTAATATAGCTTTCCCCGTCCCTGGGCAATCTGACTGTGGCATTAATAATGCAGTAAACACATTTGAAATACACACAACAATCTGAATATTTAACTAATTTCACAAAAACAATAGGCCTAAACTATTAGGCAGCAACAGCCCTCACTCTCACAACTCTGTAATGAATGAAAGCATTTCTTAAAGTGGAAAAAGAAAAACTATTTCACCAGCAAATTTCAACAAATTAGATGGTGCCAAACTGCTGTAAATGTCAGTGATGAATGCTTGCTTTATGTGTTGCATTCATTTCATTGTCGTTACACCATTCTTTTGCCGTACAACACCATTACCATTTATATAGACAGCTTTTCCAAATTTCCCTAAAATGGAGCAAAATTATTGAAAGATGATTCTGAGTGTGTTATGAAATATAGATTTTGCATTTGTTTGGTGTTTTGCAAAAGACAGTGGATTTAATCTATATTTCAGTCTGGTTTTATAATATGTGCTCAGCAGCTGCAGAATACACTCAGACACAGAGAGAGAGAAATAAGAAAGCGACTGAGGAGAAATACTGCAAAGATGCAACATAAAGGCAAGTTGTACAAATTCTTTTCAGAGACTGTGATGTGTTGAGCCGCAGCCACTCCTGCTCCACTTTAAGAGGAGTCCACTAAGTTTCTTGTGCCGTTCTATCATCTCCCTGCAGCTCTTAGCCCTACACTGCTGTAATGGTAATTATTGCTTCAAAGGCTGGACTACAATCCTCCTGAGGCCCCATTTGGAAACTTTCATATCTCAACCTTTCACTATTAAATGAATGAGAATTCCTTTTAGATTTCATCTTTCATTACGTATTGACCCACCGCAGTGTGATCATCACCAGATGCAAACCAGAGTTTCACACGGCCCACACCTGTCCTGTCAGGACTTGTCGCACTATGTGCAGGTCAGGGACCTGCGGAGCGAAGTGTGTTTACCGAAGAAATTAGTGTTTGGATTTCTGCTCATTGATCTGTATGTGTGTGTCTGTGAGACACAGAGAAAGTGACAATGTGTGTGTTGCGTGTGTGACTTCTCTCGCGCATATGGGGGCGTGTGTGGTCGATTGCATGTGGTGCGCGCGTGCGCCTAGTTGCCGCGCCTCTCTAATGATGTGTAATGAGTCCCAGTCAGAGGGGAGTATCTTGTATCACTGCTCTTTACAAATATAATTACTCACTGGCTCTCCAGAGCATGTCAATTTCCAGTCCATGGGGGGGGGGGACTTAATTACTAGTTTCCAAATGCATTAAAAATTAACAAAGGCTGCCTCTCTTGCCAAAACCCAAGGTGAGACTCTTCCTCTCAGCCAACTGCTCTATAGAGGAGAGTGGTCAAGTACAGACTGTAGCTGTGGAGCGCTCTCACCTCTGACAGGGTTTATTTGTGACCCCCGATGTCTATCTACCATATCTCTCCGATCAAAGTCATTTTATAGTGGGACCATCGCCGCTGTGGCCCATCGCCTCGGCTCACCCAAGTTTTTCAGGCGTTCAAAAGAACAGTTTTAGATCCAATCAAAATAACCTCAACCTACTGTTCGAGTGTATGAGGAAGTGGCGGTTGAAGCTGCAGCGTGGGTGATTTAGCATTGATTTGTGGATGTGCCAGAGTTATTCTGTGTGCAGTAAGCGACCCTGCCTTCCTCTGTTATGTCCTCCTGCTAAAGTGAAGACGATGACTGTTGTTAATTCAGCCAGAGATCTGGGGAGCGCAGGGTATTTTTGGCTGTGTGTGAATAATATTGTAGAAACACAAGTTTGTACAGTTGGTTTTTTTCAGCGCAGCATATAACTGCAGAGCTCCACTGAGAGCTGATCAGCACCCTGTATGCTTGTGGCCTCCTGACCTCGTCGCCGTACTCTGCTGGATTTTGGTTAAGTAGTAATACTGTAAGCTGTCATCTGGGCACTTCTTTCCGAGGCTGTGTGCTGTAAAAGCACTGGCTCCATTTACACTTGTGCACTAGAGGTTTAGATTCTTATCCATCATGCGACACCCATCAAAAAGGCTTCTGACGGGTCCCAAATTAAATCTGCTGTGGGACAGCGCACCCAAACACGCAGCCATCAAGTCATAATGACCTATCTTTAGAGACAAGAAGGAGTCCTTCAACAGATGGTGTAGTTCCCTCAGAGACCTGATCTCACCTTCACCGTCAGTCAGTCGAGGGACAGAAGACACAGACACTGCTCAGACCTGGTATGAACGTGTGACCTGAGAGATCTGATATATATTTGCACATAAATGTACTATGAGTTATACTAACAAAAATCTGGCAAAGACAGATTAACTCACTGTTTTTTTAAATCTGGTTAGAATGATCTCATACAAATTCTTCTTTATTCACACCTGAAAGTCTGGACAACATTCCAAACCAAGGGGATCCAGTTAGCTTTGGCTCTGAAGATGTCTGTGTGACAAATGTAAGTCCTGTCATCATCTAGGCTGTGTCTACCTATACTTGACATTGATTGGTTTGACAGGCGTAGTTTTGATATTGACCTGTTAAAAATTCAGCTGTTGTATTCACTCAATTTCTTGAAGAAAGTGCATCAAAAATCTGTCTTTCCTTTGAATGGAGACAATGAATGAACTGGTTCATATCATTGTGGGATAGCTAACAGGATAAAGAACATCCTCGTTCAAATGTTATATAGTCAAAGATGAAAACTATAAGCAATCCTGTGAGTTACTTGCACTTCAATTGTTTCACTTCCTCCAAAAGTCCAAAATATCAAAAAATTAGCTTTTACACTTCTTGTGAACTATCGCATTTGATTGGACAAAATTTTTGTCTGTTGGTCCGGACCGTGATCTGATCCATCTATCACACCTGTTATTTTGGACCAAGCTAAACTGAAAAGTCCCAAAGTCCAGACCAAACAAGGAAGGTGTGATATCCCAAGACGGACGTAAACATGTTCCACGGTCTAGTATTCGTCTTTGGTTATTCATGATTCAATTATATGTGTAGGATGCAGTTTAACAGGGTGCATCTCATTTATCACATCGTATGTCTGGCATCACAAAAATCACTCTCCGAGTTACTACGAAATAAAATGAGACATGACAACCTCCTGTGTGGTGAGAGTGTATCGACTTAAAATAAACCCTTCCTAAAACACAAGTCTCGCTCAGTAAATGTCCCTCAGACTCCGTCATTTCAGTTATCATCTGATATAAGAGCTCAGCGCTGAGCAGAGGAATCTTAAACAGTCGTTGGGAGAAAAAGCGAAGGCAGAGTGAGTTCTCTTTGTCTTTTACTATCAGGAGGGGGGCTGAGATGGATATTTACTTGTTTTCGGTGCCATTTGGATGAATTGATCCAAATTAAGCAGTGAACAAAAACATTTATTCATCCTATTAATGTCAGGGAGTGAGGGATTGAAGTAATGGTTTTCATGCTCCAGTCTGCAGCAGCTTGTTGATGCTGCTTCCTCACAAATCACTGCCAGGAAATTAACTCTTAAGCCGCTCTTGCCAGACGCGCTGCAACAAACGTCTGGCTCTTCGAGACAGGGCCGAGATGAGGCCCATTGTCTCTCAGCGTTCAGCTTTTCACTCTCCCAAAAAGATGTTTCCTATCCAGCTTAAAACTCATGAAAAGTGTTGATAAAACTGAAAGGGGACAATGCTGACTAGTACTGAGCCACTAGAAATAATAAACATCACTAGCAGGACCTAGAATACTTTTCCTTTATGATGATTTCTAAATATAGCACAGCTCAAACATTTAAAGGCTCCCTGTTATTAACCTTTGATGATTGTTTTTAATTATGTTGTTTCTGGAAGGAGGTTGATTAGTCCTGTATTTCTTCATTACATTTGATAAGTAAGTTCTCAGTTGCAGCCTGCACTGGAGGTTTGATTGGCACACAGCACAATCTCCAGCTCATCCAGACAGTGTGTCATTTCAAATGCTGGAAACCTCCCAGACTGAAAGTATTTAGTCACTGTAGGGAGGGAAAACAATCAAGACTAATTGTGCTTTCACACATTGATGGGATGGCCAAAATCTGGACTGGGTTTCCTGTAGAAAAGGAGAATGAAACACTAGACGGACATGGAAAAATAAACTTTAAATGACTATACTAACTATAATCCTTAAGATTTTTAAAACCATAATTATCTTCTGTTGAAATGTGTAGTTTAGCTTTAGACATTTATTTACATTACCTCGCTATATAGTAGTGGTAGTGTCGATTCATGATTCACAAAAATCATTATTGGCTCAGGTTAAACCCTTTGACCATTAAATACTTCAGAGAATGAATGCAATATTACTTCTTTTATCATCTAGTTTGATAGTCATAACTGAAGAAGAACATTAATAAAAGAATCTAAGGACACACATTTACTTCCTTTAAAGGTTCAGTGTGTAGATGGTGAAGTTGCATGTAGCAGCTGAATACCCCTCACCTCACCTTCATCTTCCAAACATGAAAGAGAACCTGTGCGAGCCTTCAGTTGTCATAAAAACTCAAAAGGTGTATTGTTTGTATTGTGTACTGTAAAAAACATTGCTGCCTCAGTAGAGAGGACCCCGCTCCTATTATAAAGTATTCAAATATAAAGGGAAAATTCTAGGGTAAAGTAAACAACAATTAGTACAATTTAGATGAAAACATCACTTGGATTACCTTATATTCAATTTTGGCGAGTTGATCCCTTTCACCTAAATCTTACACTACTAAAACTTTAAAAGACGTGGTATTGGATATGCCGTTTTCGGCAGCATCTGAGGCATTTCTGAAGCTGTTATCAGTATCACAACATCTCTTCATTAAAGAACATTACTGATTTTAGTTTTATTAATACACACCTCCCTGTGTACTCTTCTGCTGCACTTTCTACTGCCAGGACTTAGAAAATGTTATATTTTTTGTCACAGAGAATAATGACAGCGAGCGCTCATCAAACATGCACAACACACCGCACTTTTGATGGATGATCAGTTTTAAATATGGTCAGGTAACATGACAATCAACATATTGGATTTGCAGGGTTAATCTTTTTCAAAAGCAGTTGCCATCTGATGGTTCTGAGCTAACAGCTGTGAGTTGATTTGTTTTCATTTGGCCTCTTTGGCTACATCTGCTAAAAAAAAAAAATTATAGCTAAAAAACTGGAAAGTGAAATATGGATTCAACCTGGCAGCTGAATTTAAAGAGGCTTTGAGGTAAATTGTTTTTTCTTTGATTGCACAGAATCAAGTATCTTGGCTGAGTGGATTCTGATTCAATTCCATTTTTGAGATGGTCAGCTCAACCCCTCTGCTCGGACTCAAAACTTTTCCATTTTAAATTTTCTCCAACTTTCTGATTTTGTCAAGTCCCACATTGAATATTCCAGAAATGTATTTTTTTAAAGATATATCCAGTTGCTTTGAATCGTAACCAAAAGAGATCAAGAGGTTTTAGGAGCTGTATTTGTTGACGTTTGTAACCACATGTTTGGAATCATCATAACGTTGTATTAGGATGTTCTACACAGAGCGAACAGCAGGTCTCCTCACAGCGTTGTGACTTGAACTCAGATTGCTGATGTACTGTTAATGACTTGTCCTTCTCTTTCATCTTACAGCAAATGGAAACAAGAACAAAGCTCATTATATTTCATAAGCATGACATTTCAGAAAACTGTGACATTAAGAAATCAATTTCGGTGCTACAGTGGTGCTTTTCACCGTGCGGAACAAGCTTCTGCTGTAGCACTGCCCTGAGATGAAAACATGTTTAGATGATTGCAGCACTTGTGCCAAAACAGTAAATATGCATCACAAAGACATCAAAGAGTGAACCCGACAATTGCTTTCATCTGGTCAAGGGTTCCTCCACAGCATCTTGTCTAAAAATGCAACAATTCAACCCTAAGACGGCAGTTTGAAGTGCACAGATGGAGCGGCGGTTCACTGAAGGAAAATGTCAGCCTCGTGTCAGTGTTTGTGGTTGAGATGCTTTACTGCTGGATGTTTGACCTTGAGTGTTAGTGATGGAGGATGTGCTCCTCGCGAAGCTTTCATTTGCATCATCAACATTATCGGTCCAGTGGCACGCAAAACAAAACTTTGAGTTTTTTTTTGTGAGAACGAAGATTTGAGTGGCTCCTCCAAGACAGAAGACTAATATTTACCCGGCAGCTATCTCGCACACACACTGAAACGGCGTGGTGCAGGAACAAGAGATGGCATTTCCAATTCCACCCCAGCAATATTTGAGCTCATACTGATTTAGGGCCAGAGCTGCAATTTTCAGGTAATGCCACAAGCTGCCAAAACTTTTTTTTGGTTGTCATATTTTCAAGTGGCTCTTATATTGAGTGTATTTGTGTCCGAGAGTCAAATAAAGCTTGCATCGAGCAATTCATAATGTAGTGCGGGCACAGTGGCAAGTGTTGCCAATGCCGTGATGAAGCTGTTCTTTCACCTTTGGTTTTCGTGACCGAGCCTATTAACTTGCAGAAATAGATGTTGCAGAGTTTTGTGTGAATCCCTGGCTGGCCTCCGCCTTTGCTTTCCGAGCCAGATGCCCTTTTAATAGCCACACCAGTAAATCCCAAAATATATCCACAGCAACCGGGGCTTTTGCGTGACCTTCCGTACTTAGTCATGTGTGGACTGGTTTATTGCCCGGCAATTGCAAAGTGACCTTGGTTTCTCAAGGATATAAATTGAAGGTCCCCTCAACCTTTAATGTGTCATTGCATAACATATCAGCCACACAACATCATGACAGGGGAACATGTTTTCTGCACGTCTGAAAAGTTCCGGACACAAATTAAAGAGTAAAACAAATCAAACTGTAGCACAAAATGATGCAAAATCATTAGCATTAGCAAACTAAAGTACATGGAGGGGCACAAAATGCCTCAGAAAAAAAACATTGTGGTTGGGGTAACAGGAACTGCAATTTACTGTTCTGTTTATCTACTGAGATATTGACACAGAGTTGGAAAATCAATTAAATGAAGAGTACATCTCTGTATGAAGTCTTTGAACTGATATCACTCTGTCGGAAGATGGCATGGACGAGATATATTATACACCCGACGGTGAATATTTGTATTTCTTAGACTTATAACTTCAGTCTATTGCCAACTCGTATTGGGATTCTTGTTTATGGTCCCTGAAAGATCTATCTGCGGTGATTCATTGCTTGAATGCTTTGTTTTGCTTTGTTCTCTGCTCTTGGAGGGAGTGCAGGGCTCCTAATGGCAACACAGCTTTTTTCTTCTTATTTGTCCTTGAGGGATTTTTAACTTCACAACCAAACACACACACACACACAAACACACACACAGGCACTTCTTCTTCCTCAGGGCAAAATACATACAGGTAACAGGCTTATCGAACGGAAGCCAGCATGTACACCTTCCAGTGCAGCGTGTTTGATCATTTCTGCGCTGAAGAAACAAAGGTGTGAATCTAAAAGTCCCTCCTTTTTCAGTCTTTTCTTCCGCAGCATTATGAAGAGTAGGTAGGCCAAGGATTAGAGCACAGGCACAGCAAGAAAGAGGAGGAAGGTTAAGATTTGTCCATCATCAGATGTGTCCTGACACAGGAGTGATGTGTGTAAGAAGATATATATTGGCCAGGCAGGTACAGGAACTTGCTTCTTGTCTTGTAGGGACATTAATCATAGCAGCGGCCAAGCCTAACCGCCAAGGTCAGCAGTCCTCGCTTTGGGTACAAGGCACTCTCCGCAGCTGCCACCACAAAAGTGCTGCTGCGGAAGGACTAACAGAGGCAGGAGGCAGGGAGGCTGGAGAGGGTAAAAGGAGCAGGATGTTGAATTGACAAGGTAAAAGTACAAGCAGAGGAATGGGGACGAGAATATGGTTGGATTAGCGACAACCTCAGGGGCGTGGCTGGTAAAAGAGTGGCACTCAAGGTGGCAGTGGAGGGGATTGCTAAGCAAAAGTAGGTGGACATTTTGGAATAATGGATTAAAGCTGGCAGCACAGCAAGGGGGTGGGGGGAGCGTAGAGTAACAACGTGTGATGCACCGCTGCAGTGGGTGGATCTGCAACAATCAGAGGGAGGGAGGTTGCGAGGGACAGCGTGTGAACAAGGTCTGGTCACAATGCTTTTAATCACACCTCCGGAGTAGGAGTTTGCTATTATTAAAATGAGGCAGAAGTGAGAGTCATGCCCGCTCAGGAAGAGTCATGACTGCTCAGAGCTTTGAGGAAGCTGCCAGATGATAAAGGTGCTGTTCATTTAGTAGATCACACAGCCAGATACTAACAGTAATATTTTTCTTAAAACAATGAACCCACAAGGACGATAGGGAGCAAATATGTGGCACCATAGCAGGTAATATTATCTGTTGAGCAAGTACCATTTTGAAAGCTGATTTTGTCGGGTCATACATGTTCAGTCTCAATTCAATGGTAGAGATGAGAAAGTTTAAACATCTCTTGGTTTTGAACAAATACAGTGATTATCTGCTGCAGTGTGAAACAGAGGTGGGATATATCCCAACTTCAGTCCAGCTTCATCTCCTTCACTATCTAGGAGCCTTGATTGGTATAAAATTGATCCAAGTGGGATTTTCCACCATCTCCTTTGCCCGTCCATTATTTTCAAACCCATTAAGCAGGAGGGAAATTTTCTGGAGGGAAATGTAGAGAATTAGGACACACACTGGAAGGACTTTGTTGTAGTAAGCCAGCACAAAGGAATTCTGTGGAGACTATACTTTTGCCTGACTGCTTTCAGCTTATGTAACTTCTGCTGTCATTTTAGGTAAAGGAATGGCATCGCAATATTATGAACCTGATCAGTTTTCTACTTAGTAGCAAAAGTGGATAGAAACTCTGAAACAATCAGCTCTTGTCCTCCAGGTATGAGGATATGACTGACCAACAACCAGGTGTAAGTTTGACCTCAGCGGCTCCTGCAGCCAGGTACGCTTTGCATTCTGGGAGTGAGCATTCTCGTTTGCTGCAATGCATTTTGGTTTACTAGGATTTTCCCTTTGTACAAAGAACAGGACATACTTGCAATGTGATAATGAAAAAAGGGGGGAAAAAATTACAGGTCCCTGATCTGGATCCCGGCAAAATTTAATGGGTTCTTCCCCAACCCATGGGTTCTTCTCTGACCCATACCACATCCTTTCACCTAGTGTTGTGGTCAGCATCCAGTAGTTCAAACAAACAAACAGACGGACAAACGCATAAGAAAAGACAAGCTCCTCGGACGAGGTAAAGGACAGAGCTGATTCAGTAGTTCTCTGACATGAGGCAGGATGGAATGGAGTAGAGGGAGCTTGGCAGTGGTGTCTCCCAGCATCAGCAACATGGATCAGAAACAATGAGGTAGAACAGAGTGAGCCTGCCCGATGTGGCAAGTGATGATCAGTTAAAGCGGTGGGCACGAGTCCCAGAGGAATTCCTGCCCATCAGCACCAATGAGGGGGGACACCCAGGGCAGCCCCGGATTCAGCACCATGGACAGCAGACATGATATGAGGTGGTTTAACTTAATGGAGTGAAATAAAATGTGATTACAGATGCACAACTGAGAAACAAAAAAGTCTGTGTTAAATATCGCTGAGATGGTTTCAGATTTATTTGAAGTTCTAAAACTGTGTTTTGTTTCATTTTTCAGAGGATTTAAAAAAAAATAAAAAAGGGCTCGCAGAGAAATCCTCGAGTTTGATATTTTTTGATTGCAGTGCACAGCTACGCACCTGAATCTCATCCTGTCTTTGATGCCTCATGACCAGAATTCAAAATGTCTCATCAGTGTGTTGTTGAGGAGCGACGACAGCAACAACAACAACAACATCAACAACAAAAGAAAGTTATGTATCAACAGCAGCCTGAAGGGTAGAAATGAAATTACATCATGACAAAGCAGTTTACAGAGGAAGGGAAGTAGTGCAGACGGTTGATATCTAACAGTTCATCTGAAAATTACATATTTACAAAGCAAGTTTCGCCTATAAATACCCTTTGAAAAAAAGAGGGGACATAAATCAAAATAGCACAATAATAGGAAAAAGGAATCAGGTCAAACCAAGGAGGTCATTTTATGCAGTATTTGAGCACATGCATGTGTGTGTTTCTGTGAGTGTATGTAAAGCAAGTCAAGATATTCTTTAAAAAATGGATATGGTCCCGCTTTTTAACTCATGGGAAATGTTGATGCTGCACAGTTTTATGTTTTTATCACTTAGTTTGATTTGTTATGTTCATCAGAGGATTACATTTGTACTTGTAGGGTTTGGCTTTGCAGCAAAAAGATCTCAAAGTGCGGTGGCCACTTATTGTTTAGAATGATTTTCCTCATCACCTGTTTCACATGTTGTGATTAAGACATTTTCTGGATTTGTGTTTTATGTAAGTGGATGTGTTGATGTTATAGTGTATTGAGGTGTCAGGGCCATCGTATGAATGGATTATACAGCACAAATAGAATTTGCCGTTTCTCACCATAATATTTTTTTTGATGAAATTGAACAAGGTGTTCAATTAAGAATATAGACAAAATGTGCAAAGCAAAATATGAAGTCGCAATGTAGAAATGAATTAAATGGAAAAAGAAAGACAAGGATAAATTATCGTTTAAGACCTGCTGTTGGATTCTGCTTTTTTTTTCTTTCATGCTATCCGCTCTGTTCTGATTTTTGAAAAAAAACTGTGCACAGGGTACCTAATCAACTACAGAGCATAATTGAGATTACACTGTAAAACAGAAAGAGGCTTTGTTCCTCGCAGGCAAGAGAAGTTCAAGGGATTCTTGTAAATATCATGTGGGACAGATGTGAGCGTCAGGTGCTGCTGAATGCCAGTTTCCTCATGAATAACAGCAGTGTAATGTGTTGATAAATCCTGAATGTCTTGTTGGAGTTGCGTGGCTTCAGGTGTTGCCTGACATTCTCTCTGCGGAGCTGCCTGTCAAACCAACGCTGGGCCTCTGGAGCGCCGTCTCTTTACCCGATGTTGTTCAATAGCGCAGTTGCTGCTCTCGAAACACTGAAGAATCGACAACCTCACAGGCGCACCGTTGCAAGATTGCTCCCCTCATATTCTGAGGTCTCATCTGTTCCTGTTTTGTTTACACAGATATGAGCCCTGCTGTGCTTTCCCATTTCAAATTGTATTAGTTTCTCTCATCACTAACACGACGTAGCAGGCTAATAAAAGCATCAGTGAAGTGTGCAGCACATGGCAGCCGCTCGGGGAACGGTAGCTGCAGAGGAGCAGCTCTCATCTGTTTTTTTGGGAGAAGTGTGGGTCCTGCTCCCATATATTGGCCATGAGCCCATGTGAGTTGTGACCCCATGCCACTTGTCCTTTACTCTCACTGGCTGCATGCTGGCAAGTTGACCTTTATCATTAACCCTGCTGCGTGCCTGTCATTTGAAGTCTTTATTATTCACGTATCCCTTTGGGTATATTGTATACCATGGGAGCACGGAGGAGCGATGCAGAGCTAGTTAGCACATTGACACTCAGCAATTACAGCACTTAGCTGCTGCTGAGAGAAACACGCTGAATTTTCAAGGAGACAAAAACAACGCATGCAAAATCAGTGGGTTTTCTGTTGAGTTACAGCCATCATTCAAACATGTACAAACATGTAAATCACACAATTCTCCATGGGCTACAGAGCTTCAAGCTGTTTTTGAGGAAGCTGAATTACAATGAATGCATAGAAATAATGAATCATGAGCTTGAAGACAATTAGAGGAAAGTGACATTTGAAGAAAAATGCTTAAATTATATTTTGTTAAAACAAAATTACTTATATATTCAAATCAAGCACACATCTGGCACTAAATGTTATGTTGCAGCAAAATTATGGCGGAGTAGAAGGTTTATGGAAGTACAGCCGAGAACAGGAATCCTTCCTCTGACCCTCGGAAGTTGGTGGATTTAAAAGGAAACCTCAGGACAATAGGTAGAAAATGAAACACATTTTCTTCTGTATTGCCCTTATTATGATGAGTGAAGAAAATCGATATGACATGAATGTCTGTATAAAGTCCAGAAATGTTCTGATGATGACAGAATGGAATGGTTGTTTGATTTTAAAATGCACAATAAATTTGCTATGTTTGTTTCCAAGTCTTGGAAAAAAACACAATGGTTTATTTGTTATTATTTCTATTATTATTTTTTTTATAAACTGTTGTAAGCTGAGCACATTCACAGTAAAAAATCAATCAATCATTTAGCAGCAAACCAGCAGTGGAACATGCTCACTTGACTTCACCAGCATACACACCCACATGTACTGCAGAACAATTATAGTCCAGCTTGGAAAATAATTCAAAAATGAAAACAAACAGAACCATCAAAAACGTTTATTCTATTAATGAGTTTAATCTCTTCAGTCACACTTTCTTTTATACAGCAGCGTTAGTTCCATTGGAAGTTTAGAGCTCAGCCCGACACACTGAGACTGAGACGCTGTTGATATTCTTTGGACATGTCTTTGTCATCCGCTGTGTTAATCAGCTGCCATTCTAATTAAACTCAGTTTGCTCTTGAAATGCTTTAAAACATGTTCAAACACTTCTGAATGGCAACTGTTTGATAGGACACATTGCTGCCGCTGTCCTGTTTGTCTGTGATAAGAGCAACGTGCGCAAAATAAGTCAGCAGGGATGTGGGTTTTAAGTGCAGATTGCCTCATGCACAATCGGACCAAGTCGATCCACGCCGCACACCTTCCCACCATGTTATTATTCATGACTGTATTTTTTTTTCCCCGATCCCACATCCATTACATCTTTATCACAACTATTTTCATTATCATCTGGCTCTGCCACTTGCCTTCGCTCGGCCTCATTCTGCCGCGTGCCAAGTCAGCAGTCTCCCACAAAAAGTAATCCTCCGCCTTCACTGATGGGCAGTGATATGACTCTCATCATTTCAGTGCGGCAGTGACGACTGCAGAATGTGACAAGCAGGCAGTTGACACCCCGCGTCCGCTCTGTCAACTATTCAATTTGAGCAGAACACTATCAAAATGAATCCTATCAAATTACCTGATTACATTACACATCCAATTACAGTGTTTTGGTGCAGTTATCGCCGAGGCCTTTTCATTTGTTAGGCAGGTGAAATATCAACTTTGTACTTGGAGCCAGTTGATTGGTTGTGCATAATGTTTGCATGTGTACTTGTTTGTAGTCCTGTCAAAGTCGTAAAAGTCCTGGACAGCATCGTGCATAAAAGTTAGTCAGAGGGCAAATTACAAAACGCTTTCACCCCTGCAAAATTTTCTGTCATTACAAACAGAGCACAGGAATGCAACTTGCATCACAGGAAAAATTGCAAATGCACGTGTTCGCCCCCTCCTCCTTTACCTTGTCTGATTCAATTGAACAAACTGGCATAATATTTGATGGCCTGCGAGCTCCAATTATTCGAACAATATTATGGCTGGGGTAAGTCAGGGGCACTCCAGTGGAATTCAAATAGTGTTTGGGAGCTATTTGTATTGGTGCTAGTCCTTCTGGGCTTGGAGAAGGGCATACGGCTCAATAACTCAATTCTTAACAATTAGCCCCTGACATGTCCCCAAGAAAACAGATTGAGAGGACTCCAGTGGATAATATTTTCAAAACGTTGCCAGATTATTTCAAAGACAGCATGGCAAAATAAGACGTGGCTCTGGTTTCAAATTAAACATGTCGTCTGACCAGATCAGAATTTGTAAGTACGTAATTCTTCATAATGTCTCAACAGTTTAGATGCTTTTCTCAGCATCAGCATGGATTTGATAAGGCTGCACCAGCCTCTTACTGTACTGTGGACAAAAAGGGTTTGTCTGTTCCCCTGGGTTACTAATTATCAGCTGCACATTCAACATTTCAAATAGTACAGTCCTTATCGCTCCCAATTATAAACATATTATGCTGTAATTGGAGGGGCTCCTGGATCTGGGGTCACATCTCATCTAACTGGCCGTGTGCTCCCCGCTTCTCTTCTGAGCACAGCCTCTCAGCCCTGGACCTTGCAGAGAGTGACCTTGGACCACGCACCGACCTTGCTGCATCACCGCAGTTGTTTTTTTATTAGATTGTTGAGGAAGAAGAAAAGCAAACGCAGTCCATTTCACCTGCGTTTGGTCTTGGGTGAACTTTCAAGGGGATAGGGCAAACAAATAGACCTGTCTGAGGGTGTTTGACTCTTGTGCGTGTGGGGGTGTGAATGTGTGTCTGTGTTTGGATGTTTGATTGACACAAGGGCTTTTGTCGGTGAAGCCACATAAAACATGACTCGCAGACAAACATGGAGTTGGCATTTGGAGTCGTCTGCTCAGGGGAGCGCTCCCATGCCTGAGGGGACTCACTCTGTTCTCTCCTTTGGGTTCTGATGGACCGTGCTGTGGTCTGATTGTAAAGAGGTCGTAGCTTTGTGAAGGAAGCCCCAGAGGCCACCTAGAACAATTAGAGATATGTGTTTCTGGGTCACTGGAGCACAGTTACAAGTCTGGTTATACTATTCTATTTCCTGAGAGTGGAGGCAGAGGAAGTGGCTTTACTCTGGCTTTTGTCTGATTTTCAAGATGTGATATCTCTGAGCTGGAAGCACCACGCATGCTGCTTTGTTTGAAATGCTTTACACTTTGCAACAATGCTGCAGATTTCCACGCTCGTATACTTTACTCTGTATATTCTAATCTTGCTCTTCCAAACTCAGTAGTCCTTAAGTCAACATCAAGCTGTGCTGCAAACACAGAAGTGACAATACCAGTGTGGGAGCAGTAACCCAGCTACAAGTGAGCTAAGCCTAATATAAACATGACCATCATTTCACTTATGCACAGCAGAGCATGCACCAGTGTAGTAATACATCCATGAAAATAGACCCCACTTCTCCATAAATATTTTATGAAATCAACAATACAGGATCCGCAGACTACTACACAAGAACACGTGTGTAATTCAATTCATTTTTCCTGTTAACACTGCTGTGAGCTTAATGCATTCATGGAAGCTATTTGCCACGGGCAACATACCTCTCTGAGGCAGCATATCTGCTGCTTAATATAGCAGTAATCAAGTTAACAATGCTTGACAGGGATTAAAATGGATATGGATTCCTGAGTGGCAGAAACTCAATGACACAGATCATATTAGTTGAACTGTTAAAGGTGTCAGACCCTGTAAGTAGAGTTCAGATTTTAGGTTGCGTGTCACTGTTGTTCGTGACTCACACAGGAAGCTTGTAATCCCTTGACTTGAAATGTCACAATCAGCAGGGCTGGATTTACTAGATTTTCACCTGACAGCAAAGAGCGTTTTCCCCTTCCCATTTCTCTTTATGAAGTATGCACAGGCATATAGGAGGGACGATTTAAGGTGTGACTGTGATCAGGGCATCCAGCTGTTACAAATGCGTGAGAATATGGAAAGATATGCATTATCATAAGTGGTATAAGGGCTGCATCAAAACAGATTATCTCCAGACGCAATAATTTTGCTGGGTTGTATCACACCAGTCTAGTTGATCACCGACCCCCGTCATTTCAGAAATGAATTGTGTATCAATTATCTCCCCAGCTCAGGCACGCTGGGGTGTGAGTGCAGTCTGCTATGATTTGGTATCCTGCTTCTGGCATCTAAATGCATGTGCCTCCTCAGGTAACATTTTTCATGCAGGATTATAAAACGCTGCCTGTTTGCTGTGCATACTGCACGCTTCATTTGCATTTTAATGTGCACGGCCATTTACATTTACTAACAATACCACTGTGGTCAAAATTGTGGTTAAATTTATTGTTATATTAAAGGTAATGCCAGCAGTTGGGTGAGTGTAAGCAGTTTGGAGGGGGAATGTGTGGCCTTTAAAAACATGGAAAGTCTCAGCTTTTAAAGATAGAAAGTCAACACATTTTTTCTGAGCAAACAAGTCCAGTGCCATTTGCTGGTCGCACCACTGCTCTAGTGCCCATTTCCCCCATGTTGTAAAAGGCGAAATTAGCCTCCTCAGGAGCCAATTTAGCTAGCAATTAAGGAGCCTAGAAAGGTCATACTTACATTCCATTTCAACTTCATGGACATTGCGATAGGAAGGCAATTTTATTTGTTTGCGAACATCACCAGCAGATGCTTTCCAAACCTGATGAGACTAAATCCGTCATGATTCCTGATCCCCCGTCACCCAGAAGCTTTGCAGGTGGCTCAGGCAACAGCACCTGAGGTATCAGATATCTTTATGGCATTTTCCCAAATTAGGCCTCCAATCCACTGCATGTTTGGCCATCGAGCGACCTCGTTAAGAAAAATAATGAATGAATTGCGCGGGTAATTATGAAAACTGCTCACAAGCGGGACTAATGCTTCTGTCGGTTTAATTAGAGCAGGAACCTGCCACTCAACGCTCTTTGCCGAGCTGATCCGCAGGACGGACTGGCGGATTTTCAGGCTACGAGGAGATAACGTTCATCTCAGGAGCTCAGTACAAATCTGCCACAGCTGCACAGGATTCTACAGGTAGCAACACTGAGCAAAAGGAGCCACACAGCACAGCCTGGTCCAGTTATCCCGGGCTAGAGGCTGGAAGAGCAGTTAACCACCTGCCTCCAAATGTGGGAGCTATTGCGGTGCAGTTAACCTGTCAAAGACAAGAGGAAAGTATTGTCATCAGCATATGCCTTGATGGCTCCGCAGAGAGCTTTAACAGACATTATAGAGCATTATCCATAGCAAAGCCCGTTAGTGAAGGAATAGATGTGGGGGCTGTCGGATGTGTGTATGTGGTGGGGTGATTCGATGGACACAATTGGCTTTATTTCTGTTCTGCACATGCCGACCGTTTGCTGCTGATGCTATCAAAGAGCCAGAGGGGGTGACTGGAGCACTGACTGAAACAAGATGTCCTGCTAATAAGATTCAGAATCCTTCCTTCCATTAGAACGTGTCTATTTCTCCTCCATTATTGGCATCTTTGTTGAGTCAGTAAACCACCTTTGGAACCTCTAGGCAAACTGACTCTGAAGGATACAGAGTTACCGACAAAGTGTGTCAGGCCGGCGAGAGCGAGCCAGTCTCAGAGAGAGGGAGAGAGAGAGGTGACATTGGCCTTGACTGCCCACAACCACCAGAAAGCAATCTGTATAATGAGTGGTTTCCCCTCTGACTGAGGTGACACTGTCATTTTGTTCATACATCGCAGCTCGATACATCCCTCCCAAATCTAGTCAGCTCTCTCAGGCCCGGGGGGAGACGAGGAGACAGTGGGGATGGCACAAACACAGAAAGCGCTGAAAGAGTTCACCAGGGCAAATGGGAATATACGCTTTATATTAAATGAAATGTTATCACATTGATTCAGTCCCTTTGATGACAATTACAAAGAAACCAACTATATTATGAGAATTTAGCGTTTGAATCCCTTTACGTTTTTTTTCTTTTTTTTCCTTTAATGCAAATATAATTCCCTCAGAACTTTTGGCAGAAATTGGTTACACACATTTACTTCTTTGGTGGATAACAAATGTCGACGCCTGTGTTGTTGTTTACATTATGTCTGTTTTGAAAATACAAGCATGTGCCCCAGATAAGCCCATGGGTTTATGCAGCTTGCAGCCACAGTTCAAAACATATGAACTCACGAACATCTGCCATCAAATAGAGCAAAGAGAAACTCGGTTAAGGGAAGAGATCTGGTGGGGATTGCATCAAATTAGTTGACTGACAAGCCTAGTAATCTGGAGTGCAGAGTATTTTTCATTTAAGAACACTCAGAGACGTCCTTGGGAAAATGGAGTATGCAGTGATGCTCAGCTGATAGAGAGGGAGAGGGGACAGCAGAGCTGCTGGGGCGGGGGTCATGTTCGAGTACAGTGACAATTCCTTCCGACAACATCCCATCATACATTTGCATCGTCAGCACACTCTTTTGAGCAAGGATGTCGTATTTAATCAAATTACCTGCGAGAGCGGCTCCTTCTTTTATTAATTTATTGAGGGTAGTGGTGGGGGTGGGGGTGGTGAAGGGAGTCAGGGGGAATGGAGGCGCACGGATGAGCTCCTTTTTTGCAATGAGTGTGTTTGTGCTCTCTGAAACGTGAACCAGAGAGGCCTGAGCTAACAGGAGCTGACAGTGGCAACCGCCCTCGTTCTCGGCTGTGAGAGGACCAGTTGGCTTTTTCACTCGAGCCTCGTTAGGGAAACAGTGAGACGAGTCATGTGTGGCTCAGAGACAGGAACCGGGTCTGCTGCTGCTGCTGCAGCTGCTCAGAGGACAATGGATCAGGTTTGACTGTAGACGTCAAGAGTTTGAGACTCAGAAGCTGTTATGTTAAGTGGTAGTAAGGATTGCAGGCATCTCCCTGTAATGCAGAAAAATGCTGAATTAGCACTGTTGATGAACCATGTGTATAATGTGTTTGAGGTTACAAGCTTTAATCTAATTGATTTAAATCAATTCATTTTGTCGATGAAGATAAAACACAGCCAGTTAACAGAATATGTTGACGGCACAGCTGAAAATGAATAAGACTGGCCGTTGCTCAGTCTCCACACCATCTCTTCCCTTCACTCCACTCTGTGCTTTGGCCTTTGGCTCTCAGGTGTACAGTGCGTCTGGACAGCCTATGGGGCGCGGGGAACAAAGCCACTGTGACATTTTATCTGACGGTAGCTCCTGTGGGGCCTGAGCCATGCTGCCGAAGTGTCAGGCAGATTTTAGCGCAATGAGACGAGGGGGGGAAGAGCCAAACAAACAGAGACCTGGCACAATCTCCCAAAGCCAAGCAGTGCAGACGCGCGCAGAGACACGTCTCCGGGGATCGCAGGAGGCCGAGATGAAACAGAAAGCGAGATCTAACCTTTTTGTTGTTGTTGGAACCCAGTTCTTTAGTGCTGCTAGATTAAAAAGAAGAATGGAAAAGTGAAATGAAAAAGGAAACACTTCAGCTGTTTGAACGCAAAGACCCTTAGTGGAGAAAATATTGTCATCCTTTGAAGGACATGGGTACAAGTGTCTTTTGTACAGTGCATGGCCTTTGTGTGACATGCAACAATACATGACAGGCACACTCCCTCCATGCAGAAGTGTTATGGTAATCATAAGCACTATTTCAAAAGCTTTTCATCCATTTTTCATGTTCGATTGTTCTCAGTGCAGGGGAACAGCCATGTTTCATCAACAAAGGAATATGTAAAGCCAAGCAAGCCAAGTACCCTCACAAGGTAGAGTGTATTAAATTCTGCATATGCAGAAACCAACTGGGTCCAGTTTCGATGAGACAGACAGATGCCAACTCTCTATATTGACATATTAAACATGTTCGGTGTAGGTTGGTATTGTTAATGAACCACACAACCACAGATTTACATTCCTGTGTTACCCACCTTGAATGCTTTGCAATATATTTGATTATGTCATGACGAAAAACATCAGGAGCCTCTGGATATACCCTAGTCAGGCAATGTTAACTTTCTAATGTAGGGATAATGCTATTTCCTGTTGACATTATCATGACTTCATTTCCACGATATGATGACAAATTATTGGTTCATATAAATCAGTTGTAGATTATGTCTCGAATGTTATTGGTTGCAAAGGTTACTGCATAACTATATGATGTCTTCTTCTGATTTCATAGTGACATCATGATGACATCATGCCTAACGTATGATCATAAATAGTTTTTTATCTATACAAGCTTTAGAAAAAATGCAATTATACATCATATTGTTTCTTCTTCGTGATTTTCATTCATTACATGGTGTATTATGATGGGGAATCAATCTACCATCGATAAAACCTTTAGATTGCCTTTATAGCCTTATTATTAGCATGCTTGAGGAAACTCCATCCATGAATTGTTGAGCTATGTTGTACAAATACAAACACACACACAACACTACCTTTCTTCATTCTCTTGATCACAGTTCAGAGAGGGGTTATTGAGTAGACACACCTTTCTAACAAAATGAACTCAGTTATGAATCTTTGTTTCTAAATGCTTTGTTGTTTTTTTTCAGCTTCAGATTTTGAGGAACCTTTTAAGTGTCTTTAATGTGATAAATGCAGATTTGGATGGGGTCTAATTAAAAGTGCAGCACAATGAGCCCCCCTCCCCCCTCCACACACACACACTCTCTATAGAGTTGGTATTAACCTCCTGATTCTCTGAGAGACAGATGAAGAGATACCAACCACTGATGTTAAGCTGGAACTGGAGCTGGAGACCCAGGAGGCTCTGATAAAATCCCCAACTTAGCACTCCACTGTGCGCTGCGCAGCCCAGTTCAGCCTCACATGGCCCGGGCTGCCCTAGCCTACACCAAAGTGATCCTCTTGCACCTTCCTCCTGGTGTGAAGAAGAGGAAGATCACAGCGGAGAGAATCAGAGCTCAGGTGAAGAAGAAAAAAGGGAGGCAGCAGAAAGTGAGGAGGTGCTGGAGGAGTAAGATTATGACCGAGAGGTAGTTTAGCAGGGATGGCTTGGAGGAACGTCTTCCAGTGTCAGAGATCAGGCGGCAGTTTCAAACAATGCTTACTGCCTCTGATAAGCAGCATCAGACCTCTGAAAACAGTGCTTAACACCTCTTTTATGGGCGACAGACTTTTCTAAAAATCAGCCCGGCTCCATTAGTTAGCAGTGTCATGGCTTCTGAGAACAAGGCTATAAACAGCCAGTGAGGACTTTTTATACCTGAACTCACTTTGTCAGAACTGCTGCTCGCTGTGATGGCTGATCCAGAACTCATACCTTTTTCCACATCAGAGAGTAAATGCATGCTATTACCACTGGCCCAAGCCAGTGCTCGGCTTGCCATCGTTCCCGCACTTCATTAAATTGATATTGTGGGAAAACGCACGGGCAGTGCCCAGTCTTTAGTTCGCGAACACACCCAGACTCTCTGCCAGTTCCCACTGGCTAGTGTGCTGGCCGTAGACCTAGTCAGTGCGCTTGGCTGATAATACAAATGGTAATGAGTGACTGGCTGCTTCTGGGACTGAAAGCAAAAGTGCTGTCATAATTGAGTTAGATTAATTAAAGGAGCTCCACTGTATTCTTACAGATCAGTGCATCTTGTCAGAGGGCTGTGCCACAGTTTGGGGCACTGCAGGGGTGTGTGTTTGTGGCCAGAGTGTATGTGTTTGTGCGTGTGTAACCTGCAGATTGTGGGTTAGGTAGGTTGTTGTGTGAGGAACTAATTGAAATGAGAGGCGATGTGCGAGTCTCAGCCAACATGGCCGGTCCATTTGTCAGGGTGACATCACTGCACTCACACCCCATCCATCTCCGCCCGGCGCCACAGAGCCATGCTCCTCCTGGTGATTAATATCCATACCTCCCTCACTGCACTGCATACAGCCAACCCCCCCACCAACCCCCTCTCCGAGTGCTCGCTACTCCACACATGCAGACCACAAACAAACAAATACACCTACACACACACACACACACACACACACACACACAGTTGGAAGCTCTCCTCTTCACACAGTGCACTCATCCACACTCAGTGCCATGGCACTCCCATTTAGTCCCTCATATACACTCATGGCCAGAGCCCAGAGCCAAACAGGTTGCACACATAAACTTCCTAATTGCTCTAAACAAAAACTGTCCTTGGTCTTTGGTAGTTTGCGTATCACGTAGAATTGATTCTCCTTTTTAAAACATTTTGAACTCATATTTTGTGGGTGAGAAAAACATTTGGAAATCCATCTTTATTTGATTTATTTAGACTGCTAATGTTTCACTGGAGCTGTAGCCACTAGCATTAGCGTATTCTGGGGCATTATGACTAAATTGTAAATGGGCTGTATTTATATTGGGCTTTTCTAATCTTGATGACCACTCGAAGCCCTTTAAACTACAGTTTTGACCATTCACACACATTCATACAGTGCATCTATGTGCAGCACTTTCTCGGTTACACATCACTTGCACTCAGCAATTTGGGGTTCAGTTTTTTGCACAAGGACACGTTTCGGCTCACAGAATGGAGAAGCCAGCGATCGAACCATCGACCTTGTGGTTAGTGGACGACCTCCATTAAATCATTTTAAAGCATTTTGCTCTGTTATGTCTTTGAGAAGCTTAAAGGATAAAGTGTGTGATATCCTGTTTTTCTACTATTGACAACAAATCCGATAAAAAGGCCAAAACCAACAATGTGGTAGTTTATCTCTCAATACTTTCCGACTTCAGAACCTTGTCTGCAGCACTCTGCCACAAGCCTATTTGTTCCCACTGAAGATATAAATCTTTAAAAAGAAGTCACTCACACAGGATCTACCTTATTTTTTTAAAAAGGGTTAATAATGTCCTAAAAATACAGTTGGACACTATAGTTTTCAGCAAATAATAGTTAAATGAGAATGTTGTATCTATTGGGTACAGGATATTGTATATACTGTATGTAGGATTAAACTACAGTGTCAGAGCTCATTATAAATTTTAATTTTGTACGCATATTTCATAGGTCATAATTGAACAACAAAAAGGTCACTGGCACAGAAATACTATATCAAGCTCATGATCCATTTGGCCTGTTCATGGCAGTAAGAAACACAGCATTTCACGATATTTGTTCCTCACACTTTCTGAATGCATATTACGGTCGGCGATGTTGGAAACTGGATGGGTACACATGCGTAACAAGCATTGTAGATGAAAGTGGATCAGGCACAAACTTTTCTTTCAGTGTTTGATGCATAAGCATCAAAAGGCATGTTTCCTAACAAATCATAGCTTCTTGTAAATTTGGAGCAACTTCCATATCAGAACACAACCCCACTGGCAGCCGCACCACTGTCTGTAGCCAAAAATATAATACTCTGCTGAAGACAAATAAAACATCACTCATACAATACACACCACAGTACTAAACCTCAGGAAAACAGATGTTCCCTTAATTTGCTGCCATTGATTTGCAGCTAAAGTTGGCAGGGTTTTACAAATGAACAAATATAAAGAGACAAGATGCACAGTATCAGGAATAAAAGCCGTCTAACGCGGCTGCCATGGCTTATTTCACGAGTTCTCTTGAGGAAGGTTCAACCAAAACTAAGCTCATTACGTCCAGCTATCAGAGCTACTCCAACCTGAGGAGGAGAGGAGTCAGGCTTTGAAGATCCTCTAAATGATGACCTTTCTCTCCCACTCTGCTCCACTGATGTGCTTTGATAAGCCGGGCTCTGATCTCTTCCGCGGTATCACAGCGCATCACTGCACACCGCTCCGTCCTCCCTGCACTGGGTGGTGCTAAACTTTCTCAACACGCCCTCATATTACATCACCCAGACTTGATGTCATGTTTCACACCATGTCTTTGAACTCGTGCAGCCACGGGCCAGAAACGTGAGGCAGGGCACCCTGCATACGTTGTTGCTGTGTTTAAACAGAGGACAGTGGATATACGGTGAGAATATTTCATTTAAATATATATCACACTGGCGTAAAGGCAGCTTTCTGATCATGAAATTTCTCTTGCATGTTCCACCAAGTGGAACCAAAGTGCTGCTTAACCTCACAGTTGTGACTCTCCAACACCAGTCTCTCCCTCTCCCTCTCCGGGAGCGTGTGCGCCGCCTCCGCACCAGCTGTGAGATGCAAAGCTTCACATAATGTAAAAGCATTTCGCTGTCTTTGAGAATCCACTGTCTGTGCTTTATTCACTGAAAGGAAAGATGTTAAGAGATATACGCAGAGGAGAGAAGGTGTGGAGGGAAAAAACAGAGATGGAGAGTAGGACTCAGGAATACAGGAAACATGACAGGGGAGAGATGCTGAAGGGAGGGTGGGAGCGAGGTACAAGGGAGCAGCAAAACCGAGAGCCGACAGCCGCTGCCATGGTCACTGTGTGATTGATTGAGTGGCGTTCAGATGCCAGGGGTCATACATATGCAAACTGCTCATTTGTAGTTGCTGCCAGGGCCGCTGTCCACCCGAGCCCTTGAAAAGCGTTGCCTGACCACCGGGACGCATCACACAATCAGATTAAGCAGCCCCGAACTCACATGTAGGACGTACAGCTGCTGCCACGTGCACCACCAGCTCTAACTTTCACTGTCTGTTTTCCATCCCTGTTTGCTGTAATAAGGGCCTTGTCAGTCTGTAAGAGATCTGGGTTTTAGAGACTCAGATACGTGTCAGATGAGTTTTGGTCTTGGTGCGGCGCACATTTTCCATCTTGACATTTTGCTTTTGTTGATTCTTTCAGTGCTTTGTTGCACACAAACCATATTTTCCATTTGAGTGGCTCAGTCAGTATACAGCAAGCACAGTATGCACAACGCTCTATCTCCAGCATCATGCGCTGTCCACCTTTCAGCGCACAGTATACCAGAAGCACACTCCGCATCTATCTGTGTCACGACAGATGCCGAGTGTCTGAGACTAATGCTCAAACCGAAGCATTTAGGTTTCTGTTAGTCATCGGTCTGCTCACATTCTCAGTGCTTTAGTAAGCGCGTTATCATTCAGTTAGAACTCGCCCAGTGTCGAGGGCCGGGCCCCTGGAACATCAAATGACTTTCTCGCCATTTGCGGCGATCTGATATTTTCTTTAAATATTGATTTGAGATGAGGCCGGCATGAAATCCAGGGGCTCATACATAAATTCCTTTTTTTCACCACTTCTAGTTTCGTTCTGCGATCATGTTATATTCAGTCATTCGGAAGTAATCGTTTGTAGGAGTGACAATCAAAGCCCCCCCCCAAGTCTTTATTTTCTCTTCCACCGGAAACGAGCATGTGGTGTTGGGTAAATGGCATTCAGTGTTCAGGCTGCCATAAAGAGGCTCTCTTGTACTTGCCTGCACTTCTCTCTCTCTTTCTCTCTTGCTCTCTCTCTCCCTCCCTCCCTCTCTGTGTTTCTCCAGATCAGACTGTGCTCAGGCCATGCTATTTGGCAGCGGGCTGTAAACAGGAGCTGTACAATGATCCAAGTAGCAATCACCTTCATTCAGGCCCACGCCTCCCCTCCTTTCCCCATATCTTCCCCCAGACCTTTTTATCTTTGAGTCTCGTCTGTTTGCTGAAATCTTTACCCCACCAAAAAAAAAACAGGAAGATGATAAATCTTGTGGGAATGACTCCCTGTGTGGTGGATGGACCGCTGCGTATGCCCCTTGCTCATCGTGAGCCTGACACACAGGCCCTTTATGTGGCTGTGTGGAGGGTGGCCCCTTTCCTCCACTGCTTCTCATCCACACCCCAGAGGCTCCCATTCAGCCCAGGCCTGGCTGGGGGGAAGTTGGATCTCTTTTGTAGTTGGGGATTCTTAGGGGAGGCTGTCAAGGCTGTGACTGTGTGGGCCTTTATTTCCCCAGAGAAGAGAAGAGGGGGAGAAAAGATAGAGGGAGAGGGCAAGAGGGATACGGGGGGAGTACCAAAAGGAGAGTTAAGACACAGACAGCCTTGTTAACTGCCAGCCCCAAAGAGGGAGAGGATGAGAGGGAGAAAGAAACAGGGAAAGAGGCAAAGTAGAAGCAAGAATGAATCCAACAGAAAACCCAAAAACTTTCCCTCCGTTACGTCACTGCTGTCATTTCCATCCTCCTCATTTCCTCTCCACCTCCCTATCCGTTCCCTCCATCTGTCCATGTGTAAGCTCACTCTTCAGCTCAATAACAAGCTTTTGCCCTCTCCCTCACCCTTCCTCGCCTCTCTCTCGCCCTCCGCCATTACTTCACACACATTCCATTATCTGGGAGACCAGGCTAAGAGAGATGTCTAGGGTCGGAGCGATCATTATCATCACCTCTTTCCGCTACACTGTGAGTTATGGCCCGGCGTATAGGAAACAGACATTTAAATCATAATCAATAGAGCAATATCAATGCTGAGAGGCATGGCTAAAGGAAATCACTGCCGCGGCTCAGGAGGAAAACAGAGACACTCAGTTGACTGAGATAGTGGCGTGTGCTTATTGACAAATTATGACCCACAAATCCAAATTCACAAAATGCATTATGTGGCAGCACGCTCCAAGCTGCCTGTGAAATAAACTCTTATTTTGCTGATACTCAGGTGATGCCATGATTGTGGTAGATTAATGAATCTGTGTGGAAATAGAGAGGTAGTAGATTTGATCCGTGATCTCCTGGAATGTTAGTGTCTGCTACCCGCAGCACGGTGGAGGCTGAAGCTCAAATACTGCAGAGAGGGGACACTGTCATGCTGCATACATTATCCGACCCTCAGATTAGGTTAAGGTGACAGAGGCTAACAGGTTCCTCACAGGGGGGAGCTGTACTACACACACACAATGTTTGGTCCGACAAAGGACGATGCAAGGTGACAGGCGCGACCTGACCTGGCTGCGACCAGTCCATGGTCACCGCTGCCACTCCGACTGAGATCAGCACTGAATCTCTCACTCTGAGCTGCCACGAGGAAGAAAATACAGGTTCTTCATACAGCAGAAGTGCACTGCATCACTGTCAAGGCAGAGCAGCTTTGAGGCATGATACAAAAACACATCATGCAATCAGTCAAGACAAATTACAGTTGTACTGTGCGAGGAAAAGGCACAGAATCACTGTTATTAACTCATACAGCCTGTTGTAGTGAATAAGAAATGCTCATGCAAAATCCATGTCTACTAAAGCTAACAGAGTGGGCAGGTTCGACTCTATGTTTGAAAATCTTTGTTTCGACCACAGAGACACTTTGAGATGCTTTTTGTTGACATGACCTTTTACGAGTGATGCTTATATAACCTGTTTTCTACACAGATCTTGTTAAATATATTTTGGTACATACTCTCATACTCCACATACATGATTTAAGAGTGTTGACATAAATAAAGATCATTATTACATTTTCTCCAGTGTAGTTCAACTGCAGGCCATCTTTTCCTTTTCTTGATATTCGGCTTCTTCAGTCCAAACTAATAATTTTCCACTGAAGCTCTTGAGCTTGGTACAGAAAACAGCGTTTTGTTTTTAAAAGAGAAAAATACATCAGGCAAACCATATTTACCCACAGTGTAAAATCCTGTGGATTTACAGCAAGGCTCGTGTCTCATCTCATTCATTGAGTCTGAAAAAATAAATCTGCAGGTTGTTACACAACTCACAACAGGCAAACAATTAATAATGTCACCGAAAAAAATGTGTTCACTCTAAAATTAATTTGTATTCACTTTCATTCTAAAGCATCAGATCAACTCGAGGTCTGTACTATTTAATTAATATTTTTGTGCCAAAGTCAATTGGTCAGATCATTTAAAAGAGAAAGTGCAAACTGATTTGAATTCAAGCATCTAACAAAATTGAAAACTATGCCAGTTCGGTTTTATAATTAAAATCTTATTGTAAGGCAGCACTGCTCTGCATCAACTGAATGTCAGGTTGAGTAACGCAGTCAAGCACGTAACGAGCCTGACCAAGTAGTTCAGAAGCACGGAGCCGAAGCTCAGAATCCCAAGGTCCTGTGTAGGTGTGAGCTGTGAACAGATAGTGCAGTTCATGTGCAGCCAAAGCCCACGCAGTGCCGATCAGACGGGGATCATCTGCTACATGTGGAAATCTATAATCCAGTCCCTGACGAGGAAGAAGAAATTTAGATTACTACAACCGGCAAGGTGACTAAATGAATCCATAAATGTAATAGTAATTAGAGTACGAGTTAGGTTAATGTGTTTCTGTACATTCCTCTAGAAAATCAGACTTAAAGGCCAGCGGTTATACAAAGGTGATGAACATAAGGAAATATTCATTAAATGAAAGGTTTAACACCTTCAGAGCATATGCAGGAACAGACTGCTATATATATATATAAATATATATATATATTAAAAATCTATGCATGAAGACAATTATTTTGCTATGATAATTGCTTTGCAAAGAAAATACTTTTGGTCACCTTTCCAATTAAAACATAACCAGCGGCTATATTAGATATATTTTTAAATGGTGCCCGCAGAGCATCCTGTCCAAGATACTATCTTCCACATGCACAGTTTAATGACCAGTTTCATTTATAGATGCAAAGGAATCAACACGGCTAAACAAATAGTCGCAGCAGATGAGACTATTGAGTAGAGCTCCACTCTGCCAGCTGGGCATCCAATTCTAATGATTTACATTTTGTCATTTAGTAATGCCTCATGTTGCAGTGCCAAATAGATAATGTTTATTATATATTTTCAATTTGGCTAACAGTTGCATGGAATCCTTTTTACCTGCCAGTCTCCTGACATTTCTTAACCCATCTGACATACACTTGGTGAAGTGTGAACCATTTCGCAAATGAGGGTTATTCTGGGAGAGTCACATCTCCTCTCACCCCACCCCCCCACAACCACCCAGGCTAGGGTTGTAAAAGCTGTTGTCCTTTGGTTATGCCAGAGCGTGAGGAGCAGTCGCAAGAGAAACAAAAAAAGGAAAAGCGTGTCCGTCTCTGTTCCGTTGCCTGTCTCTTTCACTCTCTCTCTCTGCATGTGCCCTGCCGCTCTGTCATCCTCAGGGATGCGTCTGAAGGAGACCATCTGTTGATCCATTTGTCTCCTGCTTTGCTTCCACTGCCTCTCTACTATCGATGATCAGGCCTGGCCTTTCCCCTGCCCACCCTTTGTTGCTGCCACCAGGCACTCGGGGCGAAGCGGGTGTGCTGCCGGGACTGGGGCAGGAGGTTGTGCCCTCTATAGTTTTTGATTCACACAAAGAGAAAAAAAAGTAGGCATCGGCAGACATGCATCCTGTTTTTGCACAAACACAACATAAATAGCTAATGAGCCTGGAGCAGCTGCTTTCTTATCTGTGTGTTATCTACAGTGTGCATCATTGGGCTGACCTAAGTCAAAAAACACACCAATTTGATCTTTTTTTTTGCATTGCTGATATCAAAACTATTCCCTTTTCCCACCCACCCTTAGGACTTGAACACAGAGAGCTCATCATTATATGGAGGCATAGACCATGAAATAGATGTTAGAAACAATGCTGAGGGACCATCACTGGAGGCTTGCGAACATTTACCACCATCACATTTATTGCTTGTGAAGTGTTTGCCGATATTGCCACTAAAGAGGGGTTCTTGGTTTCCATGCATGTCTCCCAGCTGTCACCGCGTATGCATGTTCAGGTGTTTGATGGACACTGAGTCCACTGTGGGGACTTCAGGGATAGCTTGCCTTTGATCTTCTCCCGCGACTCTCGATTACCCATCATTCAGCTTGGCTTAGGCCCCAGAGAGCAGCTGCGAGAGGGAGGTGTGTTAACATGAGCTTGGATGTGCGAGAGAGGCTTGCTGTCCAACTCTAGCATCATATAGGAGATTACACAGGCACAGAGAAAATGTGCGTGGACACTGGCTGTTGTAAATGTTTAGGCTGAAAGTATGTGGCACTACATGAGCATGAGAGGGAATCCAGACGCTGCCAGAGGAAGATGCTGACTCTGATAGGAAATAAAATGAGGTCACAGTCCATATGGAGGTGTTCGCAGCATCAAAATGATTGTAAATCTTATTATCAGGTCTTTTTCAGTCTCTCTCTCTCTCTCTGTCCGTGGAGTTTTCATAGATTTCGTAAGGTTTTCATCAGGAGTGCTCAATATATCTGATGATAGGTGTACACCCAGGGAGACATGCCATTGATTTCCCATAAGGTGCAGATGACATGTGGTCACGCACAGTCCTATTTTACCAACAGCCGTGTTGTCTAATAAGTCACGAATTCTCTGCTGCTGTCACCTGGAGTGATTTTCTTCTGAAAAAATCGGGGTGGGGTTAGCCATTGTGAATAACCTTTTGTGTTGCAGGTGCACATGGAAAATAAATAGCTGTGTATACAGGCTACTGCAAGTTGCAGACTACCTACTTTTCTATTTTGGTTCAAGGCTCATTTCAATATAAAACAGTGTTGCATTGATTTGATTAACTTTATCTGTGCACATTTTTAATCTTGTATCCCTGTATATTTCCCAGGCTTCCTCAGTACCGGTGACCAGGCTGCAAAAGGGAACTATGGTCTCCTCGACCAGATCCAGGCTTTGAGATGGATCAGCGAGAACATTGGCTTCTTCGGCGGAGACTCCAACCGCATCACTGTGTTTGGTTCTGGGATCGGAGCCTCCTGCGTCAGCCTGCTCACCCTCTCCCACCACTCTGAAGGTACAGCACAGCACAGCAGGGTCGGGGGATGGGTGATACAGCAGTGGAGCTCATGCCTGCTTGTGTGTAGGCTGCTTGTTATTAGAAACTGGAAATGCTGGCCACAAGTTATTGAGTAATGCATTCTACTGTACTCTGCAGTGTAGTGAATGTTTTAAGAAGCAGATGCATTTAAATCACTTTGTCACTCATTCCCATCTGGAAATTGGAACCCCAGGGCAGATTTGAAACCACATGTGGGACTTGACATACTCTGCTAGTTTGCCGGAATTACGCATGTCAGAAATAAACATTTAGGTAAAACGTTTCCTTGTGAGCAAGTTAAAAAAGAACAGTGTATACCAGGGAGAGCTTTTTAGTGGTAGCCACAGTCATGCTAAGTGACAAACACACTCCCAATGTTCTCGTTGTAAGCAATGCTGTTTATCTGCTGGCTACCTTAATTCTATTACATGATGATTCACTTCCCAACTTGGCCATGTCTTTAATACTAAATGCAGCATGTGTGCTTAACCTGCACATGGGATAGAAATCCGTCATATTCATGATCCTCTAATGCATCAACCTCCAAGTGCACCCTGCAGAGCTAAATGGACACCGCATCATCCTTAAGTTGGAGTTATTACATGTTTTCCTCGCTCGGTTTAAAAGCCGGCTGGTTACTTGTTTCCTGTAATTGATAGCAGTGTCTCTAGCCATGTCTGTTTTCCAGCATTGTTTATGTTGTGGTTTTATTCCAGATGAGAAATCTTTACGTTGAGCTGCGCTCGGGTAGACAGCTTGTGAACATCTTAACAAGCCACAACTCTGCTTTGGACACACATGGTTGAAAATGTAACAGGGGGCTTTTATTGTACATTACACGGAAGTGAACTACATTAAAGAAATCACTCTTGCGTTAGAGAGGGGATTGGTCCCAGACGATACTGTGGTCAGGAAACTAGCACAGCAGGCATGCACCACAAACACTGATACAAACACACAGTTCTTCTTCTTGTCACTACAGTAAAATGTCTCTAGTTGGATTTTTGATTAGTAGACCGATGTGCATTTGAAAGAGGTCATTTGAGCTGCTTTTCTCTAGGTTCCAACACAGTGCCAGGGATTTGTGATTTGTTTTGCGTTCTCTAATTTGCATTAAAGTGTTACTAATTGCCTTGATTTCCTCCGATGAATGATGACTGCTTTTCGATTGAATTTTCACCATAAATGCCTTTTTTATTCATACTCCATAATGCTATGCTCCATGTAGCATGTTATTATACTGCCAGTGAAACCATCTCCTCTGCCTTCCAGTAAATTGGATATTACCGGGTCTGTTTTTTTTTCCCCTGAATGAAAATGTATGCCCCACTGATGGGATAAAATAAAAGGAGCCAGTAAAACTTGAGGGATCCTAGGAAATTGAAACAGGAAGCCTTCTATCACGCCAGGATTCTTGCTGCGAATGTTACCAATGGCAATCAGATTTCACACAGTCTCTCTCACAGCACAGATTGATGTAATTATATAAAGTTTAGGACTGGAGTGGGCTGCAGGATGAGACAGGAAATCTGAGTGAAGAAATGTCTATTCGCACCTGCTTTCACAACCTCCGCTGTACTCTTCCCCTCTTCCACAGTCTTAACCGTCAAAGCGAAAAAGTGGTTGGATGTTCCCGTTGCCAAGACAACGCAGTAAACAAAAAAACGAATCAAAGTGTCTGCATAGCAGCGAAAATTGGAGTAAAAATCTATAATGAAATGAATTATACACTGTGGCATGAGCACACCTAGTTTCAGGTGGCCTCTAGTAATGGATTTGTGTAATGATTTTCTATTTTTGTTCGCACACTGTTGCATCGCAGGAAAAGTGCCTTATATTAAGTTTCCTAGTTTGCACTCCAAATGTAAATTAAGTCAGGAAAGAAAATTGTTAACAATACACCATTGCTCCTCCCTCATATCCTGATTTGACTTTTTCAACAAAAAAAATCCCACACATGCTGTCACACTGAACTCTGCTACTTTAATATAATTCACATCTCTACACACACACAGGCGTGCACTCACACACTAACGTTTTCCTTCACCTGCTGCTCAGATGTGGGAAAAGCGAGGCCCAGGTAAAAAAAGGGAAAGTAAATCAGGGATGACACACTGTTCTGGAGGTCCCCAGTGTGTCGGTGTATTTAATGACAGTATTCCCACTCTTACTGTACACAGTCTGTCATCACTGCCTACAGTGCATAGACTCTCCATCGAACAGAGACTCCTTTTATGCCTGTTGGTGGCAGAACGACAACTTACTTCAGATGCTCCTCCTGAAGCCTTTCTAATAAGCTGGATCCTCCTATATCATCCTACCCCTCTGGCCTCTCTCTCTCGCTCGCTCTCTCTCTATGATTGCCATCTCCTCTGGACTGGCCCCAGTTGCATCTTCACGTGGGCGTGCCGGGGGCTCCAGTCACAGTCTACATCCATCACAGAGCCTCGTCCTCCTGGCCTGCGTGTAAGCTGGCCTGGATGCCCTCTCTTGAGGCTTGGATTTTTCAGACCCCGGTCCCTGCCCCAGCCTCCTTCATCTAATCGCCCCTCTCACTGCACCCATCTGTCTCCCCCGCCTCCGCACACAGTAAAGGCATATAAGCGATATACGCTTTCTCTCCATGTGCCAGTGTGCCTCAGTCTCTCCCTGCCTCTCCACGTATTTGCTCCCCGGTCGGCAGCATGCTTGTTGCGTTGCTATTAATAAGATGGCTGCCTTGTCTGCTACATGGCAAGTGATCTAGCTGCAGATCTGAGACTTTGGAAGGAGAATGGTCATTAAAAGCAGTCTCTCTCAGCAGGAGAGTGTTTTTGACCGGCTTATTAAATGTAGTCCAACAGCTGTGTTGCCACAGAGGGAAATCTCTTTCCCCATCTTCTTTTTTTCCAGCTTCAAACGAAAAATGGCTGAAGAAGTTCAGAAGCAAGGACGTATGCCAGTCCCATGTATTATCTAGCTGGCATTGTGTGGGCATTAACTGAACATGCAGATTTAGCTTTTTCTCTATCTCCGAGTGATCGTTGTGATATAAAGAGAGATAGCTTCTTACGCACGTGTACAGAATACCAAGTGGTCGATGACTCAGATGTGCATTTGTGCATATATCTCTTAATGTGAGTCAACATCTGTTTCACCCCACACAACCTTCAGGAAACATACTGTATCTCCACGCATGTGTCTGCATCAGTGTCCCTTTCCCACTGGTCTGGGTATGTGCATGCAGGGATGTCTGCCTACAAGCACACGTGAGGGAAGGGCTAGTTGTAGAGGCACTGAAGGTCATTTGGTTTCTTTTTTTTTTACTCTCTTCCTGTAAGCAATCAGGATAAAAGCTCTGCTTCGGAGGAAGTGCTCCCCTTTTAATGGAACGTCTTGGACATTAAAGACAGCTAGTGTGGAGGATCCTTCATGCCAATGTCAGCTTTCATTTTTATTAAGACTTCTGGGTTATTGAGGACCATAAATGTGCATGTTAAATGCTTGGGTTTTATTGCAGTGGTGCAATGAGTACCAAGGCCTTTTAATGCAAGACACTAGTGAAACCACTTGAACTATAAGTATTAAGGGGCAGACAGGTACTGGGTTTTCAGGAAAGGGTGACAAGTCTTTCAATCCACAGAATAAAAGATGATATAAGTGAAAGGAAGCATTGTGGGATGTGAAGTCAGTGGGGATTGGAGAGATTGGCACTGCTGGACATTCTATTCAAATCAAATCTGAGATAATAAAGATATTATTAATGGCTGCTCTTCATAGTGAACTACTTGCTGTGGATTTTCTGATGTGAATTTATGGTTCTGCCATCTCGGAAAGGATATGACTTGTAAATCATAGGAACTGATGTATTACTGTACAATTTCCTTCAGCTGATTGGCTGAGAAACTCGGGCCTCTGTTGGAGTGACTTGAGAGTGAGACACAAACTGCCATCTCCTTCATGATCAAGTATGTACAGTCAGTGAATCATCTGAAGGCAAAATGGCTGCTGAAGAAACACGTCAACCTAAACTATAATGACACACACATCTGAATGAATGTGGCAGTTACATTATTAGCCCAGAAATGTAGCTCTGCACTTATTAGAGGATTAGTAGGTTAAATGATGGAGGGAGCTGAAAGTCTAATCCAATGAATGCACTTCATCTGACATATTAATTTGATAAAGACTTAAAAAATAAATAAATACACTCAGTGCACAGAGTGATTTGATTGACCAATTAATATTCCTCACTAATCCATTAACACTGATCAGTTAGTTGTTTTTTAAATATCTGTTTCAATTTTAAGATAAAGCATCAAGTATCATGCTTTGATATTTCAGTTAAAGCCCCCTTTTCTCGATACTGATATACAGGGGCAACATAGAAGTAGCCATGATAATAATTTGTTGCTAAAAAGTTTAATCGTGTCTTAATGGTATAGATTTTACACTAATTGGATTTAATCTGATGGACCTTGTTCAAGAGGTGAAAGTCATGCATCAAATAAGGTTTAACAAGGTTTTTTTGACTTTTATGTTTCTCCCCTCATACCTCGATACCAGGAAACTATGTATGTTGTTTTTAATTCTGTAACATTTATTCATTTTAATGATTTTTCTTATTTGTTAGTACTTTATCTCTTTTCATCCATAGTTTCATTACTGGAATACTGCATAGATACTAGATTCCATAAAGAGATATACTGTTTCATATAAAGCTGTGTTAGTGCATAAAACTGTAAGTGCTACTTTTTAGATTTAAAGCATTATGTACACGTTTCAAGAGCTGGCAACACATTTATTATGATTAGCAATTATACCGATAATAACGTAGTCAATCAGATTAGCTTAATTAATTGGAAACTATTATGATTATCTGAAAATCGGACATTAGTTACTCTGATCCAGAAATAGTCGAAAGAAGAAAATCTGAGTATATGCATATTTAAGATGTTGTCAGACGTGAAAATTGGGTGTGGACATTATTCTGAGTTTGACTTTTACATATGTAAAGTGCAGCAGGAGATGTGCAAGTGAGACAAGTTTACAACAACAGGGAAATGTTTGGAGCAACTGACATTTGCGTTCCCACATGCAGAGACTCCAGAAATTATGTGGACTTCAGTTTACGTATTAAAGCAGCTTTGGACTTATCAATTATCAATTCTGATATTTAATAAATAGGTGTAACATGTGACTAGACTCGCTTTCTAAAATACATGTATATCATTCATGGAGAGGTGAATTATTCTTAATAATTTACTCACATTGTAAATGCACAATATTTGAAGGATTAATGACATTCAGAGAGCGTCTCCACCTGCATGACTTACCTACAGCAGAGGAAGGAAGACTAGGAATCGCACCACCTTGTAAGGTCTTGTTTGAGCCATCTAGTGTTTTTTTTCTGCACAATCCGCGCAAATGATTACTGTCTTGTTTCTGGCATGCCCTTAACATGTGGACCTGCAGCGTGAAGAAAATAAGACAGACAATAACATTTACTGGACTTCGAATCAATCTGGTCTGTCAATCTCGCTTTATTTAATGCCTAAACTGCAGGCGATGGATGGCGGCTACCGGATGTCGCTGTTACAGTGCTGCCATTGTGGGATTGAAAGGCTGCGTTGCCATGAGCACCTAACTTCTGCTCTGACAATCACAAACTGTATTAGTGCTACTGCTGGAAATGGTAAAGATGTGTTGCACTCATTTATTGCTGTATGTTGAAATATTGATACATAATCTAAGGCTAATACAAACACTGCTCCAGTTTACCCTATATCCTACACAAGCAAGGCGGCCAACAGATGCTCAGAGGAAGAGTGTGTGAGTGTTATACTACATCACTGCTTTAGCTATAATGTTACATCTGGCTGTGACCTTTGAAAATAACACGTGTGGGTTTCCTCCCTGAAATGAGACCCATGGGAGGTTTTCTTTGTGGAATAGCCTACAGGCCTGCACTCCCCCCAGTCCGCTACGTCCCCGTGCTGAGCGCTCATCATACAGATATGGGGGTGCGATCCATCCACACTCGGAGTCAGCTTCATTTCTGTGGGCTAGGCATCCGGCAGCCGCCATCCATCGCCTGCAGTTTCGGCATTAAAGGCCCCTTGCAAGAGCTGGGTTGTGAATTGGAGTCACCGGGAAAGATAGCTGCATAACCACATCCCTTATTCATACGAGATGCAGCTGCCATTGTTGTGCTAGTGAATTGTGCTTGAGAAAAAACGGGGACGATTGTCAAAGTTGAATAGACCCCATTTCTGAGGTGTCAAAGGCATTCAGCGACTCGACACTGTAAAGTTACCTGGGTGTTTGGGGCAACAGAGGGCCTCCATCTCAAGGTTTAATTTGGCTGTTTTCTGAAAGGTGTCTGTGCGGCTCAGGGTGTGAAAAAGGCCTATGCAAGATGAGAGAATGGGGACGCGCCTTGTCAGGAGCAGTATTCTTCCACCTCGATTGACAAGAGCGATAATTAAACCAGGGGGATGCCATCACTGTGGAGCAAGAATGCTTGTATTTATTTACGCTGACTACTCAGCTTTGTTGTGTGCCATATATTGTGGCCATCATTGTGTGGAAAAAGCAAACATATATTTAGCAAGTGGCCTGTGTGGCTCTATCCCTTTGCTTTTTGAATGGCATTGCCTGTGGCTTTGTGTAGCAGAGGCAAATAACCTTTAATTTTATGAAACAAAGATTCAGGAAAACCCACCAACTAAAAGGTATTACTCTCTTTTGAACTTGGAAATGGCCTTATTCAGGCAGCAAATAGGTTTTTCTCTCCTCACTACTCACAACTGCAAAGAGAAAATGTATTGAGCAGAAGAAAAAGGAGACCCTGTGAAGTAATTTGAGGTGAGAGGGGTGGTATTAGGGTAAAGATGACTCCACTGCGGTCAGATAGCCAGTTTGAGGTAACACTCCAGAAAACAATATACAGCTGGGTTGTCCATCAGAGGGAGGCAGCTTTACCTTTCCCTTGCCAGAAGAGAGCAGAGGAATGAAGAATTGACAAATGGCCCGAAAACAGTGAAGGCAGTTCATTCAGGTAGTCCAGCCATCAGTCTGTCACTGCTTGCAGCAGGTAGTTGAGCCAATAAAGCATAGAATTATAGGTGTTAAAGAGCCGAGCAGCAGGTCAGAGAAAGAAGCGGGGGATAATTGAGTACTTTAGTAAATCCATGCCTCCATCAACCACAGTAATAGCTCAGTGCATTGCATAGATACGATATACCTGTGGCCCAATATTCACAACTGTACCGATGAGGTTTGGCAGCCTGAGCGACATGTGGCACACAAGGCTCATCTCAGCGATATCCTCCAAGACAATACAATGAGACCCATCTGGTGAAGTATCGCCAAGATTGCTTTTGGAATCTAATCGCAGCTGATGAACGAGGTGACTACAGAATATGTCATCTGTTGATGACCTGCAATCCCCAGTGAAGACGCTGGCGAGTCATTAGTTCAGGTAGATGCCATATATGAATCATTCTTGATAAATCACTGTCAAGGGCACACTCATACACCTCCTAATGGACAGTGACAGTCGACCATGGCAGAGGGGGGACAGCGGTGCAGCCCGTCATTGTTTGATCCTGTTAGGCTTTAGATCAATTAAACCAATAGCTGCATCATATTGCTCCCAGACGGTCTTGTCTGTTTCCTCTCCTGATTGGTATAATGACTTGATGGAAATATCGGTCTGTCTGTCTCCTCTGCACTGCCTCAATCTCCGAGGCATTTCCCCCCCTGCTCCCTTTTCCCTGTTCCTCATAGCAGTTTCTTTCTTTCTTTTTCCAGTACCCACCCTCCCCCATGTCTCTCTTTTCGTCTTCTCACCATGTCTCCCTCTCTCTGCCTCACTCTTTCTCTCTCTGGCACCAGTGTAAAGCATCCATTATAGAGCGATGCATGGGTGTCTGTGTGAGTGGGAGAGAGGGACTTGGCACTCCTCCTGCCCCACCTGCAGAGGAAGCACTGACAGCTGAGCACTGGGGGCTCATCTCTCCCCCTCCTCCTCCGCCCATCTCCGCATCTCTGCTGACCTCCCTCCTCCTCTCACACCTTCTCCATCTCTTGCTTTCTCTCACCCTCCCTTTATTCCCTCTAGTTCCACACATATTGGCCCAATTTCTGCCACTGCTCACTAGTTTCACATACGCTGTTTTCACATTTCATTATTTCTATTCGTCTTTTCTTTTCCGCCGTCTGTTCTGCATTTTTTTTATCTTCTTCACTGCACAATTTTGCTTCTTTTTCTTTAACCTAGTATTGCATAAGTGTCTATTCACTAAATGTGTTTACTGGCTAGATTGAGCCACGTTATTAAATTGTTTGTTGTTTCCATGTTTGTCTGCCAGATCAACCACTGCAATTAACTGAACTTTGCCCTTTAATGAGGACCACAAGAACACTGCCTTTGCGTGTTGTTGCTATCAGCTCACCTCTGCAGCTAGCTGGGTCAATCCTTCAATGTCTGTACATCTGTACATCTGTTCATCCCTGCTCCGAGAAACAGACAGATACTGTGGAGCTGCTATATGAAGGCACGCTATGCTTGAGAGCACCGCCATATTCATCATCTCTTTCGCAGGTTTGCACAACATGTGATTTATGTAAATCGTCTGCTGTGGAGCGGGAACATTAACAGGTTTTTCAGACTGTTCTTTGTGATGATTCTGAAACTTCTAAGTTGTTTTTTGTAATAGGATGTGAACGACTGCTCACTTGATTCTGGTACAACAGCATCATCTGCACAGACCAGAAGAAAAATACCTGGTTACTGCATCTTAATAGGCACACAGGCATATATCCCTCTGTTTGCATATAGCCTGCCTGCTGCAGTCTCTGCTTATAGACAGAATGATTTGGAAGGAAAATCTTTTTCTCAATGTGTGATAAAAAAAAAAAAAAGTCTTGCACAGGAAAAAACATTGGTTGAATTACTGCAGGTTGCTGAATGAGAGCCTGGAACAAAGAGGTTTTCATGAATGACATCTGGATCAATATCACTAACAATGTTCTGTTTTTCAAATGTAAGTTTTAACAGTCCACTGTGTGCGGTGCAAGCAAGTGAACATATGCAGTCTCAAGCTGCGGCCTCCCTACCAAGACGTTCAGTTCTGGGCAGTGCAAATGCATTAGCCCTCGCTGTGAAATTTGCATAGTCTGAGCACAATGAAATCCCCAATGAGAGGAACTTCGGCAAACATGCTGACAAGCAGAATCCTCCACTATAAAGGGCCAACATTGTGCAACCTGACAAAAAGACTAAATCTTTAGCTCTCAGGCCTGCAAGGCTGTAATAGATTTTTAGCTTAGAGAGGTAACATAAGCTATAGATCCTCTTCAGTTGTAAAAGAGAGCGACTCACCAAATAGAATGCAACTGTTAGTGAAGAATATAGCCAATGTGCTTTGGCACAACTTCCAAGACACTTTCTCTGTCGTGTGGACAGTAAATTCTACGTCAAGTCACAAGGTTAATTTTTGCTTGATATCTGGACTGAGAGGCAACCTGTTGCTGAAAAATGCAGTGAGATGTGAAGAAAACAGCTTCCGCATGTTACATTGGGCTGAAATAGCAGGTGCATGCTTTCAACAAACTAGCTGGTACGACAGATCATCTGATCACATGTGACAGCAAGTCATTCACACCTGGCTAAAATTGAAGGTGGGGTGAGAGGCAGTATGACTTAGAGGTGTTGGATTAAAAAACAGGGGAAACAAAGCACATGTGTAGCTCTGGTGTTACTGTTGGAGGTTTGTGCACTGCCTTTCTTAGTCAGAAAGATAATTCAAAAAGAATTTGTCTTGACAGAAATGCCCCCAAAATGCTCGGCTTGTACAGCAATATTAAAAGATTAGTCCACAGTGGCTGGACTTAGAGATACAATTCAACTCTCTGTGCAGGCGCTTAACAGAAAAAGCCCTCCTGGGGCACCTTAAAGCCCCCATGAGCAGGATTTAAACATTTCTCTCAGAATCCAAACTCCAGACAAAAATTGTCATGTTTTTTTATTTTGTTTTTTGTAAATATTTTACAAACTGTTTCTATTTTTTTGGGCTTATTCTTATAAATACATTCATTTGGTATCTCTCAACCACAATCTTATTTCAGCACAAAGAGGGCTTTGAAACAGCTCCTTCCTGTCAAGAAACAAACAAACTACAATCAGCTGAATTTTTTTTTGACAATACAGTAGTCGTCTACTCTTGAGTCAACATACAAGGCTTTCAGTGTTTTGTCACTGTATGATTTCAGTGGAAAACTTGTGTGATTGATGCAGATTGATGCAGCACTCCAGCAACAAGAGAAAAGGATTTTGACAAAAACTTATTATGCTCCCTGAACAGCTGGAAGGCTTTTATTGTGAAGCAGCTGCAGGAAGTGCTGAGGGTGTGTTTGCTGACAAAGCACGGCAACGATGTGGATCAAAAACCAGTGGGGCTTCTGTCTTGTAGATTGAAAGGAAAAAGAGGAATGTGCAGAAGGAGTAAAATGAGACTCTCAATGCGACACCCATGTTATCCATATGCAAGCAAATGCAGATTAAAGCAAACATTCAACGGAATGTTTTCTCCCAGAAGCTTTTCATGATGAGCAGTTTAGTGTGCAACACAAGGGCAGAACGTAGCAGCCTGAGACAATCCAAGCACACCTGGCTAATTACTGCAAGATATAAGCGTAGACTTTAAGTGTCGACGCTGTGATGCAGGCCAATGTTCAGAGCAGCCCTTCATTTACAACAAGAGGCAGCTCTGACAGCTCCACAAAGGAAGAAAAAAGAATAATACATGCAAAGTAAATCTTAACCCATGTATCATTAGAAGGTGACCCGGGCTTCAGCAGACCGTCACGACTTTGACAGACGCAACATTTAACCAAAACAAATACTGCTCTTTGCTCGCTGAGCATAGTGCGGCGGCGTGTTTTTATAAAATGAAAAATAGGCATCACTCCTGAAGTATTTCTCCTTGTTTTCAAGTGAAGGCTGTTTGAAGAGCGGGCACCCTCCGCAGTATTTCAGATGTTGACAAACCCGTATGGCATGCCACTAATCTTGATCGATGCCCACCACTGCGAACACTACTCACACTGCAGCGGATAATGAAATGTAGCGACACAACATTTCACAAAAATCATCACAGTGATCTGTTTATTGTCCGTTACGAAAGGCGTCAGACCCTCTGCCATTTTCCGGTCGGAAAAACAATGCAAAGGAGTGTTTACTCTCCAAACACAGAGCGGCACAGAGTGCTCATAAATATATCTTTGCTTGCCCAATGTGCTATTCTTAGGGTTCCCCTCTGAGCCACTGTCTAATTGGAGCCTTGCTTGTCCTGTCGGTGAAACGATCCTCCACACACTCTTTTTTACGAGGCCTCTGAGTGACTGAGCTTCCCTGTCTGGGTTTTTCTGGCTGTTCTCCGACATGTCCCGGGACTCCTGCTCATCGGTGAGGGCTTCATTAGCCGAGGATGGGAGGTGGCAGCAGAGAGAGAACAGCTGTTTAGCTAACCACTTGCATTGTTAGCCAGCCTTCTCCGTATGCCCAACTGCCTAAATCCGTCCCCTAGCTGCTAATAGAATGCTCATTAGGAGAGGGGAGGGAGACTCGATGGGAAACAGCGCCTCTGTGCTGCAGTTCTACCAGCTCCTCCTCTCCCTCTGGTCTCTATTACAGAGTTGTGTGGATCAAACCTTCCCTCTATGGATCAACTGCCTATATAGCCCACGTTGTCCTCTGACCCTGACCTCATGGGAATGCCATTGGGTGTATGGGTACCTGAGTTCTCCTCGGAGACCGCCACCGGCATCTGCAGTACCAAAACATGCACCACAATTGAGATATAGAACAATACGAGATTACTGAATCCTAGAGGACAGATGGATGATGCTGTAAAATTCAAACTCTAAAAAGAGAAGGGGTTAGTTTGGTGTTTTCTTCTTTTCTTTTCAAATTTCCCCCAAGCAGTACAATGTTAAATTATTCAAACACTCTAGATTGTACTCCCATAATGTGTCAGAAACCCAAAAGCACAAGTCTGTTTCTCTGTGTCAAAACTGATGGAGCTGGCGAGCGGGATGGAGAGCTGCGACATCAGAGATGGCACTGTGCATATCTGATGGTGTTCATGAGAACAGCTACCGTTCTGAGCCAAAAAACACTGCACCCTTGTCAAAGCCAAACCCCATTCCTGGCTGAAAGAGGGCGGCCCATGTTTGATTAAAATTCAAACAGGAAAACATGTTATCGTGGAAGTACTTCATTGAATTAACAAAGGCTACTCGCAAACATTCCCCCACACAGAAATACACACACACAAAGTGCACAGCAACGTGGGGGGAGAGTGACAGAAATCAATGTGTGCTAGAATTGATATGCTCTAAGCTATTTACAGTAAATGACAGCGACCGTAGGCTCTGCTGTCATGTGCAAATGTGCTCTGGAACAGCACACACAGAATACAAAATATTGTCACCTGTGATAAGACAACCAGGATGTGCAGACAGAGCTTCTGTGTGCAAAAACATGTTTATTCATTAACATCTTTTTTAAGAAACACTCTCAGTCTTGCATCTTTTCATTTGAGGACAGGGGATATAATGACATACACTCAGAGAGAAACTGTCGAAGATGCAATGTTGCAAATAAATAAGCCAGAATGTTCTTTGTCAATTTGGCTCTTAAAACATTTTCGTATCTATTTGAAGAAGCACCTTGGGTTGTCATTTATTTAATTTGCTAGATTACAGGTATTCATGTCTGATTATTTATTTTATTTTTTATCAGTTTCGTAGTTTAATTTGTCCACATCTGCACTGTATCTCAATAAATATCATTATGGTTCCATTCAAACTGAAAGAAACATGAGAATTACTTACTTCACAGCAGATGATTTTACTGACATTTCTCTGTTATTGTCAAGTGTCACAATAAGACATGACCGTGTCACACTGATCAAGTGTACACAAAACCAAGACCCTGATACTAAAGCAGCTAAATGATACTCAGCAGTCATTTATTATTTATTTAATAATGTGCTCTATGATAAAAGCCAAATAAACTGTACACTCATTATCCCCATATCTGCCCCATATACAAAGACAGTAATACTCGGATCATGAGTATCATGAAAATGACTTGATATGTCATTTCTTTTGAAAAGAAAAGTTATCTTGGACCTTTAGACTCTGACTGAGCTGTAGGTGACAGACCAGACCTGTGTCAAGTCGTCAGGTAGTGATGGGAGCTGACAATTACATTCATGCTATCTATAGAGTTGGTTGTGCCACTCTGAATGTGAGCTGGAAAAGAATGTCTGTGGGTGAAACATGTGCCAAGTGTTGTGACATTAGTTGCTGTTGAATGTGTGTTAGCTTGACATTGAGAAAGTGGAGCGTGCCAGTATGCAGTCTAACTGATAGACAAGCACACTCAGTCACACTCACACTCAAACACTCTCACACACACACACACACACACACACACACACACACACACACACACACTGCACCAGACTCACAGCGATACTGCTCAAACATGTATGAATGAGCACAAATACTGGAATACACACACAGGCAGCAGTGGCCATAACAGGTCCAGACCTCTGGGATTGACTATCATTATAGGTTGGCCTGTGTAAACAGCCCCCTCCCCACCTTCTTGCTCGGCTCACCTTAGCTCAGCTCCGCACACATACAGGCACACACACACAAATACACACACGCAGAGGCCATGTGTACATGTAAGTCCACATATTCTCCCACTCCGGGGGATTTCATGTGGCTACAGCTGTGTGCCTACTGGCACTGGCAGCAAGAGACACAACAGAGAGGAGAGAATATAGAGGAAGATATGAGAACGGACAGATTGCAGTGAAAGGCATGTTACCATGAACAAATGGGCAAAAAACATGAGAGGAGACAGTGCACGGTCTCACACGACCATAATATTATTTCTTTCCTTTTGTATTTTCTCTCCGCTGATACGTACAGCTTGGCTTGAATATAAAACACTGATAATCTTTAAGTGTGACTGCTGAGGCGGAAAAGGCAAGTATTGAACGCCTTTCTTACCTCAGTGACTCGGTCGCACAGCTCCACAAGCGGCACGAAAAAGTTCACCAGAATGCAGGCATGTGTATACACACAATGACCCACACACCATAAGCAAACACAACGACAACGGCAAGCATGGCAGCACGCAACTCACACACAAAAAGAGACACACAAATAAATAGTGAATGAGGCTGCCAGGGCAGGGACGCACTGTTCCTCACCATAGCTCAGCTCACAGCTCTCTGCCCTTGCGCCGGGACCTCGGCCTGTCACTCTGCGTTTTACTCCCTGCACCACCGCTGCACTGTAAGCAGCCAACACAATTTTAGGCATTGAAGTGGTGAAGAAACTGTCCACCACTACCCATTTGGCCTTTTCAGAGCTTGACGGGGAGGTAAAAATACACTTCATGCTGTCCTGCCAAAATGGAAAACCGGCAGCAGAGCTGCTACGAAATGGGAATGTATATAGTCCGTGTTATTAGGCCGGCTGGTCTGAAATGAGGTTGACACAGCGCCAGACATTGAGATGTTTTCTGTCTTCATTGTTTTTTTTGTCCCATCTGAAACTACAATATGTGCGGTTGTACCAGATGGAGATGTGCACAAAAGATATTAATTACCTTCCATTATGGTTTGTGACACTATCAATCTGTTATCAGCTGCCTACACCAATAACTGAAATTAACTCTCACTAACAAGTCATCTCTGTGCTTTATGGCCCTTTTACAATATTACAATATTCACCTCTTAGTCCTCAGTGTCCTCATGAGATCGGACAGTAACCGAGACGTCAGCAAACGATCGATGTCTCGTCGTGTTTATCGGCGCAAATTGAGTAAATATCAAAGTAAATGTCGGCATCGCTATCAAACACTTTTCCAAGAACAAAACTGTGTTGTGGACTTGGGAGTGCAGCCATATCATGATCTCCTGAGGTTCATGTATATTTGATGGAGCCCGCCAGATGTGGCCTTGGATTGTGTGGATGTGTATCAGCAAGCAATCTCTCTCGCTGAGCTCACAGAAATTAGATTTCATCTCAGGCCCCAAATCTAATATACAAGCTTATATTTACTCACAGTTGCAGAGCATCATAAGCCAATATGACCCTATAGAAGGGTGGCAGAGCCGTGCAAAACACAGTTAAATGAAAATACTTTGAGCAAACTGTTCCGAAAGCCATCGAGCCGTCGTAGCTGCGGACTAGATCAGAAAGTTGTTTCTCCTCCACATGAGGCTTAAATGTTCATAAAAATAAACCCCACTGAACAACAAAATAACACAATTATTTCTGATCTTCTTTAGTTGAATAGAAAATCTGATTATTGATGACAAATCTAGATCAGGAAGAAACTAGTTGTCTTTCCACTCCCGTGATGAATGCAAAGTATTTTCCTTACCCATATAGAAACGTCTGGGCGTTGGGAAATTTAATTCAACCAAATCTTATTCTGATATCATTTCAGAGTCTTTGTGTCTGAGCTCAAAACCGGCGCGTATCGCAGATGAAACGGTTGCATGAGTCACCCTGTGCATTGAGATGCTCATGTCTCCCTCACAATGAATGCAAAGTCACAGTTAGCATGCCGAGTTCCATTTTCCTGTGCAGAGCCTTTGCCTGCCTTCAATACTCTCCTGGGACAATAGCACCCACAGAGGAATTTTAAGAGTCGTCTTTTTCCTTTTGCCCCCCACCCTCCCTCTCTCTTATCCTCCCATGACCTCCCCTTTTTTCCTCCCCCTCCCTCCGTCTGTGACACAATGAGGATAGATGTCGGCGGCTTAGTTCATCCATATGTCTGTCTGTTTGTCTCGCTAAGATATATTTTCTAGTTTGTAGCGCACATAAATGTGTAGTCAGCATGCTTTTGTTCAGAGGAGGCAGAAATGAAGGATCTCAGACTGATGAAGCCTTCGGTCAACACATTTTTAATCTTTATTACTAAAGTCAACATCTCAGCAGCTCTGTGTATTTCCTTATTGGAATAAAAACTTTAGAATGGATTGATTCAGATTAGTTTCTGCAGCAGATCAATGCTCAGTGGCCGAATGCTGCGTTCGGATAGGCGGCACAAATAGCTCTTAATTGTTGGGATTTCCAGTTGACTTGATTTGTTGCAGGAGATATTCAGGGCGCTGCTGCTGCCAATGGAACTTTTCCAAGCGTTTTGTAAGGCAGGACATGTCATAACCCAATTGTCTCAACGTCCACTTACAGTAAGTGGCCATGGTGGCTAAAGTGCGTGCCACAGTAATTGACTCAATGGGAGTTTACAGTATGAAGCATGAGGCAGGGGAGGCAGACATAGTGCTCTCCGGGGATGGGCTGCTGTGACAGTGCCGCTCTCTCTCTCTCTACTGAGCCTCTCAGCATACAGGTCACTGGTACACAGGTACATATAGAAGCACACACGCACTCAATACATCCACAAAGAGGGTACAGAGAGAGTGATTCCACAGTCAGGTGCAGGGATCACGTCCGCGGTGCCGTTCCGCCCCACACCCTGAGTTTCTCCCTCAATCTTTAATGTGTGCCCGAGAATGAGGGCGAAGGCGAAGGCGACACGTATCCATCCTATTTTTGTCCGCTGTTTGCATGGTGTGCCGCCTTGAATTAGACCGAGCTTGTGAAGTCTTTGGCTGCAGGGCTACTGGCACAATGGACAGAGCTGGGAACAGTGGTGTCAGACGCTGCGAGAGAGGAGCGCGCAGAGTGACATAGGCACAGCTAGGAGAATATGTTTACGCTGTCGGAGCCAATGCCCGGCCTCGCACATTCATGCCTGGTACAATAGTTAATCAGCTTGGACGCTGCTGCTGCTGCTGGTGTGACCACTGACCCTAAAAGGCATCGGTAATAGGGAGAGTCTTTCTAATAGGAAGAGCAATATAATTTCGAGTGGGGAGCAGGAATTACAGCACATCAAGGGGAGTATTTTTTTTTCTATCATCGCTTCTAGTTCTAGTTCATTAATGGGGGTTTATATTAAAAGAGTTGTTGATGTTCTTGGTCAGAGAAAAAAGGTTGCTACCTACTAGGAGCTCTGTGTGTGGTGCCTAATGAGCTTCCTGAGTTATATGAGTGTGTGCGTGTGTATGTGTGTATGCACGCTGGTGTCATTTATGTGGGTAGGTTGTGCAATGTACATATATGAGACATTGCCTATAGGTATATTCTGTGTAAGCCAGAGTGGGATTGAACTTCCCTCGAGAAACATTTGATATTTAAAGGATGCACATGTGCAGCTAAGCCAACATGTTTGTGCTCAGTGTGCACATGAGCACCACGCACATTGTTTGCCTTTGTGTTGGAGCTACAATCAGATGTAACGGGGACATATCCTTTTCTGAACCAGACTCAAAGGCTTGTAAGCTCGTGATCTGCTGCACTGGAAGACTATGAAAAGGGCTGGGGTAAGCAGTAAGCTTCCACCCACCTCCTGCCTTTAGCCGGGATGTGCGTATCCATCTCAGTTTCACCTCCCATACCCTTACAGCTCACAGCTAATTTGTTTCTGCAAGACTTAGGCACTCAGACTGAGGTCCCTCTCTCTCCCCCCCTCCCTCCCTGCCTCTGTGTCACTCTTTCTCTCCTTCTTTGCTCTGAATCCCTCTGATTCCCCTCAGGGGGGTGTACACCCCTTGCGATAATTTGTCTGTCACAAATGCAACTGCGCCCTCTCTGTGGCTTTCCCTGGCCCAAAAATGAGTTTCAGCCATCCCATCTGGCTGTGACAGGCAAGATGTCGCCAATAATAGAAGCATCCCATCCTTCCACATTTCATGGCTGGATTGTCATATTTGTGTGTGTGACTTATATATTTGACCCGCCCATGCCAGACGTGTTTTACATCTGATTTGTACTTATGGAGCTTTGCTTCCTTGAAGTCAGCGCGTTCTTTGTCTCCGGCTGTCACTGCTCGCTGAATATATAAAAATGAAGCCAGCTCTGGGGCTGCTATACAATGCAGATGGGGTGTAAAACATGGTGAATATATTTAGAAACAACAGGAGTCAGATGTTTCTCACAGTTACCACACAGCAGCCGCTCGCACGGCTCTCCCATGTAAACCAGTTTCTGTGGCGGTTAAAATCACAAGTCATTTAATCTCAACCCACTGATCTGAAATCTATTTGTGGACACAGTAGGAGAAGAGGGAGGAAATCAGAAAACATCTCTAACAAGTTGTCTCATCTAATGAGATTAGCAGAGCTGCTTACACAGTCATGACATGGAGATGCACATAGATAACCCTGTAATAACTCATTATTCTTCCCATTTCCACACCGAAGCCTAGTCAAGGCTCGCTGACAGTGTGTGTTGTTGTTATGTGCACACAGCTATCAGGCCAATCTAGGCACTGCAGCAGCGTAGAGAGAGATGGGTGAATTCCGCCCCGAATGCCACAGCACAAAAAGCTACAGCGATAGAAGGACACGGAGATAGCGTTCTCTGCCTTTCAGACACTGCTGCATTAGTGACACATGCATGAGTGCAAGGGAAGAAATTCAGTGTGCTGGCTCTCTGTGTTTCTCCTGGCTTGGTAGGGGAGGATGCCAAGTGAGAAAAGGAGAGAAATCAATTCGGTGTGGGCACGTGCATGGATGCGTAGTCATGGGGATGCACAGTTAACGTCCCAAAAAAACATGAGTGCAATAAAGGGCATTTTTATGCCCTAGTTTCAGTGCATTAAAGAGCCATAATAACAATGGATCTCGTGCCAGATCCAGTTGTGAAAACAGATTTGTTCTTAAGTGGCACATGTGTGGAATTTAGAAGAATTTTTAGCATTCTGCAATTTTCTCAAATTTTTGCTTAAGTATGAGCTAAATTCACAGACCTGTAGTACAAGACATTGCCTTTATGAAAAATAGTAGATTGTAAATATCATATTTGTAAATACGATATTGAAATTGATTTGACAAATAAAATATATATGACAAAGTGAATGCATAATTAATATTCATTGTATCCTCATCATCACCATCATGGCTTCCCTGTTTACCGAGAGATTTCTTTTTTTTTACATTTTGTCACAACAGCTTATGCGTTTCAGTAGTTGTCAGGACAACTCTCTCACTCCTCTCACTGCCTCAGGGTCTTAATTCAGATCACTATCCAGTATCATCACCTACTGTAGGCCGGAATATTCTCCAGTCTAATATCTAAATGATTGTTGTCCCCTCGACAGCCGAGCATTTTAATCACGGACAGCTTTGCTTTAGAATTATGTTTTTTACAAATCAAACATAAAGATGCTAAAAACCATTACCTCTGTATTACAGTCATTGTACTGCAGTGCTCTGATGTAACATCATTAACAGATGCACTATTAACATTGTCTAATTGTTGTGGGTCCTCTAATATGATTATAGACTCATCTGCTAAATTGTGATACGGCAATTTTAAGGATGTTGATTATGCTAATGACCAGATTTCACAAACAGGTGGTACGCATCATTCTGAAAGGAGCGACAAGTTTGCATAGTTTAAAGAGTTTGGTGAAACCGACACTGATGTGAACAATGTCGGTAGGAATGGGCAGTGTGTTTGTCCTGTGGTGATGCTGGTCACAGCTTCTCCTTCTGAAACTGCAAAAGTGACCTGCAGTAATTGAGCAAGTAAAGATCTGCTGCTGGACTCAGTCCACAGAACCCTGAAGCTGAACGGCCACTGCTGCACAAAGAGCTGTTCATCTCTTTATTCAAAGTTCAGTGAAGCTCGACAGAACAACAAACACCGAGAGTGAATCAGATATCTCAAGATATGCAAGCCACAGACAGACAAGATTTCTAAATTTATCATGCCTGTATTTATACCAAAATAAGCAGGAAAACGTGGTTTTTTTTTTAATGCGGGTACATCACTATGTGGCATTTATAGCGTCACAAAAGCACAAAAAACTGAGGGGCATTCTCACAGCATGGTCTCTACAAATAATGGCAGTCCAGTTTCCATCACTGCCAATCAGAGCCAGAGCTGATCAAGACCTGTGTGTACTGCAGAGTCATTTGACCCGGGACTTAATGCTGATTGAATCCATTCCCATTGCAGACAAAAGCCAAATGTTTGTGGGTTTTTTGACCAGTGGGAAAGGGGCTTTAGATAGAGATTGCATGTATTTTGTGTCTTTTGTCCAATTTTCCAAGGAACATAAAGTTTGACTTAATCATTTCCTAAATGTCAGCTGCAGAAAAGAGAGCCTACTTTCACCCTGTGGTTGCCTCATCCATCAAACACTCACCCTAACACTTTTCTGGCAACGGCAAAGTACTTAAAAGCTGCCCTAACCTTCAATTAAGTGTTATAAGATGGTTCTAAGTAGGTGAGTGGATACAGGCCCATTTATGCCTGCACGCGCATATGTCTGTGGGCCCTATAACTGGATCACATATTATTTTCAAATAAATAGCAGTTTTATGCTGCTGTGAGAGCCAGATCCAATTTGTAGTATACCGAACAACACAAGACAGAGGCACCAAAAACTTAAGACAATCACAGTGAGGAATTTTCTGCTTCATCTGCTTTGTTATAACAAATGCTATAATCTAAAAACTCACAATGTAGTAAACCCCACCCACGCTCAATCCCAGGCTGAATTCAATTTGGAGAATTAGTCTGCAAATGCTGTTTGACTCAGGTGTGGTGTGCGTGCCTGTGGTTAGAAGCCGTGCTGTGCCTGCAGTAAGCTGGAGGCCGGCGTGCGTGTGATGATGAGGCCTGGAGTGTGTGGTATTGACCAGTGGATGTCATGTCGTGTTTAGTGGGAGATATCACACTCGCCGGGCCCAGAAGCACATTGATCCTGGAACCTGGGTACAGCCTGTCAATGGGGTCATTTTTATCCACCTTTCCTCTCCCCTTCCTTCCCTTTTGCCTCCCGCTATGACCTACCCTTTCCTTCACTCACACCTTTCCTCTGCCTTCCTCTTGTCTCTCCTACTCCACCCTTTTTTGTTTCTTCCCTGTCTTCTCTGTTCTGGTTTCCCATTCCTTCTCTCCTCCTTCCATCCACCCTCATGGATCAAACTCTTTATCTGGCCTAAACCACAGCCAGCAGGCAAGCAGGCGGTCTCTACAGAGGCCGGAGCAGAAGACCAACAGCTTCAAACAACATTATATAGGGCTGGCATGAAGCATGTCTCACACTGACAGATGAAAACACAGGCCTCTCAGACACTGCCTCTATATGGACATTACTGAAAAGCGGGTGATTCAGAAGCCCACTGCTCTTCCTCTCAAATATTGCTACGACACCTCCCGGGATGTTCGAAAGACTCTTGTACAGAAATTAGGAAATGGTGCACTTGTGTTTCCTGATCCACGCTATAAACAAAGCGCTCTGTTTCTGGGAGGAATATGCAGCTTCTTTGGCAGCCACCCTGTTGGATCATCTGTTATGAAATCAGTGCAGAGTAAATCTGGTTCAGAGGAAACATGTAAAGCTGCAGGTAGCAAGAATAGTTACAGGCATAAAAGAGCAAGAAGACAAATAGTGCATTCACTGAATCAAACAGTTCAACTCTTTTTTATATCATGTTTCCTTTTTAATGTTTAAGCAAACAAGTAGTACAGTCTTACTAGGATTAATGCTCTCACACGCATGCACACAGCATCCAGGCACTATGTTGCTGCCTGGATTCTCTTGTGCTTTAACTTATAGTATCTCCCTGTAGCCAGAGAGAATCCAGTGTATTCGATGACACATCTACAGCCTTACGGCTCGCAATTTTTTTCCGATTCCTTCGGCATTAATCGGTCTAAACCTGACACGTTCAATGTTTTGGTGGAAAATTTAATTGAAGAGAAGAAATAATGTAGGTGTTGTTTCAGGGCTGCCAGACCAATGTGAAATTATCCATGGACTAATGCATGATCAGACCAGAGGCACTTGTGTTTAAGTGGATGCAGCCCGTGGTACTGTAGGCTGTAGCCATGGAGACAGCAGCTTTAACCCTGTGTTATGTGACTGCGTAGTGGCCATGGTTGTACAATTAGGAAAATGTTTTAAGTATTCATCTTGCAGCTGGCTTTAAGTATTTCAGATGGGAATAGCCTGCTTCATATGTATTTTTACCTTTTGGAAAAAAAACTGTGGATTCATGGAAGCAGATGAGGACAAAAACTGCACTGAGAGAGAAAGAAAATAAGAGCTGGAGTGAAATGCAGCAAGAAAGAAGCAGCGCAACATTTATTGAGTGTGTCCAACTGAGCACTAGCCTAGTTTGACTGGAGATGCAGAGAAATGTTTGCAACAGAGGGGGCTCCGCATAGTCCACAAGTCTGTGGAGATTTGCTTGCAGTGAGGAGATGGCGGAGGTAAGATGGCTCAGAGGATTCAGGCTTCGCTGAACGCAGGCTTATGTCTAATAATCAGCAGGGAGGGAATCAGCGTGGTCCCTCAGAAAAAAGAGACGAGGAGAGCGATGGATAGAGTGAGAGTGAGAGATAGGAAAACCAAGCAGGGGAAGGACTGAAGGCGAGGAAAAAGTAAGTACAAGATCTAGGAGGAGTTATGGCAGGGAAAAAAGAGAGAAAAAGACACGTCCCTGTGGCCACTTTACTTCTCTATTGCAAGGTCTTTTATGCATATGAGAGGAATTTAGATAAGATTTTGCTGCTTTACATATTTTCCTCCCATTAGCTCTTAAAGTCATGTGGAATATTGTTAAGAAAATTAATTACCAACCTATAAAATGAGATTCAGCCGATCCAAACTTTCAAGGTCATCTGATCGATGTCTCGTTAATGTCATCTTTAGTTATTTCTTTTTTCTTTTTGGATGACATTGTTAAGGTTGTCGTAGTTTTGCAGGATACATTTTACACTCGCATATATCTGAGGGCCAGACTGATAAAACTCACCGCTGATGCCTCGTTGGTTTTTGCCATCTGTTACAGATTACAAAGTACAGTCAATTATGGTGCTTACTGGCATCAACACCAACAGAACATCCTTGTCCATTAACAGCAACCTAACACTCACATGCGCATATTTGCCACGTAATACATTAGCAGTGATCCAAAGCTCAGCCATGTCATGTTACTCTCTCTCTCTCAATACAGTGATGCAGCACTGGCTCGTTAATATCAGCGATTCATCATTATTGTGGTTGTCAAGTTGTGGCTTTAACTGATGTGTAGGGTTGAATCACAAAGTATGAGCTACGTATTGAAATAGCTGCCCAGCTTACACGCGACAGAAACATCATGTGCCTTGTTAATACTGCACATAACTCTGGTGGTAACTAGCATTCGGTTTTATCTGAGAAAAAAAATTAAAAGATAAAAGGATACTTTTAAAAACGGTTCAACGGTTTAAAAAGCAGCAGACAACTGTTGAGGATGGCTTTTTTTAATCGGAAATTGAAATAACATTAACTGTTAACAGTTTAAAATATTCTTAACAGAAATATACAAATGTAAATAAGTGCAAACTCACAAAATGACATTCAAAAAAAATCTCATTAATGAAGGCCAACGGTGCGTGCTGCTAGGGCCATGGAGACTGTGTGTTGTCATTACAGTTAAATGTAATGATAAGTAGGCTAGTGGAGCAACTATTTCAGTACATATCTCAGGCACCGAAATTAATTACGTGAATTCATTAGATGTTTTGCACTTATTTATATTTGTATATTTAAGTCAAGTCATCTAAACTTTTGATGGTTAGAATGTGGAATTTAAATTTCCAATTTGCTTTAGTAAGGAAAAAAGCCTTAAGTTTGACCACTGCCTTGTGCTCTGGCACTGTTTAGGCACCAGTACCATTTTAAAAGTATCAATTTAGGACCAGTATGAGAAAAAACCCAAACGATACCCAACCCTACTTGCCTGTGGGGATGTTTGTGTGTGGATTGTGAATCTCTAACCTATTCGTTGGTTGTCACACCCTCAAGGTCAAGCTTCTTTTTTTTTTATCCCCTTCTGCCCATCAGCGCTAAATTATCTCCACAGGCTACTCCACCAATCCAGGGCCTGAACCGCATGCCCATTTAACAGGTGTCTGGTGAGGGGGCAGCGCGGTCGAGGTCGGGAAAATAGCGGCGTGGAGGCGGCTGCAGGGCGACTCGACAGCATTTTAGCAGGAGCCCAATGAGTGATTACCTCAGAGCTCCAGTCATAATTCAGTGTGACCTCAATCTGTCAGCAACGTTATGGTTTGATGGATCTGCTCACAGTTTTGGTGTCGGGTTCTTGCATGTCAACACAGGCAGATAATGATTGGGCTATCTGTTGCTTTCACAAAGTATAACATGCTAGATATGAATGTGACACACATGTTGATAGTGTTGCATCACGCTCGTTCTCTTTAATCCGTCCTGGATATTGACTTACTTCACTAAAAAGACACTGAACTCACAACAACATCATAATCATCATGGTGATGCCGGTCATCTGTCGGTCTATTCATCATGGCTGCGGTTTATCAATCAAAGTCTGTACAAAAACACATGCACTCACACACACATCCATGTACACCGGCCTCCCAGTGTGGATAATTAGTGGCTTCCCTCAGTGGGTGATGGAGCCTGTGCTCTTCTCTCCTCTCTCTCTGACCTTCCCCAGTGAGCTTCCTACCACAGTGGGGCTCATCAAACGCAGCTCTAATACATATTTATTGGTCCACTGACAGCTCGTGTGCGCTGGATTTATACGTTCTCCACAAACAATAGTAAAGCCACAGTCACTCTTCCTGCCTTTCATCAACCAAAAGCTGGAGATAAATCAAGATGCGTCAACCTGGCTGGAGGCTCCTCAGCAGCTGGGCCATCTGTGGGCCGGGGTGACGGAATGAGTTCCATTCGAGCCGCTCTCCTCAATTACGACAAACGGATTTGATATACATATGTCTGTCAAATTGCCCTGGCAATCACAGTAACTGCTCTGCTGGCAAACGTTCCTCCTACAGAAACTTCTGATCAAAGACATTTAGAAAGTGGCTGTGGCGTGGCTGGCGGCATTGGGATTCAGGACAGACTCCCTGCACCATGACCGACTCCGTCTGCACAGAGCAATCTGAGTTGAGATGTGAAGAGAGGCAATACCACTAAAGAGTGAGGGGAGGGAGGGAAGAGGAGGAGGAGGGAGGGACGGCAGGATTAAGCCCCCCCCTTCCCCCTCCATCCCTGCGTCAGCGCGGCCATCTTTCATCTTGCCACTGCCCCTCTAATTCTTTCAAGTGCCTTGAAACCCTCGACATCTGCTTCCTCTCCCTGGGACTCGGCACAGGCCACCGTCCTGCAGAGACACAGGACGGCTGGAAGGGCAGTGTCGGGGCAGGGCCGCAGAGAGCCAATAGTTCCATCCACTTTAGAAGGATGGCACACGATACAGAAACACAGAAAACCAAACACGATTTCTCGTGCTGAGGTTAAATTGAAAACTTGTGTGCAGACATGTATATTGAGATCTTTACTGTCAACAGCTGCTTTCAGACCCCGAAGAAAATTGTTGTTCAAATACACAAATTGTGGCTCATACCAGTAAACATGCTCACCACAGAAACATTTCACAGTTCACTCACCCAGACACATTAATTCTACTTACAACTTGCAAACAAATAAATGTAAATAGCTCTGTAAATAAACACTTCATCTTCGCCAAGAAGAAATAAGCCCCCCGCCGCCTCTGATTAAGACTACCAAAGTGATATATCTAACACTTAACTCTGCTGTTTACCTCATAAACACAAAAGACTTCAACACAGCCACCCACACTGATGCTGAAATATCACAAACTGTGACTGCGTGCCTGCGCATTTTGCTGCTGGTCTTCAATGCAGAGTCATCTAATGACAATCTGTTTTTCTATCTTTTATGTGTGCCATTTCAGAAGTGTTTCACCCGCTGTGATTTTCAATATCATGACTTCAGTGGACACCCCTGAACTGTGGCAGTGATGGTGCCACGTGCAATAAAGCAGCAGGGTAAAGTGCCGGGAGCTTAGCCTCTGAATCTCTAAGAGATTGGCAGAACAGCACTTGCGAACTCAAAAACTGTATCAGGTGGACAGATGAGTGGCTGTCAGCGCAGAGACAACGAGGGATAGGCGATGATGTGAGGAGGGCCTAGTCGAGATAGAGGAGAAGTCGCCTTCACTTTACTGATAGTACGGAGGATTTTTTCTAAAGGGGACGCGATTCAATTATTCCTGAGGAAATGATGTTTGTTATTTGGGATCTGGTTCCTCGTGGTGAAAAAGTCATTTCAGATTTCTTTCATATTGCTCTGCAGCTGAAATGTAATTTAATTTGTAAAAGCCCCCCACCATCACACTTGTAGAAGTGTTCACCACACACACACACACACATCAAACACCCACCTAGAACCACAGGCCTGTTGATTCTTTGTGCAACATGTGTCTATTTCCGTGCATCACAAACAGTAAACTGTGGTGTACTGATGAGCTCTGTTATTTTCACTGTGTGGCACCGTGTTGCATTGTATTGCAGGGAGAATTTGCACAGCATCCATTCCCTCTGCAAATGTAGGGAGTAGGAGTCGAGCTATATTTATAGCAATCCACCCACAAACTCCTTTAAAATTTAGTGGTCTTTCAGGTACACACAAAAAAAAGACTTAACTTACACACAGCATAACTGATGCAGAGGTGCTCCCTGTGTGTCTGTGTGTCTGTCTGTCTGTCTGTCTGTGTGTGTGTGTGTGTGTGTGTGTGTGTGTGTGTGTGTGTGTGTGTGTGTGTGTGTGTGTGTGTGCGCGTGTGTTTGTCTGTCTGTCTATGTGCTTGCATGCGTGCGTGCGTCTGCAGAAAAGGAGCATCTGTGTCTATAATTGCAGTGTTTCAGGTTCATCCAATTACGGCTACCTTGAAAAGCACATTAGCAGAAGGAGGACATGGGCACCCAGGGTTCATATACTCAAGAATACTTATCTTGGACTCTTTCTGCATTTTAGACGAGGGAATTAATTCAAATTTGGTTTGGTAGTGTCTCGTTTGCCAGTTTTCCTGTGTCCACTATTTGCAACAAACCCTACGGATCCACATTGGCAGCATCTGCTCCATAAAAACACCCAGGGACTATTACAGAGTGAGCATATAGAGATAGATGGAAGAAGGGAAAATGACAGACAGGAAGCTTATTCCCTTCTCTGTCTGCGAGCTGTCTGTGAGACCAGGCCATCTGCACATTCATTATCACAGCCATGATTCCATTATTGTTCTGTGTGGCAACAAGGACTTGTTCTGTCTGGCCTTTGTTATTCTTATCAGCTGTGGAGCTGACAGCGCCCTTTTGATCATGGCAGCAACAAAATTAACAACTTTCATGTAGTAGCACGTGACTGAATTATTTCCATTAGTATGACGATACACTAAACAGTATCCTATCTCCTCTTCTTCTGTCCTTGTGCAGGTCTGTTCCACAGGGCCATCATTCAGAGCGGGTCAGCCCTCTCCAGCTGGGCGGTGAACTATCAGCCGGTCAAGTACACGCGTCTCCTGGCGGAGAAAGTGGGCTGTAATGTCCTGGATACCTTAGACATGGTGGACTGTCTGAGGAAGAAGAGCTCCAGGGAGCTGGTGGAGCAGGATATACAACCAGCGAGGTACCACGTGGCCTTTGGACCGGTAATCGACGGTGATGTTATCCCCGATGACCCAGAGATCCTGATGGAGCAGGGCGAGTTCCTCAACTATGACATCATGCTGGGGGTGAACCAGGGCGAAGGACTGCGCTTTGTGGAGAATGTGGTGGACTCTGAGGACGGCGTGTCTGGGAATGACTTTGATTTCTCCATCTCAGACTTTGTGGACAGTCTGTACGGGTACCCAGAGGGCAAGGACACGCTGAGGGAGACCATTAAGTTCATGTACACAGACTGGGCAGACAGGGACAATCCAGAGACCAGGCGCAAGACGCTGGTGGCTCTCTTCACCGACCACCAGTGGGTAGAGCCATCTGTGGTGACAGCTGATCTCCACGCTCGCTACGGCTCTCCCACCTACTTTTACGCCTTCTACCACCACTGCCAGAGCCTGATGAAGCCTGCCTGGTCGGACGCCGCCCATGGGGACGAAGTGCCCTATGTTTTTGGAATTCCTATGATTGGTCCCACTGACCTTTTTCCCTGTAACTTTTCAAAGAACGATGTCATGCTCAGTGCTGTGGTGATGACCTACTGGACCAACTTTGCCAAGACTGGGTGAGTAAAATGATGTATCTTATTGTTCATCAATTACACATTCAGTTATTAGAAATGATTTAGATGTTCTTGTGATATTCTAATTGATATTCCTATCTTATTTTTTATTATTCAACTTTATTATTATTACTTTAGAATGTAGTACCGGTATTTGACGGCAACTGGCTGCATAAACAGATTCTTTATTTGTTCCCGTAAAGAAATAGGTTTGCGGCAACTATCACTGGACATTTCTACACACCAACATACATAACCAACATCTTTATATAACGTCTACGATTGCTACTGTTTTTATTTTGGTTTGCTACAGTTATCTCACTAATCAAAATTATTAAATAGCTTATTAAGAAACTGATTGCAGTACTAATTGATGCAGGATTTCAAGATTTCTGACCAATCAGGAACTGGTACCAATGTATAACTAAAAATCTCTAATTGGATTAGACCATAGACTGTATATAGGATTAGACAGGTGTTTGTATCATGGATTTAATACTAGTAACAACACATATAACATTGTTAAAATAATTAACACTATATACTGATAATATTACTATAAACAATATAATATCATTTAAACAATGATATAATATATAATATTATTTAAACAATGTAAATAGTACTAGTACTATAGTACAATTATTAGTATGACCATCACTAACTTAATAATAACATAGAAACTCCTATCTCAGTATTTCAGTGCTGAAGCAAAAAAGAAGCTGCAGGAAAAAGGTCCTACAATGGATTGTACAGGCCAGAAAAGTAATTTTTCAACACAGACATTTTTTCAGAGGTATTTTTTTTTGCCTGGGCTCTCTGGGTCTCAGTCTGAAAACCTGGGACATATTGAATCTGAGCAAGATTAAATGTTCCTCCAGAATGTGTGCTGTGCTATTTGTGCTTGGCTGAGTGTTTGGGTTGAGCATGTGTGCATGACTGTCTGCCTTTCTGTGCACGTCTGTGTGTGTGTGTGTTTGGCTGGAAATACTATCTATGCTCTATTATACCGAGGCCCAAAAGACACAAAAGTCTTATCTGGGAGCCATATCACACTCTTGCCCTCAGCAGTATCGATTGCCTCAGCCTGAACCCAGTCGATCACTTGTACCCTGGGTGACTTCGCTCCCCACCATGCTCAATTTCACCCCCACCCATCACAAAGTCTGCCCATTTTGTATGAAGACTAGTAATCATTTCTAACAACTGAAATTTGATTTGGCAATCCCTGTTACCAGACCTGTATTGATCCCGTCCTGAAAGGGATGCCGTCCGTTTTTTTTTATCTGTCTCTAAATCATCTGCTGTCCAATCAGGTGGCATTTACATCCAGTTGTCTGGCTGATAGGATGAGCCCAAGGCCGCTGCCGCCTCTGCTAGCCCTTGAACTGCTAATGGCAGACTTGTGCAGATGGACTGATGTCGGCTGTTTTGTCTCCTCAAGGAAAAGCAGAGGTCCATCAGTGACGCTCAGACTAAACAGCTGTCTCCTCAGCCTGGCAGCCATGTTGTGTCAACACATAGAAAGCTGCAATTTGTAGCTACAGATGGACTTTTTTAACTTGTTCTTCTAAGAATATTATCATCTGTTATAAGGAGTAAATGTGTTTAATTTTAATGAGAAACACTTGTGTCCTGAAAAAATCAACCAAAAAAACTTTAATTTTGTTGCACTTATATATTGCATTGCACTACATGTAGCACTTGTAGTTTCACGTTTTTGAAGACTAATTGTATTAACATGATTCTTGCTGTTATAGGGTGTGTACCCTCATGGTTGAATGCACTTATTGTAAGTCGCTTTGGCTAAAAACGTCAGCTAAGTGATATGTAATGTAATGATATGTAACGTGCAGGACAAGGTGCAGCGTCCAGACTCCAAAACTAAAGAAGAGGCAATTTGCACAGTCAAAAGTAGCAGAGACCAAACTAAGTAGTGCTGTACTGCTGACCATGTTAGTTTTGTAGCTTTCTGCGTCACAGATTGATCACAATTCGAGGCAGAGCGCTGGGTGGGTAAACAGGACCTAGATCTGTGTTTGCCACTCCATGGTGCGTCGCCTTGGCCTAACTCCAGACAAGGGGATTACAGGCAGACCACAATTAGGCACTCAGATGGTAAAGAGCCTGGGATTAGATCCCAGGATAATAGGAAAACTTAGCATGCTGGTAATTTTACTCAGGCTCACGTAAAGGAATCTACCATGAACTGTCTGAAGGGAGGGATTCTAAAGTTCATCCGCCTAATTCAGACCGCACAAAGGTATATAAACGTCTCTTGAGGACATCCGCTTAATTAAAACCCAGTTGAATTCCCTCTGCCTTAGTGGCCCTTCCAACAGCCATCCTCCCTATATCTGCAAAGCAGCTCTTACCCCTCTTCCAGATGTTGAATGAAATGAGCTGACCCAAATTGCACTTCCATGGCCTCATCCTTAAATCGTTGTAGAAACATGTGTGACACGATGTTGAGACACTTGGGCTCCATGTCAACAGTGAGTATCATAGCAGCATCCCGCCCCAAAAGCTCTTCCTGTCCCTGGCTCTCATGTGTCATCTTTACAGGACAAATCCCTGCCCGTGTGCTTTTTATTTTTTTCCTCCATCAGTGTCAGTAAGGCATAAAAGCATACAGTGAGTGCATGCTGTCAAATCTTCTTAGTGTGTGTGTGTGTGTGTGTGTGTGTGTGTGCATATGTCTGTGTTTACACTATGAGGCTGTTCTTTCCTGAGAGTTAGGGACATTTCAGCAGCCCGGGATTTACTCAGCTCAGAGTAATTTTTCTGGCTGCAACATTTGTTTTACTATTGACAGGAAAAAATTGGCCCACGCTTTATTGCCACAACAAGTTCTTCCTCTGCACAGTTTCACCAAAACTTTCGTCTGCATGCTGCGACTTCCACACCCTCCTGTATGAAAACGCAAGAACAGCAACACTGCTGTACACAAAAAACACAGGGAGAGCACCTCGGAATAGACAGGATGATGAAAGGCTCAGAAAAGATCAATCGTTACATATCATTAGTGTTTTGAATGTTCTGCACCATCTCTCCACTTTGTTTCCCCTGTTGGCTGGTGTTCATTTCCCCTGTAGAGTGCAGCAGTCATGTGCTGGATATACTGTATGCTCCATCCTTCTCTATTCACCTTGTGGTGCACCACCCATTTTTATTATTGTTTCCGATTGTTTTTGCTCTTTGCTAGCATGCAAACTCTTGCATTTGTATTGTTTTCACAGAATGAGTTAAAATATGCGGTATTGATTGCTTTCTTTTAAGTGACAACCAATGCCAACCAATACAAATGTTGATGGAAGCAGCTACAGTGCATCTGTAGTGGCGTTTAACAGCCGACGCTTCGATTTAAAATGCTGCTTGTTGATTTTATTTCCTCCTCTAAAGAGTTAACGACAAGCACACATCAACCGCTTCCCCCATCTGACCTCATTCACGCACGGCCTCAGCCTTTTCTTTTACCCCAGCTGTCTACAAGTTACATCACTCGTCCCTGATCCCCCCTCCCTTGTCCTTTCTCCAGATTATCCCCCCACCACTTTCCTTTAGCTTCCTACGTTAGGGCCAACTCAACCTGCACCAGGAGTCTGTGAATGCGTGGCATTGTGGGACAGCACAGCCCACAAACAGCCACCTACCTACTCCATTAAATAGGCACTCACTTGATGGGAGATCTGTAGCCAATATCCTGATTTGCATTAGAGAAGGTAAGGAAGTGGTGTGGCTTGTTAAGGGGCCTGGATGCCATTGATCCGTGTCCTCACTGTGTGCTGAATGTAATGAGGAGGACAGCAGGGGGGTGGAGGTGAAGAGGAAGTAGATCTGCATGTGGTTCACAATATGTAAGTGGTTGTTATATTATAACTGTGGTAAATACTAATAATATTAATGTTTAGCAATCAACAATAGCAATTTAAGAGCGGCAGAAAGCTGCTAATTGGTTATAGGAGAGAAAGAGTGTGTGTGTTTGTGGGGGGGGTGGATGATGTTTTGTTTGCTGCCACTCATCTAATCAAACAAATCAATAGCATCTATAATAGGGAGTGGTCCGAGAGCCATGTCCTCCAACACTTCTGCACGCCCCAAAGTCACAGCGCCTCGCCCTGCATCATTTAGCCTGCTGAACCCAAGGCTGCCATTAAATATGAGCCACGTATCACTCAGCCCTCTGCCCCAGCATGCAGCCACATGAAGGGTAAAAGAGCACAGCCTGACAATGTGCCCAGTCAGTGCTAAAGTCGCCCTCTGTACAACGCGCAAAGATAAAATCCACCAACAGAATTGGACTGAGTGTGTTTATTAAAAATTTACACCGAATGCAAGGAGAGGCTGTTTGGAAGAGTCTGTTGGAGTGGAAATCACAATTAGCTGCTCACTTTGTGTTACCTGGTAAGTACATAAATAACTGCAGGGGATAAATTTGTTACACAAGTAGTAACAACAGTCACTAAAAATACTGACTGCAACTTCACATACTTTAGCAGCTTAGGAAAATGAATAAATGCGTGGCTCCTTGTTTTATGTTGCGAAAACTATACTGCGATGAGTATTCAGAGACCTTGAGTGTAGTGAAAATAGATTCTTGTCTCCAGCCTAAGGGCACCTAAACGTGTCTTTTCAGATTTGGTGATGGCTAGGTCTATGATCATTCAAGCGCTTCGAATTACATCAGGATGAAAAGGGGAAGGAGGTACATGGGAAATGAAAAAAAGAAAGAAAATGATAATCATTCTTCCCCCTTATCTACCTTTTACATCGGTGCTTGCAGATAGGGCTTGGAATAGGTAATGAGCTCAGGCCGTGTTCTGCCACATGTGTAGGTATATAGCTGAGAGTCATCCAATAGGAGCAGCGACTTAAAGGAGAGCAGAAAATAAGAGGGGTTTTATTCTTAATTCTCTTTGGACAGGCTTGTCATCATCGCTCCACGGCGTGTACAGCTTTGTGAAATGTGGCATGTCTTGCATTCAAGTGCTGCACTTGTGTGGCCCCAGAGGTCATTATACTACGGTGCGTCATAAAAACAAACATACACATACACATGCAGGTGCACAAAGACCCAAGATAAAGTGCGCGCACACACATAAATACAAACACCCAGTCGATGAGAGGTACAAGCACATGGGAGCACTTAAACACGCACGGCAGGCCAAGGTTAGCAGGGGTCAGCAGGTCATCATGAGGGGAGGGGGGACAGAGATGAAGGCGATGGTTTATAGCGGCACAGCCATATGAACACATCAGAGGAAATCTGAAAGGCCATTAAAACGCCTGCTTTTATGGGTGTAATAATCCCTCTCCTCTGCCTGGGAGTCCAGCCATAGCTCCAATGACCATCCGGATTAAGAGGGAGGTCTGACAGGAAGCGAACTATCAGCTAATGCATGGGAGGATCCGAGAGCCCAACAGGACCACAAGCATAACCTTATGCCAGAGTCGTTCATACAAGTCACACAGAAGACGTTTGCTGAACACACACAGTGAGCAGGAGGAACGGTTTGACGACGACGTGCTGTCACCGGACTGTTTTAATATTTGAATTTGAAGTGATACGATGAGCAGAAGGTTTGAGTGTCACTTGAGGATTTGAAGTTCTGGTTATGTTTAATGAGTGTTTTCTCTTTTGAATTTCAATCTATCAAGACCAACAGACAATTGATTATTGTCAAATACATTTTACATCCCGTTTTTGTTCTGTCAATGTTATTCAGTAGAGGTTTTAAGCAGTGATTCATTGGAGCAGACTTTGTAGTCATTAAATGTTTTTATACACAAACTAATAAGAGCACAGAGCCAAAAGAAAAGTTCCCTGTCCACGACTAATGATGCTTTGTTCCCTTAATCCATAATACACATTAATTCTCTACTGAACATAATACATACTAATCATCTTAGTGTACTTTTAGCAGCTTCTTTGCAGAAATGTTAATATACTTGGAAATATTCAATCATTTTGACACTTCCTCAGTAAAACTTTGCAGCTTTTGAACATCACTATAATCCTTAACTCACTGCAGCTGTTTCACCACATAGTGTCCATCGACAGCACACTCACAAACCTGCCATATTTGCCATGAACTCCATGAAATGTTGTGTATGTTTGCATGTTTGTGTGAGAGGCAGTGATATGTGTCCATGTTTCGTGATGCTAAACAAGTTAGTGTGTGTAACTTGACAGATATCGCATGTGTGGAGGAGTGAAGAAAAGAAATACAGGCCATGATGTAACAACTGTATAATAGTACTATAATGATAATAACACCATGCATTAGAATAGAATGTAATAGTAACTATTATGCAGCAATGATAGCTGATGGCAGAAGGTCCATCACAGAGCAAGAGAGGAAATTAGACCCCAGTGTGTGTGTGTGTGTGTGTGTGTGTGTGTGTGTGTGTGTGTGTATGAAAAAGAAAAACAATTGATACTATCGCTACCATCACCACCAACGATATTATTATTATTATCACCAATAATATTAATAGTATTACCAATATTGTTATTATTAATTTTTTTAAATAAGAATAAGTTGATTAATATCTATATTATTCAAAATTATAACAATATTAGATGTTGGAGCAGAACTTTCTCTTAAAAATGACTAATATTGTAGATTGTCAGTGATCATTATAGGACACTTGCATTGGACTATATTGCACTGGTGTGATTCAGTGAACCACCAGTAATTTCTGCACAGAACTGAGACAGATTGCCACCTGCAGAAGACGTCAGCAGAGACGACAGCACTATTTTACCGTGTGGAAAAGCACAGCGACACTCGGGAAATGTTATAAAGCGGATCTCTCTTTATTTCATCACACAGCAGCCAGTAAGCTTCGGTACATATAGAGCCGGGTAACCTAGTAGCCCTCAGCACACTGAACAGCAGAAAGTGAGCTTGGATCACTCCCTCTGACTCCACAGCTCAGGGCAGCACTTCAAAGCAGCGAGCGGCACAAAGTTGAGCTGCACTGTTAGAAACTGTTCAAAGGAATGTACCCTGTTTACTATTGACTTTGCAACAATTACCCAAGCATATGTGTATGTAATTAGATAAGGCAGCCAGTTGTTCTCTAATGCGGCAAATCAAATTAACTAAAGATGCCACATTGATTTCTTTGTGTTCCCTAAATTATTCATCTTCACTTGCACTGAACCAGCCAGCCACCAAAGAGCTTTTCTAACTCCTCCGCACCGTCTCTCCCCTGCTCCCTGCGAACACTGATTATTTGTAAGATCTACCGAGCACCTTTTTCAATTTTTTGGCTATCACAATTCAGCAAATTGACCCTCTGGAATGGAGCTTTTGCTGCATTATGGAAATTCCCGGAATGCCCATTAACAGAAACTGCTCTGCCGCTATTATTGTTTGCTGTGTGTGTGCTTGTATGTTCTTTAGAGTTGGGGGAAATTTGCTTGCACGTGTGTGTGATGGCACGCACCAGGGCCGCTGAGAGAATTCATGAAGCACGGAGACTGCAGACAAACACGTCTCAGGCCGTTTCATTGACGTCCTGTTCTCTGGCATGTTGCACACAGGGAGATCAATATGACCTTACCTCCACCACCCGCTCCTTTGAAACTTAATTACTGATATTCAGCTACAAAGTCATCATAGTCTGGCTGTCAATATTCATTGGGGATCATTACGGGCCTAATAAAAGAGGTTATTTACGGGCTGCTCTGCTGACACCGGCACAGGTCCAGGGATTCAGCTCAAGCCATCTCAATTTGCTTTACCTCTCTCTCCCTCTCTTTTTCTCCTCCTCTCTCTCTCTCTCTCTCTCCCACTCTCACCTCTCCCAGAAGCACTGACCTGAAAAAGAAAAATTGACAGCAGAGAAACTAACAGGAGAGAGGATGGAGGGTGAATTCTTCTGGCATGGCTTTTAATTCTCTTGGTCATGTTTGGAGGTTTTTCAGCCCTATGCTTGAAAAAAAAGTCACCATATCCCTAAATCCCCAACAAAATTTGAACTCTTCTTGCCACTAACATTGCAGGCAGAGCCGCAAAGGGATATTTCATGACATTTAGAGAAATGTCGTGCGGATCCCTGCCTCTGTGCAACAACAGAGCTTTAACTTCTCGGCTCTGACATCAATTATTGTTTTCAAGTCTGCAGTGCTATTCTACAGGTTCTTCCACAGAAAGTCATTTCATCAGAACCAAAAGCAATACCGAGGCACAACTCACAACTCCCACTCCTGAAATTGTTCGCCAACAAGGCTACAAGGAGTTGTGTGATTGTGGGAGATTGCTATATGTTAATTCATTCAATAAATCAATAGCTTCACTGTAATTGAAATGGTTGGCCGTGCGCTGTTGGGGCAATATGTTGAAAAACTCAAAGGGGGAACAGTGAACTCTCTAGGTTAAGAGGGGTACTGCATCGGGAAAGAAAAAATCTCTCCCTCTCATTCAGTCTCATATCCTATTTGTCTCGCGCTTTCAGTCTCACACACACACTAATATCCTCATATCCACACATACACACTCTGATGTGCAGTTCCCTCTTAGTGTCTTGATTAATATGGTCCACTTTACATCAGTACGCTGGATGCCAATGCACACTGTGCTGCCTTCCCTGAGCAATTAGCAGAGGGGCTCCACCAGCGTTGGATTATCAACAAGATGCCTCCTGACGCGAGCCCTACAGCCTGCTGACTTATTCATATGTGTTTACTTTAAAAGCCTCTGCCCTGGTTTTTGTGGGTGGGCTGCATCAAAATTGTAGTGAGAGCAACATCTTGGGAGAAAGGGGTAAGGGGATGCACATGATGCCCACAGTGAAGTGCTAGAGAGGGCATAGGGACTGGGTTATGCCTCATTGAGCTCTTGTGGTAGAAAGAAAAATAGAAAGAAAAATTAGAACAGTTTCAGAAGGTGAGATAGAAACCACACCTGGATCAAATGTTAGCTTCAGTCTGTTGCTGTTGTGCGTTTGTGGGTTTTGCAAAAGCAAGATCAAATAGTTGTCTTGTAGTGGCACAACTCCTTTCAGGACAAAATATAAGCTAGAACTGATCCTGTCATGTTTCCGTTATGGTGTTTTTATGTGCTGCCTATCCCCACATGAATGCAAGAGCATGAATAATTAACTGTGCTTTCAAAATCTAATTTAAGTGTGTCATGTCTGTGTCTTCTCCGTCTGTAGGGATCCCAACAAACCAGTTCCCCAGGACACAAAGTTCATCCACACCAAGGCCAACCGCTTCGAGGAGGTGGCCTGGTCCAAGTATAACCCCCAGGACCAGCTTTACCTGCATATCGGCCTGAAGCCACGTGTGCGCGACCACTACCGCGCCACCAAAGTGGCCTTCTGGAAACACCTAGTGCCCCACCTGTACAACCTCCACGACATGTTCCACTACACCTCCACCACCACCAAAGTGCCCCCGCCAGAGACCACGCAGAACACCCTGTCCACCAAGAGGCCCAACGGGAAAACCTCCTGGCCATTCAACACCAAGCGGCCTCCCATGTCCCCGGCCTACAACAGTGAGGACAAAGACACGTGGAGCGACGATGAGGAGACGGGGCCGCTGGTTGTGGAGAATCCTCGGGATTATTCCACAGAGCTCAGCGTCACCATTGCAGTTGGAGCGTCGCTGCTGTTCCTCAACGTGCTGGCCTTCGCTGCCCTCTACTACCGCAAGGACAAGCGGCGGCAGGACTCCGGCCATGGGCAGCCCAGCCCACAGCGCCAGACCACCTCCAACGACATTGGCCACCACGCGCCTGAGGAAGAGATCATGTCGCTGCAGATGAACCAGACGCACCATGAGTGCGAGGCGGGGAACAGCAACGAGGGGGCACTTCGCTTGGCCTCGCTGCCCGACTACACGCTCACTCTGCGGCGCTCTCCAGACGACATCCCCCTCATGACCCCCAACACCATCACCATGATCCCCAATTCCCTGGTGGGAATGCCCAACCTGCACCCGTACAACACCTTCACAACCGGCTTCAACTCCACCGGCCTGCCGCACTCCCACTCAACCACCCGTGTATAGCTTTAGGAGGCCAGGGACAGCCGGCGCAGGCGGCAGGGTGGGTGGGAGGGCGATTGTGTTGGTGGCGGAGGAGGAGGAGCAGGCGGATGAACAAATGGAGGAGAGGATTGTGTTTTATAAATATCACAGGGAGGGGGAGGGCTACGAGGGGGAGGGCAGGAGTCGGATTAAAATGTGAAGAGATTTAACTAGACTTTTACAACGAGGAGAGTTGCTGAGAGCTCTCTGTGGATGTCAAGTTGTGCAGAGCTGCCAAAATCAAACTGCTTCCCTTCCTCTGATCGGGGGGGAAGGGGGTCTTTCTGCAGTGTTTTTTTCTAAAATAATCATTTTAAAAGCCTTTTTAAGCAGACTGAGGACATATCAACACATTTTTTTCTTGAATTCATAACAGAAATAAAGAAAAAGTGCTTTTTATTTCCCATCCCCTGCTCCTGCGGGAGACACATCTAGAAGGATGGCCTCTGCGTCAGTATTCGCGAAAAATGTTTTTAATTGCTTCTATGTTTTGTTTTACGTTTCAATGCCTTACAAAGCTTGTTCTTTTTCTTCATTATTTCTATTCCCTGAGACTATTCCAAGTGGAGCCTGTTACAAAGCAGATGAGACTCAAAGATGAGAGACTGAATCCAGGATGGGAACCTAGAGGATATGCAGATGTAGAGATTTTAAGCCCATTTTGGGCAACTCTTTTTTTCTTTCTGTTGTGTATCAACACAACAGCAGCCACACAAATGGTGTTGTCTTTTTTTCGTATAGAAATGATTTGTGTGGGACAGCACTTGCTGAGAGGAGGCAGAGATAAATACTATGTTACTGTGATTGTTTTGTTAAGAAAAAAAGTGCATCTTTTACAGCCAATTTATCTGTTAAGCTATCCGATATTATCTCCACAAAGTGTGCACGTACACATGCTGCTTTGAGCACCTGTGTGTTTGTGTGCATGTGAAAATGATTTCTCATTCCTCGCGTGCAAGTGCGGTGAAAAGACACATTGTCGGAACTTGCAAATGCAAGGGTAGAGAGAGTGTGTGTGTGAGTGTGTGCGTGCGTGCGTGTGGGTGTGTGCATCTTTTTTTTTGTTTGTAAGATGTACAACGTGGTTTGGGGGCGGGGGGGTTGGGGGGGTGGGTACTTTCTTATGTCGTTGATTTCGGTTCACCACCAGTAGTGTTCCTGCTGCGTCTCTGGGTGTCTGTCTTTGCGAAATAGCTCTTTTGTTATTTTCAAAGTTATATATGTCTAATTTTGCTTAAAGATTACAGAATAAATCTATTATTTTATGTGTAAGAGAAAAAAAATGGCTAAAGATTCAACTGAACTAACTGACATGATTCCATTGACTTTGTAAGAGTCCCTCTTCGAGAAGCAGACAGTGGCCTGTTTGCACTGAGTAAACCTACAGTGCACACTTGTATTTCTTTGAATATATATATATAAATATGGGCATACATACATATATGTATAGGGCTTCTGTGGAGATACTGCTCCCATTTACAAAACAATTAAAGACAGTGCTCACACTGAAAAATCACCAACAGAAAAGGTTTCTATGGATTATTGTCGTCATTTGAAACATCCCAAGCCGAGGCAGGTGTCTCTGTAAGAGCTCTATATGTATATTTATGTATAGAATATTTAATATTTATTTATGTATACCAGATGCATACATGCTGATTGTGCCATGTGCCAAATTAAAACTGTAAAAAATGAAGAACATAAAGTTTCACTAAACTTTTTTTTCCCCTCTCTTGATCAAAGTTATTTTCCTCCCTTTTGTGGTTTTTTATTATTTCCATTTTGAATGAGTTAAAGAAGAAATATTCTTGCGGCAAGTGCAAGTCTCCCCCCAGGACTTCCTCTTTACCTCCCCTCTCTCTCTCTCCTCCTCCTCCTGCCCCTCTCCTTTTCTCTCGCTGAAACCTTTGAGGAAAAACAGGCTAACAGCTCGGGGCCCATCGTGCATAACTCCAGATTTTACTGTAATTCATGCAAAGTAGTACTGCAGCGAAGGGCGATAGAGGAAAGATTGCCTTGATGTACTCACAATGCATCCTATTATGTGTTATTCTCTGGGTGAAACAGGAGTTATTGATTCTGCGAATAAAACTGACAATGTTCAAGAAGTGTCATGGCGGAGCTCAGATTGTCCCTCTGTGTTACAGCAGAGTGCAGTAATCTGACCTGACCAGTGATTCTAGATCACTCATAGACATTTCATACACATAGAACTTACCATTTTTATGAAGCATCCCATTACAACTTCCCGTGGTATTTAATGATTGGAGATGCAGCGGAGCGAGAACCACAGTCTGGTCAGCTCATCACCGATCCTGCCAGTGGCGAAAACAGAGACAGGGTTATTCGAGGGAAACTGCTCAGACTGATCTATATGAGTCATTTTGTTTTTGCTCATCCTTAAACTGGTTAACCTCCCAAGCAGCCAACGTCTTCAGCTGAGCCGCAGCCATTAAAGAAACAAGCAGTGGGCCTCTACCTGGAGCTTTTTCATACATACGCAAACATTTTATAGCGTCTCTGTGAATGTGCTTATGTAAGGGGTAGACTACTTGTCTCAGTAGCAATAATGTCAGCAGAAACAAGTTTTCTGTCAGACAATGAACAAACAATAGAGCGTCAATGACATTTTAATGAGCAAAGATATATTTTTAAACACTCATGACTACAAAACCGAGGTGAGCCTCACTTGAATCTGTCCTTTTATGGTCGATTCAACCAAATTACTTAAAAACATATTTTGTGGAATCTGATTCCAATGAATAAGTAATTATTGTGGAATTAAACCATCAAGAGGTTGGTTTTTGGTTTTAAGGAACTGAGGTTTCTGTATCCATCTCAATACAGTAGAAGTAAATGTCATTTTATTTGTGGGGCTCACGGTATTGACATATGACACATGATCTATGACATGTGGCACTTACATTTGAAAAATAGAAACATGTGATTGTTACAAAGTATGTGGATTAAACAGAGTAACTGAGACTTTGTTTTCAGAAAAGTCAAGAGTCTGTTTTGGTCTTAAGAATGAATATAATCCATTATATGTGCATGTTATGTGGGGTCACTTAAAGTACAGACCATTGACTATATAAAAGAAGGATGACGTGGCTTCTCTCACTTCCTCCATGTTAGCACATGGGACATGGATCAAACTAAAAGGTCAAGTTGCGCATGATTGTTTATGAAGTGCTCATTTTTCTTGTTGTTTGGTTGTATTTGGTTGTTTGATGCTATGAAAACTTAGTAAAACATCATTATTGACAGCTGAGATTGGTCAGGCAGCTGTATTGATGGTGCAGCTCCACTCAGTGATCAAACTTTTGCTCCAAATGGTGTCACCATGCAGCAAGATAGCAGTGCCCCATGATGTGTGTCTTCATTTTTGTACAGTGGAAGAAGTGGAGACCATGTTACCCGTGTGTTACATCTTTATTGAAACATTGAAACAAACCCACAGATCATATCACCTGTGGTCAACCTGAGCTTTTTGAAATATTTTAGCATCTTTCAGCTCATTGTTTTGGTTTTATAGCCTCAAACTTTAACTTCTTTCACTCTCTCTGCTCTCATGGCATTGTTTCCAGATGCAGTAGGCAGCTCATTTCAGTTAAAAAGCTCTACTCCAAGTAAAATATAATGTTGCTCTGTGTACTCAGCCATGATTCATTAATTATTGATTCGCTATGATCAAGGCCCTTTTGCCAATGAAAGACATGAGATGTGGCTGAAAGCCCCTGAAGTATTGTTTTTGCAATAAGTGCACCCGATGTACCTTGAAGATTTCTAGTACAAAACCCTTCTAGCCAGAATTTTAAAGAATCAGTTTCCTCATCTGATCTGTCTACAGTGGTGGGAGGTCAGTTTCCATTGGCTCCAAACACACACACACACACACACACACACAGAGTAGCACAGGGCTAAAAATTGAGCGGTGGAGTTGAGAGTGAACTATCAAAGGGAAGAAATGTCATGGGAGGGCAACTTATTTTTTGCCATGTAATTTTTCCATATGGTGTTAAAGCAGAGCAGATGTCACTGAGTATTGGCAGGGGTAGACCTGGTGGCCTCTGGGACCCGGTCTGGGACACATGACTCTGTGAAGAGCCACTTAATTAAGAGTCGGACCAAAGGGAGAGACCATGGAAGCTGCAGTGGTGTGGTGCAGAGAGAAAACAGGGTCAAACCCCCCCGCTACAATCAGACACCTGAAGGCTCGGGTGAAATTAGTACAAACTCCTGTCAAAAGGAATCACCACCAGTTGAAAAATGGGACAGTTATGAGACACCTTTTGCACAGTCGAGATTTGTTTGCAGTTCAGTAAGTGTGTTTCGAAAGTGACATCATTCAGGAATTGGCTGGAATACCCCGATGGGGTTTGTGACTGCCTCGACAGCACTGAAGACAAACTCAGCCTAGGAAATGGATGTGCCAAATTACACAGTGCCGCCCGCTGGGAGAGTGCTGCAGGTGTGTGTGTGTGTGTGCAGATAGTGAGAATTTTATTTCTACTGCAGTGAGCGTGTTGTTACCTATATTTTCTTTCACCCTCTTCCTCGCCCTCATCTCTCTCTTCCTGTGTCTCATTCATCTTTTCACCCTTCGTCTTCTTTCTTTCATGCAGTTTTTTTTCTCTTTGGTCCTCCCTCACACATGATGCAATGTGAGCAGCTCTACCTCTGTTACACACAGACATGACTCGCCCATTTTCTCCTTTCGTAATCTGAACAGCTCGCTCATTTCCAATCATTTAAGGTCTAATTTTCTTGAATTGCTAAATTTCTCTGCTGACTGAGGATCTAATGAACATTACTTATTGGGAAGCAGATTAGAACCAGTCGCTGAACCAAAACTCATGTACTAAATTTAAATAGCCTGTTTTTTTCCAAAGGGAAATCACACCGCGTTTGTCAGAACATCAATAAACTATTATTTCCATGTGAAAAACGCACTCCAGATGATTTTCTTTTGTACCCACAGAGCATTAGACAAATCACTTGCATATTTTTCAGGTTTTTTTGGTGCCATTACACCCAGATGCGCTTTTTTTACTAGAAACCAGAGCTGAAATCAGCAAAACAAATTGTGTTTGAGCCCAAATACATCATGATAAGTCTCTGTCATCTCAGTGTCACTGTACAGATTACTAAAGATGCCCTGTTACTTATATGTTTATGTCCATAGAATGTATTTATAATCACACAAACTGGAGTAATCAAAAATAAATATCTATTCTTTCTGTATCTTTTTGTGGTTCTCATGAATATGAGTGGCCGTGAAACCAAGAAGTTTGGAGGTGATAATAGTGTTATATATAATAATATATATATATTATATATATTTATATCTTGTATATTTGTTGTTGTACAATCTCACTGAGAATCTCTGGAAGTGCTGTATTTGCAGTGCTATGTTCCTCCAGAAATCACAGCCATTGTATTAAATGATAAGGCTGGTGATGTTTATCATTACCATCAACAAATCCCATTATAAACCAAAACCAAACAATACATTTATCCTGCTAACAAGTGCCATCTGTGGAGCCACAGTCAGATGTAACATATGCCTCTGTGCTATGAACCAGTTGTTGTCCAAAAACCATTAAAAACTCTGAGACCGGAGCCAAACTAGAGCCTGGTGCATTGGGTGACATTCTTTAATTACAATGAACACAGACTCTCCAAACTATTGCTGAGCAAGGAGCCACATCCCCCAGCATGCTCAGTGATGTCTCCCCGACATCAAGCTACCACCCAGAGAAAAGGCTGCTGCAGAGTTGTGTGAGAATAAACTAAAATATCAGCCAATGATATGGCTGTTTTATGCGTTTTTAATGGTTATTGGATGATGATGGAGTTCTGTAGCACAGAGGCATAAGCTCCAAGCGGAGGGTAGCGCAGACACGCTTGTTAGTGGGATGAATTCAAGGCTGTTTTTTGGGGCTTTTATTGGGCTTTGTTGGGAACGAATAAAAAAGATAAAACAACACCAGCATGATCCTTGAAATGCAGCTTTGGGGGCAACAAATTGTGGACGCTTTCCAAGAATAGAACAAGTTCAAGTTTAATGTACTTCTCGGCAATAAAAGGGGCTGGTTTGATTTTTATGGCGGTCCAGTGAAGAACAGTGGCAGCCTGTGGTTCACCTCGTACAAGCAGTCCCACCTGCCCCTGCGGCCTAAAGCTGCCTGTTGACTACATAATGATCTATCCTCTAGAAGATGGATAGCCTGGAGATACCGCTGGGGCTGCTGAGACTAAAGCCTGCGCACTCCCAGTGTGTGTGAGGGGAAGTACGGCAGGAAACAAGCACATTTAAAGCCTCTACACAATATCTATCCTGTTTCCTGTCCAGAAAACCCAGCTACAACGAGATGCTCCTTGATGGCTAATTTTTCCTACTAGTTGGTCGGTGGGGGGTGGAGTGGGAGTGGGAGATCAGCTTGCACGGCAAGATTCACATCTTCCAGGAGGTTTCATTTCTACTCTCACTGCATCATTCACAGTATTATCTTGCAAATTCGGAGCTATTTCAAAAAGTCGCTCCTCACCAGCTGAGGCCGTGCAGGCCCGGCGCTAACTCTCAGTTGCATCAGCTGGAGTTCACCATCAGATGGCAGTCCGCTAATGCCTTTCTCAGATGTAGGTTACTGGTGGCAGGGGGAGGGTTGCATCATTGGGCTGTTGATGTGTGAACTCGCAGGCCTGTGCTGCCCTGCTGTACAGACTACAGACGGCTCCCTGAGGACTTCCCCAAAGTATCTTATCGCTTAGATCACATTAAAATGAATTTCAGTGGCACAAATTTGATCTTTGGTGCTAATCCAGACTACCAGGCTTTTCACACATCTTTCAGATCAAATACACAGAGAGTTTGAGTCAAAAGAAGAGCTTTTTCTGTGGTGTACTCGAAAGATTCTTTGAAGTTAAGCCTATTTTCGCCCAGAGTAGAAGAGACATTTATTTGTCAGTGATGCCTAAATGCTCTGAGCAGGACTCTATGCTTCTAATAAATTGATTAGATCTTTGAATATTTTTTTTCTCTGATATTGTTCATATTTAACCATGCCATAGCAATTTATTTTATTAAGATTCAGTGGTTTTGCTGGTAGAAATCAAATCTGGATTCTAAAATACATATCTCAAAATGTGGGTCACTGTCTCAGTGGTTTATGCACAATTAAAAAAAATCACTGATCCTACATTAAATAGATTTAAATTCCCTGCTTTATGCTACGATATCATGATATTATGTGTGATACAATGATGTGAGCGAATCAGTTAGTCAGAAGCAAACATGTAAAGACGAGTGAGGCATCCCTTCTTCCTCCCACTATCCAGAAATGTAACTTAAATCTTGCAATCTCGCATGTTTGGAGCCAGAGTCAGCGCAATAGCGTTCAGAGGGATGCAGCACCGTGGGTCCTACTGATACACATGCTCGGGCCAATCACGAGTCAGTGTCAGCAGTCATCATGACATTTCACCTCACTTTTACATCATCAGATAAGTAATTAAAACCAACCCTGGCAGTTCTCAAACAAATATCCACATATAGCCCCTTTAGTATTAGGTAACTGTCCCATGTAACTCACTTTATTCCAATTTCTCATTATTTCTGTGAGTCACTAGTTCTGTATTACTCCATGAATGCTACATATTTTTATCACACTTATAATACACCTTATTAATTATTTTTTTAGTTTGGACCACATCCCATCCACTTACATGGAGGAGGCATGATTTATGACCCCTACTGCAACCAGCCACCAGTTGGTAATCAACACACTTTGGCTTCACATTTGGTGTTTCAATCTTATACAGTCTATGGTCGAAAGTATCATTCTCACCACAACAATTATTTTCATATCACTACAATAAAACGCTCAGTAGCAAAGCATTGTGGGCACCGCAGGCTACTCTTAAACTTACTGTTGGATCTTAAAAGTTGTCCACATTTGTTTCTATCTGCTCTACTGAGGCTACAATCACACTGGAAACATTCTCACAGCAGTGAAGATGCACAGAGAGCTCCTTGTGAGACTGACAGATTGCTAGCTCGCTGAATTACAAGAAAGAGCACAGTTTTTTCCTGCCCACTAGGTAGCCCATGGCATTTACTCAAACTATGTTCGCTGTCAACTTCATTTGGGAAGCACATCTTCTCACAGCTTGTTTCTTCTCACCAGTGCTCAACTTTTAACTTGAGCTTTATCTGAAAAACAGGAGTGCTCTATAAACCAAGAATGGACTTGTAACATTTTTCAGCTGCTTTTTACCCGTATATTGTGTTTCTTGTTTGAGTTTCAGTTATGAATTCAAGTAAATTCCATGTCTGAGTTGAAAGAGGAAGGGGGAAATGGCATCAAGAAATCCCCAGTCAGCAGTGACGTAATGGCTCATTTGAAGACTGAATAAGTCACATTCTTTGGGAATGAAATCCTCTGTAAAGGAATTCCACTGGTTTCCTGCTCCTGTACACTGTCTGAGGAAAACAGGAAATGACCATATAGGTGGGCACTCAGATTTACGTAACAGAAACGAACAATGAAATAGGCCATTAACATGCTCACAACTATAATGAGTTCTTATTATTATTATTTGAATGTACAATTCTAATATAGCTGACAAGCAGGAGGAAGGTTTATTCATCACCATCTTAACAAACATTGGCTTATAATAATGTTGCCATTACTATTACAGGTATTTATGGTAAGTAATGGGATATCTAAGGCCCCGTAGTCTGTATACAAAGATGGACGTCAATTACAGCTCCACAAAAGTGAAGCCAAAGCGTCTCGATCGCAACCTGGTGGCTGGCTGCAGTATTGGTCATAAATCCTCAGCCTCCCCTATGTTAGTCGATGGGACATGGTAAATACACATCAATCCAGAGAAAATACGGACGTTCTGCAGAGTTCAGTTCATGTCTGAAAGCAGCTTACAATTTATCCACTGAGTACCATGAATCTCTATCCTAAATTACATGGCAATCGATTCAACAGTTCAGATATTTCAGTGCGAATGAAACTAATGGACCGACTACCATTTGACCCTTAGGCAACATCGGCATTCCTAGAACCATTCTGCTCTTGTGGCTGAAAAAAAGATCAAGCTATGCAACACGGCCACAGTCACTGCTGCATATCATATCAGTGTTTACTGTCCTCTTATGCCACTATATCAGAATAACTGAGAAATGGTTTTCCATTATTTACGGCCGACATGAATTTCTCGGCACTTTGAAGAGATGCCATATGAGAGATATAATTTCACAGTGTACCATCAAGTCCTTTATGGTTCAGGCACCTCGCTCTGCCTAGTGTGAGCTCTGCAAGAATAACAAATCAGTGATCTGTGTCCTTGATCAGGGCTCAGGGATGACCTCGGTTATGTAAGACCCACTCCGTGTGTGCGTGCGTGCGGGAGCCAGCTAATTCCTTGGGAGAGCAGTGTTAGTCTGGACCATTTGAGGAGCTCTCTCAGGGGAGCGGCGTTGCTCCGGTCTCTCATCATGCAGATGACAGAACACTGTATGCTCTGCATGCTGCTCTCATCTCGGCCATGATAGCCTCGCTGCACAGGCAATATCTGCTTCATTTACTCATTGTCTGATAATAACAAGTGTCTCCTCTCTGCTATACTCAATTACATCTTCATTAGCTCGGTAACTAGTTTAAAACAAACCAGCATTGTGTGCAGAGATTTTAGAGCCTATACGTGACATTTATTACCATGATGCTGCCGACGATAGGTGATGAGGGCTACAACATGATATTCATTATGTCTTCATCTCTTAAGACCATTCACTGTCTCATCATAACACCAATTCATTTTAATTTATCAGCTAATGGACTCAGTTCATTCATCATTTACTCTGTTATCTAAACAAGGCGACTGGCTAACATATTGGCCTCTTACTTTAGTGCGCTGCCAATCATCACCAACCTAATTAGCACACAAACAAAGAGGAGGTGTTCCCATAAGACAAACTGACAAATTACATCTGATCCCACTGAAGAGGAATCTAATAAAAATCACACAGCATTATTTTCTGATGGGGAGTTTTGCACATGCAATGAAAATGTGGATTAAAGCATTTAAGTCTACATCCAGGCAATTGTTTATGTTGGAAAACAGTATTTCCAAACTAAAATGAACCCTATTTTTTGACTCTGCATCAGTTTGAATCTCTGTCCATACTAACACGCCTGAAATCACATATCATGTGACCACTCACATACGCTGGGCATGCACATACCGGTGTTCACGGGAAGCATTTAGGTGGTTGTTGCAGAATTGTTGCAGATTGCCGACAGGACAGGGGCACCTCAGGGGCCAGTGAGATTTCAGCAGGGCCAGCGCCCCCCTGGCCCCACCTCTAGATCAGCCCTTGGAAACAGATCTCAAACACACTGATACAAAAGCACAAAGTGGGAATTCTAATTTAATCTCTTTCATTTTCATCTTTACTACATCAACATGTTTCCTGCATAGTTGCAGTTCCTCACCTACAGTCTGTGAAAACAGGATGTGCCCTTTGTTTGAGGGAAGTTCCATCATCCCGAAGAAAACTCATCCTGCAGCATCTGTGGCCTCAATCAGTCGTCCTCAGCTTTCTCAGAGAGGAACAAGACAACACAGGAGGAACAGGTTACTCTACACCCCCAGAGTATTTCCCCATTGTCTTAAGTCATGGTCACTTTCTGCTTCAGCTTCCACTATTCCTCTTTGCTTTACAGTAATGTCAGATTTGCTCTCAGTGCTACTTCCTTCTCTGCCTCTATCCCCCCTGCAACAGCACAAGCTCTCGTCCTGGTCACCAGGGTTAAATAGTTGGCCCGAGTTCAGAGCTGACCTGAACTTTGTGTCTTTAAAAAGAGTCATAAACAAGAGACCGTGCTCTATCTTTAATGTCCAGCCTTCCTTCCTTCGACCGCCTCCGCTGACATGTCAAAAAGCAGGTCCAACAAGAAGTCTATTCCACAATATATCACTAGGGCCGCTGGTATGGATGGCTGGTTGTATCAACAAGCTGTCTGGGGATTTAAGGAGGAAAAAATAAAGACTCGATAACTTGTTGGACCGCGAGTTCTCTCTTTCCAGAATGCTAAACTTTTCCTTTACTTTAAACAGAATCTTGCGTGTAACTACAGTGCATTGACTGTATTTTTGGAGCGCTTTTCTAGTCTGATCGACCACTCAAAGTGCTTTACACTACATGCTACATTCACACATACACTCAAATATATTTGCAGTTCAGTGTTTGGCCCAAGAATACTGATGCTCAGAGTTGGGGATCAACCACCGCCTTTCAATTAACGCCTCACTCTTCCTCCTGAGCTGTAGCCGCTCCCCAATACGCAGCATAGATTAAGATTTGTTGACCGTCGCTTGTAGGTCGTCATTCTTTAGCACTGTAAAACTATTTTTGCAGGTGGATATAATGCTGATGTCTGTTATTTTAAAAGTGAAAAATCACACTACACAACATTCACCTCGTCGGTTTCTCTAAGCTGTGCTGCTTGATAAGTGGGTGACACATACAGTAAGTCAAGCGAGGTTAAGTACTGAGATGTTCTTCTACAGTGAAGCAAAGCAGAATGTTTCCTTCCTACTGTACAGACCTCAGATTTGTGTTAGGGCGTTATGACGTCAGAGCACAAATTCTAAATGAGTATTGTTTCTCTTCACCACAGCCAATGCATTTCCTCTTTAGGCAGTCTTCACGTGGTTTCTGACATTTCCTGATCACACATGGCAGAAGTGAAACTCAGAGCGTAACCAGGGTAGACAAACAGGAAGCAGAGAGAACAAACAAAGAAGAATGGGTGAAGGGCTCTGGAGACATGTGGTGCGACACCGGCGACAGCAAGTTTAGTGAAGGGGTAGGTGAGAATATAGTTTGTTGGCAGTACAGTCAGGAGTGAAACACTTTCAACAGTGTGTGTTTGTGTGGTCAAAGTTACTTCTCCATGTCAACAAAGAATAAAATATAGTACAACATTTGAATCAATATGTCATTTTATTTATATTTGCATCGATCTATACAACAATTTATATTAAAAAAATATTCACAACTGTACACTGGAAAGAAGGTCAGCATAAAAATGACATTTGATGTAACACAGCAGATCTGAACCCAATGGATTTGTGATTAGTTGTACTAAAGTGCCATCTGTGATTCTGAACAACAAAGATCAACATCCTTTTAAAAATAGGTATATATGGCACTGAGGATTTAGGACCCTTGCATAGCCCTCAGGAATTTCAATTGTGGCGTGTACATACTTTCTATGCGTTTTTCCAGATGCACCGACAGATGAAAGCTTTGTCTAGTTTGGAGAATATGTTACACATATCGGATCTGATGCTGCAGGGATGTCATCTCGCCAGCTGGACACAGCACTGCGGAGGGTCTGAGGGTGTTCTCACATTTTTTTTGGAATGGATTGCCCTTTTAATTTCTGATGTTAACCTTTTCCCCCAGAGCAGCCAGGGGAGCATTTGCTCCCTCGGATCTGCTCTGGTGAAGATCTGCCTGTCTGCTCGGCAGTAGCCAGCCACGTCGCCCCCGGCCTGTTCCTCCCCCCTCTGCGTGGCTCACTATTGCTCTCTGTTCACATCTCTGCAAGAGAGCGGGGGGAGAGAAAAAAAACACAAAAGCTCAGAAGCTAGAATAAGAGGGGGAAAAAGCACATATTAACACTCACACAAATATATACAGACTAATAAGTGAGTCTTGTTAGGATACAGGGGGAGTTGCAATTAATTCATAACATTAATTCTCCCTGTGTTGAGAGAGCTGATAGCTGAAAATGCATGATTTGTTCTTTGTAGAGTGAGTGTCTGTGTGCAGAGACATGTATGTGTTGGCAGTCCTCTGAAATAACACTGCTTTAGAACTGATAGCAGGATCACTATGCTTATGTAGTCAAGTATGCTATTATCACTAGAGGCCGTGCAGATAGTCCACCTGAGTCCCCAGACACGGCATTTACACACAAGAGGTGCTCAAAGATAAACAGCAGAGGAGGGCAGTACAGAGTAGAAGCAAGGTGGCTACTAGTACACGCTCTGTTTTTCAATGTGCAACAAAACACGGACTCCACATGGACCCGCCACCGGCATCACACGCTGCAGCCGTCTGCCTTGTCAGCTTATGTGCAAGAGGAATAAAGTAAAGATTGAGTGATAGGGGGTATAATTCTTTAAATACGCACCAGTGAGTTCCCGGTCCAACATGTCGATAAAGCTCTCAAGTTCCCTTGTGTCTCCCAGCTTGGCTGCAGAGAGAGGACAGAAAGAAACGGAATTTGAGAAAGTATAGAAAAAATAAGGCAGCATGGAACTTTTTTTTTTTTTGTGCAGCTCAGTTCAGTGGTATTTCCTTTGGAGCACAAGCTGAAAGCTAATCTAAGTCCCAGAATTACATCTGAACCAAACTGCTTTTGGACCGGCAAAAACATTTTCAAGCTTCTTTTCTACGAACGGAGATAAAGCTGATCTTAAGTACTATAAGACCTCGACAGCATGATGGATCCCACAAGAATCTCTCCTGAAAATATGTGAGTAAAGGTATTTTCTACAAACAGACGCCTCCTGGTTACATTCTTGGTTTCATCCATTGAAATTTAAGGGGAGTCTTTGCATTTGCATGAAACAAAATACAACTGCTTCCCCCCCACCTGAGCCACCATCAGCATTAACGACCCCTGGAAGTGCCTCGGAAAAACAGTGGGGGGGGGACTGAGACGTCACAGACGCAGCGGCAGGGGCTTTGTTGTGTAAAAACAAAAGCGCTCGCAGCCTTATGTACAGAGTTTTTGTGTGGCTGTGATAGTGATCAGAGCAACAGCGATAGTGATCACTGTAAGACGCGTGGCTATGTGGAAAGAGATAGATGGAAGCCTCCAGTACCTTTCGGTGCCAGCGTGATGCCTGCTGTGTGAAGCTCCTCCTCGCTGGTGTTCAAACTGTTTCCCAAAGAAGCCTCGCTGCCTGGGGGGGTGGTGGTGAGAGAGAGGAGGGAGTGAGTGGAGAAAATAAACTGAAGACAAGCACTGAGGCCTGCCAATGCAAATGATCAACAACAACAGTAATTTCCACACAATGCAGGAGTAGCAGATAATGATAACAACATGCAGTAAAGTGAAGGTAACCGCCCTCACTGTTAGCGGCTCCCAAGTGTCAGCTTTTTGAAAGCGGCTTGCCTGTTGAAACATTAGGGGGCCAAAATACTTTCAATAATGATGACACATGGGAGCAGAAAAACGCACCCTCCGCTTTCATCTCGCAACCGCCAAACAACGGGAGCAACAAAACAAAAAGAAAACTCGACGATTACAAAAGATGGGGTTTCCATAAATGCAGTTCATTCCAGTACACAGCTATTGTCATGAGAAAAGCAGCCCATTTATAAGAAGTGTACGGGGAAGTGTCCTCTTGTAACACTAATTTCATGCAAATTAAAAGTGTCATGCAGCAGTTGTTTGGGCTGATAAAGGGCCACAGCCGACACCCACGGGGCCTTCACACAACCTCACTCACCAGCAAATGATGCGGTAAATTATGTCTTTTCCTCCCTGTGCTCTTTACTTACAGCAAGACATTGTTATAATCACAGTGACATTGCTCCTTCATCACTCACTGTAATCAGAGTCCTCAACTCCGCTGTCGTCCCCCTGCCCCGAGCGACCTTTGGCCTTCAGGAACTGCTGGTAAGTGTGCGGTTTGCTTTGAGACGGAGCCTTCAGCTCCTCCACCACGTCCTGGAACTCCTGAAGCAGCTCGCCCAGTTCCAGCTCCAAGTCTGTGGAAAAAGTGACAGCAGTTGGAAGGAAGTCACGCTACATCACTGAAGGAGAATGTTAAGATCAGCTGAGGCGTTTTCATGAGAACCAACTAAGCACTGACGGGCAAAATTACTCTGTGATACAAGTGAAAATTATATGCATCTATACAACAACATGGTAAGGTCAAATCACGTTTAAAAGCCCTAGTTAAGCTCAGGAGATTTCAATATGAATAGCTAGCAAATATCTTGTTGGTCAAAGCTAGAGAAACCTGCAGTTGAATTTTATGCCAATGGGCTGTGTCAGAAAACGTTTAATAAACCAGCCTATAAGTTGTAAAAACTAAAATACCTGGTCTGTAAACTGTGATAGAAAAATATTACACGAATCAAAAGATCTGTGCTTTGCAGTAAATCAAAACTGCAATAAACGCAACAGATGCAGTTTAGGATCAACACAAATTAATTGAATTATTAAACGGGCATGGGACAAAGCTGCACCAGTCAACTTTAAGAAAAAAGGTTATAAACATTTTTTAATTTAATAGAACATAGCACGAGCATGTACTCAAATTCAAAATGTGCCCTTTGATTTAAGTCTATGCAAACCAACAAATAACATTAATTAGAAAATGTGTCAAATGAAAATATAACAGGCAAACTCTAACTGATTAGACAAGAATAAATAGTAAAATAAATATTAGAGACAGTCTGAAGTATTTAACTGCTGGGAGCAGTTTCTTAAAGCCCCCCGGTTGAGGACTCACCTGTAGCAATGTAGGAGGACATGCTGGAACAGTGAAATGAAGATGCCGTCGAGCTGCTCTGGGTTTGTGTGTGTGTTAAAGTGTGTGTCCAGAGTGGTTTAAAACTCAGGACAGGACTGCAGACTTTTATCATGAAGCCCTCAGCCAATCACGTCACAGAAAAACCTCAGAGCAAATGGAAAAAAAGTGGGCGGAAAGTTGAAAAGGAAAACCACACGCACATGAGACAGACGGAAAGAAAGACGACATTATGCAACTCCACTTGAGTGTTGCTCTGGGGTTTTTTTTTTTTTTCAAGGTTTTGGATTCAAAGTAAAACTTCGAGTTTAAAAGTTAGTATTCCTCTGTGTGGCTCGCTGAAGTGTTCACACTTCAGCAGTTGGCAACAGAAGGATTTTACAGAGGACCTTAAAGAGTCAGTGTATAAGCTTTATGGAAGAATAAAACTGCGGCCATCAACCCAAGTACATTGTAGAGGCTCTGACATAATATATAGTCAGGTATCATCTTAAAAGTTATACAGTCTACTGGGATGCTTTTATTTCACGATATATTTTTGATTGGCTGCATTTTTACTGAAGGTCCTGACTGTAGCAGTCAGGAAAGAAAACGCACTTGAATAAAAGAGTATCAACACCACATTTTCATATTATAATTCTGTTGTAAGTGCTGCAGTACCTTGCTCTGTTGATGGAGGCTGCTCAAAGTAAGTTTTTACCTCTAAAAATCAGCTGTGCAGGTTTGAGGGTCACATGAGCCATTTTTACTGAGACAGTTTAAAGTAATCCATTACAAGTGAACGGTCAACAGTTAAACTGAAACTTTGTACACTAGATTTTTACCCACACTTACTTTAGGACAACAGTTAATGATGTTCATTTTTTTTAATACACAGGTTAGGAAATGAAACATTGAGAAAACTGCATTATAGCATGTGAATAGAAATTGGTGTGTAATCACATTTGATATTTCCATAAAAATCCTGCTGAGTTTAGAGACAAGATATGTACACAACATAAGCCTCATGCTTACTCATTCTATTCATCAGGAATTTGTGTTGTTGTACTAACATGTGATGCAGGTGAAACCTGTTGTCCCTCCCTCACGTCTCTTGTGTCAGCCTCATACACAAGGTATGCTCAGTGTTGTGGGAGGGGCATGTGATGAATTATGCCTTCAGCTGTACAGGTTTAGGTTGCTGCCTCCGTCCCCGGCGTTCAGTCGCTGCCGGGGAACTTGGGTAACATGTGTGAGGGCAATGGGTCATGGGACTCCTGATAATATGAACTGGGCTGGACTGCTGCAGGTCAGTGAGTCATTGTGGTCTCTGCGTTTCTGAGTGTAGAGGTGTATGTGTAGTGTTATTCTGTATTGTGTAATTAAAACAGTGAACTGAATGTGTGCTGGAAGACCTGATGGAGACAACAGCAACATTTAACAAACTATCTTCAAATATATGAAATACCGAAATATTGCTAAAACTGTGGAAATGTACAGAAATGTTTTTTTCCCCGAACATCAAGTCCATGATTTCCTGTTTGCCTTTTGTTTTGTGTGTTTTATTTGTACGTGAGTTTAGTTTGAGATCAGGGAGAGGGCATCAAGTTACCATGATTGTGCAGTTGCCTGTTTTTAAAAGAGCTCACTGAGGCATGAAGTTTAAACCACCTTGAAAAAACTTATCTTGTCAGACTAAAGGGCAACGACATGGCTGCCAAATCATGGCCTCAAATAAAAAACAAAAAAATTGTTTCGCTCACAGTTTGTTTCTTTCTCCGACAGAATCTGCTGCTTTTGGTCCATGTCAGGCAGATCATGTGTGGCTCTGTCCGGTTTTCCATCCTAGAGGAACAGGAACCTGGCACTCTCGTCGGGTCACTCGGTGAACACTTCCCACCACCGTACCAGCTCCTGAACCAGGATTACCTGTGGATGGACAGAAACACAGGGAATTTCTACACCACTGAGAAAAAGATAGATCGCGAGTCTCTCTGCCCCGAGGAGACAAAAGCAGAAGAATGCATTATTCTACTCTATGCTATTGTCAAGCCCTCAGGGGATCTTATACAGTTTTCTGTGATCATAGAAGACATCAATGACAACACGCCTCGCTTTGAAAGCAGTGAGATACACCTGAGGATTTCTGAGGACGTGACTGTGGGGACCAGTTTTTTATTGGATGACCAGGCTCAGGACAGGGACGCCGGTCTAAATGGAGACCTACAGTACCAACTTGAATATTCGGATGATGATAATGGAGTTTTTGGTTTAAAATTTGAAGACGGGCTTTTCATTATGCTGGTTGTGCAAACAGCTCTGGATAGAGAGACTAAGGACCAGTATCAGATGGTATTGGTTGCCACTGACTGCGGTGCGGACCCTTTAAATGCTACAGCAACTTTAATAGTCACGGTGACAGATGTTAACGACAACTGTCCGCGCTTTAGCCCTGACAGCCCGCACAGTGTCAACATCCCCGGAGATTCCCCGAAGAACATGCTGGTGGCTCAGGTCAAAGCCGCAGACCCAGATTTAGGCCCAAACGCTGCCATCGCTTATTCCCTCAGTCCCAAAGTCTCCGAGCGGGCCAAGAAGCTCTTTAGCCTCGACAGCCTCACTGGGTACATCACACTAACACAGGACCTCTGGAGTGACAACTCTGAGGAGCTGGTGTTAAAAGTGTTAGCTAGCGGCCATCACTGCCCCCCAGCAGACACTCAGGTAACCGTATTTGTGCTCCCCAAGGCGACCCAGGAGCTGACGATCAAGATCGGGTTCATAGTGCAGCATGAAAACCAGACTATACTGTTACCGGAGAACCAGCCCCCCACTGTCTTAGCTGTTTTAGAGCTCGAGGGTGACAGCAGCTTTAAAGGCTCGTCTCTTGCCATTGAGGGTGAAATGCCTTTCACTTTGAGCCCGCAGAATGGCAAATATCTGCTTTCCACATCAAAGCCCCTTGACTATGAGTTGAAAAGAGAACATCACATTTCTGTGATCGTCCTCAGGAGATCAAGTGAAGCGTCTGCTGTCACTCCCTCAAGGCACGTGCTGAGGGTTTTGGTGGTAGACGTCAATGACAACCCTCCACGTTTCCCCCAGTCTCATTACCAGCTGGAGGTAGTGGAAAACAACCAGCCAGGGATACCACTGCTGCAGGTCTCAGCTTCAGATGCAGACAGCGGGAACAACAGCAGGGTGACCTACATGCTGGAGAAACACACATCTACCATCTTTAACATTGACCCTGTGACAGGTCAATTGTCTGTGTCAGCCGCTCTAGACAGGGAGCAGCAGGGTGCACACAAACTCACTGTGTTTGCACGAGATAGCGGCTCTCCTCCCTTGGAGTCCGTGACCACGGTGTCCATCCGTGTTCTCGACCAGAATGACAATTCACCTGTTTTTCTAACCCCACATTTCATCTTTTTCATCCCAGAGAATGTGCCACCGTTCGCCCAGGTGGGAAGGATCGGGGTGACAGACCCGGATGAAGGGGAGAACGGGAACACAGAGTTGCGAGTTGTAAACAGCTCTGTAATATTTGTTGTGGATAATGCACAGGGGATGCTTCGCACTAACACAAACCTGGACCGCGAGACAGAGGACCACTACGAACTCTACTTGCTGGCCAGCGATCACGGGCAGCCGATCGCTTTGACGTCCACTGCCAGGGTGACTATCTTTGTGGAGGACATCAATGACAACCAGCCAAAAGTAATCCTTCCCAGCAGCAACTCCTCATGCCTGACTGTCTCTCCTTCTGCTGTGGCAGGCAGCATGGTAACAAAGATCCATGCCATTGATGAGGACTCTGGGCTGAACTCAGAGATCACATACACTGCTGTGGCGCCAGATGTGGTGCAGAACAGCAGCCCGTTCCAGGTGGACTCAAGGTCAGGGAACATCACCTTAGCTAAGCAGCTTCTACAGAAGGACCTGGGAATGCATCACCTGTTCATTGTGGTCAGAGACGGGGGGAAACCAATTCCTCTTTACAGCACTGTCTGGGTTAATCTGCTGGTCAATGAGAGCATGGAGCCCTGCCACTTGGACAGGGCCCCTACCTGGACAGGGACACAGCAACTCGTTCAAACCCCCCCAAGTGCCCCCATGTGTGAAATGGAGTCTCCGACATCTGCTCAGCTGATCTTGTTGGCAGGTGTGGGTTTAATGCTGACATCCACATGTTTGCTTTTGGTGACAGTCGTTTTATACCTGAAACAGAGGAGAGGAAGAGTACGGCAGAAGACGAGGGAGCAGATTGAGGAGAATACGATTCCGCTTAGGCACAAACACAAATATTACTCCGATGAATAACAGAATAAAAGCAAGCAATGTGTATAATCCTTAATCATTCAATGTCAAAGATGAATGCAGCCTGTGAAATAAATGTATTCTGAATAATCGTCATAGGCTCCTTGAATTTTAATGCTCAAATGTGTTGAATTATTCCGACACAGTGTGTTCAAACATTTGTCAACAGCAACGCTCTGTGGAAAAAGAGTCCATCCATTTTCCTATAAAGATCCCTGTAAGCTACCAGAAGAGTAAATAAAAGGGGATCTGATAAGTGAAATATTTTTAGTTTCTTTCCAAATGACGAGAAATGTCAAACACCATAATTTGACACTGGTGATACATACAGTATTATCCACACTAAGATAAAGCGCATCATAGCAAAGCATTGCTGTAACACAAGTATTATCTCTAGGGATTATGAGTGCTGAAGCCAGTGGAAGACTGAAGTCATGGTCTGCTAAGTTGATTGGGCCTTTCTCAGATTTCTAACTGTGAGTGATGGGGAATCTAAAGTGTTCAGACACACAAAGGGGTTTAGCGTTCCTCTGGTCTGATGAAAGCCGCCGAAGAAGACGCTCCGCTCTGAGACAACCGCAGGAGGCGGACAGCGGGTGAGGACAGGTGAGAGGCGACGCGTGGGAAGGGACACCACCATCTCAAGTCACCGACTCACACCTGTTACCCGATAGCGCTGCTCGTCACCTGTAGTGCTGGATCGCACCCAAAAATGTGAAAAGACCTAGTGTACAGCGCTCAGTAAGCAAACAGGCTTGTTTTGATAGCAGATGTTTGGAGGGAAATCACACTGTGTTCAAAGAAATCTTTACAAAAGGCAGCTGCTCTCATGTGCCGCTGATACATTTGTATGCTGGAGAACAATGGCGATATCAAACCAGGTTAAGTGATGCATTTAGAATGAATAAATCAAGGATGAATCGCATTCACAAATCTGTGAACACACAATAACAGAAAGAGAATGCGTTAATAGCTTGCCTTTGCAAAAGAAAATGTAGTTTTTATCTTAACGGTATCATGAGCTATTGAGTGATCGTTTCAAGATGCACCTGTGCTGGAGAACAGGAGCGAAACCGAGAGTCGGAGTCTGTAAAACACAATGTACAACAACCTAGTTAGTGCTCAACAAGGCTTGTATAACGTGAGTGGTGTCTCTGAGGATTTGCGAGCTAGCAGCTCAAAAATAAATAATCTAATAGTGTTTTACTTTGAGACTCACTACATTAACTGAGAGGGAATAAAGAGCCCCATAACAAAATTACAAATTAAAATAGCCTCTTAACATGAGGTATTACAAATCCCATTTGATTACAACATGTGCACATTAATATTAATGAATGGGAAAAGTGTTTTTTTTAAAAGAGACATTTTGACATTTAAAAAAAACTGGTACAAAGTGGTTTTTACAGCATCATGTTGAGGGAGACAAAGCTGACTTTTCTCTAAAAATGACTGGAATTATGGAATAGTGTTGACTGTTGACTGACGGCAGGAGAAAGTCTGCCATCTCCTGGACACAGACGCAGCTAAATCTGGCTCTTATTTCTGGTGTTTGGCCAGAGGGTGGAGATGAATCAGAGTCTCTCACTCTGCCACAGTCAGGTCGCCTGAGATCAGTGATGTTTCCCTGCCGCATGCTGCTCTGCTCCACTCACAGCACATTTCATTTTAATCAAATTCACTTTTTTTCCTCCATCTCCGGCACAAACGTTTGATAGTGGGTTACGGGGTTGCATGAGTTGACATGGACAAAGAAAAAACAGCACTGAACCAAAATGCCCAGCGGATTTTTTTTTCTGAAATACACATCAGGGATTTTATGATTACACATGAAATAACAATTACATCTAACTGTAGTACCAGTGATTTTTCATCCCCCAACCATCCATGTTAAAAGGCTCTATTTGACTTCTTTAGAAGTTGAGTAATCCACATATTCATGTTCTGTGAACAGCACTTGAAGCTTCTATATCTTAAAGGAACATTCAAGGACCAAAAAGAATTTAAAGAACTTTTACCAGCTGGGATGTCAGATCTTTCTTGTTCAGTACAATGAAGAGTTAGGTGATTAAACAATATCAATAATTAGCGCAATATTCATCAATATAACAAAAGTCAAATATATATATCGATATAGGCTCATTCTCATACATTGTGTAAGCATGTTGATGAATTGTAACACACAATTGCTCTACGTCAGATTTGTGAAATGCAATGATGGAGGAAGCACTCAAATACTTTACTCAAGTAAAAGTACAAAGAAACAGACAAAATTTATTTAAGTAAACTTTTCTAATTGAGTGACAGTAAGTAGGTACTGGCTTTTAAATATACTTGCCGAGCCCAAATATTCCCACTATTAACTGCTAACAGTATATTTTGTTTGATTACAAGAAAAATACAGACGGTCACATTAATGAAGAATACTGCAGCTGATGCTACTGAAAACACTAATGACTTTTCTCTCACTGTAGGAGGAAGGGTCAAATGTTACCTGCCTGCATTATTGGATCAGTGGATCAATGCACCTCTCTTTACTTATTACTCTTCGAAAATATAAAAATCAATGTGGACATGTTTCTCAGTGCATTGCAAAAATTTAGTGGAGTAGAAAGTATAGACATTTGTGATGTATGAAGTGAAGAGCACCCGAAAATAGATCTACTTAAGTACAGATACATGAAAATTGAAGTACAGTAAAAAATGTACTTGGTAAAAATGTTTGAGTAAGTTTAAAACCACAACCTTCACAGGAGCATGAATCAGTCAATATACTGATAATTATCGCCCTTGTAGTACATCTGTAATTCTGCAGCCAAACACATAGCATGTGACATTTTTCCATGTGTGGAGCACATCACATGACACTGGTTTATACTGTTGCTGTTTTTATCTCAGGCAAATCACCTCCACTGTTAGAGTCTTGCCATTCTACATGATTCATGAGCAGTTTCGCATTTGCTTTTATTTATAATGCTGGAAATGGAAAAAAAAACGAAAACAGAGGCCTTGGTGAAGCAGGGATTGAAAAGGCCCTGCAGGGCTGGAATGACCAGTTCATGAGAGAAGTTAGATTTTCTTTTTCCAAGGGAAGAGAGGGGGGGAAACACATTTTCTCTTTTAAATTTGCATATATTGCAAGTTGCTCTCTCTCTCTACGCGTCAACAATGAACTTAGTACATTTCAACAAGCGCAGGGACCTTGGACTGCTCATTATTCTCTCCGCCCTGGGGCCCATTGAAAAGCGACATTGTTTCTTTAAGTTCGCGCTCGCACTCATCCGCGGGTCTGTCCATTGTTGAGGGAACAGAAAGCGAGTTGAGGTTTGATATCCGGGGGCCGGAGGAGACTAAGTTTGCGCATATCATCATCATCATCATCAGTGGAGCAGCTGCAGAGGAGGCAGACACAGTGAAGTCACCGACTGGTCGTGAACGCATCCTTCCTTCCAGACATGGGTAAGAAACTGCTGCCTTCACAAATCTAACTTTATTAGTTATTATTTGACCTGTTGTTTTCAAAGGTGGTTTCATGGGACTGCACATGCCTGCGGGAGAAGTTATAAAGTTTAGAGGTGGGCTGTACTCACCGGCTGAAGCTGCACTGACATGTTGAGATTTATTTCATGCTTCACATGACTCCGTTTCTTCCAGAGGAGCCTTGTCGCATTTGCTTTCGCTCGCAATCCTTCTCATTTTTTAAGCAACCTGACCTCAGCTCTGCATTTTCACCAGAAACTCTAAAAACCTGTGTTTTCACCTGAGCTGCAGGCGACACACACTGCTGGGTCAGAGCGCGTGAGCTGCTGGCGTCATTTACGAGTTGATTGGTGTGTGTGTGCGTGTGCACGTTTTTAAATGTGTGTGCATGGCTCTTCCGCGTCCACCTGTCGTGTGCACGCTTGGAAGGATGTATGGTGGCCCTGAAGTGCAAAACACAAACCGCAAAACACTGCAGCTTATATTGAAATACAATGGCAAATAAGAAAACACAACAAGGATAGTATACAAAACACAACAACAAATCACAAAACACATTTTGTCACCTGTTAAAACGACGGACAGTGCTTTCATCCAATCAATGACAAGCCGTGTCCACTGCAGGTAAATCCCCCTTTTCCTATAGAAGAAGATGTTGTCGTGGTTGTTCGTTGTCTTTGTGTTTTTTTTAATTTGCTTTTGCCTCTTTTTTAATTTTGTCAGTTGCTTTGCTGTAGGTTTTGTCGTATTTTCTCATTTGCTGTTGTGTTTTGTTTTGGTCTTTGTGTTTTTTGAATTTCTCATTTGCTGCTGGGTCTTCTTATGTTGTGCCATGTTTTGCGATTTGCTGTTGTGTTTTTTGGATTTGTCTTTGTGTTCTCCAATGTGTCGTCGTGGCTTGTGATACGCCCGTTGTGTTGAGCACTTCAGGGCCACCGTAAGCATGTGTAATTGCCCTGCTTTAATTAACTTCCTTTCTAATTGAACAATACTGAAATTAACTGTGTGTTATTAGCTAAGGGCCCTCTTCCATACTATAGTTAAGTTGTACAATGAATGAGAGTGATCACAGTTTGCCTGTCTGTCCCTGTCACACACACACAGCCATGTAGTTGTGTTCAATTAAAGAGCTTTCCATTTGCTCCTGCTGCCATCTGTGTTTACTGTAATGGTACCAGCCGCAGTCAGTCTGCTCCCATTGTGTGTCTCTGTTTGCATGCATGCATAGAAGCGTGTAATGGCACACATGCACACATAGTTGCCTTGTTTGTTTATAGATGATCTGTTTTTCTCTCTCTCCATCCTCTTTCAGTGCAGACAGCTCCCCCACTATCACTTTCTTGTCCCTGCGTCCCCTCAGAAGGAAGTCTATGTGTGTGTCAGGCATGGAGGTACCTCTGGCCTTTGTCTGCTTGACATTGGTGGCCCTTGTACCCCCATGATGCCGTGGGACAAAGACTGTTGTCTCTGCGGTCACAAAAGCAGCCTCTCTCTCTCTTTCACTTCGTCTGTCCTCTCTGTCCTCCCCCTTTTTCTCACACTCCCCATGCTGGGTGGTGAATGGAGTCAGGGTGCGAGCTGGGGTCAGAGCAGACACGTCCCCAGGCCCTTGGCCCTTGGCTTCCATTCAAGCAGCACATGACTCTGAGGGAGAATGCACAGCTTTACCAAGTGAACTAAAGTGTTTACAGCTGCAGTTTGATCCACAGTGAGGAATTGAAGCACGACCACTGTTTTTTTCAATGCTTGGTAAAGATTTATTTCAATAAAATCTCAGGAATGTAGATAGTTTCAGTTTTCAGTTGTATGTGTCTGGGTTTGATGATGTCCATCTCTGGACATTTCTGCCATCACCTCAGTTCAAAGGAATTTCGTGTGCTATTCACACCATTGAAAATGAAAAATGAGTTCCTGTTACTACACCAACCTCATTGTACACTTGTCTGTGGGAACTACTTTCTACCAGAGCATTGGTCACAATCCAAAGTCCAGTGTAACAGAAAAATGTTTCTTGATAGTTGTGATTTAATATTTTGTTTAGTAATGAAACACTTATTTGTGGATAACTCAGATATTTCAGCTTCATTTCTGGATAGCTGGAGGAAGTGGGGACGTATTGTGCATCTCTATGGGCTTTGTTTTGGGCTGTGAAGAAGTCAATATGGGTTGTGAGACACTGCGGTGGACATTTAATCGATTTTTGTGGATATTTCTTAATGCAACAATTTCTATGTTTATCAATACTGAGATAAAGTAGCAAACCTAGTTTAGAGCAGTGCAGATGAAAAAAACAAAGCAAAAACCATATTGGGTAAATCTCATTTCAAAACATGAGCAAAAGTAACCAAAAGTAGGATTTGTTGTTCGTTATTTGAATTTGTACGCTGCATAATTTCTACAATGTAATAGAGTACTTCTCACGTGTTGTCTTTCATAAAGCATGACTTAAAAACGTGTCCTGACTTTGGTGTTGTTAACAGGTTGCTATGACTGCTGTATGCGCTGTTTGGCTGGGGTGCCGTATTGCTCCCTGGTCGCCACACTGTTGTGTTTCTCTGGCATCGCCCTCTTCTGCGGCTGTGGGCACCAGGCGCTCACAGAGACAGAGAGACTCATCGAGACTTACTTCGCCCGCAACCTTCAGGACTACATCACCCTTGCCTACATGTGGGTAGTAAAATTGAGCATACTGTCATTACAGTGATGTAATGATGATCTTTTTAACCTTTCAAATGGGTTTTCTCCAGGGCTGTAGTCTCTTATTCTGAAGGTCTGGGCTCTCTGTAACCCTGAATTTTCTCTGTTTTCTTTTCCTTATATTCCTCTCCTCCTCAGCATACAGTATTTCCAGTATGTCATCTACGGCCTGGCCTCCTTTTTCCTCCTCTACTGCATCGTGCTGTTGGCCGAGGGCTTCTACACGACCAGTGCTGCCAGGCAAACCTTCGGAGAGTTCAGGAGCACCATGTGTGGCCGCTGCCTCAGCTCCTCGGTGAGAGGGCCAAGAGTGGGACAAGTAAAAGGGATTGGAGAGATTGGATGGGATTAATAGAAATATCACTCCCTGGTGGGTGCTGAGCTGAAAATCTTAAGGCTGCTGAAAAACCTTTGGGGACATTAAAAAGATAAGCGTACAGTGTGTGTTTGACCGGTTTTGGCGTGGGGGTAGGGAATGACGAGAACAGAGCGTGAGATAATAAGCAAAGCTAATAAGTGGAAACATAAATGTGGTCACTAAGTGAGTCATTGCTTCGCTGCTCATTAAAACCACTCTCCTTAAATTACTTGTGTGCATCAGTGTGTTATGATGATGCTCTGTAATGTTCATTCCGCCTTCTCCATGTGCAGTTCATAGTGATGACATACGTACTAGCTGTGCTGTGGCTGCTGGTGTTTGCCTTCTCCGCCCTGCCTGTCTACTTCTTCTACAACATGGATGCCACCTGCCACACTATTGACGTCCTGACCGAGACCCCAGCGAGTATCAACCAGCTCTGTGTCGACGCGAGGCAATACGGTAACAAGAAACCCCTTTTATGGCCACATATGTTTCTGACCTGCCATATTAATCATCATATATTCTATGTTTTTTTCTTCATTATTAAAAAATCTCATGAAAACACAAAAGCCAACAACAAATTGATCTTAATGCTGGAGATGTGCTGACACACTTTCTGAAACCTGGACCTTGTGTATCAGCTGATACAGAGTGCTGATCCGATACCAGTGCATTTAAAATATAACTTGCATAACGTATTTTAACACTTGAATCCTACTAACCCTGCATGAAGTGATGATTGCTATATTGTAGTGCCTGGCTCAGGGTTAAACCCTTTGAAAGGCAAATACATACAGAGAATGAATAGAATATCATCTTTTCCTAGTTTAACATACTTTCCCTTTGAACTCCTCGTGCCCCTTCTGGTTTTTCAAATGCTTCATGAGATTGTTATTGTGGTGCAATTGGCAACTCTGGTGCCCCCCCTTGAAACTGAATTTTTGTTTCACCTCTGCAACTTTCCAACATGAAATATGACCAACTTGCTGACATTTTAGCTGTCTCTGGCTAATGCTATACTGGATATCACCTCTTCTTCGCTCTTCTATAAACAGTACAGTGCAACTACAACACAGAAGAAGAAGGGAAAGAAAGTTGCAGTTTCACACTGTAGTTTTTTATCTCAATCCCACATATAGCCTCCTGTGGCTGTATGTGTTCAGTAGCTCATTAAATATGTAATATGTACTAATTTGCAGCCGAAATCTCTTCTGATTAAGTTTGCTGAAAGCTACAGCTGTTTTAGCAAAGACTTTTTTATTTGCGCTTGAACAACACTTTGACACCTCTTTACAATGTTTGCATTAGAACGAAAAGCAAAGAAAAATGATCAGGTCTGACCGACAAAAATTAATTAAAAACAATACATATAAATATATATATTAATCATAAAAAGGTCTGGAGATGGACATGCAGTTTTTAAGTAACGAGTAACATCTGACAAGAAGCTACTATGATGTGAAGTGATGAGGTCAGCAACTCTGTAACTAATTTACCAAACTTTTTACTGACTTTCATAGTTGAATTTTACCAGCCAAGAATTCCTTTTTCCGATTACTCCACACATGGACTCACAGTGAGAGCCACAAACTACTAAGGAAAACAATATTTAAAACAGATAGATACATTTTTTGGTTCATGAAATTTGTGGACAGTATGAAAAACTAAATAAAGAATAACTTTATAGCTTTGTCCTTTTATTGCCTCTGTACTAAATAGGATTGATGAGATGCTTTTAATTTCCACAGGGCTCCTGCCATGGAATGCGGTGCCAGGAAAAGCCTGTGGTATGACTCTGTCCACTGTTTGCAAGACCAGAGAGGTAAGGGACGAGGAAGTAAATCAAGCTCTGCGGTCATGCTCTGACATGAAATAAAGTAGACACGTTATCACCACTCAATGCAAATCTCCTCCTTTCAGTACCGAACGACCTACGACCTCTACATCGCTGCCTTCGCCGGAGCGGGCATCACTCTGCTGGCTCTGGTGAGTGACTACGCTTCAGCCAGGGTCAATTTTACAGCACATCGTCCACAGCTTGGTACAACAATAGCGTTATGGCTCATGTGACTAAGTGACGCTCAAAGTGTGGGCAGCGAGGCATCTCAGGCCTCCATGACTGATGATTTCTGCACTATCGCTCTCTGTTCGTTTTCCTCAGCTGATACAAACATCATAATAATGCTGTAATGTCTGGTGGTTTCCAGTCATGCAAACGCTGCAACCATCGTACTCACAGTTCCATTACAGAAGCTTTTAAAATGGATGATATATAGTAGTATTTTTATTTCTGGATTTATTCTGCACTTCACTTCTTTCCTGACACGTCCTGTCTCTCCTTCTTCCTCCATAGCTGACCTATACTGTGTCGACCACCTATAACTTTGCGGTTCTGCGGTATCTGGGGAGAAAGGGGATAGGCGCACGGTGTTAGGCTCACCAGCTTCCTGTCTGCTCTGTCACCAACATGGGGCTCTTAAGGCAAAAACAACAATTCTCTACTTCCACATCATCCTGCACGGGACCCCCTGTGGTTATGGACTAGAAATCTTGTCTTGTCTGTCTATTTTTTATTTTCCTTGTTGTCAACATTATTTTGTATTTCCCTTTCTTTTTTGTATGCAAGTGTTTTTTCTGCTGTGTTACTTCATTATTTTTCAGTTCACCAAAAATATTTGTAATTCATTGCTCTCGTTACTTGCTGAGGGTAGTGTCTTAAATTCATTTTGTTTTCCCATCACAGTCTAATAATAACAGGACACTAATATATTAACATGTGCAAGAAATAACCACCAACTGGCAACACATCTGCAGCTCAAATGCAGCTGTTACGGAGAATGGGGGATTATAGGTTGTCTTAGCTACCGTCCTTCACATCTGGTTGCTATGGTGGCAGACAAGCGTGCATTTGCCGTCTCACGCTGACCTCAGGACTTTTCTCACGAGCTGGAGAAAGGCCTCAACAATGGAGTCATGCCTGTTGTGAGAGCTGACCAATCAGGATCCAGCTCCGGGGGCCACCTGCGCTATGAGTCTCTGCCAAGGGTTATATTACACGTCAAGGGAGAGGGTCGCCTGGACAAAGAGAGGGTTAGACCTCTCCAAAACCCACAATGCAGCTCTTCTGCATGTGGGCAGCAACCACACAGACACACAACACATCCACATGCTGCCGCCTGACCCCTACCCCCGCCCCTGAATAATGGAAATCGTAGATTCAGATTGGATGAAGAGGCAACTGAAGGAATTTTAGATGATCTCGAATAGTTTCTTTGTGACAAAGGGACATAATTGTTTAGTTCTGATCTAGAAAGGTCTGAAATTGTTTCTCATCATTTTGAGATGGCTAAAGCACTAGGTGCTAACTTATCGAGTAACCTCACATTATTAGATGCAAAACATATTGTTGAGGTGTGACTCCCCCCTGCATGACAGAGGTACTTTTATAGACGTAGGACATCTTTGTTTTGTCTCTAATACTTTTAGGAGTTGTGTTGTAGTTATTGTATAATAACTCTTTTTTACTTACTTTATCTGAATTTACTTTTACTAAACGTTTTGTAACATAATCAGTAGGATTATTTACGGTGGCTGAGAGAGCTCAACGCACTGCAAATTAAGAAAACATGCAAATAGAAAAACCACGTGAATTAAGAAAACAACTTCATCAATTTGGCGACACATGCACTGCAAAAAGTCACAACACAAACAAACTGAAGAAGTGATGAACCTGGCTGTAGTTCAATGCTTTGTGGAGTTCCATCACCACTGACCAGTAGCAGACTTCAATTACTTCACAAAGCATTGAACTACAGCCAGGTTCATCAGTTTTTTGGGTCCCCTGGAAACAAGTGTCGCTGGTTGTAGCAATGTTTCTGTATTCGCTTGTGTTGTCAAATTAATTAAGTTGTTTTCTAAAATTGCACGTGTTTTCTATTTGCATGTTTACTTGATTTGCAGTGCGTTGAGCTCTCTCTGCCACAGTCATTATTCTATGTGGTGGAAGTTTTACCCAACTCTAGATGGTGGATTTGTCAAGTGACAGCTGGTTGTTTAATGATTACTTTTTTTGCGTTGGTAATATTTGATAATAAAATGAATATTCTTTCAATTATTTGTGCAAAATGTCTGTTTGAAGAGTGTGTGTGTGTGACTGTCTGTTGTAGCGCTGCATCCTTGGCTTCCTGCCTCGTGTGGGGGCCAAGGTGTTTTGTAAGGTGTTTTGTATTCTTTCCTCTTGTGTCCACAGGTGCACGGTTGCCTGCACTTGGCTGTGTACCAGATGTACAAGAGGAAGCTGAGGCACAGGGTGAAAGAGGAGAGAGCAGGCTACGACCTGTGTGGGAGGCTGCAGAGGGACAGAGGGGGGACGCTGTGTTCTCCGTACCCTGCAAACACGTTGGATTCCTCCTGACAGCGGCACCAAATCCGCTGCAGAAGCTTCACAACTGAGCTGATCATCAAAATACTGTTCTGTTGTCAACTTTGTAGTAATTATTAGATCAATTCCCTTCATTAAGTTGTAAAATGGTACAAATGCAGTTATGTTGTTTGGTTTTTTTGCCTACATGCTCAATATTTTGTGCTTATTTCCTATAATATTCTGTTTCTGGCCAATGGCTGAATATATCATTAAGTTAGAGATAAAAAAAAAAAAAAAGTTTTTTGAAAGGCAGGCAGGATGATAAAAATAATTCTGCCTAGGTCAGATTTCACAGTATGCAGTGCATGCTTGCTATCCTTTCTTAATGAAGGGAAAATAAACAGTGTTCACTGTCTCCTGGGTCCCACACATACTTGGTTATTCAATGACATTCAAGGTCTGGCGTGATGAAATTCAAACAAGGTGCATTTTATGATAAAATATCAAGACTTCAGTTTGAACTGCAAAATCGAAAAAATGCTAATTATTTTCAACATTGCTGCTTATTAGAGCTGAAATTGAGGCCTTCTTTCACCCTGATGGTAAAGTGACTGGAGAAAGGTGGAGAACTTAAAGTTACTTATAAAACTGAGTGACCTATTTTTGGTTTTAAAAATAGTTTAAAAAAGTCTTTTGTTTCCAACTTGAAAGTCATTTTTTGAAGCCGAATACTTTCATGGATTTTCAAGGCATCAGAACAAAAAACAACAGACAAGATGGTATTTCCTTTTGGTATGCCGCATGTTTTTATTTGTAGCCAAGCACTGGAGGGTGTTGGACGCTTTGCCAGCATGTTGGCACAACCCAGTCTCATCCTCCGTAGTGCAAAAGAACAGGAGTAAGGAGAGTCGTCCATTAGTTGAACACAGAATCAAGACAAACAGTCGAAACTTTCACTCAGCTTAAATTGCACTCAGGGGACGATGGTGAAACAGACGTTCACTGTCTTTTTGTACAGAATTATAAAATTAATGCCCTTTACCATTTACATAAGCCATTATTCTGGACAGCCCAAAGAAATTCGTTTTTTACATTCATAAATATTACAGGAACATTTAAAAGAAATACTGACAGGACTGGGTTGCAGTGACATAAGACAGAAATGTGAGAGCAACATACTAGAGTAATAGAGTAATGCTACCAGCTGACTGGTTCTCAGGTAAACACTGTGGTATGCTACATTATCTGAACAGGTTATAAACTAAAATGGTAAAGTATAGTAAACAGACAAGTATTTTGTTTGAGCCAGAAAACAATAACACTGAAAAATTATTAACTTTAAGCCCTGATTTTTTTTAAATTTGAATTGATGTTTGCTAACAGCTCTACTTTGTTAAAATGCCCTAATCAGTTCACAGTTAATAAACTTTCTCGTAAGCTCCAACACATCTTATAAAACCTTTTAACAATGATCATATACTCAAACGAATTTACCCACATTAAAAACAAAGAACCGCATAATAAAGTAAATAAGCGTGTACCTGATTGGACCACGTTCATTTTCACAGTGAAACTATTGTAATGTTCACCATTAGTCGGTAGTCATATAGAAATATGATGCAATTTTTTACTAGAAAGGCAAATAATGTGCAACACAAACTACACGATAACATCAACACAACAGAAAAAGGTATGAGAACATGGAGCCATAATGAGAAACCATGGCGACTTTGCATTCAGACAACCAAAACATTTTATCTTATTTATGCAACAGATGTGGTTGTTTGAGAAGGTATCAAATACTATTCAAGCAGCAACTGAAATACTGAAGAGAATCTATTGAAACTGTGTGTAACTCAGTTTCAATATCAAGTATATTATTTTCTAAAACCACACAGGAAGAAATCACTGCCCTCTGGACAAAAGCAGCTAAATCCAAAGGTTCAAATGCACCCGTGGTAAATAAAGCGGTCTGTTAGAAGAACATTGAAATAAAAGTACCGATCGGATAAACAAAAGTAAACCTAATCAAGTTCTTAGAAAAGTCGGATGCAAGTTTCACACACTGCTGTATGAATGGACAGGAGAGGTGACACACGCATAAGTAGTAACGGAATTATCATAGTGCACATGCTGTCTCACATTCAGCCGAGACATAGAATGACCAGAGTGACAGCACAAGGTGTGTGTGTGATGTATCAGTTATATCAGTAAAGCACAGGAGACTCTGACACCAGGCAAAGCTGAAGAACTGAAATGTGAAGTCCTGTCACTCAACCAGCAGAAGCAGACGCAGGATTACAAACATGCTGTGATTAGGAAAATAATTATAACCTCGCCTACATATCAGGAAACACCAACTCTCATCAGCCGCTGGTCAAAAACAGATGCCTTATGTCAATATCAGATGAATAAAATATGAAAAAAAAACATTAAAGGATGGACGTGTGCTTCTCAGAAAAACAGCAGTTTAACAAAAACAGCAGAATTATTTCTGAACTTTGAGATTTACTAAACCTTTAATAGTAAAAAGGTCCATAAATATAAATGAAGAAATAAATATGGTCAGATGTCTGGCTCGTACGCCTGGTGCCTGCAGCTACACAGTGAAGGGGTCGACTGAATATTGGCCTTTTTAGCATTTTAATGATTATCAGAATCTTTTTTTTTATCTAAGTGCAAATAAGTACCTGCTACTTTAGCTCTGATGTAGCCGCCGCTTCCTGCCTGTCATCAACACTTTGTGTTCTCTAGCCTTGTCCCGCCCACAACACTGATCGGTTACGCGTCACAAGTAAATAACCTGCAAACACTGAAGGTACAGACGGGCAAAGACGAACGTACAGACTAGAGCAGCTGCGGTGAAAGCTCAAAGCGTGTTACTTGAAGGTAAAGCAGCAGATTTTGCAGAGGTTGCAACACCACAATCCTCTCCTCTGAAATTGCAAAGCCATAACAATCTAATTAACGAGTTCATTTGTTGACCCATTCAAGACACACTGGGCAAGAGAGGGGGAGAGAGTGGGATGGAGCCATCGCTAAATAACTTGTCGATCTGAACACAGAGTAATCAACTGTGGAATTAATGAGAAAGCTTTAAAAAAGTAGAGAGCTATAAGTGCTTGAGCAAAACTGTTGAGCAGGTCATTAACACTGTAATGAAGAATACAGCAAAACAGTGATACGAAAACTACTACTGTTACGTAAAATAAATTTAATTCTGGGAGAGGTCAAATTATTTTAGACAAACGTAGAATGAAAGTCAATTATACTGTAGTCTCTGTAAATATTAATGAGTTACATTTTAAAAGGGGTATGGGTAAAATAATAATAAACGGTAAAATTATTGAATTAGAGATAATTTTTAGGATACCGGGCGTATATGCATCGAGATCCACAGAGATAAACTAATTAAGTCCATTCTGGAACTTTACAGCCCGTGCATAAACCTGAAAATTACAAATATACACTCATTTACAGCGTTTTATTAGGTACACCTAGCTAAAAGTGATGCAGTCTAATATAGTCTTCAAATAAACTTCCTGCATGACACTTTTTATCAAAAGTGTTTGAGAGTTGTTGTCTTAACTGTATGATCAGTCTGGAGGATGTAGTGTTTGGGGATGTTGAGCTGTATTGCTTTGCAAAGAGAGCCGAAAACTTTATCGATATTAATGGGTTGAACAAAATGACAAAAACTACTGGACACCACAGCAGTTGTACCTTTGTGTAGCAGTAGTTTTGTGTTTGTGTTTCTGTTATTCTACATTTGAACAATACGATTTAAATCATTACTGCAAATGTAGTCTATATTGGTTTTAAACATATTATTGTTATTGGTCTCCTTGACTACTAAAAATCTATATGAACCCTGAAAAAACATTATCGGTCGACCCCTAACACAGTAGTGCAGTCAGTGGTAATAGATCTGACAATCAAATGAATAAGAGCACCTCATTAGCCCGTACCGATGTTTGAAGTAAGAGCTTCAAAATAACAATAAATAATTCCCTTCCTATTGAAGACAAACAAGGTCATCTTTCCTTAGAGCGCAGCAATCATTTGACTTCCTCGTACCTCGAATCATTTTGGTCATCACCCTGATGTCAGGAGTTATCAATCTCAGCATCTGCATGGATTGAGATCGCAGTCAATGTCAAAGAAAATACTTTAACTCCCCAGCAACCACTAACATGTCTGATAAAAAGAGAAGACAATCCTGTCAGTCCTTCTAAAACCTTGGAAAATCAGCTCATGGACAAATAGTTGAGTGGCTGCGGAGTGTGCTCTTCAGTAGAGGACCAGTATCTTTTCTCTCCCACTGTGTTAATTAAAATTCTAATTATTTTTGATTAAAATAAATGCTGTGAAAGCACTCTTTGATAAAAGCCCTGCACAGGCAGACAACATCGGATAAAAATGTTCTTGTGCAACACCATTGGAAGCAGACAGAGTAGAAAGGATAAGTGTGCCTGTTGCAGTGTGCCTGTACCGTTTGTTAATTCAACAATCTAGACGCCAGCTGAATTCCTTGACCCCGCCCTCCTCACAGCAGCTGTATCTTATCCATATGACCTTTAGTGGATACTGTAATCAGTACCTTGTACCTACACGTGTACCCTAAACAATACATGACTGGCTCTTTGAACTGCCTCAGGCAAGTTTCAGCCAGAGAGGTTAAGACACCGTGAATTCACACCTGACCAATCAGCAGCAAGACGCACGAGAGGTTTTGCGGTTGCCATGGAGATCTATAGTACTACCCAGTAAAGCATGGTCAATCTGGTCCTCAGCAGCTAGAACCTCCCTGACAGCTGCCTCAAATGCAGCTGTGACATTAGTGTCATCCTTAGCACTGGTCTCAAAGTAAGGACAGCATCCATTCTCCTCGCACCAGGCCCTCGCTTCGTCCTCCCCCACCTCCCTCTGCTCCATGTCTACCTTGTTGCCGAGCACCACGAAAGGAAAGCGCTCTGGGTCTTTAACATCTGAGTAGTACATGAACTCCTTCTTCCAGCAGCAGAGGTTCTGGAAGCTCTGCAAGTCATTCACAGCAAACGTTAGCAGGCAGCAGTCGGCCCCACGGTAGAAGGGCGTGCGCAGGGACTTGAAGCGCTCCTGACCCGCCGTGTCCCAGATCTGGAGAGTGACCAGGCGCCCGTCCACCTCCAGATCCCTGTTGAGAAACTCCACACCGATGGTGTGAAAGGACTGGGAGTCAAAGCGGTCTGTGACATAGCGGTTCATCAAAGAGGACTTGCCCACTCCGCCGTCCCCCAGCAAGATCACCTTCAGCAGCAGGCTCTTCCCACTCATCATGCTCTTCCTCTCACCCAGAAAGCCCTCCTCCTCGCTGGGTTACAGCCCTCCACACCTGGTGGCAGACCAGGGTCAATTTAACCTGGCTAAGAGGGAGAAAGGCAAAAATAGACATTTAATAGACAATCCAAACTGAAACACAAATCACATGCTGGGAAATGAAAGTGTCTGAGTTCTCAGAAAAAGACACCGCACAGTTTGACGCTGCTAATGATTCAGTGCAGAAAAACTGTCCTCCTTGCAACATTTGCACTTAACCTCAAATGAACCTTTCTGGCAATAAATGGAAGCCATGTGAGAGATGTGTAATGGTTGACTAGTTTTAGGAACACAGTGACAGGGGTGAATGACCAAGATGTCTGCCAAAGTTCTCTGGGTGAGTGGCTGGAGACAGGAGGCTAGCTCTGGGCTGCACAACCCAACCGTGTTATTTACAACATGACACAGTTGTTTTGACACATGATCGGAGCCTGACTGAAATGAAATGCTAGCAAGGCATTGTGTGGGCTATGCGCATTACAATGATATATGACAGCCTTGACTGTAAGAGAGACGCATCAGGTAACGCGTGAGTCCTACGCCACAAAAAGAAGGGCGAGTCAGGATCAGACGAACACAAACAACAAACGTGCTGCAGGATGGAACTCTCACCACACTGCTTCGTGGATGGTTCATGTGACACTAAGCTGTCACTGCTTCATAGCAGAAGTTAAACAGGAACCGAAACAGGCATCGGTTTTCGAAATAAAAACTTTAATCACGCGACAGGACATGGAACTGTCTGAGGCTTTAGCGACAAGCCCCGCAGCCAAACTAGCAAAGCTAGCCGGGGCTAGTCCAACGGCTTGTTGACATTCCAGCCTGGCCATGCTAACCGTTAGCCTCAGTGGATTCTGCGGCTAACAACAGTTTTTAAAAGCCAGGTGAGAAACAGAGGAGCCGCCGCTGCAGGACGGCGACGTGTCAGTACATGGACGCAGCGACAGAAGCGGTAGAAACATAGAAACGTGTGATTCCTCTCACCCTGTCCCTCGGTGGAGATGTTTGATGCCCCGCTGCCCTGCATCTGACTGACGGGACGTGCGCGCGTCCAGCCAGGGAACTGCACGTGCACGGTGCACAGGCAGAGCGGGGTCCTAAAGTCCGACAGGTTCATCACCTTCAAAACACCATGACAACACAGTGCATGTTGTTCAGTTTGACTATTTACTTAAAGGTTCAGTGAGTAAGATTCAGGTGAAAGCGGCTCGAAATCGAATATATAATAATCCTAATGATGTTTTCACTAGTGTGTTTCATTTAAATTGTGCAAATCGTTGTTTTCTTTACCTTAGAATGAGCCCTTTATATTTAAATACTTTATTTATATCAGGAGCCAGTCCTCTCTACGGAGGCTGCCATGCTTTTTACAGTAGTAAAAACTGGACAGACTAAAGATTTTTTCGTTTTTATGACAACTGAAGTCTTCCGCAGCTTCTCTTTCATGTTTGAAAGTGGAGGGTGAGGTGAGGGGTATTCAGCTGCAACATGCCACTTCAACTTCAGATGTCACTAAATTCTACGTTTTATCAAACATTTTCTGTTTTATTAAACACACAAATCCAATACGTACAATTATAAAAAATCAAACAAATCATCAAGGAAAAACTAATTAGAACAATGTGCTGACAATGGCAGCCCACCGCTCCAGTATATGTGTGTACATGGCATCTGTCTATGTGTGTTTCTATGCATGTGCGTGTTTCAACAGGTGCCAACTGGATGGGTTAAATGCAGAGAAGAATTTTGTCTATGCGTGTAAAGTGTAAAGCATGGCAATAGAGTAAATCTTCTTCTTCTTTTTAAATATTGAATATTACTTTATTAAGTACCAAAAAAGTAAAACCAATCAGGGAAAGAAAATGCAGGAAGCCTCTGTTTTTTTCTTGTAAAGACTGTGTTTCAAAGTTTTTCTGACGTCTCTATGTTTTTTTAGATTTTTTTTGTTTTAAACCAATATGATATGTACATAAAACAACAACAACAACCAGAGCAAAGTATAACCCAATGGCAAAAAACACTTTTGGAAAATAGGGAGAACAGCAATCGAAAGACTTAACTGAAATCGCAATAAAAAAGGTACAGAGGCCAAAAGCAAATACCTCTTAAGTAGTCTGATTCATTTTAAAATGACATGTTTCAGATACAATCAACACATCTATTTTTTATTTCCTTTGGTTCTTTTTGTATTAAATATGTCATTATTTTGTTTTTAAATGGTTTAAATAATAAGTAAAATCTCTGTAATAGTCAAACAAACTGAACTTTCTCCTGAACACTGAACAAACTGAAGCAGCGTAGGTCGCAGGGCTTCAGCGGGACATGACTTGTGGGGGGCGCTGTTCGACATTACGTTAGTCTGCGACCCGAAGAAGAAGCAGATGAGGGGAAAGAAGCAGAAACGTAGAAGAAGAGGCCAGCTGTACACACAGCAGCATCTTGTTGTCATCGCTCGACGAGCTGAATTTGACGGAGAATAACGGAAGAAGTTGTTGAAGAATAAAGAGGAACGTATCTTCATGTGTTTACAGCAGTGACAACGGTAGGAAACTCTCGTTTACTCGCGGTATCGCGATATTTACGCGTGTTCTGAGAGCGCTGACACGTATGAATTGAAGAGATTCTCCTGTGGGTGCTCATCAAATGAAGTTGACTTCAAGTAGAAACTGCACTTTAATTTTAGAAATGATAAGCAATTCAGCTAGATATGCATAACTGAAGACTCCAACATTAGCCATGTTTGATTTGTTATATCACTGTATCACGTATATCTGGTTCAAATCTGTCCCTGAAACTGATTCATTTGTTCTGTTCACCCCCACAGATGGCAGGTAGGGGCAGGCTGGTGCCCTGTGTGTGTCTGGGGCTGTTTGGAGTCCTGTGCTGGGTGTGGGTCTCCTTCGCCTCCTTCCCAGACGAGCATCATTCCCTGGAGGATCTGGATGCAGTGGAGCGTGCAGCCTTTCAGCCCCAGAGTGCTCTGTCAGACATGGAGTTTTCCTCCATCATCACTTCATACAGAGGCCCCGGCAACGTTGACCGCCGCAGCAACAAGGAGTTGCCCATCATCCTCTGGTGGACCGGGGGGCTGTTCCCGCATTTCCCCGGTGACACCGAACGCATAGACTGTGCCACGTCCTCCTGCCTGGTCACAAGTAACCGCAAGGTGCCACAGATATGTAACCTCTCTCTGGGTTTAGACAGAGAGTAGATGCATGCACAGATTAATAATAATCATCATCCCAAAGTGTCCTGCCAGTAATTTTGAGTTTTATCTTGAAAGGTGCAACTCTACAAGCGGACAGCATCCATCATCTTCTACGGGACAGACTTCAGGGCCTACGAGGCACCGCTCCCTCGTCTCCACCACCAGACCTGGGCACTGTTCCACGAAGAGTCACCCATGAATAACTACTTCCTCTCTCACGGACCGGGAATCAGGCTGTTCAACTACACAGCCACGTTTCGCAGGGAGTCCGACTATCCTCTGACCCTCCAGTGGCTGCCCACTCTCGACTACTTGCTGCAGCCCACAGCCGTGTCCCTGCAGGAGAAGAACCGCCTGAGGAGGGAGGGCCTGGCTCCTGTGCTGTACATGCAGTCTCACTGTGACGTACCATCTGACAGAGACAGATATGTCAAGGAGCTCATGAAGTACATCCAGGTACAGAACAGAGGAGGTCTTTCGGGGCCATCTTTTACTAAGACTAATGCCAAATAAGAGTAGCTGTTTCCATTTAAGTACCTGATTCATCTAGATTACTACTGATTCTTTATGTGACCAGGGAAATAAAAATGTTCAAGCATAGTAAATAAGATTCTGTGATAATTTTACTTGCAATAAATAATAATAATAATAAAAAGAAAGGTGCTCAGAGACTACACACCTCCACCAACACCCTATCTTTTAATATTAAAGAAAGTGAAAAACAATTCCTGGATTGACCCATTTATCTAGATACACTCCTAAATGAATGGGTGCTTCTTTGTGTCACACCCCACCCCTCCAAAAAATGCCAAAACCTGCTAACTAAAACAAATGTCGATGGAAATGTAACCTCCTTGGGGGAGGTAATAATAGAGTTTATTGATGCACTTTTCCGAACGTAGTTACAAAGTGCTTAAAAGAAAAGTTGGCTTGCATGCAAACCAAATTTCTAGCTGAGGGTTTTTCACATATCCACGCATACGTGTACACAGGTTGAATGGTCAACATATTGAACAGTGATGATGTTCTTAGTGATGTTTGTAAATTCCCATCATTGAGAGTTCAATTACAAATGTTTAATCAGGGTTTTATGAATCATTTATGTCATTAAATGTTAATCATTATCTCATCAGTAATTTATTCCCATATGTTTTCTATGCCTCCTTCATGTTTCTCAATTTTCACATATCATTTCTGTCTATGTAGGTGGACTCTTATGGGAAATGCTTAAACAACAAGCCTCTACCTGAACATCTGGAGGACACGGGCACCGCCACTGGCGAGGATGTCAGATTCATGAATTTTGTGGCGCGGTACAAGTTCCACCTGGCCCTGGAGAACGGTCTGTGTCCAGATTATATGACAGAGAAGCTGTGGCGGCCTCTCCATCAGGGCTGTGTGCCCGTCTATCGAGGCTCCTCTGTGGTGGCGGACTGGATGCCCAACGACCACTCTGTCATCATCATCGATAACTTCCCTTCACCAAAAGCTCTGGCTGACTTCCTCAAACTACTTGACGAGAATGATGATGAATATGCAAGATATTTGGAGTTTAAGAAGCCGATCCATGTAACAAACGCTTTATTGCTGGAGGCTCTGGAGACTCGCGAGTGGGGGGTTAATGACATGAGCAAACCAAACTACCTGAATGGATTTGAATGTTTCGTGTGTGACCAGGAGAACGCACGGCTGGCAGCAGAACGGGGATACAGGAAAGCCCCCAAGAAGAACCAACCCCCTCAGCATAAAATGGCCGACAACTCTCACATGGGATGCCCCCTGCCCAGCCCAGGGTACGGAGACGTCCAAGACTTATCTGAAGATGATGGGTGAGTTTGTCTTAAATTAACCGCAGTGCCAGCTGGGAAATCCTTCAACCCCCTGTGTGTCAACTTGAATAACAATTTTATTGAGGGGAGACAAATCATCTTATTTTAATTGTCTAATTAAAATGTCCTCTGTGATGAGTCTTATCTGTTTGTATCTGACTGCAGATGGTTGAAAACATGGCCTCAGGATTACTGGCAGAGTCTGGACCAAGCAGAGGGGCTGGAGTCTCTGATAAGACATAACGAGTCAGACCCTTCGCTGCTGTGGAAGCACATCCAAAACATAGCTGTGAGCAGAGCCAGAGGAAGACACTGACACAGGCCTTGGTTACAGGATGGAGAGGGTCTAATATTCAGTTTAAATTACTAATTTCTGCACCTGAGCCAAAACTCTATTACTCTTAGGAGCCGTTTAGTAACAGATTTAGATATTGAATTCAACTCGTGTTACTTAAGTCCTTTATCCCAGGTTCAATAATGGGAAAATGATGTTTTAGAGTCCCATATGCCAATATTTTCAAGTATCTTAATGACTGTAACTGCATTGCCATCGTTGCCCTTACTCTGCCCTGTGTTGTTAACGCTAACTGCATGCAGTGCAGCTGTTCTCGAGATGCACATTCTCATGGGAAGCACATTTTCATTGGATTGGGGCCGAGCCAAAGACTCGTCCTCAGTACTGAGGCAGCTCTGCCCAACTGTGTGTGAAGACCATTGAGGTGCAGCCAGTGAACTACATTAGCTTCTTCTTAACTGTTACTCAGCAGGTAGCTGATGGTTATTAGCTAAAGTCATATTCATGTACACAGCCATTTCAAGTGACTATGCAAGGAGAATATTGTTTCACCAAGGAATTGGAGGCACATGTAAAGTTAAGCACAACTCCCAGTGGAAAATCACCACTGTGTTTGTGAGGGAGTTTTCAGGAACAGCTCAGCTAATGAATTTCTGTGGTAGGTACTTAATTCTATCACTGACTGTATTCAGTTACATGATGCTAAAATCATCTCTATGTGCAATCATTTTAAAAAAAACATGCTTTTCTAAAACATGTAACTGTGTCTCTTTGGACACTAACTTTGTATGATATATTTTTTACCATGGTCATATAAATCACTTTATTTTGTTAACAAAGCATCATATATGTGAACACACTGTTTTGTATCAAGAAGAACAAAGGAAGTAAACATTGAACAAAGTCATTATTTTGCATATAATTACTCAAAACATCTAAATCATAGTATTGCACCCCACTTGCCAGTTTGTTCACAGGTAAATGTAGCACATCATGTTGTACAGACACGTCCTTCATAGTCTACTGAGGCAGATACAGCTTTCACCACCAGGGAAGAAAAACAAACAAACAAACAAACACAAGCTTGTATAACATGTTTGAGAAATTAGAAATTTAACCTAATGGAAGCTAAAGAAATCTTATTGTTCACTACGACAGCCTTTGATCACCCTAAACCACAGAAAGGTTCAAACTGAACACAGTCCAACATTTTTGAAAAGCACAGTTCTCACTTTATATGCAAATGAACATGAAGGGAAGGGGGCGAGGATAAGAGGACGCTGAAGAGCTCAGACAATCAGTCCAAAGCTTTGGAGTAGCATTTCTCACAGTGGACCTTCCCACCGTGTAGAAACATACTGAAGAGAAGGTCTCCCATAGGCTTACTACACACACCACACTGAAAAATAATGGTGAGAATGCCATTAGAACATGTAATGAACAGAAACCACAGTGCACATCCTAGACATTCAGTCACTCTTTGTTTCATTACACAATACACAGAAAACTTTTAGCACTAGTGACTGATTAGACCAGTTGTTTATCTAAATGTTTTAAAAAGTAATAGTTCTATATTAATGGGGAAAACAACTGCTTTGCCAATGGATACAAAGAATAGAATACATTTAAAAATGTAATCCTTAAATATCTCAAAAAGCCTTAAAAAAGTCTTAAATACGTTAAAAGACTTGTCTCCAGAATGCATCTGTCATTATTTTCATATCTTTAAAATGACTTACTTTGGCAGCTTAGTTTATAACATCTGCGTTGTAGCTCTCTCTCAATGACACAGATATTAGCACGCTGTAATAAAACTACAAACAAGACCAACAGGGAACTGATAACGACCCTCAGCTTGGCTGTAGGAAATATTGTAACTACCTCCTCTGTATTTTGTGGGATAATGTGGCGTTTCATGTAGTTATCCTCTACCAGGCTACTTAACCCTATTTTCAATGAACGAGAAGTGTGAGAAAATTTGGCTCCCTGTTATTCCTTCAGATTTGTCGTACTTGACATAGGTGTTAAAGAGATCTTACAAAATCTTCAAATTCACTTGTTGAAACCTGACTACACTTTGTGAAGTCAAACTGTTGAACTATAGCGTTTCCCACTGTTTACAGGCTGGATTCTCATCTTAGCTGTGTGTAATTTTAGTTTCTGTCATTCATTTAACGTGCAGACAGTGACATCACTCTGCTCATCCAACCCTCAGCAAAAACACTGATTCAGAAATGCTCATTTACTCCAGCGTTTCCAACAGTTTCCATTATTATAGAGGCCAATAAAAAGCACAGTGCATCTGCACAGGTAGATGAATTACCTTGAAGCATTCAGGATGACAGTTGATATTGAGGTGCTCAATGGTGATTTTAGCATCATTGCCAACCTGCTTGCTGCAGAATGTACAGGTGGATGACAGTGAGCTGCTGGGGAAGATTGAGACAAGTTAGTTTGGCAGCTCATTCGCACACATCTCTCGTGCAACCGCAGCAGCTCTGTCTGCTAAAATAACCTGCGACCGTTCCCGTCCTGTGTGAGGGAATTTAAGAAGTGTAAATAATCCTTTCATATCCCTGCTTAGCCTCCTAATGAGCAGGTTTGGTGGAATTTCTGCCCTGCTGCTTACACATATCTAGTTTCATCAGAACGGGAAACAACAAGGCAGGGGGACCTTCAGCTTAAAGCTGGCTTGAAACAGGTTCAGGGAATTGTGCTGTGGCCCGGGGTTAAGTGGAGGAGCTTGGTATCAAATAATTTGACCCACTATGAAAACAAGAGCAACTACTAAAAGCAAAACCCTCTGAAGAAAATGTACTTGTGCTCGCTGAATACTGTTTGCAGTTAAAACATTTGAAATGCAAAGAAGATGAAGGTAAAGAGGATACATCAATCACAATACAAATACTGAAGGGAGGTGAAGTGGTAGAACAGAAGTGAAGAAAGAGGTTTAAGTGGAAGGTCTTAGTTAAGTTTATGGTTTTTTAAGTTGACTTGAAAATGCTGAAAAGAGTCTAAATATAATTGAGCTGGAGATTCAATGAAAGTGTGTAGACTTAAAGAAGTGTCGGCTAAAGCGTAAGCTGCGAAAGCAATTGGAAACGAACGGTGGAACTTGTGGGAAGTTGTAATTGTCGTTGAGAGCTCAGTACCTGAGATCTGAAAGGATTTGAAGCAATTTGAAGTGTAAGTTATAAATTGAGCTGGTGTCAGCTATTTTGTGAAAGTGTAGTAACTGAAACAATTGTTAGCTTATGTTAAATTGCTGAAGTTTGTTTTTAGGTTTTAAGTAAAAAGGCTGAAAAGAGTCGAAATGACAGTGGAAGTTGAAGTGATAAACTGAGCTGGAGATTCTATGAAGGGGATAAACTGAAAGAACTGTGGGAAGTTTTAATTCTTGTTCAAAGCTTAAAAACTCATATGTGAAAGTATTTATAGCGTCAACTGAAGTGCAAGCATTGACAGGAATTGAAATGTTAATGGAAGTGAAATTCTGTTTAAAAGTAACCGTGTGACGTGTAAATGGTAAAATCAATTGAATTGAAAACAAAAGATGAAAGCAGATCAAGTGTCAGGGGAAAATTCTTATACCTGGTTTAATTCAAGTTTAGGGAGCTGTGTTATTACCTGGAGTAACTTGAGGGGCTGCTGTAAGAGTAACTGTTAGAGCTCGATGTCAAATAATCCGACCCTCTGTGGAAACAAGAGAAATAAGTGATTCATCACGAAAGCCGTGTTTTTCAGCAGTTTTCTTTTTAAAATCAATGCTGTTATTTGATTGTGTAAACAATGTTGTGGCCGTACCTATTGATTTCATCTCTGGCGTTATGCAGGGACAGCTCCGAGGTATTGACGTATTCCTTCACATACACAAACGGCCTTGAGCAGAGGCAGGGGATTGAAGGACAGTGTGAGTAGTTGAAACAGATACATGTCACTTAAATTCAAAAGTGTAATTTAGTCAAATCCCTCACTTTTTGGTCTCAGGTTCTGGTGTTTGGACAGAGCGGTCTTCTTCCATCACCGTCCTGGAGTAGGTTTCATAACTGGAGACAAAGTGCAGCAGCGTTAGTCTCATCGTTCATTCACTGACGCCAGCAGCATGATGGCTTCTACAGAGGGATCTCTGCATCTGTCAAATGTAACTCAGGAGATAATAATTTTCTGCCATCACTTGTTAATGGCACGCTGTTTAATGGCCTGTGATTTGACATCACTAATACGCCTCATTAATCTGACATCTGGAGACTGATTATTGGAGGGAAGGAAATGAGGGCAAATGGAAAGACAATGGGAGAAAAAAATGTATTATTTAACTTCAAGCAAGTTGAGAGTTGAGACGGTTGTAGGTAACTCTAGATCCAGGGTTTAGTATTAAACAGAAAGTTACAACAGTCAAAAAAGGGAACTGGTTTTATTGTTGTGGTTGATAATTTCCTTCCTTTTTTGGAAATTCCTGCAGTCATAAAAGACAAAACGCTCTAGCAGCAAAAGGGAGTGTTTTTATAAAAGTGAGAAAATCAGCAGACCAAATAGTTGAAAATAACACTCTGGAGAAAGTCGTCTTGCATTATGCTGTGTCTGACACTAACAAAAATCATAAACTTACCGATCCATAGCAGGCTCTGGCTCACTGTGTATCTCCCTGGAAAAATAAGGAAAGCTGTATTAGACTTTTTACTGGAGGCTATAGCAGTCAATAAGCTGGACGCGATCCAGCCAAGTGTATAAAGCTGATCTTTCTAACTCACAGCTCCAGAGGGATCAGGGTTTATTGACCAGGTGTGGTCTGTTTTCTTTTGTACTGCAGCATTGCCTCATCCTGAGCACCTCCCCCCGTGCATTTTAATTGTAAACATCACCTACATGCCCCTCACACTTCCCCCTCTCTCTAAACTGAACAAAGTGGGGTTTCATCTTCACAAAGCAGGTTTTTTTTTTTAAGGATTTCAAAAGTTTCTCCAACCTGATGGTGGTGACGGTTGTGACTGTCTGTGTATGTGTATCCTCGGGGCTGCAAAACAGAGAACATCCCAGCATTATAATAAGTCTGGCAGCACTGATGAAAAACCGTGACTGCATTAAAGTTTAAAAAAAAAAAAACAAGTTGAGGAGAAGATGATTATTCTCAGAGTGAGCCGCGAGGAACTTGTATTTAGCTCGCTTTCAATTAAATGGTTGACAGCCATTGAATGTTAAGGTGCTATAATCACATCCCGCTAAAACGGTACAAAAAATAAATAAAAGCGTTTAATATGCATTTAATGAGCTCAGCTTCTGTAGAGATACCTCTCCTCCTCCTCTTCCTCCTCCTCCTCTTCCTCTTCTGTAGTGATGGTATAGACAGTGGGTGATGTCCACCTGTCCCATGGGGAGTCATTCTCCTTCGACCTTGAGCACAAACAAAAACGTGGCATTACATGATATAGGATGACAAATACACAATGGGTGTTGTTGGAGGGAGAAAAGAAAAAGAGATAAAAGGCTGGAAGTTGATCTGTATGTGTCACCGTTGTAACCAATATATACAGTAGCTGACCTATTTTCATCAGCACCAGTGCACACTGTCTCATGGCTCGGTGAATAGATGCTGCAAAAGCCTAGTTACTTCACCGACAGTGAAAGGGAAGTGGGTTATGGGAATAATAGGCGCAGAGAAGCTTTTAACAAAATAAAGAAGAAAAAAAACGATGACTTACTTTCTCTCGAACATGATCATTGTCTGCTGATCTCCAGCTTGGTCCTCCGGTTCGGCCTCTTGGCTGAGAGGGGACGTACAGTAAAAGGCTTTTAGTGAGTAATGGACAAGGACGTGGGCGCATGTAGATGAATGAACGGAACACGGTCAGCCTCATTGTGTGTGGAAGTGTAAGAGTAAATCGAAGTGTGTCATCACCTCTCCTCTGTGCTGGTCTGCTCAGGTGTGATGGTTTCCCATGTGCGTGCCCATGACCGCTGAGTGCTGAGCCTGAAGAGCCAAAGTGGAGACAGAGGGAAAGAGGGACAATGGAGAGAGTTGTGACGGATGAAGCATTTTAGACAGCGGTAATAATGTACGCTGTCTGAGAAATTGATTTCTGCAGATCCTCCCTCACACGTTCACGACTCAGCTATGCATTAGCTTGAATACCTGGGGGTGTCAGTGTTGATGGGGACGATGTCATTTGCGAGGGACTTCAGTGGATTGCCACTCATACTGTCACACACAAAGGCGAGAGAAGAATAAAAGCATAATTCAAGACACAGTCACATGGCAGAAAAAGACACTTCCATTTCCGTGCTGAAATGACGACTCATTAATCATTTAGTTAAAAAATCCTTTTGATAATTTAAAGCAAAAATGGGACAATTTTCTAGTTCCAGTTTCTTAAAGGGAGGAATTCACTACTTTACTCTGTTTAATAACTTTATCATCTGAGTGTCTTTTTCACTGCTCAACATTCAAAAACAAATGTTTGATTTCTCGGAAGAATTCCAGCCAACATTTTTCCAAAACTTTCTGATATTTTATAGACAGAACTATTTTTAACGTACTGCTGGGCTGCAACTACCCATTATTTCCATTATTGATTAATCTACAGATTATTTTCTCCCTCAAGAAAATTAGTGTTGTTTGTTTGTTAGCAAGATTACGCAAAAACTACTGGACGGATTATTATCACACAACTTGGTGGAAGGATGTGGAATGGGGTTTTTGACAATTTCATAATTTCCCAAGGAATAATTCATGGGTCTTGATTCAAATGATCAGACACATTTATGGGACTGATATCTACGAGTGTGTGAAAGTTGTGGCGGCTTGATTGAATTAAGGGGGGGTCTGTTGGGTCTTGTGCTCTACTGGGTGCCATTCTACTTTGTTTTATCTGTCGAAAGTCAGAAAACAGTAAAGAACTTATTATAGTTTCTCACGACTGAAGGAAATAGTCCAGAAAACCAAAGATATTCAACATGCATTGATTTTAGATGAAGAAAAGCAGAAAATCCTCACATTTAAAAGTTGGAACCGATGATCAAAATAGTTTCCAATGAATTTTCTGATAAGATTAATTTTCTAATCATTTCAGCTCTTATCTATTTTTTTTAAATAATCAACAAATTAATGAACACTGGAAGTCATAGAATATCGATTCCAGATGAAGAGATAAAATCAACTAACTTACTTTGTTTCTGGACTCAGATCTTTGTTCTCCATGAACGTGGTTGGTGCTCTGAAGAAAAAAGGAAATAAATAAGAAGTCAATGCATATAAATAAGATGAGCTGTCGTCACACAGCAGATTACTTTCTGCTGATTATAGATTGCCATAATGTCACAAAGTGAAGCAGTTGTAGTAAAGAGGATATGATGCAGTAACATGTGACAAACAGAGGTTAGAGTATAGAAAAAGAGGCATTTGCATTATCATTCGTGTACCTGTTGATGGAAATATTTGCGAGGGGCTGGAGAAGGTCAGAGGAGCTGCAGAAGAGAAAGTGGCTCATAATCAGAAAGTGCTGCATTATGCATGGCGAGATGCTATCTGGCTGGCTGGAAAACAGTCACAGCTCCAAACCAATATGATTACCTGTTAGGGGATGTGGTCCCTATCGGATATGGATCAAATGGATCAGCCGAGCTGAAAAACAATTTCACACTGATTTCACTCTCAATTGTCAGCGTGGCCCATCTTGTGTCGGAGGAATTCTGATCACATTGACTCATAATGGAAAGATTTAATGCAGTTTGAATGGTAAACAGAAACACAGAGGCGCCGGCGGCCAGACTCAATCAAAATCACAATCGGGATGTCTTTGACAAATGGAAAGACTATTGTGCTGTCGAATGGAGGAAAAAACTGGTGTATTTCAGGTTTTCTTCACCTAAAATGAACCCTGGTCACAGTCAATACCAATTACACTGAGAAATCATTCATTTCATCTGTTGTGTTTTCAGATAATTAACCAATTAGATTTTTTATGACAGACAATCAATATTATCTTTTTAACCACTCTAATCTTAATTTGATTATTTTCAATGAATGTTTCTCCCAATTTAATCAATTATTTTAAGTAAATTACATTTTTACTCAGCATCAGTATGGGGCAAACTACTTTTTTTACAAACACTCACATGTGTCTGTAACACAGACATCTTAAAGCACTGGGATTTATGCGACGTGACAGTAGAACAAACTACCTCGATTCAGTGACTGCTGTTGTCACATGTGAGCTCCAGGGATCTGCTTTGTCCTCTTCACTGCACAGAGGGGAGGTATACGGAGGGTGGTACGGATGAACGGCATGATGGGAATAAAAAAAAAGAAAGAAAAGAGGGCAAGTAAAGGTTAGTGTGGTTCTTCTCATACACTATTTAAAGTGTCACTCTATTAGAAAAGCTTGGAATCTACTGAACTATTTAACAAGCAGGAAAACCATCTGAATATAGTGCAGGCCAGACGTCTTCTGTTTGTGTGTGTCTCGTACCTTTTGTCAGTAATAGTCACGGTCCTGGTGGTTATAGTGACGGTCTCTGTGAGGCTGGTGGGCAGAGGGAGCGTTAGTATGCAGTAAACCACATCTGAATAAAATGTATTTGTGAGCGGGAGCAGCTCGGAGCAGATAGTTAATTGTTTAAGAGCAGCCTGTCATCTCCCCTCTACCTTTGTGTTTCTACGACTGTCTCATTTGTCTGCTTCTCCTCCTCTCGCTGCATGCTGAGGCTGGTGGAGACAAAACAAAGCCACAATACTAATCAGTACAGCATTTCCTTCCAGTCATGCAGCAGATAAGACTCTGCTTTTCTGATTTCAAAGTAACTCAGTCGCTTCAGGAAACCTCGACTCTTTCCAGGGGTTAGAATAGAACGCAGGAAGTGGAGGAGGCTCGATATATGGATCAAACTCTGGGGCAGATTTGGAGGTTTATTAAAAATCTTCCACCCATATGTTGTGATAAAAGTGAATGGGACTCTTTCTTACCTGCGTGTCTCTGTGTTGATTGGAATCACATCAGTAGCCAGGAGATCCAGGGCGCCGCTGGTCTTTGCTGGGTTTGGCTCACTGAAGAAAGCAAAAAACACAAAATTAAAATACAGCATTTGTGTACCAGCTCCCTTCAAACTGGAAGAGGTGAGTTAAGGTGATGTTCCAGCTTGGACATTTCTGTGCATGACTCTGCATTTGGTGGGGGTGGCACAGTGGAGCAGTGGTTAGCACTGTTGCTTCACAGCAAGAGATTCAAATTTGGAAACCCAGTTCAGCTGGGGTCTTTATATGAGGAGTTTTCATGTTCTCCTCATGTTTACGTGGATTTGCTCTGAGTACAGACTGTGAGTGTGAGAGTGAATATGAATGTTGTCTCTATATGTCAGCCCTGTGTTATAATGGCACCCTGTCCAGGGTGTACCCCACCTTTTGCCCAATGACAGCTGGGGTTGGCTCCAGCTTCCCCTGCCCCCCTCAGAGGATAAGCCATTTAGATAATGAATGGATGGATGTATGTGGGGTTTGGGTGGGAGAGAGTTCATTCTTTACCTATCAAATCCACTGAGCAGATCCTGACTCCAGCGTCCTGGGCTGGGGGGAACAGGCTCTGCTACCTCCTGATGACTGCAGCGATGGAGAGGAGGAGGAAGAGGAGAACATGATGAGCAAGGTTTGGGGATTCAGAGGATATTTCAGAGGATATTTCAGAGCAGGAGCAGACCAGTTGAATTAGAAACCATTAGATGTCCAACAGTGCCACCTTGTGGGAAATATTCAGACGATTGCTTAATTGCACAATCAGTGAGAACATATTTGTTAACAAACCCATCATCAAGAGCCAGGAGATCGTCTATCATTGGCTCACAGTTGCTGAGAACTGGAGTGGGCTCCTCCGCAGCTCTGCAGGGAGTAAGAGAGCAAATGAGTGCACCTGCTTTGGCACACAAACACTCACACACACAAACACACATTCACAGACACACACACCTTCAAACTACATTTTTTAAGTGCCACATATGAAAGCTAATCTGGGACACCCTCTTGTGTGAGGTACTTTCAGGTGACTGAAACTGAGATCTGGGGTACTTTGTGATTACTCTGAAGTGAACACAGCGGCGGTTTTTGTGACTATGTGTTTTCTTGCCAGCTCTGCTATGACAGGATTCACAGGAATGAGGAAACTGTTGGGTTTTGTACCTGCTCTCTGTGGTGCGTCTGTTTGCTGAGCCTCCTTGTTCCTTTGCCAGCTCTGGCTCATCATCCTTGAGACTAGGAATGAAGAAACTGTGATTATCAGATGGCATGTTGTTAAGGCTGAAGCATGTTAGAGCCATGGTAATGATTATTTTTTCATATTGTATATATATATATATATATATATGTACACATATTGCTTTCAACTTTCTCTTTTTCCATTACCTGGTTGAACTTGTGGCAAAAGGAACAAGGGTGTCGTAAAAGGCAGCGAGCGTGTCAACTCTGGAGCTGTGAAGATAAATGGAGAACAAACACATGGTTTTTCCAGGGCAGCTTTCACACATGTGAAAGGAATGAGAGCAAACATACGACCGACATGAACAAAGAAAACAATCTGAAAGCACATTTTAAGCTTTGTTTAAGAATTTACGATATTCAAACATTATTAGAATACCTGTACAAACATCGTGGTTAATGTTTGAGGCTCATTATCACAGAACTAGTATATGTTATACTGTTCCTGGCGTTGAATATAGAATAAAAAATCCTTTACTTCTACCTTAGAGGTAAAAGTTCTGTGTTCCAACTTTTTGCTCTGGACAAGTAGTAACATTATTGTCACCAAAATGTACTTAAAGACAGAACAGTGGCAGAACCAAGGCTCCTGTATCTTCTTATATTCAACTACTCAGTAGAGCATATACCAAGGCCCAGCAGTCCCCTTATGAAACCACATCTTTACTGGATCCAGATTTATATTTTGATGTGCCTCAAACTGCAAAACTCATAAGATTCACTCAAAAAATATAATTTTTGTATGAATTTTCAGTTACATTTTTGAAAAACCTCCTGTCTGGCAATGTTAAAGCGAAAAATAACATTTATCAAACCAGATCTGCAACACGCTTTAATGGTTTTGTCCCTGAAACATGCCCCACCCTGCTACAAAATGTCATGAAAAATCAGATAAGTAGTTTTTGCATGATCCTGCTGAATAACCACCAAACAAACAAACAGATGAAAACATAACCTCCCTGGCAGAGGTAATAACTGGACCGTTGATCACTGATAATAAGATCACTGAATAATGTGATGTTTGGTGGTTTCATTTGTAATAATCCTCAATATGAGAAGATATTAAGTTGATCTTTATATGTGCAACCTTCATAGACAAAGTTGCCAGCAATGAAACTTGAGATGTTAAGAAGTTTGAGTTAAAATGTAAATGTTTCTGTCTGAAATGTAGAATTGGGGAATTGAATAGCAAGTACTGAAGTAAAGAGTCTTCAAATGACTAAAATCGTTGTATTCCACCACTGATGCTGAGATACAACAATGATTTTAGTTGATGAGAAACTGACCTTGTAGGAGAAGGTTTAGATTGTGGTTCAGGTTCTTCCTCCGGTTCAGGTATAGTTTCTGTCATCACCGTGATTGTTGTTACTGTAGACACTGGAGCAGGGGGTTCTGGGACAGTTGAAGTCATGACAGGGGACAAAGGAGCAGGGGGTTCTGGGACAGTAGAAGTCAGGACAGGGGAAAAAGGAGCAGGGGGTTCTGGGACAGTTGACGTCATGACAGGGGACAATGGAACAAGGGATTTTTGGACAGTTGAAGTCATGTCAGGGGACAAAGGAGCAGGGGGTTCTGGGACAGTTGAAGTCAGGACAGGGGACAATGGAGCAAGGGATTTTGGGACAGTTGAAGTCATAACTGGGGACAATGGAGCAGGGGATTTTGGGACAGTTGAAGTCATGACAGGGGACAATGGAGCAAGGGATTTTGGGACAGTTGAAGTCATAACTGGGGACAATGGAGCAGGAGATTTTGGGACAGTTGAAGTCCTGACAGGGGAAAATGGAGCAGGGGATTTTGGGACAGTTGGAGTCATAACTGGGGACAATGGAGCAGGGGATTTTGGGACAGTTGGAGTCATAACTGGGGACAATGGAGCAGGAGATTTTGGGACAGTTGGAGTCATAACTGGGGACAATGGAGCAGGGGATTTTGGGACAGTTGAAGTCATGACAGGGGACAATGGAGCAAGGGATTTTGGGACAGTTGAAGTCATAACTGGGGACAATGGAGCAGGGGATTCTGAGACAGCTGGAGTGGTTGACACCAGGTTTGTTAAATCAGGGGTGAGATTAACTAGAGAGGCGTCGGCTTGCTCAGAAACATCTGGCTTCTTGGGTTCTGGCTTTGTAGAAACTGCTTCTACAAACACTGGGATGAGTTCAGGAAGAGGTGTGGCCACCTTGGTGCATCCTGGCTTCATGCCTTCAAACGGGTCCTTCTGCGTCACAGACACTAGAGGGGGGTCTTCTTTCAAAAGGTCTGGCATAGGCTCCGGAACCTTCGGAGCCACTGGCTCAGCGACAATAGCATCAACGACTGTTTTCACCTTTGTTTCCGACCTGTAAACAAAACAGATGATGAATGAAACTGAACAGAAATCTCTTGTTGAACTGGAAATGGAAAGGAAGGACCCACATTCTCCTTGGGCTGGGCTTCGGGGCGACGTATGTGACGGGGATGACAGGGGTGGGGCTGGGGGAGTTGACAGGTGGTGGTGTCGTGTCACCCTCATCTTCATCTACAATCTCAACCCTACACATTTGCAGCCAAGCACACGTGCATGAAAACATGCGTGGAGATGGGTACACACATTAATATAGAAAGACCAACACACATTTAATCAGACGTTTGCTTTTTGATATATGAGAGGGAGCCTTTACCTTTTAGCCACAAATGATGCATTGTTGATGATCAGTGAGGTGTCAGGGTCTTTTTCATTCAACCTGAGGATTTTCATCACACAGCTTTTATAAGCACCATCATAAATTCTCATCATATATGAGTGAAAAGAGCAATTTCTTGATGTGTTTCACCTTTTTTAATGTTTAACTCACTTCTTTTATGATTTAAAACTCCTAGAAACAGATTGAGCGTTAAGATTGGCATAAGGAGACACAAGACAGAGTACGTACTCGTATTTCTTAGCAGCAGAGAGCACATAAGACCGCTGCTTGACTGCAGATGTCTTCAGAACACTGCTGGCTGCCTTCGTCCTGCGAGATAAATCATTATGATGTTAATGTAATCTCTTGGGGGGGCGTGCGACTTCAGATTGGATTGCGTTCTTTGTGCGAGGGGAGTCTCACCGTTTCTCCTGCTCTTCATTGCTCAGAAGGCCCTCCTGGTTCTCCGACGTGGGCCTCACTGTGTGGGGGGCTCTGAGGGACAGAAACACAAACACACACACACCTAATGAAAATACATTATCACGCAGCTGCCAGCCGCTCACTGGGAATCTTATTTGTGCACGCTCACATTTTCTTGTAGGTCTCCGAGGGTTTTTTGTAGAATTGCGTCGTTCCACTGCAAGAAAGAACAGCGAGCGTGTGAGGGAATCAGAGGGGTCAGTGAGAGTGCATCAGCAGTCACTGTTAACGCGGCTCATTCTGGTGAGAGAAGCTCTTACCTTGTGCCGTTAGATGTGGACGATGATGCAGGCTTCTCATCAAGTTTAGTGAAAATGCCTCTGAAGGAGAAAACAAAAAGTGTGAATAGACATATACTTTTTTTCTCTATAAATAATCTATGATTTCATTACAAAATGTCCCATGAAGTGCAGTTTTCAGAGCTCAGATATTCTATTTTGTGAAAATAAAAACTTGAGATTGCTCAGCAAATTCATGTAATATTAAGTTTTATTGGCAAGATTGCCCTCCATAGATCATATTTAGAGGCAAAACATGATATTGGAAGCTTTGGCCGAGTTGAAAACAGGGTCTCCGGATTATTTCTACAGGGGTTTGCATCCTGTCATCACACCTTAAGGGAAACATGATACCCTATACATGAGTGTTTGGTAGAATAGAGGACAGAAACTCTGGCGCTGCAGTAATGACACATTTAGGCGGTGGTTCAATCTTCGGCTCCTTGGGCACCACACTGAACTCTAATTGGCCTCTAACAGCGTGTGAATGATGTGTAGTAGAAAAAGCACTGGTCGATAAGAACCCTTTACTTTTAAGATTTTATTTGGTAAACATAAAGTTAATGGTGAGTGAGATATGCTAACTTTTACATGTGGAGCAAGTCCCTACAGCCTGTGACACTAGAATTCTTAGAATTAGTAATAATAATGACTTAACCAAATAAAACAATTATAATAAAATGACAAAATGCTCTCTGGTTATAGTTTGCTCTGAGGTACTTCTACCAGTATTAATAAAATAATATGTCAACAAACAACTCAAATAAAATCAGGAGAGGCCTTTCAGTAGAGGTGTGTGTTTTAAGAAGGTGTCACTGACTCTGCCGGGTTCATTTCCTCAGGCAGGTCTTTCAAGAGCCTCTGGGCCCTGACTGCTAAAGCTCCGTTAGTTTTCAACCTGATCCCTGGAACAGAGAGAAGACCTCTACCCCGAGGATCTCAAGCTACGCAAAGGTTCATGTGGGATTAAAAGGTCTAAATTCTAAATAAAATCAGTCCTAAAACAAACAGGGGGCCAGCGTAAAGTGGTTAAAACAGGTGTAATATGATTCAAACTATATGTTCCTGTCATTTAAAATAGAAACATTAACGAAACAAAATGTTTCATTTTAATAAATATGAAAGATAAATTATCCGAACAAAAGATAAATTATCTGAACAAAAGATTAGTGGCCAAAAAAAGATTGAGTTGCCCTCAAAATTCTAAAATGTAGAGCAGTAAGTTTTGTGTAGTTTCCTTCCCTCTTCATTTTTTACTGTGTATTAATTCAAGTTTATAGTTTCCACAAAGTGACTATAAACTGTAAAAGCCTATTCCTATGCTATCACCAAACACAGAAACACAAATGTCACTGGGCTGACGTGTTCATAACTTCATGAGCAGTCTTACCTGATCAGATATCCTGACGTTGGCGGTCTAGGTTCAAAGCAAAGACTCGTTATCAGCACAATCATTGTTTTGTTGCAGGTTTCACAGTGAGCTACAGAGAACTAGACAAGTGACATCAGAAACCGGTGTTTACCTCTCAGCGTCAGGCTTACTGGGCAGGGGTGGTTTGGGCTTTGTTGGTGATGGCCCTGGACTGGTCTCGATTGGGGCTCCATTCACACGGTTGGCCCTCACCTCTGCCACCCTGCATGGATGCACATCCACTTGGTTTAGTTATTGAAGTGAACTTGAGAAATGGACGACGAGGACTTGATGAAGCTGCAATAAACACTTGGTCTTACCAGGGTTTCACCTCCTCCTCAGGTTCGGCCTGAGTTTCACTGCAGCGCTGCAGCCAGCTGCCATCTCCCTTCAGCTTGGTCCGCACTTTGGTATTGAACAACACAGTTGCTCTGTCCCCCTCTGAAACATATACACACACACACGTCATCCACCTACACACCATCTGAGAGAACACTGTAGCCTGCATGATATGATTTTCCTCCTTTGGGCCAGATCATCAACCACTTGGGGTTTTTCTTTATATCAGGGCCAGGGACAGAATTTACAGTCAACAGTCTGGTGCGGAGACGCGCCCTCTGTTCTAATCGGAGGAACAGCTCGTCTCACATTGACGTTCCTATCAGATCAGTCATCCTGCTCACCTTTTGGCATGCTTCTTCTTGAGGTTTCTCTCTCGCCTTTCTTCTGTTCTATTGACGCACCACCTAAAGAGAAAAGACAGATTATATTAAAAGAAAAGATTCCAAGAGCAGATGGATATTTGTCACAACACACAATCAGTTTCAAAATGTCTCTTGCTCCCTCCCAATAAGGAGCATGTCCTCTGTAAAGCATTCCACAGTCTCATCATTTAGACATGTAGATCATCCTGTCCTACCACTTTCCAAAAAACAAAAGAAAACACTGCAGTTTCCTAAATATGAATGGGACACACACACACATATCAGTTTATCTTTGCATACAAAATATACCCACGGAGGCTGATTTACGAGGATGGAAAAATACTGCCTCCTTTCACACGTCTGAATTACTTGATTTTTCTTTACATTCAAAATAAACTGCTTAAAGGCAAACACACTCCTCCAAGGACTCTGAGAAGAAAAAGGGACAATATTAATGAAACACTGACGAGGGTTCCCTTATCAGAAAAGTAGGAACAGACTTCTGCTCATGCAAAATTGCGGAGTGCTGCCAAATTCAGAATGCAAATACAACTATAACTCCTGAGGGCTGTTAATTCACTTCTTCTAATGCACATCGGCTCAACATCTCTTAAGGATACGAATGTTGGTTATAGAGCAAATACACAGAGAGCTCAGAGAGCATATTTATCCTGGGTTTAACACATCAGTCCACACACACACACAAGAGAAATGATTAATGGAGAGCAATGACGGCCTTTAAGGCGAGGAGGGAGCAGGAGAGACAGCTGAAAAATCCACAAAGGCGAGAAAACACCCTGAAAAATGGTGACTGAACACTTTCCCCACACTCTCACTCTCGCTGCTGATCACAGAGACTCTTAAATACAGAAAAGGGTCCAAATAATTTGCTGCATCATCAGAAATGTCTGCCTACCTGTGTTCACTTTCCACCGAGCAGAGCAAAGTCCATGCAGTTCAGTGGAGTGTGTGTGTGTCGCTGGTGTGAGTGGAGGGAAAGTCTTCCTCTGTCTGACAGGTGCCTCAGTCCCTGAGCTGCTGGGAACAAGTACGGGCGTATGAGCACTAACAAGCCCAGCCAGTCAAGGAAGTTAGACATGGGGTGGAGCAGAGTGTTTGTCTCTGCCTCTGTGTGTGTGTTTGTGTGTGTTGTGTGTGTGTGTGTGTGTGTGTGTGTGTGTGTGTGTGTGTGTGTGTGTGTGTGTGTGTGTGTGTGCTTGCTTGTGTGCATGCAGCAGAGGTTGCTAAGAACTCACTTTTTGTGTACTACATCTGTGCTTTGTTCACGGGGAGAAGGTAAGGGAGCATATACCTGTCGTACAGGTGGCTGACAATCAGCTCTGAGTGCAAGTGGGGCCAAGGGAAGGGAGAGCGACGACAAGGCCGCATACGTAAGCGAAGCAAGTCGCAGCAACATCTCCTGTGGGAGCTCGGCTCTCACGCTCACTGGGTAGGAAAACCAAGGCAGCAGCGCACATCGTTAAAATGAGATCAAGGACAACACACACAAGTTGGACTGAGACAACAAACAGAAGCAGAGGCAGGGGCCCAGACACCACCAAAAACAATTCACAAGTCATTCTAATGATGTGTTTTATAATGAGAACCCACACATTTCTGATTTTGTACTTAAAATAAAAAGTTGCAGTTCTTCCTTATGTGTTTTGCTATAAAAGGAAACTGAAACCACTCATTACTAACAATTTCATCATAATTAAAGCTTAGTCAAAGTGAGTCGTGACTTATTTTACCCTCTTTATGAGCCTTAGATAAACAAGATGTTTGCTTAATCTAAGTGACTGAGTGTTTGTGCAGGTGAAAGACAAAAACAATAATGTCTATGCACCTGAAATTGTCCATCACTCTCTGAGAGGCCTCAGTGTGCACTCAACATGGAGACCAACCCCTCACCGGCTCTGAACAATATAAAAACAATCTCACACACGCTGTGCGCACATCTACGAAGCTGTTTCATATCACAAACAGGGTGTGGGTCCATTTCGCAACATCTCACAGAGAGTAGGTGGAAGAGGAAATTAGCAAGTCTGAGAGCCAAAGTTTCACTCTGGTAAAAAAAAAAAAACACCCTGGCAAGTGTCAACGCTCCACTCTATTATCTGCCTGGATCCCTGTCCCTCGAGAAAACCAGTCGGACGGCCTTGCCCGGTTGACTCTCGCTGTGAATCATTTGGGTGCTGCTTGCGTAGAATTAAAAACAAGAATGCAAAGTATCTGAACCTAACCCCCACCTCGATGTCACCACGCCAAGGAGAGGAATGAGAAAAATTATTGACTTCGAAAAAAAAGCCAATATCCATCGAAGCTAATTAACACATTAAACATTAGAGACATGAAAATGAGTCACTCTGATATCCACACATTTGTGACACTACCTCACACCTTCGTCATTATGAAAATGACAGGATGACAGAACGAATGTGGCAATTGAGGGATCGTAGCTCGTGATGCATTTTCATTGCCCATCCCATTATTGTGTTCAGTACTCCAGTGATTTGCCTACGCTGATAGAACAGATGCCAGAGAGGCAGAGTCACTGCAGGATCACAGTGGAAATAAAAAACTGTGTCTGGAAGCTGAGAAAAACAGGATGAATGCATCTAAACAAATACTTTGGTCCAAATGTATGTGTTTACCCAACATTAGCTTGATTTGATGTTTGATGACTGAGCATCTCATTTGTAAGTCTGCTCACATGCTCCTATGTACAATCGCAGTAAATGATAACTGCAATCCTTCCTCCTACTCATAAAAGAATCCTTGTTATGTCGCCCGAGCAGCAGGATTACGCAAAAACTACAGAACTAATTTCCTTGGAACTTGGGGGAAGGATGTGATATGGGCCAAGGTCAGGTTTGGAGTGGATCGGAAGTCTTTTTGCACTTTCTTTAACATTGTGAAATAGGGGATTTTTTAAATATTTTCAGTTATTTCCCAGAGAATAATTAAAAGATCTTGATGAGAAAAAACTAATCAGACATGTTAAGGGAACTGAGTGTGAAATTTGGTGCAGCTTGAATGAATGTAAGGGAACTGTTGGGACCTGGTGGAGGTGTGTGCTCTGTTGTCATTCTAATTGTGTTAAAATGCCTGAATTAATGTGTGATTTTAACAAGGGGGTGGTTCAAGTATTTTTAGTGAGAAATTCAGATTATATTATTACACATGTTGAGGACTGTCTATTACATCACAATCACATTAAGATAATCTCCTTTAGATTGAATACAGACAGGCAGGAACAACTACATGGACCAAAACCTTTAACAATATGGGAATGAGTTTTATTCTAAGACAAACTTGAAAATGTGGGAATCAATGCTATTAAATATGACCTGTAATATCCTGTGTATTTCAACTGTGGGGATTTGCTTTTATTCAGCCACTGGTTTGAAACGATAGCGCTCGGCTCATAGCCGCAGTTCTCACTGATTCTAGAGATTTGGATGAGGATGAGTTCGGGGCTCAATCACATTCTTCAACATAAAGCACAGAGAACCATTTTTATATATGTATGCAACATTGTGATGGGATTGGGGGTAAATATCTTGTTTAAACAAGAAAGGGGCCATCACAAGCTAAAGCCATAAGTTGGATCACTGTGTGCTGTAGCATTGAAGCTTTCTTTAATTCAAAATCAGGCGTTGGATAACAACATTCCTGTCTACATTCTTTTGGGGGCATGACTTGTAAGGTAAGGGTAGTTGTTGTTGTAAAAAAAAACATTTTCATGCCAGTTTTATCAGGAGAACAATCTTGTATTAAGGCATTTGGATGAATCAGCAGCATCTCAGTGTGTGTACAGTACACAAGTGACTTGTGAACATTTTCCACAAGGTAAGATAACTTTAAGTTTACATAAATTCTTTTCTAAGTGCTTTCAAACTTTTCTAATATCAGACTGTAAGGTGATAACCAAAACAAGGACTGTCTCTGCTGCCATCTGCTGGTGAAACTCACACATGACCATTAACAAACAGGTTTGGACAAAGAAAAACGTTTCTAATTTTGATTTGTCCATTCAGTGTGACTTGATCCCCTTATTCTCACCACGCACATAACTGTACTGACATCCACAGCATCACATGTCTCTACAGTCTTCATCTCCGTGGTAACGTCACGCCCCTTGTCTGAGGTGAGGGTAGCTCTGCACTGTGCGGGCGATCGCCTCCTTCAGACCGACCACAGGTTTGTAGCCCATGTCCTGCTTGGCTCGTTCACAGCTGTAGTAGTGGTGGGTTCCAGCCAGGGCCACTCTCATTGGAGTAAATGTGGGTTTTATGGACACTAGGGGGCGCAGGATGAGGGCCAGCAGCCAGAGGAGCAGGGCCAGTCCATACACAAGGATGTAGGGGAGGTGGTAGCGAGGAGCGGCGTATCCCAGCCCCACCAGCACCTCAGACATGAAGTCCCAGAATCTCACCGGCTCGTCATTGGTGATGTGGTACGGCTGAAAGTGAAGGAGGAGATAAAAGACCCGATGTTTGATCTTACAAAGACGCCACAGACTCACATGGAAGATGGATCCTGAAGCCGAATCTTGTCAAATCTTTGTCTTTAAACGTCACTTTTACTTACTTTTCCACATATGGGGGAGTCAGGCCTCAGGCGCTCAGCAGCCAGGATGTGTCCATGAACCACATTCTCCACGAAGGTGAAATCCACCAGATTAGTCCCATCACTGAGAGAGATGAAATAAAAGAGAAATACTGAGTGGAGAGTAATTTAGAAAACAAGAGTCAACTCTCCCTCTGCACAATGGTACAAGCTATGGGCTGAATAACTACCTCACTACTAACAATAGAATAGAAAATACTTTATTGTCTACCTTTGTCAAGGCAGAAATTAATCTTACCTTTCATGTGCAGAAAGTGCTATAAAAGGTACATTGAAAATACAGTATGTCACAACCCAACATATATAAATACACATATACATCCACATCATAAATGCTTTACTTCCCATTATCGCTATCAGCCTCCAAAAATCCATATCGGTCACATAAAGTTTAATGCTGCAGAAGTAAGAGTAGCTTGTTATATTTCTATTTATAGAACAGCAACTATGCAGTGACCTGATAGTGGCTTACCCAATGATGAACTTCATCTTTCCCCTACGAGCCGTGTCCACCAGGATAGGAACCAGCTGTGGGTCCCGAGGGCCAAAGATGCCGTGAGGCCGGATGGCGACGGTGAGGAAACCTTTCTCCTTGTCACAAGCTGCGAGGACCAACTACAACGCAGACAAAGAGTGTCGGAGTGAAGGTGATGAGGCAGATGACACACAAATAACAAAGGAAGCCAAGGAAATACTAGTGATGTTGATATTATGTTGATTAGGGATACTGATAAAAAAAATAAAAGACAAACAGTAAAATAAGAATTGATGCAGATCTCAGAAAGGAAGGAGAAAACTAAAAACTAATCACTGAGTCAATCAAAAATCACATTTGTTCTCACATCATGTGATGAGCATCTGCTGGGATCGGTCTAACCACAGTGATGAAACCAGTCAAGTGAAATGAAAAACACTCCTCTCCTACCTTCTCCTGCTCGATCTTGGTCTCTGTGTAGTAGTCGATGGGCTTCTTAGCATATGGCAGGTCCTCTCTTCCATTCTTAATGTCTGTCCCTTCAAACACCACACTGGCACTGCTGGTCAGGACCAATTTCTGCCAAAAGCAAACACGTTTAAAACCATAACAAAACTGATGGAGGTCTCTGATCCCCTGGATGCCTCACCTGTACCCCAGCCTCAATGCAGGCCTGAATCACGGTGCGTGTGCCCTGGATGTTGACGGTCTCAAACAGTGCACGGTTGTCACTGCCAGGGGCTGGAGACGCACAGTGGAAGACCAGGGACACATCTCTCAGGGCCCGTAACAGAGCCTGCCTCACAACAACACAGAAGACTATTGTATTCAAAAGGTCATAGGTGTGGGTCAAAGTATTGAAAGTCTCATGTGGTCTTTTGAAATAGTAATAGTTGTTGCCCTTTTGTCAGGTGAGTGCAATGTCCCCTGAAAATGTCTGTGCACATCACTGGCTCCGTGAGGGCCCTTCTACTTTGGGTATGTGACACTGATACTGATTTGTGTTGCTACAGAATCTTAAAAATTCAAGACATTAGACTTGGGTGCGTTTGATTCAGTGCCAGGTCAGGCCTTAGGTCTCAGCAGGGTGCACACAGGTCAGGACAGTGTTACCTGTGGGTCACACAGGTCTCCCTGGTGGAAGGTGACCCCGGGCAGCTCGTAGCTCTGACGGATGTCAAACACGGACACGGTGTAGCCTCTGTCCAGCAGCTTCTCCACCAGGTGTCTGCCCAGGAACCCGGAGCCCCCGACCACTGTGCAGCGCTTATTGCTCTGCACGACAAACATGATCAACGCGTGACAGGGGGATAAACAGCATCTTGAATCATCATGTCATCGACATGAATGTTTCTCATGCTACTCACCGGTCGAACCCGTGTGGCCATGAGGAGCAGAAGTGATCAACAGGTGAGAGCAGGAATCGAACTACAGACACTCTGAGGAAAGAACCGTTTTTCTCTGCAGCAGTTTGTAATAAGCAGTCATAGTAAATGGCCAACACACACAAATGAGGTTTAATATTGATTAAACCTGAGTTTGAACTTGAAATAAGCTGCTGCTCTCACTCACCTGAAGTCCTGGTAGAGAACAAGCGTCCCGCGTGCAGCCCGTGCACCGTGTGTATCAGCTGAGTGAGAGCTGCTCTGTGATTGGTGGAGCCCACGCTCAGCACGGAGCTGACGTCCGCAGACAGCCAATCGCGTTCCGAATACGTCAAAGAACGCCACAATCTGAGCCAATCAGGGGTCACAAGCTGTTTCTAAACCCTTCCCAGCTAAAAGACCACACCCCCTGAGTTCAATTCAATATTGATGTTTTTTCCAGCAGCAGTTTTGTGTTAGAACAGAAACCTACAGTAATAAAAGGCTGATGGAGAATAATGTTGTGTGTATTTTCATTTCTGTTTATTTGATCTTCCTCGTTTTGTTGCTTTTATTTCCTCTGTTTACCATTTTGTGTTAAAGCACTGTAACCCTGTTAAGAAAAGTGCTGTATAAATAAAGTGTTTTATTCTTAGAATATTATTACAGCAGGAGGGATAGAAAACAACACTGCGAAGAGTAAAAGATGACTGCAGAAAATGTGTGTAAAAATACATAGATACACTTACACTGTCACTGCAAATGGGATTATTGTGTTTGTTTTATAGTGTGTTGCACTAGAGGACATGATATTAAAAAGTTTCAAATAATTTGCCCTCTCTTGTAAAGATGGTATAGTGGTGTAGAAGTAGAATTATCACCCTTTTGACACGTCCGAGGGGAAAAGGTGAAAATGTATAAACTATAGGAAAAGTAGAGTTAATAGCAGAGAGGTTGCATTTGATTGTATTATATTGTAGAGTACCTAATAAAGTGGCCACTGAGTACATATCACAGAATATGGATGAACGTGCAGAGGACCGTTATACAGGCATGTTTTTTAATTCATGCCAAAGTATTTGTCCCACCCCTTTTTTACAAGGCACCCCATACATCTTCTAGTATTACATTTTAAAACAGATTGGGAAAACAAAAAGACACACACAAAAAGGGAATCAAATCTAAAGATATTCCAGATGAACTTACACTCACAGAACTATACATGAACAAATTGATTGGGTAAAGAGTTGTTTTCCCCTCATCTCCCAGCTCTCTGAATCATTAGTTTCAAACATTAGAAACCAACTCAGTCTTTGCAAATCATTATCTTACAAAACAGAGCATTACACAGTTCACAATAAAAAGGACAGTAGAGAACAAGAAGAAACTCATTTTGTTAAGATAAGATAAGTCCCACAATGGGAAAATCTGCAATATCACAGCAGCAATAGTCAAATTAAGGAATATCAAAATATAAAATATTTAAAATATGAAGCGAATAAAAATATATATAGCGTAGAAACAGGAAAAATATCTGCAGTGTGAGAATAAAGTCATTGGTCAAGGTTCAACTTTTCATTGTGAAGAATCGTAAAAAATAATGTGTTTATATATATACATATATATATATATATTCTATATATATATGTATATATATAACTGAGAGAAGAAACTGCTAATCTGATGACACTCTTGGCAACAAAGGCAGCATTTGATGTGAATAAGAACTGAATTATTATATATTATCTCTTTATAATAATGATGATTTATATTATCATTATGATTATCATTATTATTATTATTATTATTATTATTATTATTATTATTATTATTATTATTATTATTATTATTATTATTATCATAAAGCCTCTATTAACAATGTATGGATGCTTTGTGGCCGGCCGACACCAGAGGGTGTATTGAGTCAATTTCAGAGTATGAGTAAATGCACCATTTATATTATAATGTGTGTAATCTGATATATTTTGCGTATAAATGTGACAGAAACACTTCCCCACTATTCATATTCTGTTTAGCATTGTATATTTCTGCGGTAGATTTAACACCACTCTCTGCAGCTCTGTATTTTCGGATCGTGTCTTGAGCCCCGTGATTTACAGCAGCCAATCATCTCCTCGCCCGACTGGTGTGTTTCATTTCTACCCCAGCTTGTGCCTGTGGACCCCGCCTGAGTACTGAAGCTGTCATAAACCCACCCTGGGCTCTGTCCTCTGCTAAATCAAACACCCAGACTCCATCGGGCAGCTGATCCTCTGCATGCTGCAGCTACCGACGTTAATTTGCTCCTTATTATCTATCTGCTGCTCCTGAGAAATAAACAGCAGGTTGTTTTTTTTCTTGTTGTAGCTTGTGTCCAGTGCAGTGAGTGGATGAATGTGAGCTGCTGATGTGAAACAGACACCGTCTCCTCTTCTCCTCCTCACTAAATGACAGGGAGGCTTCATCGCCCAGAGGAAAACATTGATCGTTTCATAGATTAGCAGTTTCTTCTCTCAGTCAGTCAAATCCACAGACACTAATGGTGAGTGAACATCTCTAATACTCTAATAATAACATAATCCTGTTGCCATAGGTTGTGGATGTTTAGATTATTCCTTATTATGTCCCACAAATCTGACTAAATGCTTTTTTCTCTCTCCCAGAAATCTCTCTGATTGTGATGTCATCATAGATGTGGTGATTCCATATTTTCATTTTCTTCCTGTGTCCACATCAGGCGACCAGTGCCAAGAGACCCTCCCTGCAGGGACCTGTGCCCCCTCCTCGTAAGAAGACCACCCCCAAAGCAGAGCTGACCGAGGAGCAGAAGCAGGAGATCAGAGAGGCCTTCGAGCTGTTTGACACCGATGGTTCTGGTTTCATCGATGTCAAAGAGCTCAAGGTGAGAAAATGAAGTCAAAAGCTGAAACAGCGAACACATTCAACATGTGTCAGGGAGTTTTTCAATGTGTACTTGTGTGTTTATGTTCCTCCAGGTTGCGATGAGAGCTCTGGGGTTCGAACCGAAGAAAGAGGAGATCAAGAAGATGATTGGTGAGGTGGATAAGGGCGGAACAGGGAGGGTCTCCTTTGTCGACTTCCTCAGTGTCATGACACAGAAAATGGTAAAGTTTCTATATTAGGTGTTAATGTGCTGACATTTTATTCAATAAGCTCATTTATATAAGCCCCCACTTCACCTTGTCAGCCCTATACTGACCAATAAAGCTGATAGATAGATAGATAGATAGATAGATAGATAGATAGATAGATAGATAGATAGATAGATAGATAGATAGATAGAGTGGTCATAGAGTTCATCATCAAAACAAATGTCACATTATTATTTGTTTTAAGTTAAAGACTAATTTTGGCCTCAGAGTGAAATCTGAGCTCTTCTTTATGAGCAGTCTGACATACACACACACACTTCTAAAGCTGATGTTGTCTTTCTGTTGTTTTGTTGTAGTTGTTGTTGTTTTAACCACTACATGACTGTAGCTCATGGTAAAGCCGATCTCCTTCTTCCCTCTCAGGCAGAGAAAGACTCCAAAGAAGAGATCCTGAAAGCGTTCCGTCTGTTTGACGATGACGAGACCGGAAAGATCTCCTTCAAGAATCTGAAGAGAGTGGCCAAAGAGCTCGGAGAGAACCTGACAGATGAAGAGCTGCGGGTAAGAGCATGTAAAAAAAGCAGTGTTCACATGTACTGACACTCCTACTCAATGAAAACAGGCAGGCTTGTTTTTTTTCACTCAAGGTACCGGGACATTTCATTTTAGTTGCCTTTTAATTGTGTCATATCCTCTTTACACTTTAGCTTTGTCTGTTGTATTATGAAGGAAACACACATTTAGCCAGTCGACTGTTTCTATTGGTCACTTGTAACGTACCAGGATCATTCAGTGCCACTTGCTGCGTAACATGAATAAAATGTTAATGTCTGAGTCGCACAGATTTTCATCTGCAATGGCTGTAAAGACAACAACTCCCATGAACCTTCTTCTCCTTTTCGTCCTCATGTTTTGTGTTCATGAAGGAGATGATCGACGAGGCTGACAGAGACGGGGACGGAGAAGTCAACCAGCAGGAGTTCCTGCGCATCATGAAGAAAACCTGCCTGTACTGAAGGAAGGAAGCGTGACGTCAGGATTGTTGACGTCAGGAGTGCAGAGGGGAAGAGCGATGTTTTTACATGTAATGCTGCTCTTGCGTATATATCTATAACTCTGTCTCAAAATTCTCCCTCTTATTATTAGGTGCCATACATTGTCACTTATAAAGGTTTATATGTCATGAACCACCGATCCATCCTCCATTTATTTCCATTGCATTTGCCAAAAACAGGAAGACACTTTCTGTGAAATGCTGCAAATTTTTATGATCATTCTGATAAAATGCAAGTTATTCAAGGAATTCTTAGTGCCTGCCTCAACACCGTGATGACACAGAACCTTCCAGTGCTTTTATTGACAACATAAAGTGTGTGTAGTAGGATTCTACCATCTGCACGATGCCTGATGTGGCACTGGAAATTTGTAACATGAGCTGTTGGGTCACTGCTGACGACTGGAGCGTGTTGTCTCACCTCAGTGCTACCTGAGGATTTGTGCCTGTGTCTCTTAAAGGGGGTGATCACAATCAGGGAAGCTGCCCAAACCTCTCTGACCTGCACACCTTCCCCACAAGTCTCATTATCTTTCAAAAATGTGGTTGATTGTTGTGTTTTTCTTGTAGCATTGACTATGTATCCTTCCATTGTGTACATCTAGATGATTGTTTTGTATGATATAGAGTATGGTGCATATACAGCATATTAGTGTTTAATATAGAAATTAAATATCTTGAAGCATATCGTTTTCATTGTTTTTTTAATAAGTCCACTGGTGCATTTGTCTACAGCATATTTGATAACTCCATCCTATAAATTATTGCATTTATGAAAGGTACCCTACCCAGCCCACCTCCCAAACATCCTCATTTATCCCCTCGAAGTCTGTGTCCTCACAAGAATGACTTTGCAATGTAGAGCAATGATTATTTATCAAGGATAAATCAGACGGTATCAGTACAACAATAAAAAAAGACATTTAAATGGAAGATTTAATAAATACATAATGACTGTGATAACAAAGAGGGATGTAGAGGGACTGTCTCACTCTGACTCTTATACTAGTCTCAAAAAGGAACGCCATGTTTTCCTAAAAATCTGGAAGGAGCCTTCGAGTGTGTATATATTTTTTCCAGGAAATGCATGTTATCACTTATCCATCTTGTAAAGGTAGAGGTGTAATAGAGAAAGAGACATTTTGCGATCATGGAGGTAAAACATGACCACAAATCAGCTTTGCAAGTGTCAGGGGTTTATCCTGTCCTTTATTTATTTAATTTCTATTATAACCATCCTTTAGGTTTGCAGTGGTTATCAGTATTTGAACAGCTTGAGTTTTCATCTCAATTTTTTTCAAAACTCACAAAAGCTTGAAGTCAATCTACTGCAGTTAATAAAACCCATGTTGTTTGTCTTTGAAATGCAAACGCAGCGCAGGAAGATGCTGCGACTGTACAGCAGCATATTGACTCAGCTATTCAAAGCTTGATGCAATGATTGTGGAAAGATGTTGCTTTCATTCAGGTGGTGCAGGTAAAAACTGAGAAGTCTTCGAAAGCAGATTGGATGTCTAAGTTAAGTTGGGCACTTTTCTCCTGTGTGCAACCTGTCGTATCCGCTGCTGCAGCTCCCGTGAGCGATACCCATAGACCAGAGGGATGAGTGACACCCCCAGGTTGTAGGTGATGGTTGCTGCTATATCGAGAGCATCACTGTGCAGGGGTCCAGGGATCAGGTAGCTGTCCATGATCACAGGAACTGAAAAGAGAAGGGTCTGAACAGCCTGGAGGGTCAGAGTCACCCACGCTCTCTTGGAGCAGAGCAGCCCAGTGTGCATGTCCCAGCAGAGCAAGCAGAAGCATCCCAGGATGGTCAGGGAGCAGAGAGGCAGCACCACAGCGCTTCCCAGGGTACAGTAGAGCAGCATGGCCGACGACTCTGACAGGCAGGGCATCAGGAGGACAGGGCGACAGCGTGAAAAGGAAAAATCCGCCTGGATGGTGCTGAGGCTGATACACAAAGCCACACCAGTGCCCACAAACGATAAGGTCCATATGGCTGTAACAGCTGCTCGCTTCCTCTGAGGACAGATCAGGAATTCATAGCGCAGAGGCCACTTGACAGCAACAAATCGGTCCACAGCCAGGGCAGTGCTCAGTAAGAAGTCCACCTGTGTAACAAGAAGAGACATTAAAGTTCGATGTAGCCCTCACTTTGTCCTGTCAGAGCAGACAGACTGTTTACAGAGACCACAGCATTAATTAGACGAGAACAAACTACATACTTCTACTACGTGGCCAAACTCTGGGGGGGTTTTAACCTAAACATGACCAATTAAAGATGTTTAAAATGTCTTACTCTTATTCACTGTGACACCCTTTGGTCTTATTCTCTCCACAGTAGTGATTATTCATCAATTCATATTATTCTATTAAGAAATTCAGCTACTCCATTTTGGTTAGCTGGTCCCATAAGAATTTGCAATCATGAACTTGTAAAATAATTTAAACCAGATAAGACTACAACTAATAATTATTTTCATGAAGGATCTGTTGATTCTTTTGGTAATAAACCGATTATTTTATAGATTGAAGAAAAAAGTGGCAAATGGTGGAAATGATAAAATAGAAAGAAAAGCAGATAATCCTGAAGAATAAAAATATATTGTGGCTGAGTTTAAACAAAGGAAAAATAACTGCATATGAGTAAATCAACACATTACAAACCAATGAGCAGCCCTGGATAGCAGCACAGAAGATCAGACACTGGGTCACTGGCATCCCTTCTCTGGATCTCAGAAGAACCGCTTTGATCATCCAGAGGAGCTGCTGAAATTTTAAAGATGGACCAGACACTCTAAACTCAGGATCAACAGAAGCTCTATAGACGTGCTTTCATTTAAAAAGACAAACATAGCAGTTTATACGTACTTGGAAGCAGTCGCACAAGAGGAGATGTGCGAGGAGCAGGAAGCGAGTGTGTCTGAGGAGGGACGGCGAGCGTGCGATGACCCAGGCTAAAGGGAAACTGATCATGGTGTTCAAGCTGCAGCTCACACACATGACGACCATCTCAATCAGCTGGTAGATGCTGGATTCAATCTGTATCTGGCTCTCCAGTATCGACACATTGCAGTGGATATCCATGACGGAAAGCTCACTGTGCTCTGCTTCTGATTGTCCAAACTACAATTTAAACTAAATTCAATTTGACCTCACTGAAAATGGGAAGAAAGATGCAGTACACTCAACCTCATATCTGCTTCAAACACAACATGGTGAAGCATCACACCCGTTTCATTCTCGTCACTGATTTCATCTGCATCTTGCTGTTATACATCAGCAGTGCAGATTGTCCGTTTACTCAGTTTCATTGTGTCAAAGAGTCAGAACCTGAGATCGAAAACCTCATCAAGAGCTAGTGTTTGTTATCAGGACTGTTTGCTTATTCATACAAAAGATATGAATACATCTGGACAGGACTGCTTTCTACATGTGTCAATATTTGACTGATAGCAGATAAGCAGTCATGGGAAACAACTACACACCCACACACACAGACACACACAATCATTTATTTTAAGGGTCATTTCCCTCACAAGCACCACGCCACAAGAAAAGGTTATTGAGAGGTTTGAAATATTTGATGTTGAAGAAAAAGGATTGGACGTCGAGAGAAGGGGTCGAGGTGAAGATGTGTCTGATAGGCTGGTGTGAAAGGATGTACTGGTGATTGGGCAGAGAGGAAACTCGAGGTGGGGTTCACATCAGGCATTACCCCCCCCCCCCCCCCCCCCCCCCCCAAAGCTTATTACGAGTCCCCCAGCCAGTCCTTAGAACCAGACTTGCAGGAAGTATGTATCAAAGTGAATAAGAAGGGATAAGGGAAGTGAGGATGAAGGGATGTGGGTAGGGATGAGGTAGAAGGGTGAATGGATGAAGGTTAGGGGAACATCAGGTTGAGAAACCTGAGACAAATGGAGCGTGACAGGTTGACTGGGTATATTTTAGGCCTGACAGGGTAGCAGAGGTGGGTGAGGCCCTGCTCCTGAACCTTAGCGCTGTAAACTCTAGTGACACTAGATTCATCTCAAACTGTTTAACTTTTAACAGTTTGAAACTAAACTCACCAGAAATAAAGGGTTTTCGGGTCAATTGTAAATAATCAGAAATATGCTGTAAACTTGTTTGCGGCATACAACGACCACATTGCTTATACATAGTGTAGATATACATACATACAGATGTCAAGGGACCATTTAATGTACAATCAGAGTTGAAATTTATTTAAAGAGTTCATAACGGATATGACAAACTGACAGAATATTAAAAACATGTGACGCTAAGTCACTCCCACACAAACATGCTCACGTTTCAGTCAATAATCACTCACAAACGAAAAGGAAAAGTATAAAAATAGATCCAGTATCAATAATCACAGCTGCTCGTTGTTGTAAAACTAGTTGACTGAGGTATTTGAGAATCTGAACAAGTTTCCTGTGAGTGTGCAGCTTAATCCACAACGTTACTCACAGACAAATTCAGGATCTCAGCTTTGACTGAGTTTAGCCTTTGAGGCGAAGTCGGCGCTAAGCTTGCGCATCACCTCCGCGTGGCTTTGTCCTGCTAGTTCCTGTCGTACAGTCCCATAATGCTCTTTGACAAAGTTGGCGAAAGGCGCTGGAGCTCGCGGCTTGCAGGGAGTCAGCAAGACAAGATTACCTGTGCAGAGGGCACACGCGAACCTCTGCGTGTCCAGTGACTTGGAATGGCGCCCGATACTGTGAAGAACCACGTGTTAGGAATATTACCCATTGGAAATTAAAACACAAGTCTGGGAAAGGAAAGATGGAAATGAATACTTACGTATTCTGGCAGCGGGTGCACTGGTATTGGAATTTGTACTTGATGTCGTAAGTGTGGCAGCGAGTGACCATGGGCAGCTCAGGATGCACCAATGTGGCCTTGCGCGCGTAAAGCTTCCAGAAGCTTCCATGCCCATCTCTCACCCCATTAATCAGCCACGTCGCTGCGTGACACATCTCATGAACCAGTGTGTCTCTAAGACGATCTGGGAGACACGGAAAATTAAATAAGACTGACAATATGATGCGGAGACATATTTACAGTTAGGGACAGACTTGGTTTATTACTTCAGTCTACCTGAGTTATTAAAACATTACCTGCAGAATCACAGACTTTCTCTGACAGCTCAATGCGAGCGTAGCGGTTCCCACCACCACGCTCCTGCCCCGTGATACAGTAACCAGCTGTTTTCCGCATTTTCTTATTCCAGGTCACTGACATATCAACAGGGAGCTGGAAAAGTCATGACAGGGAAAAAAGAAAACACAACGAAGTAGTGAAACAATCTAAAATATTTACACATTTCAAATCAGATGATATTTCTGAAATGAATAAAAACAAAACAAGGGAAACTGTCCGTCTTCACCTTGCTGTCGAATATACTGGTATTGTACAGCAGGTAAAGTTTTCTGGTGAGCTCCTCCTTGCTTTGCTTGAAGCCGCGGCCATAGCTGGAGCCAGGGTTTGAAAGTGACTGCAGGAAGCAGCCTGGGGTTTTACACAATGTTACCCTGCAAAGGATCAGAAAACAAAAGTCAAACTGAGCGAGTCACACACACAAATGCTGCTTCATATTTAACATTGTAGATAAACATGTGACCATATGTACCTGCTAATGGGGCCGTGTCTGGGTTCTGTCTGACTGACCATGGGCTTCATGATGGTGGACTTCCCAGGTGCTTTCACACGCAGAGGTGTTTCCCCCAATGATTTAGAGGCTGGTGTCGTGCGTGCCTTTACTGGAGGAACAAACACAGGAGGCTCCATACTGTTCTCTAGATTTCAAAACAAAAAGCACAAGAAATGAGTAGAGCATGAGAAATAAAAAGAGGAGTGCTTTTCTTCCCATTTTTGCAAATCGAGAGTAAAGATTTCATGAATAAACATGAAATTTCAAGATTTAAGTTGAACTTTGTGTCAAACTAATGTCAGAACTCATGACGGCCTGAATTAAAATGTGTGGTATAGATGAATGAAAATCAAACACTTACCTTTGCCGATCTTTGGTGAGCATGAAGTGCCAGTGAGTTTGTTTTTCTTTTTCAGTCTCTCCAGCAGCGATGTGAACTCCTCCTCAGAACTGGCCGACTCGACCAGCTTCGAAGGTGCTGAAAACGTAAACTTAGGAGACGCCATAGATGTTGGAGTTTTGGGAGGACAAAGAGACGATCTGGGGAGCAAAGGCAGTGATGGAGCGCTGTCGTCTTCACCACGCAGCAGAGCATTATTCTTGTAGGTTTCCGCCGGGGGTTTGGGTTTCGAGTGACGACTTCTCCACGTGCTTTTGACCACGATATTATCATTATCATCGTCGTCACTGTCGGTAACAAAGACAGGAGAGTCCCATTGAGACAGTGGTCTCCTCACTGGAGGCTGGTGTGCTGGAGTGTTGCTCTTTTTCGGCACTGAAAAACATTGTTATACACATTTAGTTCAGCATCTCTTCAGCAAATACAACATCAGCACTGAAAGCAATTCACATGCTATACCTTTCAAAGATAGTTTTGTCTCAATAAAGTCGTCGTCTGATGAGCATTCATCCACGATGAAGTTTTTGAGGCTATAAAGATAAAGACAGGTAAAACAGTTTGAAAGTTTGTTCCCAGACACGGACGCTGGTTTTAAGATTAGAAACAAATATGACACAACTCACCTGTCTTCACTTCCACTCTCGGACACTTTCTTGGTGTTTGGGGTTTTCACTCGTTGCAGAACTTAAATATGCAAAAGGGTGAACTGAGTGAAGTATGATCCACAGTGTGAATATGTTTTCCTCAACTTCTTTCTGTTTGCATTTGAGTCAGTAATTGTCAATGGTTACAAATAATGACAACAGAAAAAAAACACTCACATGTCTCAAAACTGCCGTCATCGTCTGAGCTCACCACAAGAACATTTGAACTAAAAGGGAGCAATGGATGGAAGTTAAACTCACAGATTAGAGGTCAAACTAAAAACAAAGATTTTCCTTAAAGATGATTTCCTTACTTGTCTTTCTTTGCAGCCCCAACAGTTCTCTGTGCGGTCGGCTTAGCTTTCGGTGTAGCTCTTCCCACAAGAACTGAGGAACAAATTGGCAAAAGGAACAAATTAGTGTTTGTGTAAACGGCGTCGTACAATTTAAAGATATTTATGCAACTCAACTCACTCACACTGGTCAAAGTCATCGTCACTGGACTCAGTCAAAGACTTGCTTCTGTAATCGTTGCCTTTGGAGCGATAATTCTCCTTCTCATCCTCACTTCCAGAGAGGCCGAGCTGGAGGGGCGAAGCTGAACGATCTACAGCTCGATGATGATTTAAGGCACCCAGACGAGTCTTGCCAATTGAGCTGATCAGCTAGAAGCAATGCAGACAGAGAGACAGACAGACACATGGGGTACAGCGTTTCTGCAGGTTTCAACAGGTTCAATTTAAACCTTTATAAGATCATAGTGAATGAAAATTAAGATGTATGTCAAGTATGAGTCCCACAAACACATCACAATAATAGAAGTAGCATAGTACATAATAACCCTTGAAACGCTGAGTTGTCTTACAAACTACAGAGACGGTAGGTATATATAGTGTTCACCAGTGTATTTACTAATACCACGTTACACTTACTTGTACTTCTTGAGAGAGAAGTACAACACACATGTTACACATGAAGACATTATAAACTATGCACGCTGCCAAAACATTCTAATTGGCTAAAGGTGAGAGTCAAAATCAAACATTTACTCAGCTTCTATTGAAAAAGATGAAATCCTCTCATTAAATAAATAATAAATCTTTTTCAACCAGGTGTTAAACAGAAGAAATGCTGCTGAAGTGCACGACTCACCTTCTTCTCCGCTGTGTCCAGTCCTCCCTTGTCCATCCAGCCCATCTTCTTCGCGACTCTCTCAAACAGCTGGCGGTTGTCATCGTTCATCGTTTCCTCTCCTCTGAGACAACAGCAGCAGCGATCCGGTCATTTAACATTTAAAGTCCAGCACTGTCGTCGAACATGTGATTTATACGCTACGCTGTGCTAGCTGCGAGTTAACGTGTCCATCTGCCACTTATCAAGCTCAGTGATTCAGCTAAAGGAGAGGAACCGTCTGTAAACAAAGCTACACGACAGAGGAAGCGGATGGTAGCTACTGTTAGCTAACCTATCGTTAGCACCTCGCTACATTCACCGACTTTATTTTAAAAATGTTTCCTTTACGATGCGTTTCATTTAGTATCACGAGCCTCTGGGTATATTGGGTTGGAGATATAGTTACCTGACGCGCTGCTGGTGTTACAGTGAGAAGCAGGAGCAGACGGACGTTACTCAGCGGAGAGAGTTTAAATCTTGTGCTCCATTTTACCGGAAGTTGTCACGGAGACATTTGACCAATCGGAGCGTGCTTCAAATGACATGTGACGTTCCCATAAAACTAGATTAACATGTTTAAGAAATGATTAATTACATGATTTAATCTCTGTGAGCGTACTGGAAAGGTTTCATTCTTTTTTATTTTATTTTATTTATTGACATTAACATTACAGAAATAGTTTTGTGTATCTTTATTTCTTTAATTTTAATCATTTGTGCAAAATGCAAAATTAAAGTAATGCTCATTAACTATATTTTCCTTTAAAATACAATTTTATTAATAGTTTCATTTATTCATAAAACTTAGAACATCACTGTAAATACTTAATCTTAACATTAAGATACTGTCTATTAGGTTAACCCAAAATCTTCATCAGCAATAAAATCACCATCTCAATAAATACATACAGCTTTACATAGAGTAGGGCTAGTTAAGATTCTTTTGTCTGTGTTTGTTATTTAGCAGATTTGCACGATAACTACTGGATGAATTACCATGAAACCTAGTGGTTGGATGTGCATAGGTCAGGTAGATTTTCAACATTTTTGCTGATTCCTCAGAGAATAATTCATGGATCATAATGAAATTAAATCATACAGGTTTGGGGACTAACATTTTTAGTGTAATTAGGTGAACATCCAAATAAAAATCTGGATCTGGAGAAATTACATGTAGATTCAGAAGGGGATTGTTGGGAGAGGTATGTGCTCTACTTTGTCCATCTAGCTGTGCATTCCTAGAGGCGTTGCCCTGCAGCTGTCTGTCAAACACACCAAAATGTACTGGATAGGAAAAAGGACTGACTATCCATGTTGGAGTCATTCTCCAGCAGTGTGGATATTATTACTATGTAGTTGACCTTTGATCGGCATGATATGTGAAACAGAATTTGTTTATGGTGTTAACACAGTAATGAAAGGTTAGCTTTTGAATCTAGCTGTTGACACAGTATTTTGTGCAGAGTCAGGTGAGTGTAAAATACAGGACAGGTTTGCCATCTCTTTAACTTTTTTATTATATTTATAGCCTTATGGCATCATTGACAGCATAGGGTTAACAGACATTACAAAAACAAAATCTGCTTAGAAAATACTTACCTAGGCCGTTCCTTGTGTAATTTAAAAAAAAGATCAATTTGTGTTTAGCTCTGACATCTAACCGGAAATTTAGGCCTTTCCAATGACATGAAACATCCCTGTCCGGCCTTGTCCGGTCATTTTTACAAGCAGAGTGTGACATCAAACAGGACGACAGCTACTGAACATATCCTTTGAATAACAACAAAAATATAAGTTGGCATTTGCTGAGGGGAAGAAGTCTTTATCTTGACAGAATCCTCAAATCTTGCACATCTACCAATTGCAGTCATTGAACAGCTTAAGACAAACTAAAGAGCAGTTGCAATCTATGTTTTACATTTGCATGTTAAAGCTGATGAAAAGCAAGTCAGGGTAACAATTTTAATGGTGCAACATTTGTCCTTTTAAAACAAGCAACACTCTTTATCCATTCATAAATAGATCCAAAGAGTAATGATGGCTGGGCATTCTCTCCACAAGCTGCAGTCAGTCCTGTGTGCAGACTGACAGAAGAAACAAAAATCCACTGATCCAAGTACGGAAGGGGCAAGCAGGGCATTCACAATCCTTTCATGTTCATCTAATATACTTTAAAGAGTCACAGATGAGCTGCCTGAAATCTCAGGCTCTATCTGGCTCAGGAAATGCAGATGAGAGATGACTGTGATGGGGGTCACACGTGTGCATCTGTAGGCTCCTTCACAAATAAGAGTCCCATTAATAGTAAATGACAGAGATGCAGTTGTTCAGAGAGAGGGAATGGAGTGGAGGCTGATGATTCAAGCTAGGGGGCTGAAAAAAACCCTAAAAAAAACAGGTGGTGGCAAAGGATTAGATGACTGGGGTAAATGGGGAAAAGAAATCTTCCACTTCAGGCATTCTCACTTGTCTCTACTGATTGGAATTTGACCAGAGGTTCTGGCTTGTTGCCGTTGCTATGGTGCTCCCACATCTGCAGGTAGAGCCGCTCCAGGTCCATTGAGTACTGCTTGGTGTTGAAAAGAGGGCTGCAGATTCGCTGCTTCCACACACGTGCTCTAACCATCTTCAGGCTGAAGGGAATGAAGAAAATGTTTAGACATGGTGTTTCTAAAAAGATGTTTTGTAATGGATCTAAGTGTACTTACTATTCCATGTCAGAGCCCAGTTTGACGGCTATGTCCTCATAGTCCTGACGACTCTGGGCTATTAGCTCAGGGCAGCCCAGACAGTTGAGCTGTGAGGCAGCCACACGGGAGGCGAGGGTCTCACCTTTACAAAGAGGAATTACAATTAAAAAGCAGCCTTCACTTCATAAATGTTCCACAGATGACTGATACTTAAAAAGAAGTCAGATAAAACCCATTACATTTTGGTGTGCATCCAAACCAGAAGGCAGACCCGATTTTTAAAATTCTCTTTAACATTGCAAGACAAAGCATTTTTAATTTCTAAGCGAATAATTCATTGATCTTTATGAAAAATGGTTGAGATCCAAATAAAAATCCAGATGGAGATCCACACTCTGTGAGTGCCATTCTAGTTTATAAAATTATTATAATTTCTTCATTTTGGAATTAGAATGAATAAAACATGATACAGAAATCCTTGTGTCCTCACCTGGCATGGTGACCATGGGTGTTCCAGCCCAGAGAACATCCATGCCTGTGGTGTGACCATTGCAAAGAGGAGTGTCCAAGCACACATCAGCCAGTTGGCCCCTCCTCACGTGCTCCTCCTTGGGGGCAACAGGAGAGAAGATGATGCGAGAGCCAGCCAGACCCATGTTCTGAGCGTACTGCTGGATGTTTGGCTCGCCCACAGCAGGGAAGCGAAGAAGCCACAAAACACTGTTGGATACACGCTTCAGAATCTGTAATGAAATGGCAGTTTTAAAATTGATTAAAAGAACCCACAAACTTGAGAGGTAAAATATTAATTTTATGAGGGCAGAGTTGAAGAAACATTCGAAGTAGTTATGTCTAACTTACGTTGGCCCACATCTGAAGAGTAGGAGGGTCAATCTTGTAGAGCTGGTTGAAGTTGCAGTAGACAATGGAGTCCTCTGGAAGACCATACTGGGAGCGGGTAGTCACAACGACCGTGCGGGGAACCTCCTCGCCAGTAGCAGCTTTGTTGTTGATCTTCAGAGGGGGATAGAAGTGTTTTAAGGTGGAGTTGCCACAGTGCTTCTGTATGACTGATCTTGATTGTTTGAACAAATTGATATTGCCAAGCCAAGAATGTAGGATTAATTTTGAACCCAATCCATTGTGCCACCAGTTCCCTTCACCTACCACTACCACCTGCGCTATCACCTTACTTTCATGAACAAACCATACCTGTAGGAACATAGTCTTTGAGTCTGCTGAAAAGATCTGGAAAAGCAGCAAGCTATATTAATGTGCTGCTCTGGATTTGGTATCGGCATTTGCAGACTCTTTGGGGCCCACGCTATACAGCTCAATATTTGCAAGTGTGTCTGAGCCAGACGTACCTGTGTGGTGGCCAGGCCATTGCTGACAGTGAAGCCATTAATTGTGACCTGGATTTGACCTTGATTGATCATGTTGATGATGGCTTCAGCTGCAGTGTTCATGGGAATAACTGGCATGGACAGAGCTCCGTTAGTTTCCACAGCAGTTTCCTGGTTGTTGTCACACTTCATCTGTCACAAAGAACAGTTTCAAATGAAATGCTTGGGCATTATTCAGAGCTGTATCATCAAACAACATAATGTTTCATTCTGGTTTGTCAATGTGGCCAAAACTCAACAATACAACATTAACAATGAAACAATGCTGGAGAAGACAAAACTGGACTCCTCATCAACTCACCTTTATTACTTTGACATCTGGCAGACTGTCCAGGAAGGCCTTCAGATCAATACCATTAAGGACAATGCGGTTGTCAAAGATGTGTCCATTAGATTTGAAATCAATCACTGCCTTTTTCTGCGAATGAAAAAAGAAAATGTTGCAAACATCCTGATTATGTTGAGCTACTTTTATTTGAAAGAGAGAGCAGCATTATGGGGAGAGACAGACCTTGAGGTGAGGGAACATGTTGGCATGATCTCCAATGAAGAACGTGTGGGGCATGTAGGCAAGTTTTTCAGAATACTGCTCGGCCACCTCCAAAGGTGATGTCTCCTTGTCAGTGATGATGTAGTCCATGAAGGGAGCCCCGCTGGTTCCAGGGTAGCCCAGCCACATACACTGATGAATAAAAAAATAATAATGAAAAAAAGAGACAAACAATTAGTGAATTATTTGATGCAAACCATTCCCTGTATTCTCTCATCAAGGGTGTAGGGTTTACCTGTATGGGGGCTGGGCGAAGGGCGAAAAGCTCATTTCGGGCTCCTTTGGTGTATCCATTCATGTTGACTAGAATGTGGAGTCCGTCCTGGTGAATACGATCAGCTGCCTTGCCATTGCAAGGGATCTGGAGAAAAAAGGTAAAACATTTTTTTTTTACTTTTGTTAGGGGACCATGTGGTTAAATGTCTTTTTTATTAAGAACTAAAAACACACATAAAGTAGCAACTCCTGGCTGTGACAGTTACCTGTGAGAGGTCTGTGAAATGATGAGCCTCTGCAACCACTTTTACACGAAAGTTGGTGCTATCATCAGGGCTAAGCGCATAGCAGAACACCTGGGGGAAAAGAAGTTATTCATTCATGGGTTAAATAAATAAATGCTCCAACATCCAAAAGGCACTATATTGCAATACTTTCAAAGTTGATCATCTCTAGAAATAAAAGTACAATTAAGATCACCCACCTCAAATTTCTCAGGATTGTGCATTCCAGGAATGGACTGCATCAGATGGGAAGTTGGGTGGTTGCCAAAGTCAGAGCTGACATATCCGACACGCAGACGTCCACCGCTGGCCTTCAGGTCCTTGGGATGCTCAAAAGCAGGTTTGTGAAGTGCATTGATCTGTAGGATAACCAAGAGGGTAAGATACAACTACAGCAAGACAACCAATTCTACATTGACTTGGATAGGATAAAAACATATCTATATCTCAAATCATGTCCAACATCAACCCATACCATAATCCCTGCAAGCAACCCATTCACCACTATATTCCTTTTTTACTACGAAGTCAAAAATATCCTGTATCTCACCCAACCCTTACCTTCCCACTTATCCCAGCAGACAGCCACTGCCATCACCATCCACCTCCCAAAAAAGTGAATTAAAGGTTACTTGCTTTCATCATTTTGTGTACCTTGTCCAGACAAAGGTTCCCATGGCGCTCAGCAATTGCCTTGCGGAAGTTGTGAGAGAGTGGGTAAAGCATGCTGTGATGTGGGTGCACTGAAGGCAAGCGGTTCTTTTCCAGCTGATCAGCCACAATGCTCACAAGCTTCTTCATTCGCTCATCATAATCTGTCCAGTCACACACAATCTGGAAGAGTGATAACAATAACAGAAGTTAGTGGATGTACATTGCAACATGAATAATTTCTGCTCAAATAAATAAATATGTATCTACGAACCTGCAGGCAATGCGCCAAGTTGCAGTAAGCATCTGGGAAGTCTGGCTTGAGTTTCAAGGCTGTGCGGTAAGATGCAATGGCCTCAGGGATGTTTCCAGAATCCTGAAATTAAAGAGAAAGATTAGAATACCACAGTACAATGCAACAAAGTTGCAGAAGTGTAAAATTAAATATTTGGCTTTTAGCAAGTCAAACATTTTGACGTATTAAACATCTGCAAACACATCTTTGTTGTGGAAAATCTGGTGATCAATCGTCAACTCATCAGTGAAGAAAGTTTATGTCTTATTCTGAAATATTTATTGAAGCTTGGCCATGGAGAAAATCAGAATCATCAATACAACAACTGTGCATGACGTTCTCTCATATTCTGAGGTTTGATTTCCTGAGGTTACACTTTAAACCCCTTAAAGATCATTTAGTCTATTGGTTCGCTTGTTCCTAAACAAGTAAATGTATTTTCTAGTACTGGAGACAGTGTTGCCTGCTTACGCAGTTTCATATCTGTGGTGTCTAGGGAGTGAAGCCTTTGACCTTGGCCACGCTTTTGCACTTCCCCAAACAGGACAGACAGCTGCACTACATCTCAGGCAAAGGAGAAAGTGTCTCTGAAGATTCCATAACAATCTCAACTGAAAATCACAAGACAATGATGTCAAAAGTAACAACCATCCATACCTTGTGAATTGAGGCCAAATTGCTGTGAGCATCAGCGAATGCAGGGTTTATCTGGATGGCACGGGTGTAGCATTGAAGTGCTCCTTGTACATCTTGCATCTCCTTCAGTGTATTACCCATGTTTGAGTAGGCATCAGCAAATGTGGGGCTGATTCTAAAATCAAACAGAAAATACACCTACCTATGTAAGAACATTAATAATACTCTAATTTACTGAATTATCTGAATAGAATACTGATTCTTGAATCTTCTACTATGATGACATAACACATCATTAACATAAAGCAAGTCAGAAGGTCCCTAAAGCATTTTCAAACCTAATGGCCTCCTTGTAGTGCATGAGGGCCTCCTGGAGTTTCCCCTGCTGCTGCAGAACACTGGCCAAGTTAGAGTGAGCTGCTGCAAACTCTGGGAACACCTGATGAAAGACAAAAAAGGTTACAATAACACAGTCCAAGAATACCATTCTCATATACAGAATACAGCAATTTCCCCATCATACCCGACATGGATACAATTCTTTACTCACCTCTAGGGCTTTTCTGTACAGCTGCACTGCATCCTCAATGTTGCCCTGCTCACGCTTGATATTGGCCAAGTTGTTAAGGGAGTCTGCGTGGGTTGGACACAAACGCAAGGCTGTGTTGTAGCACTCTTCTGCTTCTGATACCTGGGAGAGACAATGAGATTTCAAGCTGAATTGAGTAAATGCTTATGACTCAAGGAGACCTGATAAATATTTAAGATTGTGTTGTTTAAGATGGTCAAACGTCAAGTTGTGCCTTACATTGCCTTTCTCCTTCAGGGCATTCGCCAAGTTGCAGTAGGCATCTGGGAAATGGGGCTGCAATTCAATTGCACGACGGTAGGTGTCAATAGCCAGGTCAATGAGACCTTGCTCGTAGTAGACACAGGCCAGGTTTCCATGGACAACCGCGTGGTTGGGGCTCAGACTCAGCGCTCTCAGGTAACCAGCCACAGCCCTGGAAAAATGTGGAAAGGTGCAAACACAAGCTCAATAATAGACGTTGCTGAAATTTAAAGCTGTCTTTTCTTTAATTATCTTTAACAAGCCATTAGGGGTATTAATAGTGGCATAATTTAACATATTTCAGACTTCAAAACTATTGGAGCAGTAAAACCAGTTTTAGCAGCTGAACTCAAAGCCCTGACCATAATAGCCGTTTAAGCAGATAAAGCTAATCTGCCCTGCCTTAACAATGGCATGTGACAACACAGTCGCAAGATCAACACACACAGGGAGGAAATTAAACTAACAATGTTCTTGACTCATTCTAAAATTCCACAGAGGAGTGTGGCATGGTGGTACTTTTCTTAGGTACAAAAGACTAGAGATTAAGGGAGTATTAGGGTTCATGTCATGATTTGGACTCACCTGTCAAAGATCCTGGCCTCCTTCAAAACATTTCCTAAGTTGATGTAAGCGTCCAGGAAATTTGGGTCCAGAGTTACTGCCTAAAAAATTAAACTAAGCTTAGGAACCTGGATCAAAACAAGAATATATCTAGACAGAAAGTAGTAGAAAGGTGTGACAACAAATACCACTAACCTTTTCAAAATGGTGTATGGCCAGCCATATCTCTCCCTGGGCATTGAAGACACAGCCCAGGTTGCTCCAAGCCACTGCAAAGTTGGGCTGAGTCTCAATGGCTTTCAGGTAACAAGCCTTCAGTGGGTTTACAATGAAAAACCACAGGAAAAGAGTAGAGGTAGAGTGGGAGAGGTATAGTTTGTAGAGGGGAGGACAAGGGATTGTAAAATAAAAAAACAAATAGAAGATTGAGAATAAAAGTAAGAAAAAACAAAAAGGGCAGAGAAAGCAAAATTAGTGACTATTCTCCATGATGGCAAAAAGTGAGTCTACAGCATGGGCTTGCATGCGCAAAATTCTGCCGCGCTAAGCTGCATTGCTTTTTCCTGCGCTGCGCAAATCCAACCAACACCTACACGTAGGCCCTCATCCTGCAGTTATGTACACACTCACTAAATGTAGTGGTTTTAACATACTGATACAAACATGACCCTTGAATAACACCAATATAGATTTGTTTTATCCCGAATTCAAGTTTAAAAATAAAATCAGATGTGGTTATATAATTATGTCACAACCTGGGATGAATGACGGTTTGTGCAGGTGATGGTCCCTGTAATGCATGCGCAACAAACGCAAGCGCGCGGTGTGTGTCTGTTGCCACTATCACCACAATTCACCATATTATGCCGCTTGCGTGACCTTGCGCCTGGCAAAGGTTGTTGCGCTTCGCTGCTGCGCTCGCTGAATGGCCAGATGAGAGAGCTGCAGACCACCAACCCCTAGCAGAACACCTGCGACACCAGACTGGCACACACTCAGCACCCGTGAAGTATCTCAGAATACAGGGGGATTGTGGGGTTTAAGATTTCAACCACTGTTGAATGGGGCATTTGGATCTAAACAATTGTTTGTCATTGAATGAGTAAGAAGCCTTTCATGTACGAGGCAGGAATGTTTCTAAGAAGCCAATATTGAATCTGAGATTTGGGGCATTTGGGAGCGAGGCTGGTTGAGAGTGGGGAGAGGTCCACAACAAACAGGCCAAAGGGAGAGAGGGGGTGGGGGTCGCATGCTTGCGCTTTCCGCCTTTTTGGTCGTTTGGAGGGTATCGCTGCGCAGCCCCTGCGCTACTGCAGACTCACAGCGCACTATCTGCATCATCAGAACGCTGCAACTCCAAATAAAGAAGGAAAAACAAAACAAAATAGGAAAAATAACCAACATGTAAGAGTTAGAGGGTTCTTACTTTTCTTTCACGATTATTGCTTCCAAATCCAAGTTTCTTTTTACTAATACAGAATTGGGTAATTAGTATAGCATATTTTAAGAAATGCTTATTGTAATTTGTTTTGTTACTTCAAAAGGAAGCCACAAGACAGAGGAGCTCAAGCATAAAGTAAGGTGGTTTTTCTTTTGTTGGCAGTTACAAACCCGTTACCATATTTTTGGACTTTGTCAGAGTGGTGGCCGCAGCTGGCTGGAAGAAGAGGAGAGGACTGAGGCTGCCCTAGTGTTCCTTTCCGCCAGGCACCTACGCAGGAATAGTGTCACCCACCTGAAACCTTCTAAATAACAATATCAGTTGTGGAAAAACCAAAAGAGACAAAATCAGACAACAAGATCGTTAGTAAAGTTTTCAAACAATAAATTCTTTTTTAAAATGTGGAAATATAACAGGTTCTTCCAAATCACAACAAACAAACAAAAACAGACTATTCTTGGTTTTCATTCATGCAATGAATGTTTCATTTCAAAGAAAACAAAAGGAATGCTTGAAGAGTAACAGGGAGGGAAGAAAGGCTCTGATGTGATCAGTTTATCAGTTTATCAATTAAATATTTTCAGGCTTTCAGCAGTCCATCAATTCAGTTTGCTTGTCCAACTACAGGAGGGCAGTTACTGGCTTGATCTTACCCAAATGAACTGATCCCATTTCTCTGGGAATATTACATATTTGAAGGAAAAGGGAAAAAGTATTAATCATTGCCTTTCAGTTATTCTTTTAGCATTTTCATGAAATGTTTTTGAAACTTTGATTTCTTTATCCTGGCCTGCTTTCTTGAATCCTGGCCAATGGGGTAGGGAGAAAAGTCTGTGGTTTAATTATTTGTATCTAGAAGCCTCCACAGATCTGAAATAAAGAGGTCATCGCTGTTGCTGCGCGTACTTTTGTCTTTCTATCCCAGCATCTGACGCAGGTGGTGGAGTGCAGATTGTGAGCCATCTGCCTGATGCTGCATGGACCATTTTAGGTGACTTGAAAACTATCTCTTTTAAAGAAATCCATTCAATGGCAGTGGTTATCAGAGTTGATAAACAGCTGAGTACAGATTTCATTAGCAATCATCAAGTTCAATTAAAAAAAACTAATGCATGTGTGCATGAACACCAATTGGGCATGGCAGAAGGGTCAGGAAGACAGCTCTATGCGCGCACTCCACCAAGCCTTAGCGAGCGCGCGGGGGGTGGAGCGACAGAGCAGGGGAGCTTGTGACTCCCTGATGCTCCTCCCCACTCCTTTACCCCCCTCTAGCACAAGATAAGATGGCCTGTAACCAGTGGGACAACTCCATATCTCTAGATTTGACCCAACCCAGGGAGCCCCTTGTAACAGAGTGACAATGCAAGAGAATATATTGCAAGTGAACATTTAAAATAAAAAAACACTGGCAGCATATGTACTGACAGCAAACTGAGAGCAAACACTTGTCTTTGGGAACCTGATGAATTAAATTGGAGTATAGTGGTCAGGTTAGAAACCATCTTATCTTATGCACTGCAGAGTTTAACTAGCTTCTCATCAGTTCATGTATTCTTCAAAGACCGAGCCAGCATTTTCCCTCCAAAGGTAACTACATGAAAATGCATAGGCCGAGGTTCACAAATGATCAAGTGGATTTACTTTGTCAATTTATACTCCAGCCTTTCTTCCTGAAAGGGGAGGGGCTGACCTCTGGTTAAAAGGTCAGGGGTAAAGCAAAGGACATTGTGAGCAAAAGTGATAAAGAATGGGGACGTATGTAATGAAAATACTATACTGAAAAATTTACATGAAGCTGTGTAAAAAGTAATCAACAGAAAGTGTGTTTATTATAATTTAAAAAAAATACAGAATAGTCAGTTGCCTCTTAAGGGTGTTGACTCATTCTGGTCCAAATTTCCAATAGTGTCTGTTAAGTTAGGAGTGAGAAGCTCACTGAACTCAAAAATGAGAAAAGGCTACAATTTCCTTCCTTAATTTTGCCAAAGGGGTCGAAGGGAAAGAACTCCACGTGGCTTAAAAAATGTCAAAAGGGAAATCTATGGCCTTAGTGGGGGATAGTAAAAACTAAAATGTATGGAAAAGAAAAAAGAATCAAAATAAAAAACAAACACCACATCTAAACGAATGCCAACCCGCTGTAACGTACCTTGGCCTCTTCCAAACGCCCAAGGGCTTTGAGCAGGTTGCCCAAGTCACTGCGTACACAGTAAAGATCCTGAGGAGAACAAAAAAATATTTTATTGCTGTAATAAATGCTACATATAATTTTATTTTGCTCCAAACTTGTTTGCCATCTCAGTCGATAAACATTTTAACATTAAGCATTTCACTCACAGGGTTATACTGTAATGCTGACACATATGCCTGCACAGCTCCCTCCATGTCTCCCGCGGCGACCAGAGCTGCTGCCAAGTTGATGTATCCGTCAATAAAATCTGGCTTTAGTCTCAGAGCATGGCGATAATGCTCTATGGCCTCCTGCAGTTGGCCACGCTCCTTGTACACATTCCCCAGGTTGGAGTAGGCCTCAGCCAACATTGGGTTCTGTTTGATGGCCAAGGTGCTGAAGTGAGCAGACCTGTAGAACCAGAACGGTTAACATAATGGTTACAGTGCTGAAGGGAGTGACTGGCAGAGTTGGCTCGATGGGTTGCGTAGAGGAAGCGTCAAGGTGCGAGTGAATAAAAGGAAAAAGTTGTTTTAAGACATTAGGGTGATTATTTAAACAGCCCTTCAGGATGAATGTCCTGAAAATGCTGAAAACATAAATACATGACACACAGCACAACATATACCTGTGTCTATTTTGTAAATTAATCATAACAATGACAGTATACTCCAAATCTATAATAAAGAATGCACACCATATTTGGCTTTTACTGTCAGAGTCCACCTGCCTTAAAGTTAAATGTTTTACTTAACTAACAATATAAGATGAGACCAAACTAATACAATATCAAATTCATCATCTTATGTTCTATCTGACTTCTGTTAGTTGACAGGAAGGTGCATTAAAGGAATAAAAGGAAGCATAAACAACACCAAACATTTGAACCTGTAATTGACAACACCCAAAGCCTTCACCGTGGCACCTGTGAAGCAAAGTGATTCCCACCAACAGTGTTAAGATTAAGAGGATAGCATTAGACCATAAGAAACCAAGCAAAATGATTTCCAGTGCAGTTATCACTTCCCAAGATCAGCTGTGTGCTTTGAAAGTCACAGAAGAACCATTGTTCTCTGCCACCTCAACGCCACATGTTCAGTGGTCGGCCCCCCCGCACCTCACCTGTCAAGTCTTCGGCACTGGAAGTGGATGGAGGACAGGAGCAGCAGCACGCCTGTGTTATCAGGCTCCTGCCTCCACAGTTGCATGCAGTGGCGCTCGGCTGCCTCAAAGTCCCCTGACTGATACTCCCGGTGCGCCAGCTCAGCCAACCCTTGGAAGGAAAGCATACGTTTTGTTGGTTCTGGAGCACCAACACATCCCAAAGAGGGGGGAAACAACATGTTAGAGGTGATGGAAGAAATTAAAGCAGACAAATGAAAAACACAAAATAAATAAGGAGATGAAGCTATTGCTGCCAATGACGACTTATAGATTTGAACTAAACGGAAAACATGGTCATGGGCAAAAATCAACAATTCACTAAGCTCAAGTGATATCTTAACAAATGGATATAATTTTACAATTTATTTTAGATTTACAGTGGAATTTAAAATCTAATTTGTGATCTATATTATTCTTGAGAAAATATAAGGTTGCATTGCTCATACACTGCCAATAACTTCATATTCTCACACAATTAATCCTTTTTATTGCTACATGTTCTGATGTGCTGATAGTTACTTCATATAAGAAAATAATTGATGTTGTCTGTCCATCAATTAAATGTATATAGTTAGATACTATTTTACAGGAGAGTACAATTGTACAAAAAAGAAAACAACAGGTGGAAAAAATATTAATACGCAGGATGAAAAAACTAACAAACAGGGAGAGGAAGATACATTGACAGCAATTCAGAAGTCCTGGCACCTTCATTAGAAAAAGATAACAGTACTTCTGTCAAGTGAAATTTAAATACCAACACCACCTTGACACAATTTTCATTTGTTTTGGATGGTTTTTTGTTTGTTTTTTTGTTTTAAATCATTCGCCATATTTCTCTCTCTCTGAATTATATTACTGCTACTTGTGATGTTATATTTTACAACCTCTTGAACCTGCAGTGTAACTTGATCTCAGTTAACTCAGGGTGTGGCAAAAACAACATGAAGCCTCGGACACATGATGCATGGTGTACAGGAGGGTGGAGGAGGTGTTGAGGGACATTCCGACATTTTAATCATACACCTGCAAACTGCTGCCATTCTGCTAAATCATACACCGTGAGCGCAGTAGATCAGGTTCATCCACCCATAATAACTCTGTCCTTATACATGCATGTACACGTCATTACATAACGCGAGACGCGGTGGATGACCACAATCAGATGAAGCATATTTCAAATAAGGGTGGGGACGTACACTGAAGTGTGGTTGGCACAAACTGATAGTAGTTTTAATAGATGGAGTATCCGTGACTAGCAGTTACTGACAGTCATCTGGCACCTGACGTGTTTTGGTGGGATGTTACAATGGAGGAAGCCATTTTCTGGTGTGAAACACAACACAAGAGTGTTTGGATGTCGTTGATGCTATATGATGGCTACCAGCAATTAGCTTGTGAGAAAATCCATTGAGAAAACAATGTACACCAAAGCATACTTCTGGGACTAACGTTAATGCTAAATTGGTTAAATAGTCGTCAAAAACGAAACTAGCATGTTATAATAATGAAATGTGTTCGCTTGGCACTGGCTGCTGCTAAGTATGCTAACAATACCATTAGCCTGAGTCTACGGCCCTTACTCAGATGAAATGTAATATAACACGATCGTGGCTGGAAAAACGAAGCTAATGCTGTTGTGTTCGGTTTCGTTTTATTTATATGAATTAGCTTTAATGGCTAACCACCAGCTAGGTCCGACACGGAATATGGTGCCGTCGTCTCCGCAGCTCGTTTCGTTCCTCGCCGAATATCTAAACGTGAGTCAAGCAGGGGGGGGCAACCAACCTGTGCTGTCAGCCACGTTTCCCACGGAGCTCGCCATCCCCTCGGCCTTCGTGTCCTGCACGGTGGTCGTCAACGTGTCTTCTTGCAGGCGCCGGTTTCAGAGAGAAAGACGATGTGCGGCAGACTTGGAGTCTTTGTCGGCTGCGACCAGCACGTTGCGAGGCAGGCTAAGTGTTAGCTTCACTGGCTAACTCGACCGTTGGTTGGTTGTTTGTTTGTCCTGTCCGTACCTCGTACACCGTTCACCGCTGGTCCCACACTGGTCAGTGTAACGCTGGGTGTCGGTTAATCATCGAACCTCGTCTAAAATGCCTGGAAGTGAAACGGTAGAAGCTCAAATTAGCTTTAGCGTCACGGCTACTCTTTCCCTCGCTACGAAGCAGCCACAGTTCATGAAATGGCGAAATGGGTGGAACTCATTTTCCGAGGGAAACTAGACCCTCACATCGCCATTACGACGAAACCCGTGTAAAATGTCATGTAAGGAAAACGATAGTCAGCATGAGGTGGTATTAAAATCTGTTGTGCTAAACATGGGTTTTAAACTTTCCCCTGCTGCACGTGAAACGTTACAAAAATAAATTACATGTGACATTGGGCGGAAGGACACATTGGTGCATTGGGACGGCGTGCAAACGACATCAGTGTGTTTCACAGATAAAGCCGCGTAATAGACCGTGCATGTGCTTCAAGTATAAATAAAATTAATTTAACATAGATTTGGACCTAATGTAACATTACATTATGCCTGACATGGTAAAGCATGTAGTAAACAAGGAAACAGATCAAACACAATCAAACAGGAGAATGAAATGGAAGTTTAAATGATGATGTTGACATCATTTAAACTCAGGGCCCAGATGAATCTGATGGAATACAACACAGCATAGCACAAGCTGCACACAAAAGCACACAAGTAGGGACAACTTAATGTTTGATAAAACCAAGATTATTTAGTTTTCAGTCACTGAGATGGCAAACACATTTACACATACGATTTTTACATTGAGGATCCTGCATGTACAGTACATCCAAGATAGGAAATGGATGTACCTTTACACAAACTGCACACAAATGAAGGAAGACAATAAACACTTTAATAATCAGCAGTTAATTAATGTAGCTTCTTTGGAACACAGCACATGCAATAGAAAACTGCAGATCCAAACATGAACAAGGAAAACATACTGCAACGTACTAGGTTTTGTCTACATCAGAATAGGGACATAGTCATTCAGTCGAGCATGATTCCACAGGTGCACTGGTACCCATTTTTAAATAATGAAATTTCATTGCCTTCCATTCAGTATTTTCAATACTATTAAATGTATTAAATTGTTTCCAAATCAAGCATGATTTTCCCATCGCTACCTACATCCAGTTTGAGTCTTATGCAGAGGAGCACTACCTTTGCATGAAAATGTGACCGACCTTTTTTTATTGGGATCCAAAATGCATAAGGATCAGATAAGAGCTCATCTATAAAAGCATTGCTGCTGCACACAAATTATGCAACACTTAAAATCACCAAGAGGGGGCATCCTATTTCAAAGAAAGATTCCTGGAGCCCCAGTGGCTGTGAAAGTCTGCACAAGATTCCCTTTATATTTTGTTATTTCTGCAGGTCTCACATATATGATACTTGCCTGTCTTTAGTTGCCAGTGGGATCCTCCTACTTGCAATATTACGTTCATTATCAAATACTGTTGCATATTCCCATCCTCCAAAAAAGGCTGCTGTTCAGTTTAAAAGCATTTGACCAACATCACAGTTTGAATAAAAAACCTCATTCAATATTCATTTGATTCATAGTTACAGGGCTCTCATTTGATCCTCATGGTATGCACGGCATCTTTTCACATCACACGTTTACACTAAAGTTTCAAGGATGTGACCCGTGAAGTAATTAATGTGCCACTCTGCCCTGAAGATGTTGAAAAGGGGGCTACTGCTTTCTGCACCCCACTTTTTTCCCAGAGCCCCTCTATGGGAAAACAGTTGACATCATTGCCCATGTTGGCTTTGCTCTGTGTGCTCAATGCATGCATAGGCAGCAGGGTTTGTGTACTCTTCCACACGTTTCTCTCCTTTTGCTCTCACTCTTCACAGCTGCTCCGAGGTCACTTGTGCACAGAATGATGTCATGGCCACTGTGTGTTTATGGCAATTACATCTGACATGCTTTATCTTTGTGCAAGCTACAGTCACTAGGAAGCCGCTCAGGGTGAACACATATTCTCTTGCCTAAAGGGTTGGTGACAGCTCTCCACAACAGACCCTGCTTTCACAGAAGGCTATTTTAGGAAGCACGTGAGAGCAAGAGATTCATTCACTCACAGGTCAATTTCGACTGGCCGCTATTAAAATCCCAGCTCGGCCTGGAGATATCAGGAGTTTGCTTCGCTGTAATTGCCAGGGCAGCATATTCTGCAAGCAAACCAGTGGCCGGAATTATTTCAGCCCATTTTTTTCAGGAGAAGATCAAGTGCAAGTAGATGACCCACATTATTTGCAGTGTTTTGGATTGTTTTCCTGGATACTTGAATAGGGTTGCTTCGGGTTACTGAGGGTGTTATTTGTTCATTAGTTACATACTTTTTTGCTCCATTCCGTAACTCAAAACTACTCATGTCTTATGGTGCATGAAGACAGAGAAGCATATTTTCCTGAGTGACTCTTGCTCACTTACATCTGGAACAGCTATCATGGGAAAGTGGCAATCTCAGTACCCATCTACAGTTTCAGGCTCACTGATCAATGAGTGCTCTTGATTTTATGGCTGTGTTATTTGTGTTTTCCAGTTCCTATAATTCAGAGCTGATGTCCTGAAGTTATGCTAAAAATACTATTTATTTTATTTTCTGGATGAAATTAGAACCAACCATCATAGACCTTTATGAACATGCTAAATTCCACTTTATGATGCTGACATAGCATGACAGAACTGATGACGATAGCTGAACCACTATGTGCGACGTAGAATTACATCTTTATAAATAAATGCCCTGCAAGATAGGATATTTACAAGCGATCCTGCAGCTGCCAGACTTGCCCTCTGGATTATAACTTGCATGGAAAGGGAGAGCCATTAGTGCAACTACATGTGCCTGCTGAATGTGTTGGGAGCGTGGTGATGGGAACAACTACAAATTGCTGCACTTACAGGATCGCTAGTAAATGGTAAATGAGATGAAAGTTCCGATTTAGTAAATGGCAGAGAAGTAGACGACCATAACTTCTGCACAAGCGCAACGCTTTATTGCTTCTCCAGATGGCCTCCAGCGACAGACATATTTGTCACGATAAGCTTCCTCTCTGTAAGACAGACGAGAAAAAAGACGCAGAACAAAGGCATTTCCTCAAGAGCACGAGCCAACATACCTGCTGTGATTGTTGACAAACTAGCACAAGATGGAACTCAGGGATTTTTCAAAAGCGTAAAATCTGTGTAATTTAGGATATTACAGCCCTATTCCATTGGTGATGACTTCTCATATAATTGGAGAGCGCTAAGAATAACTGCTCTCTGTAGAGAACACTTCTGGCTTCTTGCTGCCAGCTAGGTTAATCACCAGGTAAAGCAGTTTGATTCATGCTCCTGGCCTTTATTTAAGACATTTGTCAGGTGCAGACGGGTCTTTTATAGCCACACACATTTTGCGGTTAGAAGTTGTGTCTGAGCATCACAACTATGTGGAAAAAAATGCACAGCTGTAAACAGTTTGTTTCTGTTTGAAGTTACATTTAATACTCATCTCCTCTGAGTTGTTCAGTACAGGTGGAAACATTCGGACAGTCTGTTTTGAGTTACTCACACATTGATCTAAGTCACTGAGTGCAGACGAGGATAAAAACACCAACAGCAGATCATTATCATTCGTCATCATTCAAGTCACATAACAACTCTTTGAAGTGCTTTTATATTGCTCCAGGTTGCTTTACACTTTAACCCTGTCTGTTTCTGTGTCCATCACGTTGTCAGGGAGCAGAAACAGGGCAGGTCAGGGCTGGTGTTTTGCAGCGAAGGTATCATGATTCGTCTGGTGCCTCCTTTTAATCTCTGCATTTATCACCTGTCATCCCCCCTCTGACTCCCTGACCCTTCTCATCTCACCCTGACCACTCCTCTCTTTCCTACCTCCTCTCTTTGTGAGGAGAAGCGGAGTGGCAGCGTGGACCAAAGGCCTGGTGACACCTCTCCTGACACCAGCTGTCCATCTCTCCTCACAGTTGCACCCGCTGACTGACATCCTCTCTGACCCCCTTAGCTTATATTCACCCCTCTAGGAATCGACCAGTCACAACAACACCACCCTCCGGCCCACTCCCATCTAGCACCTCCTGCTTTACTCAATCACAATGTTTGCTCTATAGGAATATTTAAAGAGGTCACTGCAAACCGCAGTTGCATTTTCATGGTAAAAATGTGACTTCTCCCAGGGTTTAAAAGAGACTCAATCTCCTATGTAAAAAGTCTCGGACGAAAAACCCCACTGATCCCAGCTTTGCCTGATCTCATTTAGATCCACCTGAGGGGGCATTGAGTGGTGTGCAATCCCAGAGACGGCATGTCTGGGGTGGGGAGGGATTAGAGGAGACTCTCCCCATGGCTGGCTGGGGTCCTAGACTATCTGAGAGTCTATGTGACCATTTGATGTTGCTATTGCATTTCATCCTCTGTGAATCAGTGTGCACCCTCAGATTTGAACTCCCTTGAGTCTTTTTATGTTTACTCTCACAGTTTAACAGGTGCTTTTTTAAATTTCAGACTTTGATTTATTTTATGAATAAGACGTTAGCTTGCACTTGCTTGTTAAAACATTTTGTGAGTCAGCATCAAAGTTATCCCAGAGTCTTGTCCTGAGTTTGTTTTATAATGTTATGAACTCATTCTTTTAGATGTTTATCATTTGTTTGATACCCTTTTAATGTCTTGCTGTATCTTCTAAGTCAAAATGAAGTATATAACAAAGCGTCTGTCCGTCCATAACTCTGGAAACATGCTCACTGCTCCTCTGCGACCTCTCTCCTCTTTCCACTGTGAACAGAGCCCTTGTTATGGCCCATCCCTGTGTTTGGTCAGGATCAACTGGAGGTGGAACCTTAAAATGAAAAACACAAATAAGCTGTCAGGGGTAAACCTTATAATTACTAGCTGTACATGCGCTATAAACACAGTGATACAAGTGGGGGTGCTGCTCTGTGGGACTCATGTAGTCCCACTCCCCGTTTCCACCACATAAAACCACAATCTGCATATGCAGCGGGCGTCTTTCTCTTGTCTAATGAGGCTACTCATTCACCAGGTAGTTTCTACCTCTTCTGGTGTCTCTCTCGGTTTCTCTGCATCATTCAAACGGCTTTCCTCACCACTGACAGTTACAGCATAATTGACCTGTGGCCAGCCCTCAGCAAATAGGACTTGTGTTGTGTTCCATTCTCACGCAGAAGTCATCCACTTTGTGAAACCTTTTATCCAGAAAAATGGATCATCCATCACTAACCCCTCTCCCCTCTCGTAGCCCCTCTCCTCCCATTGGTTGCGTAATAGACTGTACCTTGTGAGTCAGTTGTGGTGGGGGGAACACTTTGTCCGGAAAAGAGGGTCACATCCAGAGAGTAGAAATCAGCCTTTCACCAGGCTCAGGGCACAATACTCCACTGTTCGTTGCCACCTTCATATAAGCAGCTTATACCCATGTGAACTGTACTTACTGCACCTGTTCATATTACAGGCTGATGCTTCTTGAGTCATGACCAAATTATTATGGTCTTCCCCTGTGTGTGAGAACATTTCCCTCTCTTTCTTATTGATGCCGTTCCAAGTTATGTAACTGCACACTATGTCACAATAAAGGATTAGACCAACTTTGAGAGGATAAGCTTCATAATAATAATAATAAGCAGCAGCTCAGAGCTGGATTTCTAACCTGCGAGATGTTTATATTTCACATGTGATCCTATTTAACAACATCTGCTGCAGCTCCCACCTATAGTTCATAAATGGATCTGTTTATTATGCCCATTCTCTCATGTGGTGATTCCTCTCATACAGTAGTTGTACAACTTTTTGTTCTTGCAAGTTGTTCCTCTAATCTCAGCCTGCCTCTGTCTTTTTCCCACCCTGTTCTTTTCCTCTCTAGATATCCTGTTTATACGACATGCACAGTTGTAGAAATATTGCGGAAACTGGGACACATTTCAAAATACAATGAACACTAGATTTTAGTGTGTGTATGAAGGAAAGGTTCTAACAACATTTTGTAAATATTGTCATTCTAACATATTTTTTCTCAAGGCTGGGTCTGTCCATATGACAGCTTGCATCTTAAAGATATCAAGTGGGTGTTAAGGTGTCTTTATATCTATTAGCCTTACATAATAAGAGTTACTTCATGTTAGTGTACCATATGCAATCATGTCTTGCTGATTTATGTGTGCATATCTTTGTGTGTCTGTATCTGTGTGTACACAGCATAGGTCGGAAACGGGCTGGACCACTGCTGCCGTGGAAGTAACAGGGAAGGAGTCTGGAGGAAAAGGCGTAGCTGCTGCCTGTTGGCTGCCACATCCACTGCCCTTGCCACAGGGTGCAATAAAACATAGGCTGGAGACAACTTCACACACACATACACACGTGTATGCTCAGACATGAGACCCTGATGACCAAGTACGGTGATGACCATTATTGTAGATGTGCTGACCTCTTAGAGGAGAGGATAATTGAGTGACTAATCTGTGTGGGACTGGGCTACTGTGGAGCAGCAATGAGCACTCATTTTGATCATCTCCCGATATGTCTTCAAACTGGGCTGTTCAGTTCAAGTAGACTGGGATTATGTCATTATCCACTCAAAGTCAAACACCCTTTGGCAAAACCTATTGACTAAATTCAAATCATGGCAAAACTGAACTCTTTTGAGACCATTTAGGAGGCATCTACAACAGCAATATATACTTTTTAAATATTTTTTCAAATTGAGCATATGAGTTTAAATCTTTAGGAAAACAATCTGTACTATTCTTGTTGTGGTCATCCAGGTTTAAAGTGAAGACAGGGGGTCAACACTGTGGACAGTATTCAGAAACAGCTGCGGTGGAGAAACCCTTAAAGGCAAAGGCCACCAAGGGAGGAGAGACTTCTCCTGTAATCTACTGTACTTTCTAATAATACTGCTGATTCCAAACTTTCATCTCCACAACATCCAAAGAATGGAAAGTCACAACATGAGAGAGTTATTTATTTTTGATTTATCTGAAAACTGTTTCAGATTCAGAGGATTACATCCCCTCTTTTTCCTGTGTTATCTCTCCCAAAACAATGGCAGGAATTACAGGGACTTTTGTCTTGCTGACTCTATTGACTGAAAAGTGAAACAAGGAGAATATAAAACTGGGCCCAAGGTCTGGTTCACTCTGTATTTTGCGTGATCTAAATGAAGAAGTCGAACTGGTGATTGGTATGTTGGTGAACATACAAAATACTCATGAGCGGCTGACCTCTGAAATCTGTCAGGAGGTGTTGAGAATCATGCCTCTGCATAAAGCTACAGGTGTTGCACTAAAGCCTCCCTCATTAGCAGCTCTGTATTCTTGAGTGATCTTTACTCTTCTTCTCCACAGCTCAGGGTCTCTCCTCGGAGACAGCTGCTGAGAGATGGGACCAACCAGGGGGAAACATGGGGGTGAAAGGTCAGAGGTTGCTGTTGCAGAAACAGGGGTCATGGGGAGTGGTGGGGTAAGTGACCTTTAACATCACAGTCAAAGAGTTGCAGACTCCAAGTCTTTAATCGCCTATCAAGTTACAATTACTCACGATGTGTTTGCATCTCTGGTCTATTATATTTGCATATAGATCCAGTTTATAAGCATTCAATGAACCCACGGAGGCTCTTATAATGTGTGCTGCAGACACTTGTTAAAGAATATATATCAGAACAAGTCAAATAAACATCAATTATTATTTTTTATAATATTAATTACACATGTGATTATACTGCTATTGCATGTGGAAATAATATTCTTGCTACAGGCTGAGATCATATAATCTGATATGCTATTGCATTCCTTGGTCTTGGTTTTATGTCAGATTCCGCCCCCCCACCAACCAACAGGCCTTTTTCACAATGCTTAGTTTGACTCATCAAAAGCACAGGTGGAAGTAATAGTAAAGGTAATGGCTCTGTTCCATTTAAGTGTCCAAACAAGCCAGGCCAGCGATCAAAACTTGGATGCAGATATTGACACATTTAAATGAAATGCAGCTGTTATAAACACTTGAAATTTTCCTGCCTTATTTCAGTCACTAAAGCTGACCTGCACTCTTTAACACTTGCATTGTTAAGATAGTGTAATAATCAAAGAAACCATAGACTATATGTATTAATTTGGGCAGCTAGCGACAATAAATAAAGTATTATTGTATTTCGTGTCACATGTATATAAAGATGGATGACGCAATGTATTTTGGTCCATGTCCTAACCTCTAACATGGAGGAGGCGGGATTCATCACTTGTACTACACAACTTAAGATATTAATTATTATAACTGTTATGCTAATGAAGCTAATTTCTCAAATCAGTATTTTATCACAATGAATGACCTCACTAAGCTTGTGAGTCATAAGAATATAAAGAGGAATTTTGGCTAATGTAGCTAGCACCGTTCAGCATAGTTCAGCAGTAGCCTCTAGGTGTGTTTGTGTATTTATGTATAAACTAATTTGATCTGAAATGTGAGAAGTGGGCAGCAGTCCAGAAACTGATATTCATGGGCCTGGCCTCATGTTGTTGTTGGAAGGCTTTGAAGGCCCAGCTGTGAAAGACAGTTGAACAGCCTTAAGAAGGGAAGTGAAAGTACATTAAGAATTGAATACTGGCACAGACTGCAGCACTGACTCCACTATAAGAGAGCATGTTTCTTCCAGATAAGGGTCATTATTTTTTCCCCTAAAACAGGAGAAAAACACAACCAAGTGAAGTATGAAGGATGTCGGCTGTTCCAGCTTCTCCAAATGAGAACATAATATATCAACAGCAGGAAATGATAGATAACAAAAGCTGACCCTTTTTACTTACTTTTACTCACTTTGATGTGGCACAGACCAAATCAAAATAGAGAAACACTTAGCTGAGGGAAAATGGAGACTGTGGCAGCAGGAACTACAAAGTAATTCATACAGAGTGAGAGGGGAACATAAGGCATGAATAGAACAGATAAAATAAAGATGTCCAAGCATTTATTATGATGGTATACAGGTTTTTGAACATTGGACTGGTAATTAATATTTTCATGGACATACAGTACCTCACTGTTTTATGTATCACAAATCATGTTTTTACCATAGATTGAATATAAAGATGGATAACATGATGGTGGACCTGCTGTTGTAGTTGTTGTTATGTTACAGATTATTGTCAAATGGAAGAAGGAAAAAAAATGGTGGCAGTGAAGTGACAGAACCAGCAACTCAGACATCCTGGCTGCAGTGTGTGCAGGCCTGTTTTACAGCATGGGTTTGGTTTGGAGAAAATTCCCTTTGTGTGTAACACAATGCTGAAACCAACGATCTCAAAATTAGTATTACCCAGCCAAGATCTGCCCGGTGCACCATGGGAAACAAGGAGTGAACAAGAGACTATTGCACGAATGTCTGTTACACTCTCATGACACATTTGTTCCTTTTTACATACTTGTATGTTTATACTATACTATATATTATATGTTTTGTCACATATAGTCACGTTTGCTTATTTATAATCGTCTCTGACAGAGAAAGACCAGAGCATCAAACTGCCCAGCAGACTTTATTATCTCTGTCAGTTGTAATAAGTACCTCTACCTTATCTGCTATTTTATGTGCACTGTGTTATTATTGCCCATGGAAGACTGTGACCACACAATTTGTGGGCCTCCCCTGTTTTTACACCCCTGTCAAGCACAGAATTAACATTAAGACTCAAACACATCATTACAATTCTTCACATAAGCCTTTGCTCCACACATCTCACTGTGATCAGTAAAGATCAAACATTGTGTAACACATATGGAGGAAATGGGATCCATGAGCATGAACACAATGGATCCATTTCAACACGTTAAACCAGCTTTGGAGTTTAGGCCTCACTAAACAGCACTTCAAAAGATCCTCCATGTCAGTCAGGAATCAGGGTGCTGCCTATGAAAGACCCGCTCTGTGCCCAGATCTGTGCCCCTGGACCCTACAGTTCTGACGTTCAACATAGTGGCACCCTTCTCTACTTTGATGTCCACATTGTCACTGAGTCCTATGGAAGTAATCAGGCGTGCTCTGTTTATGTTTGATCACAGCACCAGCCAGCCAGAGCTGGACCTTATGACTGCCGTGTCTCATGTGTGACGCCTCTGTGGGTCACTGGAGATGACTGAAATTGGCCATAGATGCACAGAATTCTCCGTGGGGTCTACATTGCGACAAGGACCCAAATAATGACATTTGCCAAGTCGAAGCAGAGATGGGTGTCTTACAGGGACAGGACTGCTGTGACTGGGCTTTAATGTGTGGTGGCTGCACTTCTGACAAATAGCCAGTGGTGGCAAAAGTACACACATTCTTTACTCAAGTAGGAGGACTTGCGTTTAAAACTCAAGTAAAAGTATAAATACTGATTCAAGTATAAGTAGAAAAGTAAAAAGTGTAACTGGCTGTATTTGTGCAAAGCAAACTTGATGAATACGGAGCTGTCTTTTCTGTGTAAGGAGGAGAAAGTATAGTGTTAAAATGGAGGTAGTAAAAATAAAAAGTCCTGAAAAATCCACTAAACTACAATAATGAAGTATTTGTACCTTATTACTTCTCACCTCTGCAAATAGCTTCAGTCAAATAAACTAACTCCAGGAAAGTTCAGAGGTGATTCTGGATATAAAACAAGTGAATAAACAAATGAGCAATTAAATATTTGGTGCCTTGGATTTAGGCCAGTGAGGAGAATGTAGACGAAGCTTTTTCTTTTTCTAGCCCTTCTTAGGTTCATCCCTCCCTTCTCTCATCCCTCCTTCTATTCTTAACACCACCCCCTCTTCCTCCTCCTCCTCTTCCTCACCACTTGCTCAGGTCACAGTTGGGGGACCACTAAGAATTACACTGTAGTACATCCCCCAGCATGCTGAATGGAAAAGGCGTAAAACAACCATTATCATTCATGTGTGTGTCTATGTATATGCATGTGTGTGTGAGAGTGTGTGTATTGGGGGAGTGGGGGTTGTTGTAGCTGCATGTGCTCTGTAAATCCCCCGGGCCGCTCAGAAATGAGTTATTATTACGTCGTCCTAATTAACTGGTTCCTATATGTTACCTCATGGCTCTCAAATACACAAACACAGCACCTCCTGTTAACTCTTCACACTGTGTGGGAACAACAGGCAGGTGTGACCAGTAACAACAGGATGACAGGGTTCAACGCCTCAGCTCCCCATGGACTTCCTCTCACACCCCAGCTCCACATTCGACCACACCCCGAGCAACAACAGATACAACGATCCTCCGTGTGTCTGCCAGTGTATCATATATGTGCACAAAAATGCCAAACGTGTGTACACTCTGTGTTTTGTAGTGGCTGGTGAGGGCATGCACTCTGGTTGTAACCCCGGAATACCTTCAGTGGGTTAATCCATTTAACTGTAGGAGTGCGCATCAACTCGGACAATCGCAGTTAACCCCAAACAGGCGCTGATAACCTCTGAGCCTAACCTGTGACCTCTGACCTTAACCTCAGGGCTCTTCAAACAAGACATTGGCCTCTAGGGATTCAGCACATATATCTTTACGGGGTTTCCTTTTTCTCTCTCTCTCTCGCTCTGTCGCTCTCTCTCTCTCTCTTCTCTTTGTGGTTTCTGCGTAGGGCCGGCCCAAGTTAATCCTTTGAGTCTGTCTCCTGCAGAGCCCATCCTAAGTTTTCACAACACTGAGCCAGAGGCTGCTGTGGTGTACACGTGAGGAGTAAACAGCGTTGCATAGTTTGTGTGTTTTTCCAATCCTCTCAGAGGGTGTAAATCTTTGAAAATGGATCACAAATATATTGTTTCACTTTCTCAAAACAGCTGAAAACAAAGCGGGACAAAAGAGAGTCTTTTTGAGTATTAGCAATGAATGTGAGAATGACTAGAATCAGCTTTAAAGAAAAAAACCAAAACAAATATTAAGCTAAATCATACTTGTTAGCAGGATGGTTTTTCATGAGATTTGCTGGCAATAAGAAGGAAGCATAGAATATCAACATATTTCTTTTAAAATTGTATATATTTTCTGTATATTTCATTCTAAAAGGACACAATGTATTATGATAAATCCATAGGTTTCGCAGAACCATATGTTTCCTGGGGTTTTGCCCATTGTGGCCTGTCAGTATTATACAGGGGTGCCATTTGTTCTCAGTGTGAGTTTTGTGTGTTTTGGTGTGTGATGTTTTGTCAAGAACAGAAAGGTCATTACTCTGACAGTCAGTGTAGACCTTTGATTCGACACTCTGAAGATCTGAAGCACTTTCACATTTTGTCCAAAGCTATGAAAGTACAGTGTGCAAATAGGTGCATTCAGAGTTGTGTTGTTGGAGTGTAAGCAGACAATAGGGAGTGGTTTGAACAGGGTGTGGACATGTGTCATTTTTGAGTGCAGTTATATGTAATAACGCGAGTTACAAAAACATATTCAGGGCATCGTAAATTTCCAGGTGCACTATCTTCAGCTGCTTTCATACATGCACTGAACTCCTCTTGAAAATTTCCAGAGGGGCTGTATTCGACAATGCAAATGTCTGAGACAGTCCCCAGTAAAATGTCCAGGAAATATTCGAGTGAGCCCATTTGAGAATACATTTTCGGAGAATTCATGTTTCTAACATGAGGCAAATGCAAAACTGGAAGAATATTAATATCTTAGGATAACAAAGAGGTGACACAAGACCTGGAAGAGATGAAATTAGAGACCTTTTGGTAATAAGGGCTGGTGTCAGTGTCGATGAGCTGCAAACAATAACACTGTGCTTTCCGCAGCAGAATTTATACATATATACATCATCATTCTGCCTCCTGCACGCTCTACCCACATTTTCCTGTTGTTGGGAATGCGTCTGACAATCTCCTGCTGTGTCCGGAAAATGTGCAGACCCAGTTTTCTGTAGTTCAAGTTTAAAGCGCCTCTTTTACCTATCACTCACCACTACTTAGGCCTCCTCCCAACCTCTTGGTAAGTTCTTAAGATCCCCTTCAACAGGTTGAGTGGTTAATGAAGGCTCAAATAGAGTGATAGAGGGTAATAGTGGGTAATAATACTAATTGGTGCTGATTGCAGAGCTCCTAAAGTGGAATATCTGTGTGAGTAAACAGAGGCCTGGTTCTTTTCAATGAGCTCACCCCCAGAGTGCTCTCCCTTTCACACAGCACAGCCTAGCAACAGCCCGTCCTTCCATTTTACTGGGTTTTGACCAAATAACTCAGCTGGCCATCACAACTCTGCATTGGTCGCCCATCCTTTTGTTCCCGCTCTTTTCTGTCCGTGCCAAACATGCCAGATCTCCATGTGTCAGAGAGCGAGAGGAAGGAAGGGAGAGATGCTTTGCACGTGATTTCCAGAGAGCAGAATGAACCCCATGCTGTCTTCCCATTTATCTGACCCACATTAAGTCATTTCTCCCTGATTCTGTCCCTCTCCTTCTGTGGCTTTGAGATCATCTAGTCCTTTTAGAGGTGATGTTAACTGCTGTTGCCTTTGACAGAGGCTGTCTTTGTCACGTTTAAGGAGACCAGCGGGCCCTCAAGTCCGAGACAGCTTCATACTCCCAACACTTGAAGGAATACTTTAACATTTTCGGAAATAGAAGATTGAAGCTCTTATACGTCTTTCTGTGATTATTTTAGCATAAAGACAGAAAACAGCTTGCCTAGCACTGTCTCAAGTGACCGAATCTGCAACACCTTTGTACCTTGTTAACTAACATAGATCTGTTTGTTTATCATATACAAAAAATTATGTGTAAAAAGACAATTTCTGATAATACTGGTGTTTATACTCCTTTTCTTGGCCCATTATTAAACATAGTAACTAAAGTTACTTTGACATTTTTCTGAAATTATCCCGAGGTGTCGTACGTGAGATTACAAATGTCAGTGTCAGTTGCTCTGGAAATTATCCGGAACATTTAATGCCAGCCCCCAAGTAAAATGTCTGGAAAATGTCAACGTGAACCCAAATGAGAATACAGCAGGATGATGTCTGGAAAATTGATTGCGAGTGAGTGGGATGGTTGATGACGTCTCTAACATGTAATGGACGCAAAACTCAATAAGAAAACACAAAAAAGAATAGAAAAAGAGGCACCAGTGTCAAAGTGCTATAAAGAAAAATACATGATTTCCGCAGTGGAATTTTTGCATCATGTCCTGCCTCCTGCATGCTCTACGTAGATGCCAACTCACGCCTGAATGTTCCGGACACTTTCCTGTTGTTGTTAATGTGTATGACTTGGATAATCTCCTGCTGAGTTCTTCATATTTGAAAGGCAAAGTCCGGCAAATGTCCAGTACCAATTTTCCAGACATTTTCCAGAGTTCATGTCTGAAAACGACAGTAAGTCAAATAATGACGGCTGTGGTTAAAGGAGTGGAGGATCTTTTCAGATAATTCTGGGCTAGAAAGCTAACAAGTGTTTATCTCATATTCTGTAGTTGATTGTTTTTTCCATTTACTAAAACTAATTTTACATCTTACATGCCACTCATTATTTCCAGCCTCCACTCTGACGTGTGTGCCACATGTCCGGTCACTCACACAACAGCTCCAGCCGCCAAAGGTTCCCCCACAACACGAGAGGTTGGACCTTGGGTGCAGGGTTTGGGGGCCCAGGAGTGCCTTGTTTTACCAAAAGCTTCAGTGCTGCAGCAAAAGGCAGACCGCATTGTTATGCAACAGTTTAGTGTGGATGAATAGGTTTCAGCGCAGGTCCAGTGAATGCCAGGGGAGATGATGGGAGCGAGGTGCACGCAGGTTAATCCCAGAGGGAGTCGCCTCAGGGCCTGCCCCTCATATCTCCTCCGTGTTTTTCCTTTCAGCCTTAAATGTGTTGGCTGAATGTTTATCGGAGTCGGAAAAGGAGCAGAAAAGAAGGGGGCTGGATTCCGTGGGTTCAGTGGCAAAGCAGGCTGGTTAATCCCTGCAGCCCCAACACAGGGGCCAGCCAAGCTCTGGGGGTCCCCCCTCATTTTCCTTCTTTGCTAACCTCTCCTCTCTTCTCCTCTCTTCTCCTTTCTTCTCCTCCTCTCCTCTCCTCTGTGGGTGACATCACTTGTTGGCACGGAGAAGCAGGGGGAGAATAATTAGGTTTAGATGGCTGAAGTAACTGTGTGTGTGCGTGCTGATGCAGAAGGGAATTTGCAAGGCTATACTCAACATGAAGCACGTAGACGTTATAATCATTACTCGAATGGAAACTGTTGGAAATAAGGCCGTTGATCGGAATGCTTTCATTGCAATAAATGAAAAATAAATAATAGAGTCTGTATTTAACTAGCACTTCTGATTTCAAAAAATGCACTTACAGATGCACTAAGATGCACCAGAATCTCGAGTTTCGTGCCAAAAATAAATAAATTAAAGCCAAAGAGAGATGAAACAAAGAATGAGTGACTGGGCTGGTGATGTTGGGGGAGGACGAGCAGGAGGCACTGCTTTAATAACTCACTATAGACTCCATACATGACCACCCCAGAAAAGCCCGTCCGTTCACTGCGCTCCCTGCTATATACACAGCCTACTTAGGAAGGAGCTTTTGTTCGTACGATGCGCTTTGTCAACCCCCATTTAGTGGCGTCTTTACAACAGGCCCAGCCCTTTGAATATTAACTGTGTGATCACTCTTGCCACACAAGCAGCCGCTCAGGACCCCCTATCGACGCAGCCCAGCTCCCCTACTCTCTGCACCAGGGCTTTGTGCCCGACCACAGCTCGGTCCACACAGACTCTTGTGGTCTCACATCGGCCAGTTAGGGAAAAATTCTACTTTCCATTGGTTCTCTGACATCATTTGTGCAGCACTTGATTCATTTCGCATATGAGGAGAGTCTAAACCAGGAATCAAATATAAGCGGGGTCTTACATCTCGCAGACAAAGAGACAAGGAGATGCAAGAAAAGCAGGGGGACGAAAGGGGACGATACGTCTACGTCGCTTTATGTCACAGTGTCATTGTGAGCCTCTAGTGGAGTGCGACTGTAGTTCTGACTGGTGTAATGAGCGTAGCAGCTGGGGCAGGAAGGCGACTGAGGGTGGGAGAGTCTGGCCTTGTGTTTTTGCAGGGCCAATAATCCCCTTTATTGAGTCTCAGGAAATCCTAATTGGAGTCGGAAGTGGCTCTAGTGGCCAGATGTGCAAAGACAAACACAGTTGATCCAGTCCCCCAAGGACAACTGACCACCAGCTCCTCACCTTCCCTGTCACCCTGCTGAGCAGAATTACAAACACACACACACACACGCACGCACGCACATGCCTTACTGACCACCAGCACCTCCACTAGCATCTCTTACGTCCAGCCTGGGGAATGTAACTTTATCACAACCTTCCTGACACACACACACACACACACACACACATACACACTTACGGTGCTAAAAATGCTGTAGACAGCTTGGTAAACAAAGCATCAGCTGTGTACTTAGGACAGTCCATGAAAACAAATCGAGATCTTAAGTTCAGCTGTGCTCAGGTTCGTCTGCTCTCTCAATCGATAAAGGTCAGAGGAGCCGTAGCTTATGTTGTCGGAAAAAAACACACTAGAAGCTCTTCAACAATCAATGCACAGGAAGCTTAAAGATACTTCTAAACACAAACCTGACTAAGAGATGAGACTCTGTGACAGATCCTTGTGGTGCGTTTTCTTTTATACACAAGAATGACTCACAATGCTCTCATCTTTCTGTCTCCATAATGTTTGTGCCATCATCCAGTGACCTGTCTGTGAACCCTTTACTATCATGTATAGCATAAGAACAGCATGTGTGGGAGTGAACATACTTTGCGTTTCATGTATGCAGCAGTCATATATGAGTTAGAGTAAGTGCATGGTTGTTTGTGCACAAGATAAATTTGGGGGGAAAACAGGACAAGACACTTAAAGTGCGCCTGTGCTGTCTGTCTCCTGCTGTCTCCCCTTATCAGGCCGGCGGTCTGACCAAAGCCAGAGATCCTTGTCAGGTCGTTCTAGATAACTGCACGTGATCAGAGTGCAGCTGGGAAACTGAGACCTATCTGAGGAAGCTGCTTTTGATTAGGAATACGTCCCCTAGACCTACTGTCCCAGTCTGGGATCAGACCCAGGTGCGGGTCTATGCATGTGTTTGATACCCCCACAGAGTCGCAGTCACACTGACCTATTTACTCCACCATGGAAATGGCCAAGAACCAGGAGGAGGAGCAGACTCACCAGAGGCGGAATAACACACAGCTCCCATATGGTTTTATCAATAGTTTCTCCTGGAATAGTTTTACAGCCACGTTTACACGCTACATAAATTGGTTATATGGGCAAAAAAGTCTATTGTATTGATTTTGTTACATCCGGATTCATTTCTGCAGTGTGGAAAAGCAACTGTAGCAAAGGTCACGGAAGAGAGTTTGATCCAGATAGGAAAAGTACTCAGTAAAACAAATACAATTCTGTGTTTTTGTCCCTGTAAATGTGTGTGTGTAAGAGAGAGAGAGAGAAAGAGAGAGAGCACTAATGATTATATGTGTGTAAGTTAGGGGAGGAGGGAGCTAATAGCCTTCACCTTTATGTAACCCTTCTGGAACTTCAAAGTAAGATTAAGGAGGAGAGATGGCGAAGGGCTAACACTTGCTGCATGGCTGCAACCGCCCCATCAAACTAAGCAACCTGAGCTTCTAAAGGCTTGTTGGCGTTTGGGGTCTCATGTGTTAATCCTGATTTCTCAATTTCGAGGAAAAGGTAGCGAGGTTCTCGAAGACAGATCAGAGAAAAGTTGAGCTCATGATCCACCAGTTTTGAGATGTTTTTCTGAATGAATTTGTCTGAGCAGCACGAACTATAATACATTGATCCCCTCTCACAGTGACGCAGACTCACACACGGACCTTACACATGAGCAGCCTCATGCACATTCATCCACTAAAGAATTGGCCCAATGCAGCATGGGCTCTGTAGCTCACTGTTATGCAAAAGGGGGACAGGCTGTGAGTGGGCCAGTAAACACATCACACACTGTTTTGTCTCCATGCAATTTGACCATCTTGGTAAAACAAGTGAGGGATGCCAGGTTAACTCCTCGCTGTCCATTAATCACTGTCACAAAGTCTCTGTAGCATTAACTCTAGGATAATATGTGGAGTTGTGCAGGGTTGCTCAGGCCCTTTGTGGACTGTAAAGCTTCCATCGCTCAGCAGTGGCATTTCCTTGTATTCTGAGAAGTGAAGTGACTGAGTAGAAAGTGAAGTTTCCTGAGAGGAGTTTATTCTGGCACGGTCGCACTCTGACATGCCCTGCTGTACAGGCCCAACAATAGCCAGATCTCTTGGGTCGTAACCCCCTAATTACCGGAGCCCCAGAAGTGATGACGACAGCCTGTCAGCATGGCCTGTGAGAGGGGCTACCTGAGCCAGACTCGGGAGCCCCAGGTGACATGGGCCAAGAACGCTCCAGCACCTTGGATGAAAGGTCAGTGTTATGGGTCTACATCCCAGCACCTGGGGCCATTTCAGCACCCAACTGGGACTTCTGGCCTCTTGGTTTTCACCGGTGCCCCGTTCTTGGTGAAGGGAGGAGATGCAGACATCCTTTCCCATGTCTGATAGCCATCTGCTCCCTCGCTCAGGTTCACAATAGCAGCCTCTTCTTAGCCTGATCAAGGCCTTCTGCACCAATTACAGATCAGAGTCCTGCCCACTATGATGATTAGCCTGAAATAGAGACTTATCGAGTTGTCAATACAACTCCTGACAGTATAAGCTTTCATGTACAACCTTATCTCAGTCTTGTCAAACATTGGTGTAAAAACATTACATGAGATATCAAGGTTATTAACTTCCAAAGATTGAGGATATGTATTTATTTTTCCCCACTTGGTAAACAAGCCAGACACTGAGCTCCACCAAAACTTAAAGCTTAATCTAAAATATGAGAATAAAAATAGAAATTATGTGATAGTAAGTCATTATTTGAGTTAGTAAGTCATTATTTTGAGTTAGTAAGACCTTATTTAGTCATTTTTCTAACTTTTCTAAGTTAATTGTTTTTGAGTAAGTCATTATTTAGTGTAGGTAAGGGATTTTCTTTAAGTTAGCCAGTCATTTCTTGATTTAGTGAGTAATGCTTTAAGTTAGTAAGTCCTTTCTTGAGTTAGTAATTCATTATTTTGAGTTAGTAAGTGCTTTTTTAAGTTAGTACATCAATTTTGAGTTATTAAGTCAGTTTATGAGTACGTAGTCCTTAGTTTTGACTTTATAATGGCTTACAAGATTTGTTGGGTGACAAAGTGGAGGAAATGGTCTTGTATAGCACGAGGACCGTGCCCTCCGGCACATGAAACCCCTAAATCCGCCCATGGGAAAACAGGGAGGATACAATGAAGGCATATCAGCGTGCGGTTGCGCGCCTGCGCGCTCCTGGTGATTCATGTTGGAAGTTTCCCTGCAAGTTGAGGAGAGTGAGAGGACGAGAGGACTGCTGGGAGCGGAGCGGCACTATTGCCAGGAAGAGAGTGATACCACAAACTAAACAGAAACTACTGAGAGAAGGTTTACTGAGGTTTCAGCTCAAAGTAAACTGGAGGCTGTTGTCGATGTTTGTGGAGTTACCTCACAGGAGAAGAGGAGTCATCAACAGCAGGTAAGTGAAGTGATTAGTTTGTGTTGAATCACAGGAGTTGAGTGATCGGTGGTGATCTGTCATTGACGCGTAAAATGTAATGAGGGTTAAACATGGATCAAGTTCGAGGTGAGGAGAGGTAGTTTTTATCATATTGAAGAAATGTCAACATGGAAATTGTTGTTCATTGAATCTCAGTGAAAATCTAATTTGGCGATGTTATGTTTGCGTTTTGTCTGTGTTTTGATTTTATTATTGTTCACATTTATCTTAACTTCGGCAATATCATCTGACATCTGAGTCTTTTCGCCTGTAAAGACACACGTCTCATTAAATGATGGAGGCTGCATGAGATGACCCGGTGGCGGGGCTTTGCAGCGCGCTCCTGCGGCGCACGGTGGAACAGTTTGGCACAGGAGCGCATCTCCCTGTAAAAGCCCCCTCCCCCCCAAAAAACCTTGCGTGATCCACGTCTAGAGCAGGAGAGGGGACGATTCTGATTACATGCAAAGCCATGTCATGATTTAAGACTTCCACCACCCCCTGATTCAGACCCCTGAATCCTCTGAGTCATTCCCCAACTGCATTACTAATCTTACTTTAAAACTTACTGGTGCAAGTGTGCACAACCGGCTTTCAGATGTCGAGTCTCGCACATAACTCTAACTTTGAGAATATTATAAAGTCATGGTTTCTGGAGCAGACCCTGTATTTCGCAGCCTTGTGGTTGACCAAGCATCTACTGTTGCCTGTGGTGTCTCAATGTATTCTAATTAGAAGGGAGAGGTGGAGGGGTGAGTGTGTACGTGTGTACGTGTGTGTATTTGCGAGGAGAGGAGAAACTGAACAGGATGGGACAAGCTGTTCAAAAGGCCTACAGAGGGAGGTGGTGGGGGGTATTGTACTTTCCCAAAAAACGCCTTGAACTTCTGCTGAAAGTTGAAGCAGGGGTTACATATTTTAGGTTGAAACCACTGGTTAGATCAGTTAGTGCAGTGGAACCATGCTAATGAAAGGAAAAGTCAGGCCAGGTGTCAGCCCAGGTGAGGTCCTTGGCCACAGTTCAAACCGCCTGAGTTACTAAATATGGCCAAACCTGCACGACAGCTGTGATTTCCTGTTTTTCTGTGCAAGATTTAAAGTTTGTGTTGTCTTGTTCCCCAGGCTGGAATCATCGATGGACCTTTGAACCATACTTGAAAGTGGAAAATTATTGTCTGACTGAGCAGAGAGCATTCGCCGGCCATCACCTCCCCCTCCAGCACCCAGGCCGTCTCTATGCTCATCAACCTGACAGTGGCCTTCAAGGAAACTCTTGCCTTTCATGGAACAGTGCCTGCACACCCCACTGCTGCCCCTGACGCTGTGGAAGTGACGGCCATGGAGTCACATCCGGTGCTGGTCACCCCTCCGCCGCCTTCACTAGCACCTCCACCACCGCCGCCACCACCTCCTCCTCCCCCACCTCCACCTGCATCTTCCTCTTCCTCACCTTTCAGCCGGGCGGACAGTGTCCGTAGGAGCCGGTTGCGGAAGCTGAACTGGGAGCGTATCCCCAAAGAGAAGGTGGAGGGGAGGAAGAGTGTGTGGAATGGAGCGGCCCCGGGTGAGGATGAGTTCCCTATTGACCTCCACTCTCTGGATGAGCTGTTTGGTCAGAAGGACAGTAAGCCTCGGGACAGGACCAGCACCCTGAGACGCCGCTCCTCTCTGCTTCGCTGCAGATCACCCCAGGACAGCTTGGAAGAGGTTAGATCATGAGGATGGCAGTGATATTTCTCTGTAAATGAAGACAGATCCTTATCAGTTTCCTTTGCCTCCTCACAGATATCCCTGTTGGACTCCAAACGCAGTATGAACATCGGAATATTTCTCCGCCAGTTCAAGATGTAAGCCTCCTCATTTCTAACTCGAGCTGAAATATTAGTCATTCAATAAAAAAAGGATTGCTTGGCCACTCTTTATGGATAAATGATCAATACTGTTAGTGCCAAAAAAGCAAAGTTACAGCTTCTCCAATGGGAAGATTCCCTCTGTTTCTATTTTATATCATTAAATGAAAAACCTTTGTGTTTTGGTGTGATGGTGAGATATTGGACATTTTTGAAAATGTCAAATTGAGTTGGTAGGAATTATTATGGACATTTATTCCACAAATTAGATTGACATTTCATAAATTATATATTATTTGTAAAGGGCCTAATTATAACATACATTATCTCAAGGCACTTTAGACCTTAAATGGAAAAAATGGGGAGAAACCATTGGTAGGATGATGAGTGGAGAAAAATTAAACAATGAATCACCAGACTGATCACTAATGAAAATAATTGTAAGTTGCAGCCTTGTTAGACTTGACCATTTTCAGCTTTTTGTTGGCATTTGCTAGAGGTCCCCATTAGTCAAAGCTGAAGGTAGTTCTAAGTGCAGGAAACAGAAGTGTGTCCCATTGTGCCCAGGGGAACAGTAACTGCACTTGAGATTGACCTGGAGTGTGTGACCATATATCAAGCATGGATGGTAGTCTGAGCATGTGTGCATGTGTGTGTGTGTGTGTGTGTGTCAGAAGTGTGATGTCTCATCGAGAGAGAGGAGTCTGGATTATATTGCAGGGGACAGGTTCAGGGGAGGGTTGCACCCTGAGCAGCTGGACTTTGGTTGAGGGTGGGTGGAGGGCTGTCTTGAAGGGTAAGTGGCCATGTATAGCTTTAGGAGTCAAAAGTTTACACCTGCTTCTGCTTGATGCCAACTTAAAAAGATAAAGATACAACTCCCTGCAGAGGGATAATAAAAGATATAAATGAATAGAAAGAAAGAAAGAGCTGAGCTGCTATTTTCTCTTCCCACCTCTCCACTGACGAATACTAGATTTGTCAGGACTTGTACGGGAAGCCATTATGCAAAGAGCCTCCTTTGTACACAAACATTCATCTTGTTGGGAGATGATCTGCCTTCTGCTGTGAGCAGAGATACAGGTACTGTTCAAATGTGGGTGTAGTTTAAAGAAAATGCGGTTTTATAATTTCATCAGTGTCTCAGCAGCCCTTTCACAATCTTTTAACCGCAGCTCTATTTATAGGCCATTTCACTCAGCACAGAACTAGTTGAGGCAAATAATGAAGAGTGTTTAAGCACTTTTTCTGTTGTTATATTCTCAGTGTAGCGTAGGTGTGTTGTTGTCAAAGACTCTGATGTGAATGCTGAGTCTACACACAGTAGCGTGCACACATGATAGAGTATGAATGTGTGTGATGGGCGGTGAGATGAGGGGGAGGGTAGAGGATCAAGGGAAAAGTGCTGCAATAAAGGACAGATGTGTCACATCGGAAGAAGTAAGTCAGAGGGCAAACGATTCAGCCAGCTCAGTTTCTGGTCTTTCACCTTGATATCCCCGAGGCCTTTTCTGGCGCCCTCTCTCCCTGTCTGCCATTTATTTGCCCTGTGGATATGCCTCTCTGCGTCGCCAGTGTGGCGTCGACCGACCGCCTCTGCCCAACGCTGCGACTGATAAGAACAGGATAAGCCTCAATATTGAGTGAAACAAAGGGGCTGATACTGCTCATTATATTCGAGGGTGTCATGCCTTTTCTCAGGCTGCCAACCCCCTTCGCACGTTAGCAATGATGTCATACTAAAAACGTGTTTGCTGTTGTCGTTTTTTTCCGCAGGCCTGCTAAAGAGATAGTTGAGGATATCAGGCAGGGTGCTGGGGACCGTTACGGAGCAGAGAAGCTCGCAGAGCTCTGCAAATTGCTCCCCGACAGTGAAGAGGTAAAGTTTTTTTCGGCGTACAAATACGACAGTGACAACCCCCTCCCCACCCCCACTCCCTCTCCTCTTACTCATCATCTGGCTCTGGTTAGGATGATCAAAAGTTTGCCATTACACCATGTCGTATGATGTGGTCTGTTTCCAGCAAAGCAACACGCTGAAAGATATTGGAATTGACTGTTAACGGCATGTTGGGTTTTTAGTATTTCAGACTTTTTTTTGTTTTATTGAAGCTCTGTTTTCCAGATTTTTACTCAGCATCTGTTCTCTCTCAGGAGTCCCGCCTGAGGAGGTTCAGTGGGGAGCGGAGCTGGCTTGGAGAGCCGGATCTTTTCATGCTGCTGCTAGTGGAAGTCCCCAGGTACACCCTACCTCAGATCTGATAAAACTGCTTTCCAACTGATTAAGTTGTTTTTAGCTTTTAAAACTCTTCTCTTTCCATGTTTATTTTTATGGGACACTCGTCCATATGACAGGCTTCACTTTGCGATGACATGTGCTTGTTTAAGTGATGAGTGATCAAGAGTGCTCTTTTTGTCTCTGCCGTCAACCCTGTCCATTCATCTGTCCGTCTTTCTCTTCCCTGTTCCATTAGCTTTCGGCTTCGCCTCGATGCCATGATCCTGCAACAAGAGTTTGACCCTGCTGTGACCTCTCTGTGTGTGGCAGCCAGATGTCTGAGGGAGGCGGCCAGAGGTAGAGTAACAACAGGGAGTTGTGTAGACCACCACTATAAAGATCTCTGTCTATTTAGCTCTTTTTTAGTCCTCCCTTGTATTGTGGTGACATGTGGATCCAGTATGCAAACGCTATCTAACATTGTTAGAATTCAGATTAAGTGACTGATTTAGGAGAAACTGCTGTCAGTTAAAATGTTTTGTATATTTAATCAGTCAACTTGAGCGTTAGTTCAACAAAGATGTTGATGTATTTTAAAACCTTGATGTCACTTGCATGTACATTTGTTATTATGCATCAACCTTGAGGTACAATATTGAATATCTGTGTTTTACCCTCCTAGAACTTCTGAGTTGTCCAGAATTACACTCCATCCTTCGTTTGGTGCTGAAAGCTGGGAACTATATGAACGCTGTGAGTGCGTCTTTTTTTAATCTGTTTTATTTTCCTTTCTTCAGACGGACAAAGCAGAGCCAGTCTCTCTTTTTTAATCTGTGTACCATACACCAGTCACTAGGGGTCTGAGTGTGTGTTCAGGGGCGTCACTCTGGCGGTGCACCTGGGTTTTGTCTTGTTTGTTTAAAGTTGTCACATGTCGTGTGTATGTGTGTATGTGTTATTCTAACCTTGTCTGTGGCTTCTCAGGGTGGATACGCCGGGAATGCCGCTGGGTTCCGAATCTCATCACTGCTCAAACTGGCCGACACCAAAGCCAACAAGCCTGGCATGAATCTGCTGCATTTTGTAGCCATGGTAAGAACTGAAGTGTAAATACAACAAAGGCACTGAATGAATTTAATAGTTTAGACAAAACATTTGGATTTCAGTTCAAATGTAAAGTAAACTACTACTACTGCTGCTGCTGCTGCTGCTCATGAAGATGATTGTTTCTGTGTATAAAGGTATGAAAATCTGTTCTCTAAGGGCCTGTTCAGACATGGTATAAACATCCATCCTTAGAGAGCCAATCAAAAATGGACGGTGTTAAATTCGTCTGCTCACACCTGGTATTATAACGTGTCCTGAATGTGTCTCCTGTGACCACTTGTGATCAGCTCTCACTTTCCCAGTCATTATGCAAATAATCACATACGTCAAGACCAAATGATGTACCCAAAAAAAACTACTAATGGGAGCTGAGAAGCATTAAATAAATGTTAAACATTAAGCTGCAGCACGTCAGGGAACATCTGGTGAGTAGGTGGTCCTTCATATGTGGCCCAGGATGCATTTGTGTTCACACAGCAAAAGAGCCACATGCTCCTTCTTCTAATGTCGTCTTAGTGATCAGATCTTAGGATGCATTCAGGATGCATTTGGGTGTGTTAAGGTCTGTATTTAGTGCTGACAACTTGTGATGGGATCACTCAGGATGGCTGTTAATACCAGGACTGTACAGTGTCTAAAAGTAAAAGGGTTTTAATACTGACCACATTTGAAGGAGTTTTTAACAGTTATTGTGAGAAACAAACAAGTTTTGTTGACAAAGTGTTCAGAGAACAGTAGCCCCTCCATCCAGACTGCTCCACAGAGCATATGATTTAGTCTACAATCCCAAATGACGTGTGGCTCTTTTTGAAACAATAGCTGGATAATAATTTGTGTTTGTCTCCACAGGAAGCTGTGAAAAAGGACCAGAGTTTACTGTCCTTTCCCAGCCAACTAGGCCATGTTGGCTCCGCCTCCAGGTCAGTCTCTTCCAAAACTACAGTCGCCATCATATCCAACAGTCACAGAGTCTGGAACATACTACCTGCCCTGCATTACATCGACAAAATCTAACTCCTATTCAAACAAACACAATCCATATCTATTTTCATTCTTGTGTCAAGGCGAGGAACCCAGCTGTTAGCATCAGCTTTCTGCCTGATTTAAAGTGGGTCAAGACAACATAGATAGTCCAAGCCAATATTCAAGCTCTGCTGGAGAGTTTAGCAGTTTCTGTTACTTCATTCTGTGCTCAAGTTGTAAGGAATTTAGCTACTGCTTCCTTTCTTGTTGCATTTAAACTGACAACTCAAATCCAAGTCTATTGAAAAACCTTTACATTTGATTTTCAATTTTCGATTGTAAAACCTTTCTCAAGACATGTTACACAGCTATTTCTATACAGTTGTTAACATTATTGTGTATCACATGTGAACTCATCCCTTGCAGGCTTTGTGAGGAGTCTGTGCTGGAGGATTTATCAAAACTAAAAAGCAGAGTGGTTGCGCTCAAGGCGAACATCCAGACGGAAACAGAGATTCAGCAGCACACACAACCTTACCTGGAGGTATACAACATGAATAAAACCAAGATTTTCAACATGCCAACAATTGTAAAAAAACAAGGAGGAAGAAAAATGTTGAAGTGGTAAAATATTATTTACCTTATGCAGGTGGCTGAGGAGCGTCTGAAGGAGGCAGAGGATGAAGTGGAGGGTATGAGGATGTCGAGTCAGGCTCTGGTGGAGTTCTTCTGTGAGGATGACAGCACTTTCAAACTTGAGGAGGCTTGCCGGGTCTTCCACTTGTTTTGTCACCGCTTCCAAAGAGCTGTCCAGGTAAGATCTAAAGGAAAATCTTTTGATACTTTTTTTTTAATAAGAGCCTAGCATGAAGATTGAACACATTTTCCCAAATTATCCCTTTTCTATAGGAGAATGCAGAGCGGGAGGTGAAGGAACAGAAACGTCTGGAGCGTCAGCGAGAGATGGGGGAGAAGGAGAAACGTCGCTCTCTGGCTGTTTGTACGGGGCTGGACCTCGGCCCGAGTCTTGTCAGGGAGACGCATGGTCAGGAGAACCAAGACGAGCTGGAGAAACTCTTAGAGAAGAACCTGAGCTACACTTGGAGTCGTCGTAGCCTCAGAAGCTCAGACTCCCGAAGACATTCACACCATCTGCACAGTGACACCCACCTCTATAGCACATCCATACTAAAGAGCTTCCCTGAGTTGGGAAGCAGCCCGACATCGACCAGTTGTCACTCAAACTGCTCCTCTGACCACGAGAACACCATGGTACTTTGTAGTTCTCCAGAGACTGACGGAACCTGTTCCCCCACTGACCAAGAACCTGTACCAACCAGAGGGAGCAGGGTTCAGCACAGTCAAACAACTAGTCGGAGCATGAAAGCAGTTCAGGATTCGCATGTTACTACATTTAGTAATTCTCAGCATGGACATGGTTTTACAGTCAAACAAGGGTCTGAGAGCATTTCCTATGTGCTACCAGGACAACCGAAGGAAACAGGACTTGAAAAAGAAGCTGAGTTTCCACATGAACACACGACTTCCTTGAACAATGAATCTTCACACAGTTCCTGTACAATTTCTGCTGCTATAAACACTGATACACCTGCCCTGTGTGTTAAAAACTCTACTCATAGTCAAAGGTTTGGCCCGCCTCCAACGGACAATAATTGCTCTCTCCAGAGTAAACCTAATGTCTCTTCAGTCGCTGAGCCTGTTCCCCAGTCCGTTCGCAAGAGTGGAATACTTTCTCATAGTGACGCCCGGCCTCGCCTGTTGAGGTACCAGAGATCTGAGAGCCAATTGGAGTCATCTGTAAATAATCCAGATAAAGCCCAGTCACAATCGCAGATGAGAGAGACGCATGCTGTGTTGTCTTTGCCTGACACAGGACTAACTGAGCAGAAAGATACAGAGGTGGCATCAACACCTGTTGGACAAAGCTGGATGCCCCCCAGTCTACCGGAGTTCAACCCTCCGCAGCCTGAGGAGTACTCTGACTTGCCCAGTTCCGAGAGGTCATACTCCCGTGTCGGTGAAACGCTGGAGTGCCACACTTTGGTGAAAGGCCTCCGATGCTATGACGCCTTGTCACCCCCAACCTCTCCACTCCCGCGACCTGCACCAAGCCTCTGCTCCAAGTGGAGGAAAGAGAGGAAGGTTGACCTTGGAGAGGGGACATCTCTGGCATCACATGGGAGTCAAACCACAAAGGTCCCCGTGCGCAGCGGAATAGGATCCAAAAGGGGACTTGTGTCACGACCAGGACCTTCCAACCACGCAGGCAGTCCCAGGGTACGCTCTAAAACTGAGTCTTCAAATGGTGCCTTGGTCGCTACAAACCCCTCCACTCCCAGCCGACTGTCTAATCCTCGCAGTATATCAATGCGCTCCTCTCCCATCACTCGGCCTGCCACCGGTCAGGGAGAGGTGAGACGAAGCAATAGCACTCGAGAGAGGACTGTAAGTGAGCCACAGACTCCAGTAAAGCCCACCCTGACCCGTAGGGCCTTGGACAGATCCGTTCACGAGAAGGTGGCAGGCAGCACACCGCAGACTTTTATCAGAGGGTCTCCTCTGCGTGTGTCCAAACGACTCGCCCCAAACTCTGAGACTCAGGTTTCCTCCCAGCCTCACACTGCTCACAGCCCATCCTCCACCACGGCCAAGACAATACGCACGGCTGTCATATCTGCGGCCCGAAACAAAACTGCCAAGACCACAAGCACAAGCTCGTCCTCCACTAGCTCCAAAATCCCTACAGCTTCTCGGCTCCCTGGTCCCAAAATGGCTCAAGCTGCTGCAGCTCAGCCACTCTGGAGATGACGTGAATGAAAGGTGCCTGCACTGTGCTGTTTTCAGGCTTTTTTATGTATTTCAGTCTTAATATATTCAGTGTGGGCATACATGAATGATGTGAGTCATCATTCAGATTATATCTGGTCTCAATCAGCTCTTTCATCAACTTAAATTCATCTAGAGTCAACTTTTCTCACATTTGTGTGTAGCTGTAAGTGCTTAGATTCTATAAATGGGACACAGAGCTGCACTTGGAGCAACTGGGATCCTTTCTCATGTATTTCACCCACCGTTAGAAAAGCAGAATCGATTCTTTAAATCCTACCTCTTTTTACATCTGATTGTGTCCTTTGCAGGCAATAGGACACTACAAAGAGACCCATGTGGAACAGTTTAACACAGTACATTTCATGTTAGTAAAAAAGGATTCAACCAAGTGAAAATGCTGTCTGGTTTGAGCTTGCTTTTTAAGAACTATAATGTGGGGAACTGTTTCTCTCTGGCGCAGATTTAAAAAATATATATTTTATTTTAGGAGTTATCCAAATGTTTTGAATACTGTGACCCTTCTGCAAAGTGATCACTGCGTTCTCACACCTGACTGTCTCACAGTCCAAACTTAATTTGGTACTATCGAACTGTTCATCCTCTTGTAGAGGGGCCTCATCAGTCTGATGCACTTTACAACCTGAAGAAGAGGCTGCAAGGAGATGACTTCTGTAATTTCTGTTTTGTATAAAACAAATTCTATAACTTTATTGAATAGCATTGGTTGTTATTCACTGCATTATGTGGATTTGTAAATAAAAGAAGAATAAAGATGTTGATCTGAATAGAGGTGTCGTCTGTCAATTAAACTGTTCCAGTGCGTGTTAGTGATGTTCTCAAACCAGTTATATTTTGTTTTGTATTCAGGACAACACTTACTCTGAGAGCTTTCACTTTCAAGGTTACCCCTCTACTTCATCAACTGCTGCACTTGCATCTTGCCGTCCTCTGTCTCCTTGTCACCCTCATTTTTCTGTCTCCTTTATCCCGAGTGCTGCTCACTGCATCTCTTGACACAGTCACCCCCAATCCTGTTGGTGGCTGTTGTCATGGCAATGCTACAGACGACCCGGGGAATCTTCTGGCAGAATAGTAGGGATGCAAGGGGTTGGGTTGGAGGGTGACTGTGGGTGTAGGGTCCCAGTGGGAATTCTCTCTTTATAGGCCTCCAGTGACGCCAGAACCTCTTGGGAAAGGCAATAAACCGGTGCCTCTTTGTGCTCTTGAGTGTCCAGTTGTCGGTCAGTGTTGGCCTCTTAACCTGGCTCAGTGTATAGAGGTGACATCATCAGCGGGTCTCCAGGGGTGCACTCCAGGATGGAGTCGTCTAAAGTGATCGCCCTTCTTTAGCTGCCTTGGTGTATTCTGAATTGATCTGAAAGCAGCAGCTCAGTGAGAATAATGTCGCGTCTGAAGGTCAATAAATGATGTATGGGCTTTAAGACCAGAGCCAACCACATAGAGGACGAGTTCCAGAAGACCGGAGACAGAGTTGCTTTATGGCCTGTTTGTGTACTTAAAGTGACGCTCTGTGGCATTTAATTGCAAGAATGTCCCAAGTTCAAGAGAAAGGGTTAGGACAAAGTAACGAGTCTATAGGTGTCCATTCATTCAGGCAACTCTTGAAATCTTGAAAGGCAAATAAAACCCAGGAATAGCCTCCCTCATTTGCTGTGACACTGACTGGACTTAAAGTGTGAGACTGGAAGTGAGTAAAATTTATGGACAACCTTCCCAATATTTGACACAAGATGTAACTTAATCTTAAATGCTAATTATGGTGGCTGAGGGATTACTCCCATGGAAAAGTTGTCTGGTATAATCTCTGCATTACTGGAGGGAATGAATGCTGTCAGTGGTAGGGGAAAATATCACGTCACACTCCATTCATAAATCTGTCAGTTTAATATGCCCTTATTTAAAGGTACAAATGTATGAGGACATGTTCTACATGTGTAGGAGGATAGCAGAGGCAGGAAACTACATGTACTCAAGTTCAGTTTTGATGTACATGTACTTTTGTAAATATATTTTCTGCACATTTTTATTAAAAGTAGGGATTTCAGTTTCATGTTTCATTGTATCATATATCTGTCTTTCTCTCATTCACTTAACAGCTGTGTGTTTGCAGATTAAGATTTTACATATAAACTTTTTTATCAACAAATATGACGTATCTGCTTCCACCAGTTGATAGAACAGTTAAAATAATTTGTACTTGTACCACCTAAAACTAAAACCTAAAGTCCTTCAACTTTAGTATCTAATTGTATAAGGCGTATGATACTTCTGCTGATACTTATATACTTATACTTATTTGCAGTAATAAATGAAGGACCTTTACTTTCAACAGAGTATTTTTATGTTTGTGCTTCATGGTACAGGAGGCCATTCCTGCTGACTGCCGTCAGACTTTGCAATTCTACCGTCTCCAGGTCTGTGAACAGTAATTTCTCAGCACTGTAAATGTACATACTTGTACATAAGACGATCACACTACGTGCCTTGTATTTTGATTCAAATATTCTAATCTTTTTATAAGACTTTGTGTTTAATGTGCACCTGGCTGCTCTGTATTTAACTGTGTACTTTGTATTTCTGTATTTTATCTTTAGACATGTACTGTACTCTGTGCTTTAATTCTGCTTATGCCTCATGGAGCTGGGAGGAATCACAGGAACAGCGTGACGACGCCACCCAGTGTCTGATAACCGACAGTGGCAAAAATGAAACCACAACTCCCGGCGTGCATTGCGGCCGTACGTCGTTTTTTACGTAATGGACAGCTCCCCGGATGCGGCTGTGATTGACTATACCAGGCAAAAAGAGATCGAAAGCCAAGTGGCGGTAAGTCCCATAATCCTCCAAATTTCACACTTACAGCAAAGAACTGCCACTGAGACATATGTTGCAACATGGCGTGATTTTTAAAGGAACTTGTGGGAGTGGCGGGGTCAGAAACAGAGCGTCCTGAGAAGCGGCTCGCAAAGAAAACTTCCAGCTTGTTTGCTAACTAGCTAGGTTGTTAGCCACCAAACGCGCTAGTTCCTTAGCTTGACGCTAGTTAGTAGGGGAACGCCTAGTATCATAGGTGAACAGTGCGAAGTAATACATACCAGAAAGTAACTGTGTCCCGCTGTTTCTCTTGTTATCGTTAGTCAAGGTAGAAGTTATGGAAACTTTCTAGACCGTGTTTAGAAGTGAACGGCTGAAATAGTCGCCAAAGTTAAACCATGTCCCGTTACTTACCGACGGTGAGCTAATGTCGGAGGCGGTTAGCATGTCTGCTAACTGGAGGACAAGCTACATTAGTGCACAAAGTGATTTCACTGAGTCTCTAGTCGGTTATTTTACATGTTTACCTCAAAGTACAAGAATCATATCGCTTATCAGTGATCATGTGAAGCCCAGATCAGCCTCTCAGAGCTTTGAGTGGTGTGATTAGATTTTACCCAGGTGCCCTGTGTTCTGTTGTCAGGTGCTGCAGCCCCAGTGGTCGTAGGCAGGATGCAGACCATTAAGTGTGTGGTTGTGGGTGACGGGGCAGTGGGCAAAACCTGTCTACTCATCTCTTACACCACCAATGCCTTTCCAGAAGAGTATATCCCTACAGTGTTCGACAACTACAGCGCTCAGATGAGCGTGGATGGCCGCACTGTCAGCCTCAATTTGTGGGACACAGCAGGCCAAGAGGAGTACGACCGCCTGCGCACTCTCTCCTACCCCCAGACCAACGTCTTCATCATCTGCTTCTCCATCGGCAGCCCATCCTCCCACGCCAACGTTAGGCATAAGTGGCACCCTGAGGTGTCTCACCACTGCCCTAATGTGCCCATCCTGCTTGTGGGCACCAAGAAGGACCTGAGGGCCGATGCAGAAACAGTGAAGAAGCTGAAGGAGCAGGGCCTGGCCCCCACCACCCAGCAGCAGGGTAACGCCCTCGCCAAGCAGATCGGGGCTGTTAAATACATGGAGTGCTCAGCTCTGCAGCAGGATGGAGTCAGGGAGGTGTTTGCCGACGCGGTGAGGGCAGTGTTGTACCCAGTTACGAAAAAGAACCCCAAGAAGTGCGTGCTGTTGTAATAAATGGTTCCCACGTTTGGACTGTGTCAAGAAATGATGGAGATCCACAGAGGAAAGGAAGGTTGAGGAACGAAGGGCATCATCTGGCTGCCTCCATGCCACTTCCAGCAGCTAGAATTTGCTTCAGCTCCTCTGTTACTGATCCTTACTCATCTCCTGGAGGATTTCTCTCCGTTGCCTTCATCACCAAAGTGACTATGCCAAAATGGGGGCAACAGACTGAATCTCCTCTATTTTTCTTACATTTTAACTTTTTATATTTACACTTTTTTTTCCAATTTTACATCTGTTCTAGGTTTATAAATACTCTTGCTTTGCTTTATAAAATGCTGATAGTGGTTGTTGCAAGCCATAATAACATCCAAACCAACCAACCAAGCTACCCTGTTTGACTGGAGAGAAGAGATCTGCCTTTGTTCAGGTGGAGAAATAATGACTACCTCATAGTCTCACCTAGGTTGCATCTCATGAGTCTCAAATGACGTCACCATTCAAATGCTTTGACTTGCCTATTTAGATGCAATAAACAGACAAGCAGAAGGTGAACACGTTTTTCATTTCAAGCAGCTTGATTCCAGAAAAGGTGTGATGACTCCTGGACAAATGCCAGTACCCCTTAACCAATATCCACATATTAGGGGTTAAACTCCTGAGCTGCAGTTCCCCTTGTGTTCAGTCTGGCATGTTAGAGCTGTCGGGCAGGCTGCCCCTCCAGCCTCTCGCACTGCTCTGTCACTGTCACGCATGATAGAGCCAGTAGGCCTCTGATGACAAACCGGACCATTAGAAGCAGCCGACCATTTTCCCCCCTTTAGTAATCGAGGAGCAGGTGTCATAAGGCCTCTGCCAAATTAAGCCACACCGCTACTGGATTTGTTGGGCTGGGCTGTAGTACAGCTCTCCTCTGCCTTTGTCTTAACTCTTAATGCTCACACAGAGTGCCATTAAAACATGCCTAAGAGTGACTTTTTGACAGGGTGGTGTCAAAGAGACTTTATTTTGTCTAATTATGTTTAATTCACTCTGTAAATGATTTTTTTTTCCTCAAATGTTTTTAACCTTTGAGTGTGGTAATGGCCAAAGTGGAATATATTTTTTGTAATAGCCTATGTTTATTTGATCAGTAAGATTTTGTACTTAATACTCAGATATGATAAACCACAACTTCATCATTTTCAGTGATTGCCTGGTCAGCGGACTATTACCACTGCATAGTTGATTTAGTATAGCATATCATTCCAGAATATCTCTTAACTGGCTTATGCTAGGCTATATACTACTTTACCTTTATTGTCTTGATTAGGTGAATATCATTTCATCTTGGAATAATCAGTTTCATAGCTGCCTTGTTAACCATGTAACAGCAGTTAAGTTACAGTATGGAAGGAGCCTTTTATTTGGTCAGGTGCCTTAACTAAACCAAAGACCTTAGCAGTGCTCCGTAGTCATACCCAAAGGTGGTTATTACAGCGATAAGTGCCACAAGACCTTTTTTAAATACAGGTCCAACCAACTCTGTGTTTCATTTATGAAAAAATTCAGACACTCTCTGACTTAGTTCCTTCTTGCGGCACTCTCACACATTTGCTAAACTGACATCTTGCACAGCAAATCTTTGTGCATGTTTCTTTTTGAACAAAGCGCTCATGACCCACATCCCTTAGAAGATTGTGGTTTACATCCCTGCATGGCATGGTGCAACGAGGACAAGGCACAAGCACAACTTGCACATATGCTTAACAGGAGCTGTGTTGGTGCAACGCGCCTTGTCACATCTGAGGCTTTTTATACATTTTATAAAATATTTTTTTAGTAAGGATTGGTTGCTCATTTGTGCTTACAGCTGCCAGTAATAAAAGCAGCCCTTTTAAATAAATTTATTTTCATTTACTCACTCGAGCTGGGTGTATTATAAGTCAACCTTAGATCGTGGCCTGTGTAAAGTCCAGAATAACCGAAGCGCAACGCGAGCGGGACGGTTTGTGTAATGGCAGCGATGCGGTTTGAGATCTGCCTAAAGATGTGTGAAAATTTCCCAGATTGTTGAGTGGAGGGTTGAATGTAAGTGCACAATATGTCAAACTGTCAACTGTGGTGAGCATGTTTTTTGCCATGTCCTGATTTCACTCAGATAATTGCTGTTGAAGTGGAAAATACACCTGTGGGCTCTGTATGTCTGTGTCCCGGAGCTGTATGCTATCGTGTGCGTGGTACTGCGCTTTTACACTGGGAACTTGATTTGTAGAAATCTGTTTGTAATTGTTTTATATATAACAAAAGCATATTTGTATAAATGAACTAACAGTGAGATGATTTTAAATTATGCCAAATAAAATGGTGGTTAAAACCATTTTCCTCTGTTTGTCACTGACAGAAGAATTCTTGTATCACATATGAACATTGTTTCTCAGACAAAGTGAAAGCGGAAGATGAAACTGAAGTGTGTGAGTTTGAAATGAGTCACGATTATAGAGAAGCACTGATATTTTAAGGTACAGAAACCACACTTATGTTCCTGTAGCTTGCTCACTGTGATATAGTTCATTGTCTTACAGTTACCATGTCCAAACACTAGATGGACACAGCCCTCCAGCTCTGCTCCATGTTATCCAGACTGTGCCATTCTCTAAAGCCTGTGATTTTTTTCCTTCTGTACATTCAGAGTTAATGGTCTATACCGACCGGGTTTTCAGGGTCATCATTCACTTGAGCAGACACCAACAAGTTCAATCAGTTGCAGGGGCTTTAAAAAAATCTGCGTGCTGCTTACTCTGAAAAATTCCCTTGACCTTTATGGGTGTTGCCGATGACAAATGACAGATGTGTTGAACTCCACCAAAGGCTCATTACAACATCACTGCAGCAACATTTAGAGCTCATTTCCTCTGCAGTCTGTTTTACAACGCAAACAATGCATGTTTGCAGCCTGTAAAACTTTTGTTGCTGAGTGGTGTTTGATTTATTGTTTCAGCAAAATCTGAATTGTCTAGGCGTTCAGGAAAACAATGCTTTGAGGCACGCCTAAACACTGGTGGTTAAGTAAGATAGGAAGGGATGAGTGCATGTTGCTGTCTGCAATACGCTTAAATAAAGCAGGCGGATTAATTAGAGTTGGGTTGGTTAAGGTGATCCACTTTTAGTTGAGTGGATAGCAAAAGGATTGTAATTGTGACTGTGCTTAATTCAGTTCATTAGTTCAAAACTGCTCTTTAAAGTGGAAAAGGGATTGAGGTTGATTTGATTGTTGATTTCTCATTAGACAGGATTTCTCTGTGCTTCAAACTGCTTAAAATCAGCTTAGAACATTGTCATAGCATTAACTTCAATTTCTGCCAGTAGATCACCCTCAATCCTACACACTGGACCTTTAGAATTAGTGCAAGAACAATTTCAATGTTGAGGTTTCACTAACACTGAGAGATGGATACACAATTTTCTTCCCTTTGCATGTGACAGTGCAGTTACGTGCTACCGGTTACAGGCATGATTTTGCTGATTTATTTACACCTGAGCTGTCCAGCTAACCTGCATAGTGTCCAATGACCATCCAATCAAGGTTAAACTGTCCAATCAGGGAAGACCTGCTCATACCCTGTCAGACTGGGAGGGCCCCAACTGCTCACACTGTTGCCGTGGTTGTTGATGCTTCTAAAGGTAAGTTCATTTGTTTTTGACATTACACTTACTTTTTTCTGTTTCACAAAGATGCTTCTATAGAGAAACATAAACTACTCAGATAGCCAAATCGATTTGGCCAAATATTGGCTTGAATCTGGCAGAAAAAATAACTTGGCCGAAATACAGCAGCGAGACTCGTGCCAAAGCTTGTTTGAAGGACACCCCAGAATCAGCCCAAGCACAGGTTTGGGTACGGCTGCTGAAACTGTATCGGCATTGCCAGCATATATCTCAATATTTATCATGAATAGCCCCCTCATCTAGTCACTGACATGGTTGACTGGCAGCACCTGTAGGCTGGGAAAACATCATCATACATTTAGTAAAATGCCAATGATGAAACACCAGATGTAAACATTTAAAAAGCAAGTTAAGAATGTTGACTATCATAGCAAAATTATAGAAAAGTCAAATCAATGAGGGCTCTCTTCTCAATGTTTGCGTTTATCTGTATGTGAAAGACGCCTGATCAGATGACTGGATGTTTTGTTTATCAAGTGCTGTAAATGATGTAGACATTTTTTCACTCACACAGTTAACGTCTTTGAACGTAGCAGGAGATGTAATTCTCTATGTTTCATCTCTGCCTGTTTGATAAGAGTGTGCGGCGCATGTCCATTCTGTGAGTCATCATGGTGGAGCGAGTGGGAGATCTGGCCTCCGTCGGGACCTTGATCTCAGCTCAGTCTATCACTCCTCAATCTCCAAGGCTCCTTTCCGCCCTCTCACTGTCCATATGATGATGTGTCGGGTAAAGGCCGGGCAGCCACTGGCACGATTCGGTAAAGGAACTGGGGAAATTCCTCTTCTTCTCCTTGTCTAAAGATGAAAAAGCAAAAGGCCTTGATCTAATAGATGGCCTGCAGCGAGAGCGACTGAGAAAGCTGCAGTTTTGCATTCAAATGAAACTGTTCCAGCAGAGGGAGAGGGAAAATGAGATTGGCTGGGTTCGGGAAGAAATAACGATGGAGTGGCACAGAATTCAGTCAAGTCGTTTCAAATCTGAAATGAAGGGAGGAGGATGGAATATTGTAATATATGAGGAAAGGGTGGTGGAGAGATGTTCTACCTCCTCCAGTCACATTAGTGGTTGCACACCTCTCTTATGTTTATTAAATGTAAGATGATAGCAGCAGCAGCTAGTTAACTTAGCTTAGCATAATGATGAAATGTAATATTTAGGACTAACTCATGGATGCCATCTCAAGTCGGAACAAGTCGGAATGTTGGCAAAAATGTTGGTACACGAGTTGGCGAGTTGCTGAAGTCATCACTTGTTAACCAACAACAATCAGCTTTAATATGACTCACTTCACACTGCATGTCTGCTTCTCACAAACACATAACACCATACTTTTTAGCCAATACAGAAATTCTTACGATTAACATGCTTACGTATTATTATACCTATTTTAAGTTATCTACAAGCCTGTCACATCTGATCCTTTTTCATTCCTCCTTATGCTAATAACTGAAAGAAGTGTTTAAATACTCAAAACACTTAAATACAACACATTTTGTTTGCAGCATTCATGTTTTCCTCACATTCTGAGTTCAAACCACACACTGATGTCATACTAGCTAGCTGTTTCCCCTTGTTTCCAGTCTTTGTGCTAAGCTAAGCTATCAGGCTTCATATTTAGTGTCCAGACAGAAGAGTGGCATTGACATTATAATCTAACTCTTGAGTGATGCAATTATTTAGCATTGTCTCTTAAATGACAGCTTCAACAACATCAATGTTTAAATCGATATATTCCTCACATGGGATGGAGCAGAAGGAGGCTGGATGGAGACCTGTAGCCGCTGAGCAATTATGAGAGTGTAAAGCAAACAGGAGCAGAAGAAAAGATTCCCAGGTATGCTTAACTATCAGTTATGTTGGTTTGCAGCTATGAGGGGAGAAACGTCTGCTTGTGAATCACTGAGGTAACAGAGAGTCCTCAAGTGTCCTCCGCACATTCTAATTGCTCAGGCCCCTCTCCTCCTCAGCGCTTCGGAGAAAAAAAACATACCGAATGCAACCCGTCTAATTAGACATCTCCTGTTATGTGTCCACCCATTCTCCATGTGCCATCCCTCTGTTGTTCACGCTCTGTCATTCACTGATGTCTGTATCACAGCTGCGGGGAGAGGCCAGATGGCGCAGGGTGCCGGAGCAAGTCAACTCTGACACTTATCCTGAAGCCTGCTCGCACCACCGCAGGGCGGGAGCGATGGAGTGAGAACAAGAGAGAGGAGGGGAAAAAAAGAGATGAAAAGCTCTTTGTGGGAAAAGCTGTGGTTAGATGTAAGTGAAAGCAATCGATGAGTGGAGTTTGAGCGCTGCAGTTCTTCATTAATATTGGATGCGGCGTATGACAGACCACACACAGAGAGCCTTTTGGCCTACCCAATTATCAGCTATACCTTTGGTTTCATGCTCCGTCTGAGCTGTCATAACTCCAAGACAGCAAGAAAACCAAACACTGTTGAGTCTGAACAAGCCACATTCCCACAGTCCTCCTCATTTCCCTCCTCACTTTTCGTTCTCTCACTGCTTTTGTTTTGCTGGTGTGCATCAGTGTCAGCAAGAGAGCGGAACCTTTTCACAAACTTGTCAATTCAGGCGGCGAGAGAAAGGTCACTCGGTTATGTAGACTGAAGTGATATTGCTAACTCTGAATAAATCTGCAATCCGACACCGCTCCTCTCTTGAGTCCTGACGTTTCGCTCCAGCAACATGTAGTTCAGCCATTAGGTGAGAGAACGGTTGTTTCTGGGACTGTGTGTGATGAGACAGAACATCCTGTGCCGACTTGGTTATTGCTCTCCTGCAGCGCCATGCCTGCTTTGATCTCACTCATCTCATCTTCAGGCAGCAGATTTTACCGTTCTGCTCACACCGGAGTAGATTGTCTGGTTTAACCAGGTGGAAAAGACTTTCTCGAGGAGAAGGCTATTATTCTTCCCCTCTGTACTTGTTTTTTTTTTTCTACTTCACTGTGGTCAGAGGCAATCTCTTTCCACTACAGATCTCTGCTCTTTGAAATGCTCATCTCCGTCTCCCATTGGCTCGATTTCATTTGTCAGGGTTTGTTGTCATGGAGGATGACACTGTTAAAGCACTTCCAGGTGCTGTCGGCTAGGAAGGAGGGAGTTCTTAGAGTCAGAGTGTTAATCCAATTCACTTTAGTCCCACGTGAGGTAAAGGAGATTGGGCTCTCTGTGTGCATATGTGTGTTTGGGTCTGAGATGTTTATGGATTAGCCTCTTCTGAACAGCAAACACGTCGTTGGTATGGACACTGTTGCTCTTGGCTCGCAACACATAAACCTCAGTCTGCTCTCAGTGCTGTGGGGAAGCTGCATCTCAACAAAAAAAGACAAAATGAAATGTGATCTACTGATTTTTTAAAAAAAAGCTGTTTCCCCTCAAGGGTAATATGTGATGTTGGTCTCTTTGTGTTATTGCAGAAGTTAGTGACTCGACTGTGACTATATTAGTGTCTGCTTGAACTGCAATTTGGTAGCCAGTGAAGAAACACAGTTTTTTCCCAGTGGGGAGCTGCTTCTCTCAAAGTAAGAAAGGAGACAGTTTTCCCTCTGCTTCTTTCTCTTTTATTCTGTCTCCCTCTGTCCTCTTCTCTTTGTTCCTCCCTCCAATAGATCCACAGAGAAATGTTTTCATTTACTGCTGGCTCTGCTCATTGTTTTTGTCTTTTGTCCTGGTTTTAACTTGGAAAAGTTAAGTTTGAATACATGAGCCTTAAACTCTTAACTTTGTCTTTTAAAGAAATTATCAGTTAAACTTGAGTCACACGACAATCATGCTAATTCCATCTGCTAATGAAAATCATGTGATATTAACAAAGAAATAGCTATGTGAGAGACTTTGATTAGATTGTTTTCTCAAAAACTGAAATAATCACTTGGACTTGGGACTCGAAAGCAACAACACTCCAGGTTATTGAATCTTTTGACTTGGACACAACCCAAAAGACTTAAAAACAGCAGCGACTTGTAAAAAGTACAGTATGCAACTCGTAGATGTAGAAATGAGGCTGTAGGTATTCCTCTCTGTTTAGCCACATTAGTGAGGTCAGGTCAAGACTCTATAGTTCATCCCAAAGGTGATGGATCAGGTCGGGGTCAGGGCTCTGAGCAAATCTCTCGTTTCCAAGCTCAGAAAATAATTTCCTCTGCCAAGGAGCTTATGTTTTCAGTTGTGTTAGCAGCATTACACAAAAACAACCAGACAGATTACCACAGAACTTGGTGCAAGGATGCAGTATGGGTAAGAAAAGAACCCATTCAATTTTGTTGTGGATTCAGATCATGGGGTGGATCCAGGCTTTTTTTTTTTCTCATTACAAAATGGGGCATTTTCATTTTATTTTTTTTCATCATTTCACAGAGAATAATACATGGCGCAGGTTGAAATGAAGAAAAAAAAACCAGTCATATTTATGGGACTGATATTTATTGTTGTGTACTATTTAATGTCGCTTGATTGAATTTAAGGGGCCATTTGCAGAAGTATATGCACTCTATTGACTGACATTCTAATTTATTTACGGAACTAACTTTGTGAACTCTGTTAAAAGATGATATCGCCCCCGAAGATAGGAGTACGCTGTCTGAAATATCAATATATTAATGTAACATAGCAGCATAGCAAAGACAGCCTAAGACTAAAAGTACACATACAGGGTGTCCTGTTACTTCTGGCCACAAAGAAAAACATAAGGACTCATTGTTAGGAGGAGAATAAAGACTGTATCTGTATTCTGATAATCAATTCTGGGGAACGATGTGACTCACATTATGTCGCTTTATGTTTCATCTACACATTAATACTGAAATACAATGTGTGCCATCATATTTTCTATGCATATCTTTAAATGTACCACATGAGCATTGCAGACACATCAAGAGCTGAAGTCGAAAACATGTCCAAAACACAAAATGATAAAATTCCCACCTGTTGAAATACTGACACAAAATTGTCAACAGTGAGGAAAAATCATTGGCCTCAGCCTCAAGGACGCTCTCCTGCACAGAATTGACTGAGTGCGTTAGTGTGTTGATGTTAGTGCGCGTGTCGCCAGTGCATGTTAGAGTGCTCTAATAGATGGTTTGCTTTTATAACATCTGACATACTGAGACTGACAGGTTTCTCTGTGACCATGGAAACGGGAAATTAGCCGGCTCAGAGGCTACAGTGATTTGCGGGCTGACACTTAATAGACACTCACATCCTGAAGAGCGTAACGGAGGAGAGGAGAGGTGGCAGACAGATGGAGGAAAACAAAGACGAGAGATGACACTTCACATGTTGATATTTTGACGTGCATGTTATCGAACTTTCCCCAAGAAGCTCTCCGTTGTGAGAGGACAAGTGGAAACCAGGGCAGCCTACAGTATAACAGAGCCCCTCAGTGTAGTGGTGAAACATTCAGGTCCGTATTGTTCTCTTGGTGAACGCCAACGTTCAGTGGATGAAGGAGGAGTCTTCTCAACACAACACTTTTTTTCTCTGCAGTTCAGGGAAACAGGTTTTTGCACCACTGAACTCTGTAATATACTACTGTAATAGTCCTCTGTGATTGTGGATGGACTGTTCCTGCTGACACAGGCCCTGAGGAAGACTAGTATATTATTTATTTACATACTAATGCAAGAGCATCACTGTCATTAACTGTCAAATCCGACCCTCTTTACTCCTGTAGCTCTAAATACAGATGACACTTAAATCACTTTGCCAGTGAGCCTCTTTGTGACTGAAGCTCCTGCCATATGTTCCCCAACAATCAACACTCTTTCAGAGTCACTTCGATCGTTTGCTCTTTTTCTTCTTGAAAAAAAAAAAAATCAGAAGCAAGTTCCCATACAAGCTGTCACAGAGCACGACTGGTACACTTGAGTGGAAGCATCTGCATTTGTCATGTTTCTCCCACTTATTTATTCATTCATTTCCTTTTATTTGTCCCCTGTCTGCATCTAGATCTGCAGCTCAGCATTGTGCAGTTAGGTTCCCTCGATGGCTTGTGAAGCAAGCTGTGTGCAGTAATTGAGGCTTGCTCCCCCCGGGGCTCTTGCTAATAAAGTCTGCCTCTTCCAAACCACTGCGACCACCACACGGCAGAGTGTGTTTGACCTCTGCCTGCCTCCTCTGTGTTTCCCTACGAGGTCAGGATGACAACATTCGCTCACACTGCATTCGCTGAGCTCAAACTCAAACATAAATTATATAGAGTAGACAAACACATGCAATTAAACAGTGCCACAGTGCATAGCTTACTGGATACAATAATTTCAATATGAAACATTTGTGCTGCTCAGACATGCTGCTTTTGCATGCATCACTGCACACAGATGTATATCCACACATAAGGTCAGCCACGCATCTCCCAGTCTCCCCCAGCGTCACTGTTTTAATTTCACAGCTGAAGAGAGGAGACAACTCTGTCTACTTGGCACAAAGCACATTGGTAAATGAACAAGATTTATACTGAATAAAACATTCAGTGAGAATACCTAATGCCCACAGTGCTGAGATGAATGTAAGCTTCAGAAGTAAAAAGGGGATCAAGAAAGGAATCTATTAAGACTGTTCAAGTTTCATACACGTGAAGACACAGGCACTGTGACCTCACTTTCATGTTCTTTAAAAGCTGGTATCAATATATGTATGAGTGCAGAACGCTGACATTTCAAAGATACTGAGTTTGGTTGTAGTCTTGTGGTTGTAGTGTGATGTCAAGGAAATAAGAGGAGACAGGAGCAGTAGCTACAAAACATCTTCAGCCAGTCTAAACCATTGACTGTATATAAAGATGGACGAACACTATACAGAAATTAATCTACAAATATCTCGGCTACATATGCCACCATCTTGCATCAAACCAAACTAAGCAGATGCCTGAGCACTTGAACAGATATCAGTGAGATAAAAACTACCTGAGCTGAGAGACACCATCTATGAGAAAAATTTACTTGACATGTAATTTGTCTTTTTAGTCTGGTCCATGTCCCATCCACTAACATGGAGGAGGTGGGGTCTATAACCTATACTGCACAACGCCACACATAAACAGGTTTTGTTTTACTTATTATTTTGGTAATTTTTATTATTTTTGGAGTCAACAAATACCTGAGACATTTTAGTTGAATTATTTCAGTGTCGTCTCATTTTCATCATTTCTATGTGTTCAGTGTATTTTGAGGCTCCAGCTTTCAGACACCATGGTTACAGGTGTGCCCTGCAAGGTGTCGTGTCTCTGTGTTCTGAAGAAACACAAACTGACTCACCTCAGTAAATTCACTTCACACTAACAAACCACATCAGGAATCAAATTCACTCAATCACAAAAAAACAATCACAGCCAACTGTATATCTACATGAGCACTTTCACCGGAGGTGGTTATTCTTTTCAAACTATATCCTGTGTCACACACAAAAATAACATTGTGGCAGTCAACCATGCCACCAGGCTCTCCCAGTCAGAGATGGTACTGGTGCTTTTCAGCATCTTTCATTAGCACGTGAGGAAACATAAAGTCCAAACTAAACATAAATTGTCCAACCTAACCTTTTCAGTCTCTCTCCCCATGTGTTTCCTGCTGATGGCCGCTCTGCTGCTGCCTTTTAAAGCTGAGGACCAATCAGCTAACAGCTCTCACCTGCGCTGATTGATCCTCTCCTACACATGGAGGTGCTCTTCTAGCCACACCCACAAACAATTACATAGAAAATCCCACTCGGAATTGTTAAATGAAACTAAACTAAACCTGAACTGAGTCCACTACACACTTTCTGACACAACTTAGACTGTACTGGTTTCAAACAACAAATCATTTAATACATACCCATCAAATGATATGTTGCTGAAGCAAAATCTACAGTCACACATGTCTTTACTTATACGTGCACATCAAAAAATTCCAATATTGTGTTAGAGAGGTTACCAGGTCAGAACATGCTCAAGTATTTTAAATGTCAGGTGTTATATTAAAGGCAGGTTGACCTTTGACTGCAAAAAACAACCCAACACCTCTTTTCACTGCACCGTTGCATTGTGGGCAACATGGGGCCACTATAAAGGGAAAATCCGGCTGAAAAACAGGCTGAAAACAATTGCACCACAGACGTGCTGTGGCCCACAGGCCTGGAGTTTGTCATGCTGTATGTGCAGTGTTCATCTAGTTCAGTCACTCGTGCTGCCGAGCACTGCTGCACCTGTTCACTGCAACACAGTGAGTCATTCAGAGGCTGGATTCAGTTGAGAAGATGTTACATCGTCAGAAAACATCAATACTGTGGTTCTTGTTTCATAACACCGAGGACTTAACTGTTCAGTGGATTTGTTTTTGTTTAGTTTTAGTTTTAAAACATCGAGGGGGAAATTTCACCTAATTTCTTGTTTAACACGCTTTTTTATCTAAAGTCTTGTTTTCCATAGTGAAAAATTGCTTGTCTTAGTTTTCATTAATTAAATAAACACAAGGTGACAGAGCGTCAGACTTGGACTCAAGTCAGAATGAGGACTTGACTTGAATTCATTGGTTGTTCGATCAACTTGTCTGAGACTTCACTGCCCGAGGACCTGACCTGGATTGAGACTTTGCAAAATTAGAACAAAAGCAGGCTCGACTGCAAACACAATGTAGGCACCATAACCTCATGCTGGCACCAATTAAACACATAAGGCTGTTAGTATTAAAATCATTAGGACCAACTGGCTGTCAGGCACTGACTAAAACTACTATCATATCTAACAATCTTATCTAACAATGAATGATACATGAGTAAATGTGTCCAGTCCTCTGTATCTCCTATGTACAGCTGAAGCCATACATTATGTATCATATAGTGCCTGCTGGACACAGACGTAGTCAGGCCTCCAGGATGAATATTTGGGTGAATAATCTATAAAAGGTGACCAAACCTTCATTTTAAAAGCCTGTTTTCTTTGACGAGGAGGTGTATTGATTGTCTCTCGTCCCTATAGAGTAAAATTAGGCAGAGCGTCTTTGATCCAGTTGCAAGATGCACTTTGAGCAAAGACGAGGGACCAATAAATAGTGAAGAAAGGGGAGACGTGCTTCCCTAGAGGGAAATTCTCGAGGAGGAAAACCATGCATCTTGTTTAATTTTCACCCCCGATGTCCCACTGGGTTCCCAGGAAACAGACTCCTGAAATTAGTTTGCTCCACCTGAGTCTTATTGTGTGTTCTGTGTATGATTGTGCAGCTGTAGACCTGTTTAAGTGTGTAAATGAAATGTACTGCTTTTCTTTCATACACCAGTATCTATGTCCTTCAATCAAACTGCAGGGGCCACAGTGTCCTGGTCTCCATCAGACTTCCCATCACTGACAGGGATGACTGTAATTATATGCTCAGCGTTGCTTCCGAAATAGATTTGTGATTCAACAGCCCACGCAGAGCCAACACGTGCACAGACACACACACACACACACACACACACACACACACACACTTGCATTGTACTGCTACACAAGCAAACACCTCTCTCGTAATCAACTCTGATGGAACACAATTAATATCCAATTCCAGCAGCCTTTGTTTCCTGCAGTGGATTTATAAAAGAAATGGTCCGGGGGAATTGACTCATAACAATTCATATTTACTGTGGTGACATTGTCTGCTTGGGGGTCAGGGGTAAAGCATAGTAGCGAGATCAAGCCCGGATTGTCTTTCAGAGAACAACGCTAACTGCAGGACGGGTAAAACACCTGAACAAAATGTTCCCCCAGCAGTTGTTATTAGGCTGTGAGAGGTCTTTAGTATGCTGGAGGCCTCAGGTGTTTGGAGGCACAAGAAGATTCCAATCTTAAGCTTCCCATCTGGCGTTTGATGACACACCGTGGATAGTCGGCCGATTGAATCCACCTCATAGTCTTCAATCAATAGCAGGAGCAGCAGGGGAGGGACTGGTGTCTCGGCTTCTCTCTGTGTCCCCTTTAAATCTGACTTGCTATGCAGGGAAGACAACACCTTCATCCTTTATCTTGCAGGAAAGACAAGGCCGAGAAATGCCTCAGGCCAAACTGTGGGCTCTGCCCTCCCCTGCCTGGCTGCCTCAGCAATAAACTGTGTCTCTGTAGCCTGCGGTGGAGCTATGTGTTTGTTGTCATATGTGGCCACCGTGGTTCGACTTCCAGATGAACTGGTTTGTGGATGAAGGATGATGAGATAGGAGAGGTTTAAAAATCCCTACTGGCTGTTGTACTCGTGCTGATACATCAGAGGGTGTGGCCTTGAGGATTGTCTGACAGGTGGACAGTCTTTTTTCCTCTAATGGGAACGCTGTCGAGCATCCTGGAGAAAAGTTTCTGCTAGAGTTGAAATTTGGAGGATTTTAGGCTCTGGGGACGGCAGTGTTAGTCAGTTCAGTGTGGTCCAGATTGAAATGTCTCAAAAACAAGCTGTTCAAAAGAAAATGTATGAAGGAGGGAAACCAAAGTTCAACATTCTCTCTTTACATTAAATAACCCTTTTATTTTACTGTATACTATAGTGTTTGTGTAGTGTTTAGTTGTTGTCTTGTTTCTGTTAAGTGTTTCAGGTTGTGAGTGAGATTACCTAAAAACATAAAAACAGATTTCAAGGTGGAAGGTATGGGTCATGGAAGAATCCGTTCAATTTAGGTGCAGATTTTGCTCAGAGGGCCGGTCCAGGATTTCTTTTATCCCTTTCTTTAAAGTTAGGAAATGTGTTTTTGACATTCTCACGAATTTCCTGGGGAAGAATTCATGGATCTTGAAATCTGGCTCATTTAGGGGACTGTAATGTATGAGTATGAATGTGTGAAATTTGGTGCAGCTTGACTGAATTTAATGGGACTGTTGGGCCATAGCGGAAATAGTTTTGTACTGCAATGCGATTCTGTGCTGCAGAACATGAACCTCCTGCAAACCAGTTTTAATTGAGTCATAGTTTTATAATTATTAATAATAAATAATCAGGAAATAAAGGAATAACACAGTAAAAGTTGAATATCAGCCATACATGATACTAAATGAACCAAATCTCCCCCTAAAACTGATCTGTTGCACATGAACAAAATGTTGTGGGGAAAAAAGTTTGTTCCAGAAATATTCAGAAATATATTGACATACAGTCAGATCAGAAATTATAATCAGAAATACTTTATTGATCCCCAGGTGGAAATTGGGTTGCATTACAGTCTCTCCAGCCAAGAATAGAAAGAAATTTAGACCAGGACAGTAACGATAAAGAAAAATACAAAATACAGGTAAGAGAATATAACTGTTTTAAAAATGTAAGGAAACAAATTGCATTATAACACAATATTATAAATAAAATTAAGTATATGCAATATTACAGTATATATAACATAACTATAAATGAAGGTGAAGTATACACTGTTTTCCGTCATCTATTCAACAGGACTAACGCTTTGTTCTAGTTTTAAATTGCAACACTTACGCTTCTCCTTCAGTGTCCTCAACACCCACTTTTTACTTCACTGTCCTCCTTCCTCTCCCCTTTGTCCGAGAGATGGATGGCCACAAATCAGGGGGGAGGCGGCTGCCTCAGACCAGCCTGATGTGGCGCGTGAGTGAGCCATCACTCTTTTAGCGAGGCGGTGGGACAGAAATGAGTGGAGTGGGCGTGAGGAGGGGGGCAGAGATGCAGGGATCAGCCCATCAGAGGTCAGCCCGGAGGTCAGAACACAGAGGTGTGAACGGTACAAGGAAGAGAATAAACACTGTGGTATTAGTTGGAGACAAAAATAGCTGCTGTAGGAGGGTTTGGTCACAGATTGAGGTCAGGTTATGAATGTGCATCTGTGTTTGTTTAACACAGGGGGGGTAAAGAGTTTAGATGAGGAACCCTCCCAAGCGAGCAGTTAAAGGCCTAAGTGGCTGGGGTTATTGTGTGGATATGTCAGAGTCTTGAGGACCTGCTGCGAGGCGAAGGGTAATGAGAGCTGATCCAGTGTAGAGATGTTTGTTTAGGGGGCACCAGGAGGTGTCTAATTAATGCCATCTCAGAGACCCTGGTGAGGCCTGACCTTCTACTCAAAGCCCCGAGCTGCCTCAGCCACCTCATCCTGCCTGGGCTGCCATCAGCGAGCCCTGAATTATTGATAAGACTGAGAGGAGAGGCAGGAGAAAACTGGGGGGGCAGATCAGGATTTCTCCCTTGCGTGTGTGTGGGTTTGCATGTGTGCAAGCAAATGAGCTCACAGGAAGTTGTACGATCTATAAAGGGAGCGTTAGATGAGATGAACCCCCAGGGCAGGCGTCTCTCAAGGAGAGAAGCATCCTAAATAACGTGCATTCTTGAGATACATGGGGTTAAAGGTGATAAGAGAGGGAGGGATGGAGGTGGACAACAGCAACAGGAGCACAGTGAATGATTCCCAGACAGAAGCAGAGGATGATAGGAAGAGACAAACTGAGACGGGTGAGGAGAAGAAATCATTTGGGAATGTGCGTGCGGAAATGCAGCACAACACTTCGCATCACGACAGAGTGGAAAACTGGGGAGACGCCGCTGTGACTCCTAAATCAGGCTGATGCTTTTCCCAAATGCACCGCGGTTATTTCACAACTGCTGAGGCTTGCTCGCAGGAAACAGATGGATATAATAAAGCAGGGGATTCGGATGGACGTTGTGATCCCACTGGACTGTCTATAGCAGGCACACTACATCCCAGCCCTGACACATACATAAAGCCTGCTATGGCTGGAGGGCAAGGTGACCAGTGGGGCAGGGATTCAGTCTGAGGGAAACAGGTCATGTTTAAGGGTTAAAGTCTGAGAATGATTCACTGATGGACTCCAGAAGTAACACAACTCCTGGGTCTTAAATATCAACTGTCAAGTCACAGACAACAGAGGCTGGAGACGTGGCTCAGAGCGTTTTAAGTTGCAAACACACTGATAAATCAATATACAGCAAATGATGAATGTTAGAATGTAATAAACTGTTTCAACATTTGGGTAAATATGATAGAGTCAATTAGATGATTGTTTCGTCTTGGTAAATAGGTACATTGTCAAATATGCAGTGGTTAGGTTAGCTCAGCTTAGTATAAAGACTGGAACAGGACCAGTTCTAGTTATGCCAGCTATCTGTTAACCTTTGTTTCCAGTCTTTATGCTAAGCTAAACCAAATGCAACCATATACAAAACAACCCACCACCACTTCTACTTACTTACCTGTCCTCATGTGGACCGCCACGTGCCTTGGCTGATGCTTTGCCCCAGGACAGACCCATCTCCTCTAGCCCAGGCTGCCATCACTGTTCTCCAGCAGGTTGTCTATGGCCTGCTCCTCTTTCTCTCACCAGCTTGAGTCCATCTCAGGGCAATTATCAGTGGACATCCTCAGGACATGATCGAGCAAGAGGCCAGACGATAATCATCACCCAGTCCTTCAGTTTAGACGTTGGGTATGGTGCCAACAACTCCACCCTGTACCAGGAAGTTACAGAAACTGCAACAGCACCACAGACCAGCACCTTTAATGCTCAGTTATTGGCATTCAGTAATGGATACACGTCTTAAAGGCAACAATTTTACATAAATTCTTTTGGACAGTTTGTGGCCAGAGTATTAACAGAAAGTCCACATACTTATTGTTCCCTGCAGGAAATCAACAAACAAGAAATAACAAGTTATGATATTGGAGTTGTGATCATCTCATCTTAATATCTGCAAAAAGAACCTGTGTATATTTCCCAAAATTATTTCTAATTAATTACACCTTTCAAGTGCTATTTTACACGTAAAAATCCATCATCTACTCTTGGGAAGTCAAATGCAGTGATAATTTGACAGTAATAAACAACACTGTCGCCGGCTGAGTTACCTTGAAATTGCACAGATTGCATGAAATCTCTCCTGACTAGAAACCTAAAGACTTTTGCATAAATTTGAAAGACTAATTACAGTTTGGTGATTAGCTCCTGCTCTCGCTTTTATTCCCTTCTCTTTTAATCCCAACCCACCCACTACACCTACGCTCTTTCTCTGCTAAGTCATTAACAGCAGACCTCCCTTGGGAACTGAAGCTACCTGCACAGAACAAAACAAATACTGGCTTATTTCATGCATTAGCAGCCGAAACCCCTGGGACCGCCAGAGTATGAAGTCAGGAGACGGCTGCTCTCACTAATGTATTTTTAATCACTTGTGTATGCGTTTGATTCCCCCCCGTCCAGACAGGAAACAGATGCAGTCAGTCCTTGCATCACCTTCCTATTATCCAACATGATTAAAAAAGTATTTTGGGATATGTTTTAGTTAAGGAATAAGCCACACTCATATATTCTCCTGGCTTTGGTACAGTCTGTATAAACATTTAATGCGGAAGCAGAGGAGTAGACATGTTGCTGCCAAAGTGCTGTTGTATGTTTCTCCGGCCATGAAAAGCTGCAATCTATGACAAATCAAGTCAGAAAAGAAAAAAAAGGGGGAAGGACAGTTGTCAGCTGTTCATCCACATGCACTATGCACTGAATAAAGAAACCCTGACGTGGCACGAAGAGAGAAAACTCTGTTACCTCAGTGAGATCAGAAGCAATCAGATCCCATTAGTATTACACGCCACTAACTCCCTGCACACACACACACACACAAATCACAGTGCCACCAGCACCCTGTCTTTCTTTTTAATTCAATAAGCATAGCACTTGTGTTTACATTCAAAGGCTTTTACTCCATCCAAAGCAATTCTTTTCTATGTCAGACATCCTCTGGCTTTATTATTTCTGGCAAAAGCAACAGCAATTTCAGTATATATTCACATCCCTGAGTTTGTAAACACCCACAGAGACGGCTGACATCCTGTTTTTGAATCACCTCTCTCCCTCCGAGGCTCACAAGGACTAACATTCTCCCATCTCTGATTTGAGGTTGCAGCTCATAATGAAAGAAAGAAAGAAAGAAAGAAAGAAAGAAAGAAGTGAGCTGCAGTGGAAAAAGCACAAAGGAAATAATTTGATGACCGATATAACAGAGATGTCAGAGAGGGTTTGAGCTTTCACAGCAGCAGCAGCCAGCAACCAGCGAGCCAGATGTAACAGTGTCGTTCCTGACAAGAGCGAGAGTGATGGCTGCTTTGATCCGACAGAGGATCTCACATATTCTCGGTTCCTATCCAAGCACTCTAAACATCGCCACTGGCACGCAAAAGCACACTCCACGCCGCTTGTTCGAGAGCGCGTATTCATAAGCGCTTGAAACAGAAAATCCCACAAGCCACCTGTCATCAGCTGGATGTGATGTGATTACAAATTGTTTCATTAATTCTCATCTTTTTCTCTGGGGCGGAAGCGATGAGATTTGAGAGACTGAAGGCAAAGCTGCAAGTAAGGAAACGCTTTCTGTCGAGCTGTATGGGAAAAATTATTGCGGCGTGTTCCCATCTCCCAATGTTTTGTTAAGATCCCACCTGCAGCAAAGTAAATGTTATCATTGCTGAAAATGGGCTGGCATGCGTGTGTGCGTACGGTGGAGAGCTCCCAGACGGAAATCCACAGTTAAACATTGCGAGGGCCTCTCTCGAGCCTCTGTAAACAGTGGGTGCTTCACCCTCTGCTCAGATTTGAGAGCCGTTAGTGTCCATGTGGACAGACAGTATAAACTCTTCCAGCCTGTGAGTAAAACATTGTATATACCACTTTTTTTTTTACAGCACGTTCCAGTCACAGAGAGACACTAACTTTGTGACAGTCTCTCTCCGACTCAATGATATGGAGATAAATAGAGCGGAGTTTGGGAGCTGAGGTATTTACCCACAAACACTCTACTGTGAATCCCCATTTAATAATCTATGCAGATAACTGTCTGTGAGTGTCCTCTGAAGAGAATCTTTTTACAAAACACACCATGGTGGAGGTAAAGTTAAGCCACCGTGAAGTTGACACATTTTGGACAATTTAGCTATTGCTGCAAAATGTGACACATTAAACCATGATTTGGTTTCAATCCAGAAAATGAATCTGATTAATCTGATCCCTTTGACATGTCTTGTCAAGAGTACCTGCTCTACCTTCCAAAACAAATGGTCAAATTATGAACTTTTGTCAAAGCATAGGTCGTGTTTCTAGTTTCTAGCATTATAACAACTGACATATGTTTGATTGGATGTTGTAAAGATAAATGTGCTTGAATAATGTTTCTGTTTTTTCAGCTTTTACAAAACTATTAATAATGGAACGTCTGTAAATGTTCTCGTGAGTGAGCTAATGTCTGTGAAGCTGAGAATTTTTGAAAGATCCTTGTTGAACCAGACAAAGTCCAATTGTTCCAAAGTGCCAGTTTGTGTTGAAGAACTGCTGCAGGTCAATGTAACTAGATTCGCACAAGAGCGCATACCTCCCTCAAGGTCCAACAGTCCCCTGATGATACTCCATTCAGATTCACTAGACCTGGATTTTATATTTAGATCTGCACCAAATATCAATAAATATCAGTCCCCTAAACTCGCCTGATTTTATTCAGGGAGATCCACGAGCTGTTCTCAGAGAAATCAACGATAATGTTAGAAAAATGAACCTGTCACACAATGCTAAAGAAAGTGATTAACAAATGAGTGGATCCGCCCCCTGATCTGCTTCTGCACCAACATTTAATTGTTTCTTCTCTGACCCACCCGCATCGTTCCACCAAGTTTAATGGCAATCTCCTTAAGTAGTTTTTGCATAATCCTACTAACCATAGTACATAGTGATACATAGTGGTAGATGGTGGTACATAGTGATACATAGTGGTAGATGGTGGTACATAGTGATACATAGTGGTACATGGTGGTACATAGTGGTACATGATGATACATAGTGGTACATAGTGGTACATGATGATACATAGTGGTACATAGTGGTACATGATGATACATAGTGGTACATGATGGTACATAGTGGTACATAGTGATACATGGTGTCAGATTTACTGAGAACATCTTCCATGACTGTCTGTAGTGTCTGTTCATTGAATCCTTGTGTGGGCTGATGTTGCTGCACCATTAATCTGATTAATCTAATGCTGAATCTGTGTTCCAGGAAGTGAAGGTACATTCTGCTAATGTAGCTGCACTTGATCACAACAACATCATTTTCAATTTAACTGCAACCACGAGACTCATTCATGTCTCAACAAAGGTACAGTTTTTTTTTTCCTCTAACAAACCAGCTTCTCTTTTCATTCTCTGTTTCTTGGACGTGATCCTAAGAATTATAATCTGTAAGAATCAGGTTTGGCTGCTGATGTGCACGGAGCTGATCCCTCACCCCTGGGACCAGAACCAAAGAATGTGTTGCAATCCTGAGCTGTGGACTTAGTCCGGGTAGCGCTTGTCCACCAATATGCTTGGATTACTGAATAGATGATGTTGTTCAGATAGAGTCCCTGTTGAGGGAAACACAGCTCATAGATCTGTGTGTGTGTATACTCTTCAAACAGAGGGAGGCAGGAGTCCACATGGAATCCACCCACACAGTCTGGAGACATCGTGGAGTCACCGCTGTTGCCACAGGGGTTGAATTAAAGTTTTCATGATCATCGTTATTTAAATTGTTTTCTTTACATTTTATTGTTAAGTTCATTGGGGAAAGAAATTCATAAAAAAAAATCAACATTTCCAAACTTTTTGGTTGAAACATTTTTTTTATTTGAACCATATTGTGGTTTGACACTTTGAGCTAAACCACAAAATTGTCCCTGTGAGGCGGAGTCGAAGGAGAAGACGCTGCATTTAAAAGATTCAAAGATTTTATTGTCAAATACACAGAGAACACACGTTTCCCTATGAATTGAAATTCTTGTGCTGTCCTTTCTGGAATACCGACCACATTTACATAAGAATACAATATTTACATAAAATACAATAAGGCTATGAACATGTTCAAATGATTCATGTAATGTAATAATCTTTACTGCCCAGCAATATAAATACTTAATACATTTTATAATGATTGGTGCCAGATGTACATTGTTTAATGACTGGACTTCTTTTGCTAAAGGGCATAAACCACACACTTGTAGTCAGCCTTTTCACAGAGTAGTAAAATTCAAACATTGTTTATATAATTGCTCTTACTGGCTTGAGAGCAAACATGAAGCAATAAACCCAAAACCTTCACAATGTCCGAGACAATGTGTGCCAATTATTCTGCAATACAATACAAATAATGGAGAAGTATATATATTTGTCTCAATCTGAAATTCATCTCAGTTCAATGCAGTGCTGTTGGTGTTTTGTAAACACGCCACTGCTAATAATAATGTAACAGCAGAAGAGGAAATGACCTGGTCCCGGCCTCCTGTCCTGTTCCCAAAGACCCCCCCCCCTATTTTCCCTGGTGTGTATCCAGCCTGTCAGATATTGAGCTTTACAGATCTTTTCCTGTTTTGACTTTTCCCGTCTCTGCTCCTTCCTTTCACGCACTGCTGTTTGTCTAAATTATCTGTCATGGTCTCTCTCCTTCATCATTTGTGTTTCCAGGGTTTGTGTCTCTGACAGTCTGTAGCTGGTTGTGTGTCTCACCTCATCTGCCCCTCTCTCCTCTTCCTCCTGACTGCATCATGCACCTCACCTTCACACCAGTGTTTCTTCAGCATGTGGCATTTAAGCCCTGGGTCTATCCTCAATTTAACATTTTGAGAATTTTTGCATTTAAAGTCTAGACCATGGTCTGAACCAATGTTCACGTTGTTTACATCTGATCATTAACAGCTGACATTTTGATTTCACTTGGCAATTCAGGGAGCAGACTAAAGACTTTTGTATGAGGATGAACCGGTTCATATATCGTTATTTTCCTTGCCATTGTGAAGAAGTCTTCGGCAATCCTGTAAACGTTTCTTCTTCTGCTGTTTAATTCCATCTCAGCTTCCTGCATTTGAAAGAGCTGAGAGTCGGAACTATAAAAAAAATATGAACCAAACCACGGCCTGGTCTCTGGTCCATATCGTGGCCTGAGGCACATTTCACACCTGTTATCATGGTCGGAATAAACCGAAAAGGTTGAAGGTCCAAACCAAACAAGGTTGGTGTGAAAGCACCCTCAGTTTATACACACACTTAGTTGTGCAAATGCTAAGACCTCATTTGGTCTTCCTTGTACTGAGCTCTTATCTAACCAGACCTCATCCTGCCTTCCTTCCTGCTGCTCAACATTTCCATCTCTCCTGCTTCACCTGACATCAGCTTCTCCCCTTGGCCGACTCAGCCTTCATTACCTCTGCTATTAATCCTCTTCAACTGGCTCAACCTGAGTCAGTGTGTTCTGTTCCTGGGTCCAAACAGTCATCGGTTGTAATAACAATGTCTGCATGTGAGATGTTCTGGGATGTACTGTACATGCAGTATTTAGCAGGTGTTGCCTGGAGATAGAAACAGGTGTGATTGCTATTGATTTTCTCCTTGAGCTGCTGCATGTACATAAGCGATTTAGGGGAAGAAAGAGAATGGGCAGATGTGTTCATTGCAGATCAATGGAGCAGAAGCTCTCATCCTCCTGGAGTTCATTGGTTTCTCCGAGGCTGCTGCGCTGACCTCCTACTCCATCCAGCCAGGCAGAGGCCATCCTCTTTAATTCACTCCACCTCCTGAAGACTAATCTTGAAACCAGTATTGCTCTGCAGGGGGATAATTGCAGACAGTTTTCCTTGTCTTCATTATTCTACCTCCTTAATTATAGTGGAATTTAGACACATTTGCAACTGCTGAGCACTGAATATACATCCGTTCATTACAAAAACCCATTTACGCTCACATTCACACCTAACCTGTGGATGTTCTCCTGAAATAGAGACAGAAAGCGCAAATGTCCAAGTCAGTTGCTCTGGAATGAAGATGTCAACTTGGAAAGACAAAGGGACTCGAGCAGTGGGTATAATATGTCATGTCCTGCCTTCTGCACGCTCTACCCGGAGGCCACCCCTCACCTGAATGCAGATATTCCTGTTGTTGTGAACCATTCTGAGTCGGACAATCCCCCGCTGCACTCTTCATGTGTGAAAGGAGAATATGCAGAACCTATTGTCCGGACATTATTACATTTTCTGTCTGAAAAATGACTAGAGACAATCATCTCCACTGAACCTTTCCCCCACGCAGACTGCACCACCATGCCGAGCAGTTATTTCACACATTAGTTATTTAACACATTTAATTGTAAATATGATTGTTGGGAACTCTGACAGCCGTTTCACCAAGATGGTTTAATACTGTTGGCAGCTTGTGAGTCTGTGGTTCTGCATGTGTGAGATAGAAAACTTGTGAAAGCCTCCATTCTTCCTGTTAATTTATGAATTCCCAGTGAAGAAGATTCTTGATGAAATTGTTTCCCTTTACAAGAAGTAACCTCTCCACGAGGATACAGAGAGCTTGTTAGACACCACTTTAGTAGCAGTGTGTGTGTGTGTGTGTGTGTGTACACTACAGTGTGAATGGATTCAGCATTGCTGGCAGTGCAGTGTGGCGCTGTGATGAATCATTGTAATTTGTGCAGCCTGCAGAGGAGGCGATACCACAGACTATTAAAGACAGCAGCCCTGCATTGATTACCATAGCAGGTAATTGCTTGGTGAAGATAAAAATCTTTGCTAATCCTGGAATGTTGTCAGGTTTTGAAACAAGGAAAAAAACTTCTGATCTTCCCAGCGGGTATGTAAAAGCCTGGCCATGCCAAAAGAGATAAGCTGAAGTGGACCAAATCAATTCCTGCAGTGGGTTAATTGCTTTTCTGTGCATGTCTAGCACATTTTAAGAGTGACGGGGGGTAGGATTGTTTTAATATTGATTCACTGCACAGAGAAGATTTTAATTTCCCACAAACCTCTCTGCTAGTCCCGACAGTCTGAGGTTAGAAAATTCAATTATCTGGACTTGCCCCAAAACTAAACTAAATCCACAGGAGAACTGTGATATTGAAATGACTGACATGACTCAGTGGGCCTTTTGAAAAATTTCTGAATGAGTCCAGATAAGAATCAGTAGATCAAGGTCACATTCGCTGAGATAATAAGAAGGTGCAGAGAGGCTTGAATGATGCGTCCTTTGTAGGAGATTTTGTGGTGGGAAATATGTCGTGTGAAAAGGCTGAAACACGCTGCGACCCACTGCACAGGCACTTAAAGGCATTAGGTGCTGCTGCAGCAAGGCTGAATTGAAGCAATCTTTGAGTTTATATGTTGACAAAGTGAAATGTGATTTTTTTTTTTAAAACATTGACTTTTTAGAGTGACATTGGGTTTTTAATTGACTTTTTTTTCTGCATAGCATTTCAAAAACTAATAAAGTATAGACGAGCTGCTCCAAACTGGAGAGAGTGAAATGTATTGGACAGAGCTGTGACGGCTCAGACAACAACTCAATATCTTTTCTGTATAAGAAATTGTCCATGTGCATATATTTTCTAATCAAGCAGCAGCTCACACTTTGACTGAGGTCTGTACCCTAGCCCTTTACCCTAACCTTACCATCACAACTAAATGCCAAACCATAATACTTTCACTAACATTAGCCCAAACCTAATCCTAGCCCTAACTTCAACCAAGTCTTTAACAGCCCTTTAAAATGTCCTCACTCCCCCAAAATGTCTTCACTGAGGTCTATGCTCAAAATGGTCCTCACAAAGATATAATTACGAGTAAAAAATACCTCACAAACACACATGTGTAGCTGTCCTGATTAGTCTTTCATTGTGGACTGGGCTTTGGTCCCCTTTAGGTCTACTGGTCTTGACAATGTCAGTGTTTAAATTTGTACACACACACACACACACACACACACACACACACACACACACACACACACATACATACTGTGTTGTTTATGGATGCCGTTTTTAAGTTTCCATAAAGTCCAGGTCCAGTGAACACAGCACATGGCAGCTTTATTATGTCAGTGGGGTCATTTACATTGAGGTTTTAACCATTCATTCAACCATTAGGTGTTATATTGCTGTAGTATATGATGCATTATTGTCTGCGTTATATAAATAACAATGACCGAGTCATTTGCCCATGACCATAATCTGGTATGAACCCTGAAATGTGGATTGTTCACATTTTCATTATCTCCCTAAACTCCGACTTTGTGTGGTAAAGTGTGTAGTTAAAAGAACAAAAACTGAAAAGCTCAAATGTATTCCCATTTAGAGGTTTACAACAATACCCCAGCTCTAAACTGCAGTTCTGAGAATAGTGGTGTGTAACAGGCAGGAATTAGCATTTTGCTCTTTCAGCCCTCAGTAATCCATTCATTTAGCCTTCCATTAATTGGTGGCATTCAGCTAGAGTGTTTCCGTGCGACAGTCCCCCGATTCAATCGCAATAACCCCAACATGTTGGTTAGTGGCGTTTTTTAATTGAATTCTGTCTGTACGTTGTAATAACCATGGCTACAGGGAAGTGCGCTCTCTTTGTTCACCTTGATGTGTCAGAGACAGAGACACAGCCAAAGGCCATAATAGAGACTTCACAAGACTCTGGGAGAAGAATACGGCAGTGGGAAGATCACTTCAAAGTCAGCCTCTATATAAAGGATGACACAAGGCCAGTCTACTCTGAAGTGCATTGTTCCTCCCTTCCAATTAATTTAAAGGTAATTATTCCTTAGGCACCTTTAATACGACGAGAGGCCACCTACCAGAGACTGCTGCTACTGCTGGAATTAGAAAGTACAGCAAAACTGTGATTACATGCCAGTCATGTAGACATGTTCTGGAATGTTGTCGGTCTTATTTGTCGACTTTTTTTCCATGTGCATACATATTTGGCAGACCTCATGGACGAAAGAAGACAATTACTATAGGGATGTTACAACGATTCAGTATTTAAAGGTCATTTGGTGTCTCAGAGACTCGCTGTCTTTTCAATGCGTCCAAGTTTTTAACACAGGTCATCAGTTAAAAAGTCAAACTGATAATCCAAATGTGAGATAAAACTAATGCCATCACAGTGACAGTGTGGTGGAAATGTATGTCGAGATGTGAAATAAAGAGTTTCTCAGACCGGAGTGGTCTTTAGGTCATTTAATTGAAAGCTCTGCAGAGGGTTGCACAGTAAAATGCTCAAAGTGGAACAACCCCTAATAGGGAAAGAAGAAGGTTTTCATACTGTCAGGTAAACAGGAAACATAAAAGATAACTGAGTAATAGCATGAAAACTGAAGCCACCTGTAATCTAGTTGAAACAGGAAGTGGTCTGCTCTTGCTTCTGCGTGAAAGAAGTTTGCTACTGCAGAGATCAGGGTCAACAAGAGGCTCATCATCAAGAAAGGACATGAACTCTGAGGTTACATCTGCCAAGTGCATAACAACTAATGTTTTTGACTCTGACATAGTTTCACCTTTTTGAGTCACTATGATGAACGTGCAGTGTATTTACACATCGGGCATCTGGTTCTGTTGGGGAGCTTCTTCCTGTCAAAAGGGAGGTTTTCTTGCGAAGTGTTTACTCGTGGTAGTTTGGGTTTGGTTTCTCAATCATTTTGTATGGTCTTGACCTTACCATGTGACGTGCTTGAGATATTGTTTGTTATAATGTGGCACTATACAAATTAAATTAAATCCCCCCATAATTGATGCATTTAAATCTGCGTCATTTGGTTCTGGATAGGTAGCATTCAGTGAATTTATCAGAGCTCGAGCTGACAAAGGCTGTGACAATGAACCAAAAGACTAAAGCCAGAAAGCCAAATGACGCTGAACACAGAGTCAGGTGATAATTCCCTGTGGATCCTGACAAATTGTGGGCTCTTTTGTGATTTGAGAAGCCCGTTGAACAACCTCCATCATATTGTCCTATTCTGAGGGCACCTATTTGTTTGCTCAGGGGTGGAAATGCCAGAGAGTTCTTCGAGGCTGATAACTCTCTGTGGGTTTGTCTCTTTGGCAACTGCTTTAACACAGAATGTGTTTTTAAAAAGCCATTGAATATGGCCTCCAATAAATATCAATAAAGTATTCAGTAAAGTCCATATTTGTGAGTGGGAGTGTTATTTTTTCCAGGACTATAATTTGAGGTGTGAAGACCACCATACACACTCCCTCTCGCTCTTTCTCTCTCTCTCTCTCTCTCTCTCTTTTTCTCACTCACACACGCACACAGAACCTCATCATGTACAACCAATGTCAGAAATTTAAGTGCAATTTGTATATAGTAATTAATCTTGTTTAACTTATCTTTACTCTATATTCTTCAGTTTTCATGCTTGTTGATTATCTTGCTGTTGCAATGCTTTTAATTTCCCAATCTTGGGATAATAAAGGACTTCTGATTCTGATTCTGATTCTGAACTTGATGTGTAACATTGTGAGAGTGACAGTTTTCCAGTCAGAAAACAGCATCACTAACACACACAGCCCATTTGTATGCACAGAGAAAGGAAGCCAGTGATGCTCCTATAGTTTATTTGGAAACAACGGGGGACTCGTCGGGGCTGTGTTGTTGCCGCAGTGTTTAGTTGTTGCTCAGGAGTCAGCAGGGCCTCGTGGGAGACGCGCAGACTCACACAGACACACAGGACTGATGATGATGTACAACCTCGGCATAGCTGAGGAGTCTCCTCAGCAGTACATGCCAGGAGAGCATGCTGTGACTCAGGCTGACACAGCGGGAGTGCAGGGCCAAGGGAAATGATATCAGCTCCCAGTGCACCACATCTCCTCTTCTGCCATGAACCATTTGCAGGCTTTTCAGCTTCCAAAGACGCCCTGGCTCTGTTGTTAATGCTAATGTTGTTTGTTTGATATGATCTATCTGCTGTTTGCACCCCTGAATATTGATCATTTCCAGCTCTGAGATTGTGTCTCCTCCTTGTTACCCAAAGACAAAGATGCTAATAAACTTTAATCATGCTGTGCTAAATAAGACAAAAAAATACGCATGGGGTCCTGCAGACCTTCCTTGTAAAACATTAATGATAATATCAATAACAATTTCACAAGAGGCTCAACATTTGGAATCATCACCTCAGGGTATGAAGGGAGGAAAGTAAATTGAAGACATGAAGAAATGTCAGGAACAAGAGCCCCTGTAGTGCAAGTCTGAGAGATTAACCTTGTCTCACATTTTAATAAGAATTATTTTAATATAGTTTTAATTGTGTCACTGTTGCACATTGGGGAGTTTCTTTAGACAATAAGATCAGTATCCACCGTGATACTGCAGCTACAGGCAACGTGTTCTATCCGTCGCTTCTCACAGTTGTTTGTCTCTAAAATATTGGACTGAAATTGTTCAAGGCCACATAAAAAATGCATGATTTCTGCCTCTGGGTAGATTTAATGTGCCTTTTTAAACAATAACAACACAACTGTACAGTATTTACATCCCACATCAATTGTGTTATGGTCATGAAACACTTCACAGCACAGGAATGAAAAGTTAATGAGGGAAAGAATAATCATGCAGTCATACAGGGTTTTATTAGCTACAGAACACATGCAGGTGACAGCAAAGTACAGGAAAGAGATGTGCTGCAAATAAGTAAGCATGAGTAGATTTTTGTTTTCGATAAACTCATTAAAAGGTATTTCACAAAGTTAGTGTCAAGATGGTGAACACAGTGAAGCTTATAACGGCTTAAGAACCACACATTTCCCTCAGAGGTTGGTGGAGACCAAAAACCGAGCTAATAGAGTAAATATTGGAATAAAAAAAACCTGACAGAAAATGACTCCAACTGTTGCACCTTAACTGCTCAATGTATAAATGACTAACTGCACTTTCACCATACCCAGATAGCATACGGATGTAGACCACTTCAGGCAATGATGCAGCATTTCTGGCCTTCTTGTGGCCACAAAATAGACGTAAGACTAAAGGTCCCCACTTGGGGTAAAAATGGTAAAACAAAATTTTCCCCTTTGACATGCGGTATTACTACGGTTTACTTGTGGCCCAGATCTGACAAACAGTAATGGACCGCCCAAGTGCCATCATTCCATGCAGTATGTGGGCCGTATGTGTGATGTGGTCCAAAACTGTTATTTAAAAGTTGTTGCTCTGTCAGTACTTTGTGTTTCTACGGACCCAAAAGTTGCAAAATATGAGTTAATGCTGGTTTTTATGTTTTAATTTCACTGAAAGTTTTATTGGCAATAAATTTGTCATAGGCAAGAATAATCAACCTTAGTATAATGCAGCAAGTGACACTGAGGAAGTAAAATCCTCTCATGATGCGGTGAGGAAACAGGATTGTTTATGTTGTTGTTGACTTGCAGGCGACTTTTAACAGTCTTAAAAATGTCATTAAGGGAGGTCATGTCTAATAGGATTAAGAGCTTGATGTTTCAAAGGCAACTTTTTCTTCAGATGTCATGTGAGCCTTGTCCACTGCTAGCGCTGTGTGCAAGGAGTCACACAATTATGCAAAGTAAGACACTTTGGTTTAAGATTTCCCAAATCCTTTCTTATTATAGTTTCTTTATCATTTGTTTAACACAAAACTTTCTTTGAAGATAGGTTTCTTTTGATAGGTTATTTATGTCTTAAGTGTGTTGGTTAATTAATGTTAGTAGTTTGTACAGCCCCTCTTTGTGTTTGTCTAGACTAGTCCATGTCTTAATAAGCAGTTTTGTTATGTTTGATTGAGTGTGTTCTTTATTGCTTAGTTGACCTCTTTTTGAGTCAGTGCCCTTCATTTTGTAGCCCTTTATAGTTTCTTATGTTACACAGAATTAATTTACTTAAGTAACTTGCTATCAATTTTTCAATATTAAAGGAGAAAATCCACATCACAACCAAACAAGGTCCACGGACAGGACGCCTTGTCTCATTTGTGCTCCTGATGCAGCGATATGTCTACAGTTTATATCCTTCATCATGTCTCCACTGAGCTTCCATCCCATGACGGTTCATGAACCACAGATCCTGAGACCAGTCAGAGCACGGCACAGACCACAAACCAGGCGACTCGGCTGCAGCTTACATTTGTGTCAGGCTGCATTAGAACTCCTCTCCACGTTGACAGCGTGTGGCCTGGAGGGCGACATGTCAGGAGGGCACCCGTTGCTTTGCATAAAAATGCAACTATCTGCAAAAGCCGAGGTGTATAATCGAACATGGGGCAGTGGTTTGCGGCCTACACAAGCATTAATGAGCAACAGCGTCTTGGGACAACTGTCAAAATGATGCGGCAGAATTTTAATCAGTTGAAATGACGTACTGTATCTCCACTGCCTCCACACTTAGAAGTTCTTATTTATATTATTCTTCCACAGGAGGCTCAGTCTGTTTGAAATTTGTTTCTATATTTGGTTCATTATAATTCTCACACAGCAAAGGAGGTTGTTACAATCTCGCAGCAAAACAGCAACAAGGCAATGTGCCTCGCTTTCAGACAGGCCATGTCATATTTTCCACAGAGAGCTGTGACGGGCCAGGCACTTGGCTCCCGGATCAGACTACCAGGCCATCTGCCGCGCCATTCCCACAAATTCACTCTTTAATGTGACACGTGGTAATCAAGTCATCTGATGTTTCCATCTACTTCATGCTACTGCTCATCTCCACATGCCTGCTTCCCTCCAATTATTCAGCACTACGCATGATGCTGCTGTGTGTCCTCTTACATATCATTAATCATGTGCGGGGCTTGACAAGGATCATGGAGACGGCAGAAACGTGCTGCACAACCCTCTCCGTGCACAGTTATGATAGCAGGCACATTGATGCCAAGGATTTAAAAGCATGAAAAGTGACCCTACAATAGAAGTGTGAAGTGTGCGTGATGCATCTATGGAAACGTGTGATTTTATATCAGTGAGGGAGAGAGAGAGGAGTGCACTGTGTGCAGAGAGAAAAGGGTCCAGAATTAGGAGATTAAAGTAGCTGCAGGATTAGGCTCCAGGTTTTAATGATGGAAATGGAAAAGCTGTGATTGGAGTCTGACACATTCTCTCTGGCCCTGTGCTCCTCTTCACTGCCTCTCTCCTGAGCATGTGTCTCCTGCTGATTGTCTGGACGGCCTGCGGGGAGAGCCAGCTCTGCTCTCCATTGAATAACATACATTTGTTTAAAGAACATTTACGCGCAGGCACGTTTCCTGAAGCTACATGGAGGATATGGGCTATGATGCACATTCTGTTTGTGCAAGTTGCATTTTCACCGCTGTAGCTGTTGTTACTATTGCACTTGCACATTTGGGACCAAACACACATACTCAGGCGTTCAGGATATTTGCATTGACATGCAAAAGGAAGACAGTGTAAATAACAGGATTAAGGTAAGAGTTTGACTAAAGCACTTACATGATTTACAGTAATCAGACCTCCAGAGCAGCCTTAGTTTACATAATCAGGTTCACGTCTCCAAGGATGTATAGTGCTTTACTGGAAATGTCTTATTAATGCCACAAAATAATGAATCGTCTGTGTTAATGTTTCATTTTTTATTTTTTTTTCATGAATTTACAGAGCCCCTTAACATGATTTACGAGGCTTTCTAGCTGTAAGCCAAACAATTTCCCCACCACTCCAAGAAATGCTTTCTTTTCAGTTTTTTTTTTTATTAATAAAAAAAAGGCATGCATCATTCCATGACCTTTAAGGAGCATGCACAAAATCTGAGTGTGCACATCTGCCACAACAACGACTGATGTGAAATTTCAGTGTGTAAATCAGAATTGTCCCCTGAACCTGAATAGAGATAAATAAACTAGAATGACACTCAGGAGAGCACATACCTCCACCAACAGTCTCCTTAAATTCAATCATGCTGCATCAAATTACACACAGCCAGAGATATGGGGGACTGATATCTAAATATATCTGATCCTTTTCATCAAGATCCATGAATTATGCCTGGGGAAATAGTGGAAATGTCATCCTCCCCTTGATCTGGATCCAAAACTAAATTTTTACCGTTCTTTCTTGACCTATATCGTATCATTCCACCAAGTTTAGTGGTAATTTGTTTAGTGGTTTCTGCATAATCCTGCTAACAGACAAACAAACAAACATACTGGAGTATTGAGTAAATCGTTGATAGTGATATGTAATTGTATTCTTTTTCCAGTTAGTTATATTCATAACAAACGAGTAACATGCCATTTTTTCAGACTGTTGATTAATGTCAGACCAAACCACTGATAAGAAGAAAGGTACAGGCTGAAGATTATTAATTAGCACCAGTATGAACCCACGAGTGAATTAGAAAGCTCAACTCTCTGCACTCCCATTTTTGGCGTAATAATTAGGCCTCAGTTCTTTTATCTCCCTTTAAGCCACATTTCATTAGCGCATACGTACTGCTTTGAGCACAAAGTTTATCTGGAAGAGTGAAACTCTTCGTGACTGGAGAGATACTAAAATATCCCATGACCCTCTCTGCAGCGCTGTTTTTTATTTTACAAGGATGAATTTCAGCTAAGCTTTAATTGTCAGGAGGGCCGACTGTACCAGAGATAACTCATGCCCCGAAGAAATGAGATGCTAATATATTGCTCGCCATTCGAAATAAATCTGCAAGGTGCTCTTTCATGCAAATGCAAGGCAACCTATGTGTCAGCAAAAAAGCAAAGAAGGGATACGTCTGTGAAAGGAAGATGGAAGACTGTGCTCAGGATGTCTGTGGCGTTGCCTCCGACTCGATGTGTTCTTGCCGAAGGCTGCTCTGGTCAGTGTATGGTGCTACCTCGAAACAGAGGAGGGATTTGACTGACTCTCCGACTTTTTCAGACCCGATGGTTGTATTCCCTTTACTCATTATGATGTATTGATTAGTGGATCTTTTTCATCTAATTAGATGCAGCTCTAAAGGTGACATTTTCAAATTTGGATATAGGAAACCACTCAAAGTCTTGGCACTGTCGCTGTATCTTATGGAGCAAGGCTTAATTTAGTTTTTGTTGTCTTTTAACCCTGGATGCCGAAACATTGAAAACTTCAACTTTGAAGAAAGAACCCATGGTTAGCTCCACCTCTGTCCACTTATAATCACCAACGCAATGATTCATAGGTTTGATCTGAAGTGCTCAAATATTCTGTCAAAGAATGTTTCTCTGTTGGTCCTGTTCCCACCAGGACTGCTCTACCTCTCGGTTTCAAAGCGTAAGTATTCCCTTTGTTGAAAGGCTGAGCCTATCAACTTCAGAGCTCAAATCCTCATAGTGCATCCATAATAAGTCAAAAGGCCAGCTTCAGAGAGTTATACGGAAGGAGGGGGGAAAAAACAAAGGGTGAAAGAGAATTGAGAAGTGGACAGATTCTTATGGAGAGGCCAAAATGCAAATCCAGTGCTCTGGTTTTGGGTGTGGACCTCTGTTTTGTCTAACAGGACTCCAACACAGCAGACTGTGGAGCTCCTGCCGCAGTAAACAGGAATTTCAAATCTTGTTGTTTCAGTCCTCTTTGTGCATCCCTAGCTCAGGCGCGCTCTGATGACACTTCTCCGAAGCCGGCAGCCCCGCCAGCACTCCGTCGCTGTCCAAGAGCCAAAGCTGAAAGATGAGAAATTCAAGAGAAGGAGCTGATGAGGCAATACTGTAATGAGTTGCAGAGTGGAATCTTTTCTATGGATTTCTCAGCAATCAGCAGCCTGTTGGAGACGAGTGTTGATGTCGAAGAGTAAAAGTTTCGGCAGAGACTCAGTGGACGGCATAAATTGTCACTGTTTTGCTGCCTGCAAGAGGAATGGCCTGCTGCTGAGAGACTGTGACAAATCCTAATCTGTTGTTAATCCTCTACTCAGAGCATGAGGATATCTTTATTGCTCCTTAGTGGTTGCCAATGTGCCTGATAAAACTACTCTATTTGTCTGATGTTTAACAAGATAAAACTTCCCTCTCAGCCAACGCTTCAGGATTAACGTCTTAGCCTCAATAATAAGAGAGCTGAGCTGCATCAGACCGAGGGTGCTGATGGAAAACCGGGATAAATCAACATCATGGTGACTCCAGGTGCTGTGCAAAAGAAAAAGCTGCAGCTTGGACTTTGGTTGGTCAGATAACAACAGACCGTAAGCCTTGTTTTGGATTTGGCTTTTTGTAATGCTTATTATTGCACTTGAAGCTTAATTTGAAGCCTAAATTTCACATCGCCTTTTTTCTTGCATCTGTTGTTTTTACTCATGGAAACAGGAAACTGACGAGTTGTCACAGTAATTAGTATAGAGTCACTGTTGCGAGTAACTTTAGAGAGTAGGGGGTAGCCTGCTGTGTTTTCAGGACTGAACACCCAAAGTCCAGCTGCACGACTTATGTAACTATGTGTTACTGTTATGTAATTAAATTCACTGTAACTAATCATGAAAGGCCTAACAAATAGAAATGCAACGTTTACTTCCCAGTGATGAATCCAAGTATTATACTCTTCTACTCAGGAGAAATAGGACTCAAGTTGTCTCCAAAGTTTGTGTCTTTTTAGCTTATTGCTGTAACTTTGTTTAATCTGCATTTGGGTCCTTCCACCGGGTCTTTGTAGGCAACATGACAATTGTGTTAATGGTTCGCTTCTAAAACATATAGGCTGGCTTCCTGTTAAACAACAATATCTCATCTTCTAATTCTACATGTTAAATGAAGAGTATGTGGAGGTGGAGGATTTGATTAGGGTAGGCTATAATAAGGTACTGGGGAGGGGTTACATTTCAGGTTTTAACCCATGAGGAAACCACAAGAAATATTAATTTACATAAACCTAATGGGATTTTAATATTTAAACATGGGAATATTATTGAATTCCTGCAGAATTTATCCCCAAATCATATTACACTTTCTTGCCAATTACATGTGAAGATTAATACCACGTTCATGTCTGTTTGTTAAGTAGCAGCATGCTCACATTTGCCTTCTCACATGCAGCCACTACAGAAAACAGCTAAAGCTCCTCAATGAACACCTTGTATCTCGATTGTAATAACTTGTAACACACACTATCCCATTTTTTATGCTAAGCTAAACTAACCAAGCTGTAAGCCAAGCAAACTAGTTCCTAGCTCATTCTCCACACTTAATTCACAAAGAGGAGTTTAGTGGCAAACTTTTCCTCTATCTATCACAAATTGTATTTCCTGAATGTCTTGTTGCTTTTAGTGCGTGAAAATTAGTTTGCATGGTAACCAAGATAAATACCAATTAATTTTTCATTTCAGTGTGACTTATCTCATATATCCTACAACAAGGAAAGCACACACACACACACACACACACACACACACACACATAGAGGAACAAATGGCACTGTGCATTGGTTCATGTAGTCATTACTGTCATTATTATTCCACATTCTGGCCGCCTGTAATTACTCACTTCACTTCCTGGTACGCCAAATTCTCTTTCTGATTCCTGACTTGGAGATAATGCGACGGCAAAAACTGCAGAGCCCTTTGAATCGAAGGCTTTTGAAGTCACAGGGTTAATATTAATGAGGTGAAATAGTTACATAAATGCTAAGAAGCAGATATTTCACTTTTTTTCTTCTTTTATTTTGCATCAGCAAGGTCATGCGCCTAAAACTTTCACACTTAGCTCACATTTTTCCAGTTGTTTGATCAGCGGACATGTTACAGAGAGAGGGGCAGACATATCTAATCAATGACATTACATATATTACCCTTCGACTGAGTGAAAAGAAAGTTATTCACAATATATCTCAACAACAGTTTCTAAAGGGGAAGTGTTTGCTATGATGGGAAAAGACACATCTTAGTGTTTTAATCTTGTTTGTGATTGCTGGACTCGCTCAGCCTATAAGCACTAATCAGTTTTGTTCTGTTGACATGCAAACACTACCACATTAGAAGTTTAAGTAAACCTGCTGTGAAAATAAAGATCAGGAGTTGTCAAGTTTGTTCATCACGTTGCCTCGCCAAAGCAAAGCGCTCTACGCGTTGTACTTCTTGAGCAAGTCACTTTGCCAGTGCCGCTTACGATCTGGAAACACTCTGGGCAAGCGGATCTTTCTGAAGTCCTCAATGCATTTCTTCAGATCCTCCTCCAGCATCTTCCTCTCCTCTTCCTCCTCATCCATCTGAAGCACCGGGCCGCCATTTTCCCGCACGGAGGGCCGTGGCAGTGTCTTTAGGTTGAGGGTGGTGGGACGCTGGGGGCTCTCGGCAGGAGGCGGCGTCGAGGAAGTAGGAGGAGGGGTGGAAGTAAACAAAGGTTTGCATGGTGGTAGAGGCGGAGGCAGGGCCGGAGGTGATGGAGGCGGGAGGTCCAGGCTGTCCGCAGCAGGAAGAGGCGGCGGAGGAAGAGGAGGCGTCAGAGGAGGAGGAGAGTCCAGGTGCAGCGGGTTTCGTATGTTCAGTGTTGTGACGCTCTTGGCTTCTGGAAGGCTTTTGGTTCGACCGGCACTGCCATGACACACTGATTCAGCGGCAGTGAGAGCTGGAGGGTCAGAGGTTGTTGTCTTGGAATTTACTGATGAAACACCTGCAACAAAAAGAAAGATTTAAGTCAAATGTATTAAGTTAATTGATGAGTTCATTCATTTTCTTGCCAAGAGTTTGATGAGAAGATGGATTCATGACATGAACTTGGAATCACCCTTCTGATTCAATACTGATTTAATATGTTTATTATATTTAATATTTGGGTTGTGTTTGAAATCACTCACTAATATAGTGAATTTGCCATTCTGTAGTGCTGAGTGTTGAGTGTATGGTGTATGGTGGACTGATTGTATCCCACAGTGCATTGTGAAAAGTAGTGATATACCATCATGCATTGCACTTGTGGTATAACAAGAAAAAAAATGAAGAAAAGAGGAGAGAGAACAGCAAGAACAGAATGAATTAGGGAGGATGTGAGGATAAAGGATTTCCATTTGTCTGTTTTAGTGTATGTCCCTCATATTTCCAATGGTGTACTTTGTTATTTCATGACCGAGACGAGACGAATCTGTGAGTCATTGTGGAAAAATATATAATAAAAACAGAGCAGTGCATCACAGCACAAATGGCGGCTCACAAGTTTATTTCTACATTTAAACATGGTCAATCAGCATGCCTTTTTTACTAAAAGTATTAATACCAAGTGTAAAATAAACATTTTAATATGGGATTAAAATCGTGTTTAAAATCCTGCGAAAATGACAAAATATACCGGTGCAGAGAAAGTAGTGCAGCGTTTTTTTAATTTGCCCATCAGCTCACTATGTAGTCCTCTATAGAGAAGTCTTTAGGGGTTAGAGAATAAGTGGGTGATTTCAGACACAGCCTTGTAGTCAGGCATCTGGTGTGTTTTAGGAAACAGGGGAACTTTGCACAAAAATTGTATTCCATTTGTTTTGTTCCTATCACAGTGTGTCAGTAGCATGTGGCTGGCATAGCTGCAAGCACCTCGGCTTTAAGCTTCACAGTCTTTGTCTCCAGGAGCACAAAAGTAAACACATGCTGGCACAGGAGCTTGTTGGAGCATTATGGAAACAGAAATAAGCAGAGAAAAGGAGCTCCGTGGGAGAGGGAAGGAAATGAGCGATAAGGAGAGTGGAGGACAGTTTTGCACAAATACAGAATTTCTCCTCACTTTTGTTTGCATTTGTATCGTTCTAGAAGGAGAGTGGCTGAGCGAGGAGCATGAAACCTCCTGACTCGAGCCCGACAAGCCATTATTCATGGTGTGTTGATTTTTCCATCTCAACTCTGTGTGAGGACAGAGGAGGTTGCTGCCGTGCCACTTCTCCGAATAGGTGGCACATGCACATTCTGCACCTCTCGGTATTTGAAGGCCCATCAACCGTTTTGAACTCACCCCCCTTTCTCTCTCACTCTCTTTACAAGCACTAATTTTTAGAAACAAGTGGGCGTTCTATTCAAGCTCCCACTCGTCTTTGGTTTTCACTGTCTACACACAGGCTCGGGTTTGAACAGCAAACTCAGGCCTCGCCCACTGTTAAGCTGCTGAATTTCTAATATGCATCCTTTTAGTAATTTTTAAAATGGTCTTTTTTGTGTTGTGGAGTTGACTAGGCAAACACAACCAATCCAAAATCTATATGCATTCTCAGACTCACTTCTCATGTGATCCGTTTTGGAGAATCTTTATTTGGTAATTTCCTCATGCTGCTTCTGTAAACAACAAACTGCAATTTCAAAAAGGCCTCGACAGGAAATGGTGCAAAGCTGCTGTGGCTCCAGGAAAAGATTTTTTTCTTATTGTTGTGGACTTTCAGAAAAAGTGATGTAAAAGAGAAGAAAATACTTAATAAATAAACATTTATTCACATGAGAGTGGACCTGGCTATACACTAAGTGAAACAGTAGCGACAGTCCTGCATGCATGCTGCTCATGCACTGCGTCATCCAATGGATGCACAGTCACACAATATTAATCACACGCATTCTGGCTCTCACAGTGAAGCCGCCACATACAGTACATGCTGCTACAGCACACGCAAATACACAGGAAGTGCTCATCTCTCCTCTCACCGCCTCACATGCAGAGATGAACAGGTACAATATGTTCGCGAGAGACACACAACCCAAACACACACATGTGCACTGACATACAAAGATCCAGGAGGGCCTGCGCTCTTTCCTTCTACAGGGCTCATCGTCACGGTAACCCATCTTATATAACAGGAAAAGCTGCTTGTGTCAAATGGAGGCGGCACAGAATATTCTCCCACTGCCTTGGCTTTCTGAATACCTGAATACGGCTGTGCATGTGTGTGACAAAACGTGCACAGTCCATGAGTGAGAAGGAGTAGAAAGCGAGTATCATCTGGTGTGTTTCTGCATGCATGCCTTCATACTGTAGTTGTGTGTTTGCATGTGTGTGTGTGAGAGAGAGAGAGAGAGAAAGTGCCAATGAGATAAAGTAGAAAGTGAGTGTCATCTTGTGTGTTTGTGCAAGCAAGCATATGTGTGTCCATTCAGTAGGTGTGTGTGTTTATGTGTGTGTGTGTGTGTGTGTGTGTGTGTGTGTGTGTGTGTCCTGGGCATGTATTGGCATTTGAAAGAAGGACAGATAAAGACAGAGGATGTAGGCGACAGGAAGGAGGGGTGGCAAAAACATGCGCTCCATCATGTGTGTGTTTGTGTGTGTGCTGCATTCACTGTCTCTCGTAGTGAATACATGTGTTTGAGGGCTGCATGGATGTGGGAGTATGGGGGCTTAGCAGTGTCAGAGGAATAATCCACTGGGGGATGGGCTCCATGCTTTCCTCCACCACTAAGCCTTATGGAGGAGAACAGCGAAAGAGTGCACTCAACCCTTTTTCCCTGGGCCACTTCTCCAGGGATCTATGCAAAAGCCAAAGCACTTTCTCACACACTGTCTCCTCTCTGTATCTGCCTCGCTCTCTCTCTCCCATCTGTTCAGTGTGACACATCTCTCCGTTGCCGTCATTACTGCTATTAGCAACTCTAATGTGTCCCGGTTGCCAGGGTTTAGCAGCACTCTGTCACAAAATGTATCCTCCACGCTTTGTAAAGTTACTCTCACCTACATCTTTATATTTCACCAGGACACTGTGTCTTCTCACACACACAGACGACATGAAGCCATGATGAAGTGTGAAAAACAGATACTCCGCAATTTGTGAGAAGTTATGTCGGCACTATCATCCTAACCCAGTGAGAACAAATCATTATTCACTGATTATTTAAACACATGTAACATGTCTTTGAGTCCCCGCCTCCTCCATGTTAGTGGATGGGACATAGACCAAACTAAAAAGTCAAAGTTTACACATCCAATATTTTTTTCTCACAGATCGTTTCTGTCATTTTAAGTAGCTCTTAACAATCATTATAGTTTATATTTCCATACAATCAGTGTAATTACAGACCTAGAGATGTTCGAATGTGGGGTGAAGCGGATTAAACATGAACATATCCACTGCTTCTGAATTAACTTGAATATGACGGATAAATCAACCAATGAGGTCTTTTTAAAAGTCCCTATGTCCGCTGACAGGTGCTGTGGCTCGAGGATGGGGAGACTGGCAAACAAGAGGACAGCATTATGGTAACAGCACAATAATGTGCGGGAGCCGGAGCTACACAAATGCATAGTAATGTTGTCGGACTAAAGCGGAAGCCTTTCTTCCCTGGTGTGAAGTTGTGCATATGGCTTCAGCTCACGCTACATAAGTTTGGCAATTACAGCATGTTTTATATCTAATTACCTAGTATTCAGCTCCGATATCCAACATCTGCTTTGTGAAATGATCTGTATGGTGCCTAATGACAGAGTGGGCCTCACCACTTCTTCTCACTCATTGTCTTTCCTCTCTGACGGCTGCCACAGTGAATACATACGGGGGCGTAATCAGACATGGTGACACTAATATTTTCCTCTGACTAAACTGTGCATGCTGGGGTATTAACACAGTCGTCCATATCAGAATCAGTGGAGTGCACTCACGAACCTCTGAGCAATTACAAATCTGTCAGTCGAAGTGATGTTGAAGAAACAGCTGGAGCTGCATCCAAGTAAGAAAAGCAAAGAGGGGATGAAAGGGTGAGAAGAAAGAAAGGGAGGGAGGTGTTTGAAGGGAAACTTTGAGTCAGGCTTGACCCACAGATAATGTTTTTCAGAGCACTGATCTACTAATTCCACAAACGTCCGTCTGTCTCTGTCTGTACGTGGGTTGCCTATCTGGAGAGCCGTTGATCTAATCGGCTTCACACTTGGCAAGTGCTGGTGCTGATCTCCATTATTCACAGAATCACTTCCTGTTCAGCAGGTTGTTTTCAAAGAAAAAGCACAGCGTTCTTGTTGTTGCTGTTAAGCATTATATAAAGCTGAATTACTATTTTATTTTGAAAAGTTTTGAATTTACATATGAGAATATAACACCAGTAAAGTGTCAATCATTCATACTTATATAAAAGCCACACAAGAACAGTAATGAAGTTAAATCAGTTTTATTTTATGACAAACGTTCACTATAAAAACTTAATTGCAGATAAACCAGGTAGGATGGACACTTAGACTTTTATAAAAGGCTCTACAAACAATGTCCAGCCCACCGAAGTGTTTGAGGAGCTCTCACTAATGACATGGAATAATTCTGAAGCAGCTCCAGAGCCTTAACACAGGTCAAGCAAACAGCCCATTCCACACAGGCAGGTTCAGAACGGGCACTGCACTAGTTTGGTAATTGAATAGTATCATACTAGTCTTTTTCACAGGCTTGCTCAGATCTACATTTACTCCATGTGTCCTCTTTATCTTCCTCCTGCGTTAAACACCTTGAGCCGCTGCCTGGCTTCCACAGCTTGTAACCAGACTGCATATAAGCACCCTCAAGCCTGTCCTGGCACCCCCTCAGCTGCTGCAGAGCCCCCCGTCTCCCCCGCCCCCCTCCACCTGCTCCTTGTCTCCAGCCCGGTTTGAGCCAGGGTCCAGACCACATGCCCTGACGACTGCAGCACCAAGGACAAGCCTGACTGTTCAGATTACTGATAATTAGAGGGGCAGATTAGAGCCCAAGTCTCCAGATGGCCAAGGTGAATCTCATTCTGCACAACAGCACCAAGAGTCCCATTTACAACTCACTGCTCTACAGCAACATACTGACTGCTCATGGTACTTTCACAACATTGACAGAAAAACTCACAACTCCATCTTAAAGGAACTAGCTTTACAGCTCAGTCTCTGTCCTCTCAGGTTGTCCCTCTATGAGCTTTGCTCGTGTATCTCTGTGTCTCTCCATGACTCTCTCAGTCCTGAGTGTCTTCTTGAGACAGCGCAGCTGCTGCCTTTTAAACCTGAGGATCAATCAGCCAACAGCTCTCACCTGCACTGATTGAGCCTCTGGTGCAGGTGAAGGAGTGCTCCCAGCCCATCACTCTGTCTGTGTCTGTACTACTGAAAAAAACTACTAAACTGATTTTGTTGAAACTTAGTGGATTCATGGGGTATGGAACAAGAAGGGAGCCGTTAAATCAACCCAGGATTTACTTTTCACTTCCTGTAACATGGTGAGATAGGGTGCAAGCCTTGGCTGAGGCATGTACTCTCTGAGTGTTCCTCAAACTAAATGCTCACTGGCTGACAATTTTGAAAATATCAGCTGTCTATAGCATCAGCTGATACTGTCTCATATTGATCTAAATAAAGAATATGAGTCGAAGATTTAACAACAATTTAAATAACATAAAGCTGTATTCAAATAATCAGGATTAAAATCAAATAAATCTATTTGCAATCCTCCTTAGTGAGAACCCACATTTGTGATCATTTTGTATGACGGGCGACTTAAAGGGAAATAGTAACTATACTAACTTTATTCTGTAATATAATGAGTTGATAATAGTTTTATTTTTGCAATAATCAAGTCTGAATATTATGTAAATTATTGATAATAATAATAATTTTGTAATGTGTTATTTTAGAGAGGGAATATCAGAAGATCAGTCTGTTGCCCGCATTAAAATGAAGGATGTGGGCCATCTGGTGAGGCTATACTTTAGTATTGGTTTTACAAACAACAAAATACTTCATTGTTTGGCTCAATAGCAGCACATTATCATTAATACCAGAGATTTCTGCAGAAACTGAGTCTATTCTGAAGAAAGAGTAAGACAGATTTTTCTCATTAAATAACTACTTTGTTCTCATAATATTACAAATCTCTTCAATGTGGTTGTAATTATCCGTCTAAATCAGGGTTGGTGAACATTTTTTCAATCAAGGGCCATTTTAATTTGTATAACATCCTTCAAGGGCCATACTCAATTGTTTATCATTAACACATTTATTACAGCAGGGCACCAGACTAACTTTTACGTTTTACTGGTGAGCCTACATTTTTTCATGTAGATGCACCAGCACATAGTTATTTGTGATGTTTTAAAAACTAAATTCTGTGTCATCCTGTTGTACCATGTAGCTGTGCAGTCTGGGAAATAGATGCAGATAAAATATATGTTCATCACATGGGACTTGAGCAGGACTTTGGTTTGAATAGGGAACAAAAGAAACTTGTGTACTTTCCTTTGGATGGAGACTCTTCTGCTTTTTAAGGAGAAACGTTTATAACAGTCACTTCTCATCAGTTATTGCTGCAGCTTCCTGCTCAGTTTACCTAATCTACCACACAGTTTGTCCGATTTCCTCTCAAACTGCTGCCGCCTCACTCCTCTCACTCCTCATCACATATTTACAATCTCTGTTCTGCTGTACTGAGGACCGTTGCTCGAGTTATCCTCTTTTTTGTAACTCTCCTTTTTTTAATCCTACAACTTGCCTCTGACTCTCTGACTCACTCTCTAACTAATTTCATGCTCCCTCATTCCCATCCTACTTTTGCTTTGTGTCTCCACACTTCTCCAGTTCTTCGTTATTCTGTCTGTGTCTTGGGGCTTTAAAGAAAGACAAAAAAGACTGTGAAGCAAAGCAGAATAATAAGAGATGGATGAAAAAACACAGCCCTGTACATCAATACTGTCCTAATCTGCTCTACCGTTTCCGGCCGCTGGATCTCGTTCTGTGTTAAAACCCCATTTTGCCTCTCCTCTCGGGTGTGACTACCCACTGACCTTGCATGATTAAGTCCAGCAGGAGTTCAGGGGGGGGCTCAATATGTTTTGAGACAGCTGCTCTCTGCAGGAGACGTGTGTGAAGAGGAGGAGGAGAACAAGGGAGAAGGAGGAAGAGGCAGTAAATCATGTGTACCTATGCTGGAGGATAGAGCGGAGCAATGAAGTTACACATCTGGCTCAATGCCTGGCTCACTATAAATAAACCAATGCACAATAAGATAAAGATGCCCCGAGCCAGCGCTACTGTACTCCGTGCATGTGGGCTTACATGGCAGCGTGGGTGAACCGTGTTGCCATCAAGGACATGCATAAACACACGGCGGGGCCTGAGCTCACGTACGCACACATGTGAAAACAAATAAAAGAACGGAAAGATTTCTGTTGACGTTTAAACACACAACATGCATACACTCTCCTCACACACACACAGACAGACACACACATGTTGAAGTTGATGGAGAAATCTGCGGTAGGCCTGAGGAGGCTGCTGAATGCTCTCTCCTCCGATTGGCTGACGCTGCTCCCAGGTAATTAGCAGCTTTTCCATATTAGCATGGACCTCTCCAGGTTATTGCTGTCGAGAGAGGAGGAGGAAGGCAAATTGCTTGTTTGCCTGCTAATGCATTTTTAACTAATCACAATGACGACTGAAAGGAGGGCAATCGGATCTGAGACCTTGCGACTCATTAGCGTTGCACAGGAGGGCTGTCGCTCATCTTCTTCCTAGCAACTTCCCTCCCTCTGTGCACGTGTCCGTCTGTGTTTGTGCGTAGCTGCGCGTTCAGAGATGCCAACTGCATGCTCAGCGCATTTGTGAGACAGGGAGGGCCCCCCCCATGCAGAGCTGACCCACCCTACACAGAGGCCCGAATACTCGTCCCACCTGCTCTGCAAACATTCACACGAGCGGAAAAAGAAAACGTCGCCAAAATGCACTGGCACACCGATCCGAATGTAGAGGCCGCAGAGACATAAACAAGTTGAGAGCCACAGATGGCTGCGGCCGAATGTGGAGGGTAAACATTAACAACAGCGTGAAGACAGAATCTGATAGTATACTGTAAAGTGCAGAGAAAATGAGTCACTGTGGCTCTATAAAGCATATGCTGGTGCTGTTCATGAAAGAAGATGCAGCATGGGAACCTGAGCTGGATGAATTTAAAGCCACAGCTCACGATTCCCATGCAGTTTTCTTTTCTTGATGCAATCCTACTACGAATCGATATACTGTATGATCCAAACCATGCTGAGTAATCCTGTGGATCGATGGTGGAACTGAATCTCTCTCTGAGTGCTGACGGAGCTGACAGGCCTCTGAGGCACACATCACACTGCAGCCACGGCCCAGTGCTGAGTGTGCCGGGACGATTCCAGAACCTCTTCAGACTGAAGTTGCTCAGGAAGAGAGATAAGACGAGAACGCTGAATTCTTCAGCACTTAAATCCTCTCTCTTTGTCCCATGTCTTCCTCTACCAGGTTATCTGTTTCTCCTCGCTTCCTTGCCCCATTTTCCAATCCCTTTTTTTTCTCCTTTGACGTAAATCCTCTTCCATTCTCTTTTCTTTTTCCAAACAGGAAAGGTGATCTATGAGACAAGGGGGTCATGCTAAAAGTGCAAAGCAGACCGGGACCAAGGCACGCTGCCATGAAAGGCCGCCTACAGTGACAATAGCAGCAGGGGAACACCACATGGGTCACGTCACTGCCTCAGGCTGCAGGGAACAGGCTTGTACTCTCAGGGTATGTGGCAAAAGTTCAATAATGAACAACAAAAGCTTTCTGAGGAACTGTATTAACTTCAACTACTGTTGTAGGAATTAAAAAAAATATATAGAATAATTGATTGTGTGCTGTGTGGTGAGCAGGTCTGTCAAATCTGCTATATTCTGATTTTTTCCAAAAGACATGAGAGGCAGTATTTCATTGTAAAATATGTTTTATTGTGACACTCTGGATAAGACAGGCGTACCACCCCTGTGACACAACTAGAGCCGGATTCTCATATGGTACAGGGGCAGGTGTGCTGCACTTTTCAGCCGCAAGTTTCACAACAGAGCATTGCAAAGAAGAAAAAAAGAAAAGAAACCCAAGCAGCAGCATGTCATCACAGCCTGTGGCCTGTCGACCTCGCCGCTGCTGCTCCTCCACGTCTGTGTGTCAACACTTCTCGCACATCCACTGTGGAATGTCGAGTCTCAAGGCAACTCGCGGAGACAGAGACAGAGAGCGGTTCGGGACACTGATGCCTGAAATTTCACACGTCTCTCCATGCCTGTGCTAATGACTGACCTTGGCGCTCCCCGTGTTGCAGCGTTGCACCAGGGGAAAGTGACAAGAGGAATGCTTTTGACTGTGTGTGAGATAGAGTGTGTGTGTGTGTGTGTGTGTGTGTGTTACTGCAGGCACTGTATCGTCTGTGAGGATTCGTCGTGCATTCCTGACCGCAACAAAAATCTTCTGTTTTCCAGGAAAGGAGCCACATAAATATTTTAACTTTTTATGTGGAGCTCATCAGCGATGCTCTTATCTAGGCCAGACAGAGATCAGGTTCACAGGTCTTATTCTAAGGTAATTAACATGTGATAATCACCAGGTAACAAAAGCTTATACAAGACAGAATTTATAAAACATGTGACCACCTCAGCTACATAACCACCATGAACACACACCTGGCTGTTGTACCAGTTTAAAACATATGGCCCACTTTTCTCTTCTCTTTCTCTGAGGGGAGTTTTTATTGACAGCAGACAAAAATCATTTCTAATCTTTTAAAAATGGACAAATCATTGCTCTGCGTGAAACCTTAACAACTGTAATTCCCCGTCCTGAATTTATGTCCAGTCTGCTTGGAGATTTGTTATGTACAAAATAATTAGGTCAATTATTTGCAACAAAGTAGAGGTTTTTGCAATCTGCTTTAAAGGAGCTTGTTATCTATGCATGTCCTCATTTCCTGGCCCTATTTTCTGGTCAACTGCTCCATTCAAGTCCAGGCTGAGGACGGGAAAAAAACGAGAGAACAAAAAATGTGGAAAAGCAGATGGGAAGAAGAGGGCGATGGTGCCTGAGGGCAGAGTGTTCAACATTTAATATAAAGCAGAGTTTAAGTCCAGGGACATTTATTTTAATGGGAAATGGTGAGATGGAATGTTGGATTGGGTTCTCTTGTGATTGTATTGTCACTGAAAATTAAAATTTCAAAGTGCAGTAAATGACCCACTTCCCTTCACAGTTTATGTGGAATGCCATTCAAGGCTGTGGAAATGCTTTGTTATGAATGGAACATAAACAACCCAAATAGGAAGAAAACATCTTTTATTTGACAAATCAATTTTCTTTTTTTTTTTGCTGAACACTTTGATTTCAGTGTTGTCTACGCCTGCAGTGACACACTGCTGCAGGACTCACATATTGACTCAGATGTCAACAACAGCACGTCATCACACCGAAACACAACATTGCCGTTCCTAGACATTTCGGAATACATCTATTGTCACTGTCAGGCGTTCTGCCAAAACTACAAACTGACACCTCAGGTGAAATCCTGCACTGTACTGCCTTGCTGGCTGTTTCTCGACTCAAAGGTCACTTGCACGTCTTATTCTCAAAATCAAATTACAGCTTCTACATTTCCTTTCTGTGTCTGCATCACCTGGATCTTTCCCTTCAGTTTGTGTTGTAGCCTGAGGTATATATGATGTTGCAGACCAGTCCTGAGGCTGTAACTCGAAAAGACTTGTCTCTCAACTTTCATGACTGAAGCTGAACCTGCTCATTATAAATCTGCCCTACCGATGCCCTTTGCTACAGTGGTGAGAAAACATTGGGCTTTGGCTGAGCTACAGCGTAATCCTACCCTTTTCTCCCGGGTATTCACTTACATTGAGTGAGAGTTATCATCAAATAAGCAACAGCTTCAACTAATACTGAACCCAATATTAAGAATAACATTGTTGTTTACAGAACATTCAGAGACATGGTCCACTAAAGTGACAAGCACATTTTTCTTTTTTATGGAAACAAGACGTAGTCGTGGTGGGAATCCTGTCCCGGGAGGCGCTTCACTAAAAATGCTCTTAAATGTCTAATTGAGCAAAGAAATGTCAAAGAGCAGTGGGCTGTGAGGGATATAACGCCTCCCATCTCCTGCGTCCTCCCAGTGTGGCTGATTAAAATACTGAAAGCTCTGTAGTATAATCGATACACACACCTCGTCCGTCTTTTCTTTCTGTCTACAAGACCTAGGAGTTATTTTTTCCTTTGAATCAAAGCTTGTTACTCATTCATTCTTTGTGAAAAGGACATTCCACACACACCTACAACATACTTTTCCCTTCAAAAACAAACAAGCCCCCCCCCCCTCCATCTGTGTTGGTGTGGCTTTAGTATATAATTCCCCATTCAATCATTCATTTCTGGACAGGAAAAAACTAACTACTGTATATGGCACGTTCCCTATCCACATGGTACCGGACATATTTAATAAAAACTGAACGAAATTAGATTTTGTGTTGCACTTCTTTTCTTGTGCTGGGGCTGCTCACATCCCTCAAGGCTGATAAGAAGTCCAATTATTTGGTAATTTAGTTCAGAGGAGCAGGAGAGAGTCCAATCTGCTCGAGTAAGCAGGTAAAGTACAGCACTGTACATTACGGCCAATCTCTTTGAAGCCCTTTCCCTTATGCCCATTATGACTGGTTTCACTGGTCATATAGACACACCGGGCTGCTTATTCAACAAAATTAGCTCTGGGATAGAGTATTGTGCTTCACCGAGGCAGATGCAATGTGTAGAGTACAAAGGGGAGACAGTACATAGCAGGTATCAGTCTCTGCAGGACGAGGCTGTGGTTCAGGACTGGGGGGGCTACAGCTAGATGGAGCGACGGCTTAGGCGAAGGCAAGAGCTGGACCTGAGGATGAGGTGGGGGTTTGGATTTGGGGTTGAGGAGGGGGGGCTGCAGATTGGACCAGCATGGAGACGAGTCAGGGCCACTGCTGCGTACTGTTCATAGGGTAAAAAGCTGGATGCTGCAGAGAGAGATGAAAGGGCAAAACATCTACGGTACATCTACTGGTGCAGGAGCCGTCAGAGAGAGACGGGGTGGCTGGAGGCTAAGGGAAGGGGGGCACTTGGAGGGTGGAGGACCGGGGGAACAAAGCCGATATAGTCTCACTCACGGTAGAACACATATTCAGTGTAGCTGGTCCAGATCTTGTCGTCCGTCTGCTCATGGGCAAAGGCGCAGGTTCCTGTTGAGTTACAGGCCACCATGTGGAAGCCTGCGTCGGCCAGCTTGTCAAAAGCCTGCTCCAGAAAGGTGAACTTGAGATAGTAGCGGGACGTGTAGCGCTCTGGGGGGCGGTCAGGGTCACGACTCTCGTTGAGCGTCTCCCCAAAAACCTCTTTGGCCAAGGAGGTCTTCCCACACACCATGATTCGTGCCACCCTGCGGAACTTAGCATCGGTGTGGCTGTCACGGCCCAGAGTATACGAGCCTCTGTAGCCAATGGTGATGAACCCGGAACGTTTTCCATCCATGGCACCAGGCACCAGGCTGGCACACGCAGCAGCTGCAGCACCCAGGGAGCTGAGGTTACGGGCTGTGTCAATCCCAGGTGAGGAGTCCTCTGGGTCGCTCTGACATCCCTCATCGCCCAGCGAGTTCTGCTTGCTGATTTTGGGCACCAGCAGCTTGACGAGCTCTGGCAGGTTGAAGAACTCAGCCTCCCTCTGCAGGCGCCCACGTTCAGGGAAGTGGTCAGGAAGGACCAGTTGCTGGTCCCGCATGTAATCCAAGATGTAACGGAATAGGAAACCATCACGATCCACAAAGAAGCGCCCCTTGGTGTCCCTGGCCAGACCTTTGGCTGACTTTCGACTGAACATCTCCCACAGCAGAGAGTCTGGCACACTTGTGAGGGTGGAGTAGCGGGTTATGTACACCTGGCCTCCAACATTAAGCTCTATAATCTCTGGGAAGGGCAGTTCCTCCACAGATATGCTACTATCTGGTAAAGCCATTGCTCACTACCGCCACACAGGTGCACTCAGGTGCAGCTTTAAGAAACTCTCTTGGTTGCAGGGAAAGTTTTAAAACAAACCCTGGCACAGTGGTGGCTGAGGCCTGTTGCCTGTCAGAGATCTCAGGTGCAGCCGCGGTGGATCTCCTGTGGTGACGGACGCGACGCACAATTGGTGTGCGCGCAGAAAAGCTGTCCAACACTCTTACAACAGATCCAGGAGGAAGTGAACAGTCACACAAACACTCTCTCTATTCTAACTACAGCTTCGCCTCATTCTTACTAAAACATAGCGCAGAGAGTTTCATCAGCGCTGGAAGGAGCCGTGTTGTCCATGTCCTTTACGCGCAGACAGACGCGCTCTCCTCTGGATGAAATTCCGCTTTTGGCACCAGCTCTGTGATCAGGAATTGCTCGCTTTGCGCAAGTGTCCATAACGAACTTCTCTCTCTCTCTCTAACGTCGCTCCGTGGTCCTGGCGCAAACGGGATCCGGTGGTGGCCCAACTTCAATTAGGCAATCCATAGTTGGTTTGTTCCGTGGGGGTCCCGATGCTGAAGAGCCACGTGATGAAGAGGATCTTCCACACGTAGTGAGAGACGAGGAAGGTGAATAAAAAGACCTCGGACCTTTCCATCACTTGGTGTTGTGTCAGTGTGTGAACGAACACATCCGCGCCTCCCCCCTCTCTCCCTCTCTCTCTCTCTCTCTCTCTCGTGTCAGACTGTAACTCTGCTGCAACGTAACCGGGGGATAAGGCATTATTCATCCCGGTAAGCACCGCCCACACGCCGTGACGCGCCTCTGCTGTGATCCAGGTCAAAACAGCCTGCGCCCCTCAGGGAGCGGTGGAACACTGGCAGCTCTTTATTCCAGAAATCAGGGAGATTTCATTTCCCCCCCAAAGTTTTATTGAAACGTTAATTGCCCTAAATTGCCTGAACAGATAAAGCCACAGAATCTGTTTAACGAAGCCTGACTAGCTGGACTCTTTACATATATTTCCTTTGACATCACATCGTTTATTTCATTATTACAAATGGTAAAAGAACAGTTAGGAAACCTGTGCTTCCATCAGGCCCTCATTCATTATTTCTCAATGAGAGTTTGATGGAATAAACAGTGTAATAAAAACAAACACCAAGGCTCAATTCTTATTAAAACGCAGCCACTGACTGGTGAATGGTTGTGCTTTTAATTTTATTGCTTTTATTTTTGGGAGCACTCACAGTGGATGAGCCTCCTAAAGAAGGATGGGATAACAGTGACATCTAGTGAATACTCAGGAGGACACGTTTTCTCATACAAGACAAATTCATTAAACATTTTACCTCAGAGACATTGAGGTAAGAGACCTAATTTACTATATAGCCGAGTGTAGAAAATAAACAACATTCAAGGAAACCAAGAAAACACAAATAAGAAAGAGTACATTTGCGTAAAAGAGAGTAAAAAAAGGAGCAAAAGTACAAGCCTTAGGAATAAATGCAGTACATCAAATTTAATGTAAAGAAAATGAATGATCACAACCTGAGCTTTCAGTTATACCACATGATTTTCATGATGTGCACAGTCTGCTGAGTTTGATTTATCTGGATATTATATAAGTATAAAGTAATCAATATATACCAATCGAATCAATGAAACTTCTTTAAATAAATATCAAAGTCCCCTTACTATATGTAATATTACTTCAGATTGAGCTATGTCAGACGACAAATCCAACAGTCAAAGTGTCAACACACTTGTAGTAATATTTGAGAGTAATGAATAGTCGCCAGGCCGCCTGCTACTTATGCTTTCTGTTTATCGCTGTGTCCTTTTCTTTGGTTAACTCCACCACACAGTCGTCTCTCTTTCTAATCAGCAGGCCAGTTTCAGCCGTCTCCAAGCGGTCTGCTGCTGATTTCCCTGAGGCCCCTCCAGATGGCCCGCTGCATTAGAAGGCCTTGTCTCAGGCAATCTGGTTTGGACGACTTTGGTTATGTGGGCCATGGATCTGGAGGTGATATGGCGGCGCTGTCCGCCAATGAGACGGACTGTTGACACAGTCCCAGCTCTAGTTTCTGCTCCTTTGACTGAAATATGCTGCGTAATAGCAGAATGGTGAGCAGGCCAAAGCTTAAAATCCCAAATAATATGCTCTGACGCAGAACCGTGTAAATATTTGGGTGTGCTGCCAACTCTCAACCCAGTGTCACTGATTCAAAATGATTTAATTACTTTTTTTTTTTAAATATGACTGACCCTGCCTTCCACTCACTGGTTCTAAAAATCCCTGCACATCAGCAAGATTTTTACAGGCAGCTTCATTATTCTAATCACATCCACAGCAGAGACCATTGATACTCAGAAATGTGGGCAAAATGACTGCATCTAATGAATTAGTTTGACCTTCTGCAATGGCTGGATTATCTGCGTATGTCTGTCAATGCTCATCACAGTGATGGCCTTTGGAGACTGTTTGGTGTGTTTGGTGTGTGTGTGTGTGTGTGTGTGTGTGTTTGAGAGAGAGAAAGTGTTTGATGCTCCTCTGATCATAAGCGGAGTCTTGCAACCCTTGGGAGAGAGATAGTAGTTCAGCATAACTCTTGACAGGAAGTGGAAAAATACACTTACAGCTCCTACTGCTGCTAAATCTGAATGTGTTGAGGGAAAAACAAGCTGAGCTACTACTCATTCTGAAGAGTTGGAATATATAAGGGGAGAAAAGAGGGGTTACTTAGTGAGGATCTCATGTCTGCATATTGATCTCTGCGTCCTCAGTGGTTTGTGCTGACGACAGCGCCATTAAGTGATTTATGAGATGTACTCTGGATGGGATCAACAGAAATGAGCAGGCTGTTGCATCTGTTTTCTCAGGTGTCTGTGCTGGTGCCCGTGTGAACCCGTCTGCACGGCCTCATTTCCCTCAGTATGAGGCGTCATACATCTTTCATGACAGGTGACAAGTGAAAACTTGACCCGTCTGCAGCACGTCTCAGTGGGACTTCACAGGTATATTTTTCTACAATGAGTTGAAATGGATTTAAGAACAGATCCAAACTTTTTTTCATTTGGGCAACATTTTCCGCATTTTAATTCATTTTTTCAGGGATTCATTTGCAGATGTTGATTTCCCCCCTAAAATAAATCATTTAGGTTATAAGACCACTTCTGTTTTTCTGTAATATGTTTACTATAAAAACTGAATTACAGTGGGATTACAGATTACAACTTTTTAATCAAACCAGTCAACTTTACTTTTCTCATAACTCAGTCGGTGCTTTTGCTCTCTCTCTCTAACAATGGGACCACTCCCATACTAATCACATCCTCTCTTTATATATGCACAATGTACACAGCTTTCATTAATGTGGTTCCTCATTCATCACTTTCTCTCTTATTGAACTTTCCCTTCTCAACTACTGCCACTTCTTTTTTGCCACTTCTTCTTCAAGTTTGGGTCTGATTGAAGTACTGCAAGTACATATATATAACTGAGGGCTGTTGAAAAAATGCCTCACAAGTCATGTCAAATTTCAACCTCTGTGAAACTATGTGTCAGCATTTTCACACTTGGACAAGGACTGAAAATCACACATTCATTCACATAGACAACAAGACGTGATTGGGATAGAAATAGTTTGTTCAAATAAATTTAAGGTTAGCACTAAGGATAGGCTTCACATTCTTTACTGTGCAATTTGCGTACAATAGAATCAGATTTAACACAGATGATTCCGTGATTTCTTCAGTCCTGGTACTGTCACACTCTTACTTTGTTGGAACAGAGCTATTGTTGTTAACAGCAGAACTGAGCTTTGTTCACTCTCCCTTATCTTACAATAACAGCTGATTGCATAATGACCTTGAAATGAAGCCACTAGGAACAAACACACTCATAGGCAGTCTTCAAAACATAAACAGACCTCTGCTGAAACAAGTTGTGGTTAAGGAATGATTTAAGCTCCCACATGAGATGAGATTTCAGTTACGACCACAATGCTGCCTGATGTCCCATATGAAACAGGTTTGCACCTAAGATGACTGGATGAAATAAAAACATGGAACTTCATCTGTATTCTTTCAGAGCTCTGAATAAATTGAATCTGAGAAATGAAGATGATACCACCTGAACAAGAAACAGATCTGTTATAACCAAACCTGAGTTAATGGCTAGGCTTTTAGGGTGATGTGTCAAGTTGATTGTGTTGTGCAGGACAAAGGACAAAAAGTGTAAAAAGATAATTGTTTATTTTGGTTCTTCCCCACCAGTAGTTTATCCACAATCAGACTGAAAGAAAATATAGACTAAGGTACACGAAATGCAGGGATTTTTAATATATACCACAATTAATTTCATGGAGACAGCATATGTGCATACTTTACGACTAATGCCAATATGATGACCACTGACTTTGAGGGAGTAATCCGATGCTTGGGACTGGGTCAGGTTATTTGGGGACTGTAGGACTAGGGTACGGGGAACTTGTTAGTGAGCACAAACAAAACACAAAACCAAATCACTTATCCATAGAACAAAACAATAAATGGTTTCACCCACCGCTTTCAATGACGTTTTGATGCAGTAATGGATCGTGCCCACATTGTTAAAGACAATACTCAAGAAACAATCTTTACCTTTACCCACTCACAAAGCTCTGTACTTTTTATTATGTGGGGTTTATACACAGTGGTGACAGACTTCTGTACCCCACTGTGTATGTGTATATACATATATATGTGTAGATATATATGTATGTATAGTCCCCATACATATAATTAAATTCAGTTATTATTAAAGTGCTTTCTACTGACTCAAAACACACAATCTCTGAGAGAATGGTATTGGTACAGCATGTTTGAGAGTTAAAAATCACTTCTTTTTGATTAGCTGTGTTCATCAGTGCTTAAGAGATAAATGCCGACAGATGTAAGGCATGATTGCGATCAAATGGTTAGCTGAGAGCTCACATCTGTGGCAAAGGTGACGTCACAACTTACAGTGGCTGTTATACGACTACTTCAGGGGCTTATATCTGATGTAAAGTCCACCCATCTGTGATGTTCACGTGATAATACGCCTGTTAATTATCGGCACCATAGTTGCAGATATAAGAGCATTTCTGTGTCAGAAATGTGTTGTGTACACTAAAGGGATATTATACTAAAATACCGACTGAACTTTTCTCCTCCTCAGACCAGAACATTCTCTGATTCATCTTTTAAGACATATTTAACAGAATATAGCCTATATCATACATGATTCAGTTAATGAAACTCCAAATGTTCAGGCTTGGTGAAAGAATCAAAAATGATTAAAAGTTCAATTGTTGGTTAATAAAATGTCTGTATTCAATGTGCATGTTTGTCACTGAATTTATGAATCATGAATGGCTCTGCCCATTTAAGACCAGATGGCACTGAAAACAAATGTCAGAGTAAAAGCTAGGTGACGAGGAAAATAGACACTGTGGAGACAAATTTCCCCTGTACTCAGTCCACATGGTCTGATGAACTGGCATGACGTTCATGAAGAACCGCTTTCTGATTTACAGGACAAAGTCGTCATCTTGCAGCATTTCAGCTGAGTGGGTATAAAAATATAGACATTTGAAATCCTGAATATATGTTCATAAGTGATTTTCTGCAACAAAACACAATTTACAATTGTCCCCACTCAGTGTACACACTGTGTTTTTTAGACTTCACCCCCCTCATCTAAAACATGTTCTTCCATCACCTCTGGGGGAAGAGGTTCACACCCATTTCAACACAAAACGGCAATTATAATGTTGTCTTCATCAACAGCCTACATCTGTCATTTCTTTGATAATACACTAAAATAATCTCTGGGTGTGTGACACAGATTTATTTGGGAAAGAGGAGTGCGTTGTGTGTGATGACGTTACATCATCATGTCTTTGTGATGCCTGGCTATGTGCTGGCTCTTCTCTGAAGGCCTCCTAAAGCCCTTGGTGCAGTAGTCGCAGCGGTGGGGGTAGTCCTTGGTGTGAATGGAGATGACGTGGCGTTTGAAGCCAGAAGCGTCCGTACTGTTATACTCACAAAACTGGCACTGATAAACCTTTCTACCACTGTGTGTCTTCATGTGCTTCTTCAGCTCAGCGGGCTGACGGAAGCCTCGCCGGCAGCGCTTGCACTTAAAGGGGAGGTCCTTCGTATGCAAAGACAAAATATGGCGGCTCAGGGTGAAGGTATCGGGAGCGTTGAAGTTACAATGCCGGCACTGGTGCACCTTGTTGCCCTTGTGTGTCTCTGCGTGTTTCTTCAGCTCAGAAGGCCTATGAAAGCCTTTCTCACACACATCGCACTGATGTGGAAAGTCCTTGGTGTGAACGGAGATGATGTGTCGTTTCAGGTCACTGGAGTTGGTGCTCTTGTGCTCACAGTGTGGGCACTGGTGGGTCTTGTGGCCTTGCACCATCTCTATGTGACGCTGGAGTTCCCGAGCGTCGGCATAGGCCTGGGGACAGTGGCTGCACTTGAAGGGCAGATCTGCACCATGCTTGCTCTTAATATGAGTCTTTAGATTGGACTGGTCTGCACAGCGGAAATCGCAGTGCGGACAGTGGTATGGCTTCTCGCCTGTGTGGGTCCGCATGTGTTTCTTCAGCTCTGATGGATGGCGGAAGCCTTTGGCGCATTCGACACACACGTGTGCAAAGTTCTTACTGTGCACAGCGAGCAGATGACGATTGAGTAGGCCCTGTTCAGCTGTCTCATAATCACAGTACTTGCAGTGATGCAGTTTGGGCTCCCGGTCCTTGACGATGAGCTTGTCAGAGCCTAGGGGGCTGGATTCATGGTAGCGCCGTGCATACTCAGTGTATTCAGGAGAGCGCTCACTGTTGTGACTCAGCAGCTTGTGACTCTCCAAATGGTTGTGGAAACTGACCTTCTTGTTGGTGGTAAAGTCGCAGTCTGTACACTGGTACTTTTTCTTTAGCAGGTGGTCCGGGTGGTTCTTCATGTGGCATTTTAAGAAGCCACGTGAGCGAAACTTCTTTCCACATATGTGACAGGGATAGACTGTCAAAGGCATGCCATCTGGTCCAATGATAACAGCTGGAAGAGAAGGTTAAAAAACAGAGTGCATCTTAGAAAATTGTGTCAAATTTTGTCATTGTGAATTTTCACATCATTATCATATGCTGTCCATACCAGTCTGACATTGTCGAATCTCTCCTTTCTTCTTTTTCTTAGCTTTGGGCTTAAGGACACGGTTGGCGCCCAGTCCCTCTCGGATTTGCAGAAATGATGTAGCTGCCCCGTTCTTCACCTGATCAATGGTATTATCTGCACAGACATGACAGGGCAACATTATTACACTTAGTGAGACCTTTAAAAAAAATGATTTTCAAAATATGGTTTGCTTGAAAAGAACATCATGTATTAATCATGTTATTTCTCCAAGCTGTAATCTTTGCTGCGCAGGCACAAATATCTTGTTGTTGTTGCAAATGGACAGAAAGCTGTTTCACAAAGGAACCTACTGATGTCATCATCATCATCATCCTCATCACTCTCATCATCATCATCGTCGTCTTCTTCTTTAAGATGGTTCTTGACCGCCATGTAGACCATCTTGTCGCGGCCAACTCCCAGTCGGCCTGATGATGCAGCTTCCAGGTCAGGATGGCCATTCTGGTAGTCATCCTCAGTTATTACCTCTGTTCCACCTGGAGAAGGAAAAACTATTTTGAATGGGAACATATCTACAGGTGATCTCTCTCATAAAAATGATGTGTTGCAAGCAGACTGGTAAATTTAATGGCGACTTGCCTAAATCGTCATCTGCTTCAGATTTAAAAATGTAGACTTTGATGACCTCAGAGCCATCTTCCTCTTTGGATTCCTTATCTTCCATTACCTCAGTGCTGATCTCAAGGGGAGTGTCTCCTATGTCTAACTTCTCTCCCACCTCATCCACTACAGTGACACAAGAAACAATCATGAATAAGACATTACAGAAGAATGGTGTTAATTAATCTTAATTGTTATCATGCAGAAAGTGGTCTTACAGGAGATCATGAGGTAATCCTCAGAGCTGCTTCTTGCATCATCGTCCTCATCTGTCTGCAGGGGAACAGCCTCAGTTGGCAGCTGTTCGTGGATTATGGTCTCTGAACCGGACTCTGTTACCATCAAGCCTTCTGACACAAGCTGGTGGTCCAGGGTGTTGTCCTGGTGCTCGGACAGAAGCTCTGCCACAAACACTTGGTCTGGCATGTCATCGTGGTGGTGGTTTGAGTCCCGAATGAGGCCTGAGGTAAGGACGTGGTGGTGGTGGTGGTGAGGGTCCAGATCTTCCTCTATTGCAACCTCTGTGCCCAGGATATTCTCAGGCATGATCACACTGTGTTCTGAGGACACCATGTCTTCACTGCTCATTTCATGGGCCTCAACCCCTTGAGACTGCAGACTTTCCACATCTACCTCCAGACCCTCCACAACCTCGGCCTCTAAACCCTCCACTTCCACCTCCTCCTCCAGGCCCTCAACAACATGAGCTTCCAGGCATTCAACATCTACATCTGTGTCCAGGCCCTCCACCACCTGTGCTTCCAGACCTTCGACTTCCACCTCCCCCTCAAGGCCGTCGACAACCTGAGCCTCCAGCTCAACAACATGTGTCTGTAGGCCTTCAACCTCCAAGCCTTCTACATCTGCGTGTAAGCTCTCCACCACTTCAGTCTCCAGTCCTTCCACCACCTCTGTCTCAAGGTCTTCAACAACCTGAGTCTCGAGGCCTTCCACCTCAAGCCCATGCTCCAGGAGGATGCCCTCATCCGTCATCACATCAGAGAGAAGCATACCCTCAGGCACAGACACCACAATGTGGTCCCCGTCAATGTGAGCCAGACCTCCCATGCCTGCAACTGTAAGCACAAGAAACAGAGAGAGGCGAATAAAAAAACGCTTCAATGTACAAAATAATAAATAAACCACACAGTTCCCAGCTTTTTGAACATTCAATCAACAGGTAAGATCTTAAAGCATCTTGTCACATTTGTGAGTATCAGCTACTTGTTGGTATGCAGTGAAGATGTCAGACTGACCATGTAATGTTATTGTAACTTTATTGTGTTCCTAGTAGACACTTAATCAAATTTGGACTGTAGATTTAAAAGGTGTGACCAAATGACGCCAATTAGTACATGTAGGGAGGGTCTCTAATGTGATAATTAGCTTTATTTTTTGGTTTCTTTTCACTGGTGGGGACATTTGTGTTGGACTGCATACTGCATGTTGAAATTAAGAGCGTTTGGCAATACAATCATTGTCACCGTATCCTACTTGACCACCTACCAAAGTCTTGCATGATCATAGCGTGGGGCATCTTTAGCTCCTGAGTGTGCAGTTCCAACACCCCTCCTCCTTGATCCATGTCTTTACTCGGAAAAAGACTGAAAATTTACAGTGTACACGTGTTACATGGTTGCTTTCACTTTTGTTAGTGTGTGTTACTGATAATGAAAGTGAATAAGACTTCTGACAATGTCACATTGACCCCTATTGAATACATACCTTCACATTTGATGACAAAACCCTTAAAATAAAACCAATAAGATATCTGCTGTGCCTTCTTCCATCAAGGTAATCAATCCCTGTGGCAAAGACACAAAGAAACAATGACATTTAAAAACAAACCGTATACATGGTTTCAGGAATATGATAGGGGAAGTGGTGTTAACATAAAGAATGGCCTCTGTCTGAATGAAATGCAGAAGACAGGAAAAATATGTGCTGCCCCTGAGGGGGTGGCAGTTGTGTTATTGACCACTGGCTCCATCCATTGCCTCTATGCAGTACTGCAGGCGGGTTCAGCCTGCAGACCTGTGGCTTTACACCTGGAGCTGGTTGAGCCTGATGGCTGCAGACCAGCTGAGACAAAGGACTGTCCCGCTCAGTGTGCGGGGGGACGAGCTCACATGCAGCAGCTCCTGGATGACATGTCCTGCTTGTTTTAGTGGGAGGAAATGCACTGTCGCCATATTACGGTTCATAATGAGCCCAACATGTCTGCAGTGCTCTGTTGTAATGTTATGGGTGCCTGGTTTGCGCAGATGTGTTATTCCCGGATAAAATCGAACACTATGCTGCCACACGTCTCTTCTCAAAGAGTTTTGTCCTCCGAACGCAAAAAGTACACATGCTCCGAGTTTATGGCCGCCAATGAAAGTACCGCAGACGTTATGCAATGCAGACCAGGGCGGCTACCGCCCTCCACCCACCGGAGCTAACTAGCAAGCAGGCTAGGACAGTTCCACTGAGCGCCATTTTGTTTTAGCATAGTGGCTAATTCATGAAAAGCGATAACCGATGTGATTTGACAATTTAGTCATCAAAACACAAAACGCGGCCACGCTAATGAAGTCACCACAACAAGTGACAAACACAAATGCCTCGTGAGTTTATTTGTGCGTGTCGCTGTAACCTGCGCGACATCCGCGGTCCGTCCGGCTAGCTAGCTTGCTAAGCTAGGTGGCGCAGCTTGTGCCGCACCATCTTCCATGTTGTTTTCGAGAGGGCTGAAAGAGGCCCGCTGCGGCCGACTGGGCCCTTGCGTCTTATTCCACATGCCCCTCCGATCGATTCAAAATAATTTTACCTGATAACGTCGTCTTCCGACTCTATCGGCGTTTGTCCCCCTCCTCAGATTTGTCTGTTATTGTTTTGGTTTATTTTTGACGGTAAGCTAAGTGCGGCCTGCAGTTTTGGATCCCCGGCCACTCTTTGCTAGGCCTCGGCCAATCAGCTTGCTTCCTGACAAGCAGAGGGAGGGCGGGGGGCAGACAATGCGTGGCCTCGTTTACCGCTGATCCTTTACTATTTGCGTCATGCATAGGAGAGCAGAGCTACATTAACGCACCCAGTCACTCAGCGGGGACATGTTTATTATCCGCTGTAAGACACAGCGCTGCAACGGCGTCACATAAAGAAATAAAAAATAATGTGATGTGATTGCAGACTGCGCGCTCACTTTGTTTGCGCAGATGAGGCCTGTAGGCCATTTTGTCACATGGGGTGAGAAACGTCGAGCTCCCATTTATGAGTTGTTTGGTCACGCAGCCAGGAAATAAACTGCAGATGATGCTGCTGCCTATTTGGTGGATGCTCTGCATAGTGTTATCAATCAACAGACATGGGCTTGATATGCATGGATTAAAAATTACAAGACACGTTTTTAAAGGTTCAGGGTAGATTTTATTATTCCTTTGAATTACAGCTCCTAATTGTCTGAGGCACTCTGCAAGAGGGTGCATAGCTGTGTAAGGCACACGGCCTTCGTGCATAAACATCTTTATTACAGTGGTATCCAAAAGCAAACACACCTCTAGATATGCAGTAGAAATGCCTGGAAAATACAGTACGTTAACAGTACCTTCAATGACTCGGTATTACTTCTGGAGTTAAAAAGTTTTGCAGCTGAAATGCACGTTGGCACACATTTCTTTCTTTTTTTTTTTTTTTTAAATATTCATGAGGAAAGTGTGGTACAGAGGAGTTGCATTGCAGTGTTAGCAAAGAGCAAAACACAAACACCACACAAACATATGATAATTTCACTATGAACCAAGTGAAACATTCAAAATAATCCACATGGATCATCATGGGACACATGGAAGATTTGTCAAATTGCAGTTACATGACGATGAAAAAGGCTGGAGGTATAAGGGAAAAACAAAACCAAGCATGCAACACTCAGCACCTTCATCTAGTAGTAATTCACAAAAACATGAACAAACCAGCAATATCTTCATTTGAATTGTCTTCATAGCAATTACATCTACAGAACAATAATTAAAACCCTTTATATTCCAGCAGTTTCTCATGTTTACCATAGAAAAATAAGTAAAATTGACACAAACAAATCATCTGGAAGCTCAGAGTTGGTCCGTATAACAAGTGGAGGAAGCATGTGTGCCTTTTTTTGTCTGCCTACACGTCCTCTGTGTGTGTGGGGGTTGACAAATGTTTCATGCCAGAGAAACTGATGAGTTTCAACTATGAATCCAGTGCAGCCCAGTTCTCGGGTCTAGAATGGGGGAAGGTTGTAGACACTGGTGCGGACACAGTGGCTGTGTTTTTGTTATATTCTGAGAGGTAACGGGGAGAGGTCAGGAGACGACTGCAGCAGTGAACATCCTTCATCATCGATAAGACTCAGTAGCAGCCATCTTTCCAAGATTCATCTGATAGTCTTGTCACACCCAAAGACCTATAAAAAAAAAAGAGGTGTTAGTTTAAGTAAGAATTATTTGCTATTTGTTTCTCTGTATTCCTTAATATATGAATTTCACCTTCTGGTTGGCTGTGACAGTTTACTCCTGGTGGATGCGGTTGGGCCGGCCTGTCCTTGGCCCACAGCAGACCTCCCTGCCCCAGTTGAGGCTCTCCCAGGTACGTAGGCTCTGCCATTGGTTGAGCCCGGGGACTGGACCCTGCGGCCCCCACCTGCAGGCGGTCCTTGGATGACAGGTAGACCTCGTGAAGGCTGACGGCTGGCTGCCATGGAGCCTACTGGACCGACGGCTTTAACTGGAGTCCGCAGGGAGAGTGGAGACTGGCCATTGCTACGCATTCGACTACCAGCCATACCTTAAGTGGGAGAAAGGCACGGTTTAATGTACTCTCGATCCAGTAGTTAAAAATCTAAATCCTGTTTGATTTTTTTTATCAGTCTGGTGTTACGTCTTCCTTGTATAGCACTTTGTACATTTTTAAAGAAAAGTGCTGTATGATAAGTTTATTATTCATTGTGACATCTGGGACAGGCCTAGGAATATCAGTTCTGGATAATCAAGGATAAATCTGATCTGCCTGCTGAGGTATAAGATTTATAGATGTTTTGATGATCTACCAAAAATGGCCCCCACAGTCTATGTAATTAATAGGAAACGATGGCCCTATAAAGTTTACTTGTAAAACTAGAGGGACATTAGGAGAGTGCATTACCCTGCCGAAGCTGACTGGCCACTTCATCACCATAGTCTACACATGGAGTGAGATCAGATAGAGTACACATGGAATGTAACCTTCATCGCAGAAGTACATATAAAATACCTAAATGGCCCCTAATGGCTGTCAAAGCAGTATTGCAAAAACGTGTGACCAGAATGCGTATAAGATCATGCACATGTGCATCCTTGTGTGTGTCTATGACATAGGAAAATTGGAACCTACACAAAATAATTAAATTGTTTCGTAGCACTACTTTATTCCAAATCCTACCTTTAAGAAGAATCACCTTGTCCTATCAGTCAAACCTTACCTGTGTCCATGCAGAAGTTAAGAGGAGGTAATGCGTAAGGAAAAAACTGACACTATACAGAGGGCAAGACAAATACAGGTGCCATTACGTTGGTGGAGTGGTGCAGACCAGGTGAGGAGGACAGGGTTACCTGTGGAGGGGGAGTGAGTCAGGTGGGACATGCGGTTGCCAGAGCTCTGGAGGTTAGCCTCCATGCTGCGGCTGTTTCTGACTGCTTCCAGGGAACGTAGGCTGGTGCGGGGGGCCAGATTAGGCATGCTGTGTCTCAACTCCTCTGGAACCACACATATACAACACATTTAACAACAGAACACAGTCACAGCTCTGGTGCGACAACATCCCTGGGATCGTCACTCTAATCTTCCTAGCATAGGTTGCTGTGAACTATTACGGGAAATTCCCTACCTTCACTCTTAGCAAATTTAAGCAGCTCTGCACTGGGGCCCTGGAGAGATCGTCTGGGTGTTCTTGAGCGTGGGGCCCCGAGTCGGCTGCTGTATTCCTGACCGTGGTTGGAGGTGGAAGGGGACAGGCACCGGGGTGAGCCTAAGGGCGAGGGGGTGAAATGATGCCGTCTCTGGGGAATGGAGCAGAAGTCATCCTCCTCGTCTTCCAGGCTGTAAGTGTCAAATTCTTGATCGCTGTAGGTGCCAGCCCGGCGCAGGGACTGAAGAGATGCAGTGGAGCTGCGGCGTGATGCAGTTGCTGAGCTGGAAGCATAATCCTGCCTAAGACCTGACAGAAAAATGATGAAGTTAAAAATATTTGAACCAACACTGCCTGTGCTAGTTTAGTCTCTGACATCACCAGTTGTCATTTACAATCATCCACTCTCTAGAGTTTGGAAACGAAATTACAGGTGACGTCCTGCACACCATGTGACACCTCTACTCACTCTCTTCCTGTAGGCGAGCCATGATCTGGACATCAGTGAGATCCTGCAGCTTGTAGCCCATAGAGATGGAGTCATCTGATGTGCTGAGCTCACTGTCTATAGAAGACTGGGAGCTCAGGGCTGACTGCATGCTTGTGACACCTGTAAGCACAGTGGGATGCCTGTTACAACAAGCTGCATCTCACATGACAGCAACAGTGAACACGTGTTCTGCTACTCTGTTGGTAAGAAAGAATGATGCCTTAAATTCAACTCAAACGATGCCAATGAGTTTTACTTGAACATATTATTATCTGAGGGAAACAAATGCATATATATAAAATGTTACAATGTTGGATATTCATACTACATGTGACCAAAGTTTAAAATAATCAAGAATGAAAGCATGTCTGAATAATGTCTGTCAAAACTTCAGTCTACAGTCTTCAACACCAGGGTCAGACGGGATCCGACAGTAAAAATGTAATCCGGGGTGCACTCTAATTCACCCTGACACAGCACATGCAGTGCTGCCTGTATAATACATAAGGCATTGGACAGACCTGGGCAACATTTGGGAATCTAAGATATAAATTAAGATGACAGCTCTGTTTAACAATTTTTTTATGTTAAACCACATCTCTCTGCAAAACAAATACCCTCCAGCCGTTTCCAGCAGCATCAGTCTGGAAAGGACTGTCTGCTGATGATTTTGATGTCCAGAAAAAGCTGTGTGCAAACTTCCCCCGCCAGGCGTGTCTGTCGGACACAGGCCCAACATTTGGAGACAAACAGGAAGTGACAGCATCATCTGGGGGGCACTTGGTTATATAAAAAGTCTGGGAATAGATTGGGCCTCTGCCCACAAACCAAGCATTTTCACATCCATGCAAAGATTTGTTATTCACAGGGTTTTCTCAACAACATTAATGGTGCATCTTCGGAGAGTGTCAGGTGTTGTGAGGCAACGTGAGGGATAAAAAAAGTGCAAAGTGACGGTAACACACAAATCGCCACAGCAAAGTCAAAACCACCAACATGATAGAGTACACTTCACAGAGGTTAGAATCATCACATACCTGCAGTACACCAGTGTTTTCATCCCCATAAGAATAAACCACATATACTTTACATCATAACAGACCATCTTCCAAAGTATCTGTTTTCTATTTATTTAAAACATGAGGATCAATTCAAGATAATTTGACATGCTTGAGGCAAACTATTAGTTACAGTGAATATTATGTTTGATTTTATTTTATTACATCCACCAAGGAGAATATGTTTTCATCTGCATTTGTTTACACAAAAAATACTGTACACATTAAGGCAAAACGTGGTGGAATGGTGTGGAAGGGGGAAAGAACCCATTCACATTTGAACAACAGGGCCACCCACCCAGAATTGTTTTCACTTTCTTTAACATTGGGAGATGTGGCATTTGTCAACATTTTGAAATGATGAAAAACATTTGGCATATTTAGGGAAGTGATGTCTATATGAGAATTTGGTGCAGCTTGATTGAATTTAAGGGGACTTTTTGGCAGAAGTATGCACTCTAGTGAACACTTTTCTAGTTTGTTTTATCTTATAAAATATAAATATCTCATATAAAACTATGGGATTTCTGTACAGTAGTTGGAATCTTGTTAGCCACTTGTTACGGCAACTAGATAGACATTTACCTTTTCAGAACATCTGTATTTACATATTGTTCTTTGTTGTCTGATCTAACTCCTGGATTCACTGCTGTTTAGCAGACAGCAATTTAATCTATTAATGTTCACTGGAATATTTAGCTTTCTCATATAACTTCATTTTTTGTTGATTGTAGTACAGTTATAAAATAAATAAACAAAACAAAATGACTACCTTTGGGAGATGGTTATTAATAACGTACAGAATATGTGTTATATAATTAAACATGCAAATATGCTATAAATACCCAGTAAGATCCCAGAGAGAACCCACTGTTGATGCATTAGTGCACACACACACGGTATCAACTGACCTACAGCCTTACAATAACTGACGTCAGTCCGATTGTTGTGTAGAGCAGAAAATAAGGAACAGTGTGTTAATATCATGCCATACCTGAGCTGCCACAGGTTAGTAGGGATTTGTTAGTTGATTTGTGGTACCCAGGAGAGATCAGGCCTGATCCTGCCGAGCCTGCCTCCGCTGACGGACTGCTGTACATGTTCCTCCATCGGGACGTAGCTGGGGACAGGAGAGAAATATCAGACAGTTAGGGAGAATCTACAAACTTCATGATATGAGCTGATATAATATTTTCTGAAGTTGCTGCATGTGCGAACGCCTCCGACGGTCTCTAGAACTTTTCCTGTGAGTCCCTGAGTAAAGTGTCTGAGTCCCATGTGAGAACACAGCAGGACATTGTCAGAAAGCAAATGGGTGTGTTTGTGACGTTTCTAACACCAGACAGACACACAACCGAAAAAAAAGGATGAAAAGAAGACGCTGATGAAGATGTCAACTTGGAAAGACAGCATCAAACGCCTTCGGTGGTAAGGGTTGATGCTGGTGCTGATGTGCTGTAAACAAAAACTGATCTCCGTAGCAGAATATTTATACGTTATGTTCTGCCTCCTGTATGATCTACACACATTTTCCTGTTGTTGTGAACAACTGACCCTAATACTCCGGAGAATGTCCAGACCCAATTTTCCTGACATCTTCCGGAAACATGTCTGAAACAGCTAGAGAGACATGAAAAATGTGGTTGGGATAAGGGTAAATGATATTAAAATAAGTACTGAATATTATTAAAGTCATATACTGTACAATATGTAGACAGATTGTGGATCTTAATGTAAATTTCATTTGACACAAGAACTTTGAGAGAAACTGCTGAAACGTTTCCCTGCAAACTGTAAGTACAAAAATAAACTTTTCATGCACCTTTATTGCTAACCCTATAGTTTCTGCAGTTTGACTGAAACCAGCTGCATGTCACCTGGCAGTTTCATGGCCAAGTGCTACCGTTTAAAAAAGGAGAACTGACCCAGAGGGGGGAAAAGGTAATTCAACCCGGCCTGTGACTTCATGTAGTCATTCAGCCCTGGTGTGAATAACTTTGTTGTTCAGCTTTTGCAGCGTGCAGGAAGTAGGAACTGCGAGCAGGATTAATAATGAATGGGGCCTGTTGGATTAGACACAAACTTCTGTCCACACAGAGACGTACACACTATGCCACATTCACGGCGGTGCATGAGCATTGTCAGATGACAGGCATACGAATGCATGCACATGCACAGTGGAGGTGATCAGTAAATAAGAAAGCAGCACAGCCACAAGAAAGAATGAGATGCTGAATTAGTAGCCTTAAACTTGATTTGGGTCAAGAGCCGCTAAGGAAGCAACCTGTGACTCCGATATTTTTAGATAAAAAAGTTGGCTCATTTATTATTAAAGCTTGTTCATCTAAGGGTTTCCATAGGAAATGAATTAAAATGCAGATAAATAATTACTTTGAGGCATTTCAAACTGTTTCATGCAAAGAAATACACATATATGTTTGGTAAACTCATACTCTGATCCAAGCGGCTGATCAGGGTCCGACAAGCCTTCTCTGTCTCTGGGCTGCGATGGTCGAGAACCTGCCGACACCATTTCAGTGGAGACTCTGGGCCCAGATCTGCTACTTGTTTTTTAGGAGACACATACAACCTGAGAAGAGGAGGTAGACAAGAAGAAACCTTATTATTACTACTAATACAAAGATAAACATGGTACATTAAAGGCTGAAGAAGTAATCCCGCTTTCCTTTTTTGTTAAACATGCTTGTCAAAGGCGTTGGTAAGTGCAGAGCAAATGACTTGGGTGAGAACAAGCGAGAGATTAGTGTGAACAACAGGAGGGCAAAGTATGCACTTGATGGCACTGAAAATGCCATGTGCAGTGTGATTTGTTTTGCACAATGTGTGACATAAGCTTGAACGAGCACAGGCACAACGTTAAGCCCAAACATCTCGCACCAAACAAATAACCAGGCTGTTCTGTTTAAAGTCAGTGACATAATGAGTGTGCAAATATTTGAAGTGAGTAATGCATCGTTTAACATCCTCATCACAGCCTCCTGTCCGACCTGGTCCAATCCTCGATCTACAAGTACTCGTGCTTGCATGACTCCATATTCAAAATGCAAAGTCTTCACGATGCATTACTTTCCACCACAAAAAAAATCTTCAGCCAAACCTCATCACCATCTGAAAAAGACACTTTGTGATGCTGTGTCTGCAGTGTGTCCAGTGTTGCCCCAGTGAGAGCAAACAGCCATTAAGTTCACCGCAGTGCTTTTGAAGAGTCGGTCACGTGGGCTGATCCTTTTGAGTTCCAAACACGGAAGGACCCGGAGTGACCGGTTCTGGACCAATCAACTACAAATCATATTCCCATCGGCCAAACACAAAGGGGGCCATTTCCCACAGGGAGTGAGCACAAATACAGAGAGCAATATTCAGGTCACACAAACACAGCTACTCTGTGTGTGGGGGGGGGGAGAGTGGGTGAAGCTGCCTCTTTCATACACGAATCCTGTGTTTGATGAGGAATAATGGTGCATGTTCTGCCTGTGTTTGATACAGTCACACCAGCATTTGGATTGCATGTTGGGATGCGGCTGTTGCCATTCACATAGGACATTAACCATAGTTCCAAAAACATCCCTGCCACACCTACACATTATAACAGACCTTGTAGGAACATGTCATGTGAGGGGCTGGGATTATACTAGAAACAATCAAGTAATTCTATAACAATGTTAAACCTTACCATGTGGTTATTTAAAAAACTATCTACAGTTGAGATCCAGTGTGGGAATACCACCTGATTTCTTTAATCTTAGATCTTCTAATTATACTCCTCTACCCGATTCTACGAATCCAAAAACCTTTAACAAGAAAACCAGCAGTTGCTGCAAGTGTTTCTGTGCCTGCCGCGGTCTGATCACACGGGGAGGCCCTCGGATCACATGCTGCGCAATCCAACCCAAAGCAGTTTAGCCATGTGGCAGCATCCTGCCCAGAGCAGATCAGATTATGTTGTTGTAAGGGATTACTGGATTTTTTGGCTATGATAACCCCACAAAGCACACATGGTATGGCTAATGATGTGAAATTGAAAAAAATAAGTCATGAACGGTCTGGCTGTTAAGCGTCCAGGCTGAGCTGCTTAAGTAGCCGACACAATATGGTGCCTGTTTTAGGCAATGCAACGCCCACAGCATAAACAAACATGGCCGGACTGATCATGTTAAAGAATGGATATTATTAATAATTAACCTTCTGTTTGTGATCCTTTTAGTTGATGTAATTATCATATAACGGTTATATTACAGGAACTGAGCAAAGTTCATTTTGTTATCAACAGTGGCTTTTTTACAAGCTGTAAACCTGACCTGCATTCAGGAATGAGCTCCTTCAGATACAACTCTTTATCTTTAGTCCATTATGTAACAAGGCTTATAGTTTGCAGATCTATATCAGGTCAACTTGTAATTATTATCAATGCAATAATTATTAAGAGGAAACTCCTTTGGAGCAGATGGATCAAACTGTCCACCCAGAAGAGAGAAGCAGCGTCTCCCTCTCATATACACGCCAGCTGCTTCTGAAACCACACAGGCTGTCGTTTCTTTTGCCTCCTTCACATCACCTCAATTTCTTCTTCTCTCACTCTCTCTATGACTCTATATCACCTCCGTGTTTGCCACCGTAAAGCAAAATACATCATGTTTCTGTGTATAGGGAGAGAAAGCTATTTCTGTGTCAGCCCAGAGTTAATTCTAATTTTAAATCTAAATACCCTAATGCTTCAGTACATAGTCACTGCCCTCCAGGGGAGTGATGCACTTAAAAATCAGATGTTAAAATTAAAAGCTCCAGCCACTCATCTGGCTGAAGGGGCTCCTGTGAGATCTAAACAGGAAACTTTAAATTAAATGGGGCATCATCAGAAATCTATCTCTGTACAATGGTGTAATATATTACATTTACAAATGTGTCAGTGCAGCAATCTGCTCTAACCAGGTGTTATTTAACTATATTTTAGAAAACAAGGATATTTAAGGGATACACAGTGCAGCTGATGAAACGTACCAGCTGTCCTCATCCTCTACTTCTGCACACTCATCCTCCAAATCCAGGACATCCACCTCATCCAGTGCGGTTTGGTCCACCCCTGAGTCGCTTTCTGCAAGTGTCTCTGATTCATAACTTTCCTGAGAGGGGCTCTCTGGTGTATGGCTTTGCCCTTGTGTATCCCCCGCTCCGTTGCTGCAGGTCAAGGTGAGAAACCCCCCACACGGACCCCGATCCTCCTCTTCATCATCCTCTTCTTCCAGCCTGTTGGTCACAGGTAGAGGCGACATCTCCTCGCTGCTGCTGTTGCTGTCCTGTAGGGGTGACAGCTCAAAGTCTGTGGCGCCCAGCTCGCAGCTCTGCTCCAACCTGAGGCACGGGTGGGTGACCACTTCGCGGGTCAGCCCCTCGTTGATGTTGGCGGCCGCTGTGACGTTGCTGTTGCCGCTGGCACCTCTGTGGATGATGGCCTTATTGCTCCCCCTGGTGCGCAGGGTCTCATTCTGGACCTCCAACCTGCGAACCAGCTCCTGTAGCTTTCGGACCTCCTCCAGCTCCACCCCTGCCAGGTCTTGGCCCCCCTCCACTTCCTCCGAGCAGCCGGACTTGGAGCTCTCCGTGAGGCCAGTGGGGCTGCCACTGTCAGGCTGGGGGACCACGCTGGAACTGTCTGGGACCACCATGCTCCTACTCTGTGAGAGGACATGGCAACATTAACAGGATGGATAATGAGGAGCAGCTGGATCATGTACAAAACACAAAACATGCTACATTAGGCTCAAGTTAAACGCCATCATGCTTCTGAAGCTATAAAACAACTCAACCACACACAGATTAAGTAGCACAGCTGAGAACAGGAATCCATTCTCTGGACCTGGAAGTTGGTTGATTTACAAACATCTCTGAGGACAAAGGGTTGTGTTAACAGGGACATTTCTTCTGTTTACACTGTTTATAGGATGAGTTTAGAAAATATATCATGAGATCCAGAAATGCTGTGATGATGACAGAATAGTGTGGTTGCTTGGTTTTTACTGCTTATTGTGAGTTGGCTACTCATGTTCCTAAATCCTGGAAAAAGTCAGGGAGGTTATTTGTTTAGAATCGCTGCTGGTGCTGCAACTCTGGTTTCGCTCTTTCTTTTTTAATTCTTTCCTATAAAGTGCTGTCTTGTAAGTCTGTTGTTCTAAACTGGCCACCAAACAACAATAACAGAATCTAATCACAGATGTTCGGGTTCGATCACATGTGTTTGCTTGTTATTAACCAGGAAGCTCCAGTATCACAGCTAAAGGAAGCAAACAGTCTATTATTTACATGGCGACGTGGGGCTGCTAACTCAGCATCAAGCTAGCTCCATGAAGACACTGAGCATCGTTACGTTAACCCGTGAGCTCCACGGCAGCAGCTGTAATGTGAGTTTAATAAAAACACGCGTGTGTTCGGAATAGCCTGGTTGGTGTTAGCTATGCTAGCGTATGCTACCAGAGGAGTCGTACCGGTGAGTGAGCCGTGTTGTCCCAGCGAGCTTGCCCGCCGCTCCGAGCTCAAAGTCCCCGGAGCTCCAGCGGCCGCATGAGTGAAGCCGCTAATTACGAGCCGGCGAAAAGGCTCCAGAGCCGGGAGGTGATTGTCAGGAAGACACCGGGGATGTGAACTCCCTGGTCGACTAGTCCATGCTCTCTTGTTGCTGCCGCTGCGCCGCCGATAGCGTTGATCACATCGCCGCTAACTAGCTTGTTGATGGAGTTGAGTTCCACGCACACGCACACATGCACTGAGTGAGCAGACCTGCAGCAGCAGCACCTCCCCCTCTCTGCAGGGGGTTCAGTGGTATTTAGCGCCCCCTATGGAGGAGATTTGTTACTGGAGTGGCATCTCCAGACCACTGACCTCAGTAACTGTGCTATACAGCAGGAGTTCCTAACACTGCTATCAGACACGCACTGAACTCCTCTGAAAGGATCTGGAAGGAGTGAGAGGATCCTGCCAGCCACCAAGTAAAAACTCTGCTTGATGTCTGAGACAAGTAAGAGGCTCTGGACGATCTCCAAAGGTCCTGCATGTGGGAACGCAAATGTCTGAGTAAGAGGCTCTGTACTAGAGTTTCTCCTTCCAGCCCCTTTGTAAAAATGAATGAGCCCTGTGAGAACAGAGCAGATCCTCACTGATGGCCAGTGGGTCTGTTGATGATATTTCTAACATGCAGCGGATGCAAAATGAGGAGAAATCAAAAGGGAAAACAAATATCTCAGGATTAAAAAGAAGTGCCGTACACTCAGTACCCACGAAGATGTCAAACGAGTTTTGGCGATGGGGGCCTACGCCATTGTTGATGTGCTGCCAACAGAAACATGATCTCTGCAGTTGAATTAAATGATGCATTCTGCATCTGCCTGCTGCACCCCCCTCACCTGAACTCTTCAGAGATGAGTGAGTGTATCAGGCTGGAGAACCTCCTGCTGCTCATATGTGAATGAAATACTCAAAAAGTCAAAAAAAAAAACCATTTATATATTAGAATTTTCTCCAGAGAAACTCATTCAGAACAGGAAATAGTCAAATACTCCCATCTACTGGAGAGCTGTCTATTTACATGACAGAAATCTATGCCTTAGATGATAATTTAGATTTTGGGCAGCGTGTCAATGAATTTAAGTGTGTTTTTTTAAATTTTAAATCAATTTAAGACAAGTTCACTTTTAAAGATAAAGAACACTATTTGGCATGATTTCATCTCCCAGGCCTGGTTTTCTGCAAGAATTTGCTTTTAAACCAGAGTTAACAGGTTGGAACGTCTCCCCTTGCAGATCTTTATCTTCATACAGCCCTGAAATAAGAGTTCCAAGGCTCTGACACACCCTACCTGTGAAAATACAGCAGGCTGAGTCAATAGTTTTCTTTGAATCAAAACTTAAAACATACTATTATTGTATTGCATTCCCTGATTCTAGTTTTTACTATTGTAATGAGAGATGATGATTACATTTCTCCTACACGTTAAGTGTTATTAATCTTTTATGACTTTGTTTTTATGTTATTTTTATATGTTTTTACTTGTGCGTTCTTTTAGCGAAGCACGTTGTAACTTTGTTTTGAGAAATGCTCTAAAAATAAAAACATTATTATCATTATTGTCTCTGTCTAACCTCCATTGTAGCCATGGGGTGTCGCTGTTCACATATTGGTGCAATCATGGATGGAGAGAAAAGTATGAAAATGATTCATGATTCAGGACAGTGGAGAATGGCAGTCATTCTACAATAGAAAAGTGAAACCAATCTTCTTTGAGTTTTTTAAATTTAAAGTAAAATGTATATTTCAAACATGTATAAGGCGAAGATTATTCCACAGCTGGATCCAAGACACCCGTACCCTGTGGTCATGTTGGCCTACTCACAAATACCAGGTCTCGCTTAGATAATGCATTCGATAATGCCAATGTTAGAGTTCTAAAGAAAAGAGAACAATAAATTATGGTTTCGATAAATGTGACAAAGCAGTGTTATAAACCGAGAAGTTACAGTTACATTTGTGAAATGTGATGTTGGCCTTTTGGCTTCATGTTTGTTTTGAGGACATTAACTGACTCTCTACCTCCTATCATTAAGTTTTGTCTTCATCCGACCTGTCTCTACTTGTGCTGCAATCTTTCCTGTCACAGAGCACAGACAAGCCTGATCCTGAAAGATTTCTGGATAAAAAGAAAGCAACACACATTCCTTAACATTTTGCAGATTCATAAAGGATATCATGCTTCTTGGAAAGTAATGTATGTTTTAATCTCTGAAACAATCTCCCATATAGCTGGAGTATATCTGCTCAACTCATCATAATCTTGGTGAATAAATTCCAACTGAAGCCAGTGTGAGGATACAAAGCATGTGTATGATCTCAAGTAGTTGCATGTTGCTGTATGAGCATGTTTCAGCAGGCCTGTGGTGGAAAAACACAGCCAGCTCTACCTTGAGCAATCAATGAGACAGAATAAATGATCCATGAGGTGCAGGGCTCTGTCTTATGAGCTCTCTAAAGCACATCTATACTGCAGCTTTATGTGCACGTGCTGCTATTCATCTCCTTCATTAAAACAGTACACATGAAGTCCCTGCATGTGGAAACTAAATTCAGACATCAACTGTCACTTTATCAGCATAAATACAATTTCATGTTGTCAGACTGGAATGTGCAACACCTCAGCTCACACATTCCCTTTTCTTCAGCAGGCTAGAACCTGTAAATCTAGATCCAGGAGGCATTCAGGTGGTGAATCATTCCACCATTTAAAAAATAAAATAAGTAAGACTAAGACTATTCATGCTCATGAAGAAGAAGAATTGGACATTGACACAGACTCTGATTCAAGACAACTTTCACATCTGTTTGATTTATTGTGCACATAGAGCAGTGAAAGACTAAGTTTTCCCTTGTGTGCTGAGTACTGGACATGAGGAGAGTGATAATGAATTCTAACTCAAGTCCTTTGACATCCAATTCTAAAAATCTGTAAATTATGTGCGGCAAAATAGTGCAGTGGTGTGCACTTTTGCATCACAGGTGGCAGGCTCTAGGTATTTCTGTGGGGAGTTTGCATATTCTCCCCTGTCTCAGTGGGTTTCCTCTGGCGTCCTCCCACAGTTCATGGCATGCAGATGATGTTAGGTTGATAGGAGAGTTTAAATTGTTTGTCGATGTGAATGTGAGCATGAATGGTCACAGTTTGTTGGTCCTGTGATAGGCTGGCATCCTGTCCAGGATGTCATTGCTCGCCCAATGTCAGCTGGATTGTCCATACCCCACGCTCCAGGGATAACGATGGATTAATGGATGTTTTTTATATAAGGTGGACTATTCATTGCAAATCATTAGGTAAATTTATAGACCCATTTCTCAAAAAAAATGTCTTAGCTTCAGTTTTATGTTGCATTTTCATTTGTCCTTGCAAAAGGCAGACAATATTACACTTATGTAACTGGAGCACTGTAAAGATGATTGACACTGCTTAAAGATTAAAGATGATTGACTCTGCATCACACCATCTTACACCAAAAATAGGAAACATTTTGCAATAACTGAGAATGGGCAAGTGTTAATTATAATCATTTTCATTTTTGTTTTCCACTTCTGTGGATGTCCATTAGAAACAATCTTGTTCTAATAAATATGTTATATTTTATGTGATATGTAATAAATTCCTGAACTAAACATGATGCTGTGCAGGACAGTTTGATAAAATATAGACAAATGCAACTCAAGCAAAACATTTTAACATTGATGTTTTTATTGAAACAAAAATATCAACCTTTTGTTTTAATGGCACGATTTAGCAGTATAAATGTGGAATTGTTACAAAGCAGGATCTTTGATTGATTTCCGTTGATACAGTTGTTCATGTTTGTTTGTTTTTTAACTATGCCCTGTCATATCTTTATCACCCTCTTTTTAGTCATTGAATGGGAAAAAAACAGTAAAGATACATCCATTGAATTTACTTTGGGACAGATCTTTTCCCTAACCCAAACACCATTTGTAATCAGACATGGCAGTGGAAAACAGAGGCAGATGGGCAGAGTCCTGACTCAAGTACAGACAGGTAAAAGGGCGGACGAGAAGAGGAGAAGTCATGGCAGGCGTGTTTTGGTTACTTCTTCACATTTTGTTCTTTCTTCTCATCTTCGATGTCTGTGTGATCACAAGACACAGACACATATGAGGTGATCAGTATGAGTGTGGATGTCGTCAGGACAAGAAAACAAACTGATTTCACACAATCTTTAGACATTGCAATATTTTTTAGTAAATTTTAAAACCTAAAATCTGATGCATACACCACAGAACAATCATAATATGAAGCATCACTGTCAAATATTTTCCGTGCAGCAGCTGGTGCCACAGATGGCTCCTATTTGGCTGATACAAATAAGCTACGAAAAACGTACAGTCAATGGTTGAGTGTCTCCAGCCTTCCATGTTTAGAGTGCAAAATAATTGAAGAGTCGCTGCAGCAGATTAGAAGTGCTATCTTGTTAAAAGTTTGTGAAAAATTAGACAATTTTTATAATGAACTGTCAAAATCAAAGCTTTTGATCTCCAAAAAAACTGGTTCCTACATTTCCCATAAAGCAACTCTGTGGAATCTTTTCATAGATAAATGCCTGCTACACCCTTTGAGTTCCCCACTCTGTTTGGGCTTTCTCTTAATATATGTTAAATTAACAATGAAAGATTTGAAAAGTCAGTCGGGTGTTAGTCAGCCAGGAGCTTCTCAGCCTCTGGAAGGAAAGGAGGAGCACTTTGCCTCACTTTCATATTAACACACCAGATGTAAAGTGGGTCTCTTTTTTTTTTTTACTATATGCAGCGTAAAGTATAAAGATTAATAATGTATACTGTGTATACTTTAACTTACTTTACTCATGCACAAATGTAAATCTATACATACCCGGTCTTTATTTCTACATATGTATATCTTTTATTTCTTTTAGCCTTACTTGATTTTTATATTTTATATTACTATGTTTATACCTGCTTTTGCTGTTTCACCTCTTTCTCAGGGGCTCTGTAACATTTGAATTTCCCTACAGGGATTAATAAAGTACTTCTGATTCTGATTCTGATAACATGGGCCTCATAACTAGTGTTGAAATTGCATTTTGCAGCTGAACACCCCTCACCTCACAATCTCCTTCCAAACATGAAAAAGAACCTGTGGTAGCGTTTAATTGACATAAAAACTCAAAAGGTGTTTAGTTTTTCCAGTCTGGACTAAAAAACATGGTGGCCTCCGTAGTGAGGACCCCCTCAATGTAATTATAAAGTATTTGAATATAAAGGGCCTTTTCTGGGGTAAAGAAAACTACAATTCATACAATTTAGATGAAACAAACTAGTAAAAACATCATAAGGATTATTCTACATTACATTTCTGCCAATAGTTCCTTTTCAACCTAAATCTTATACACTGGGCCTTAAAGCACTTACCTTTAGAAGTTGGTTTATACACCTTTTCTGCTGTAGTAGTCTTCTTTAGTTTAGAGACGTCATAGTCCTTGATGTCCTTATTGACATCAGGTTTTTTGTCGCTCATGTTGGAAGAGTTCTAATGGAGAAAAGTGGTAGAGGGAGAGAGAGAGAGCAAAAATTATGATTCAGATCAAAACATGGATTTTCACTGAGAGGGCATCAGATTATGTTGCAATGAATCCTCGAGAAAGCATGAGGCCACTCTTGTTCTCGATCACTGAAGATGTTATGTGCAGTGCGTGTCCATACAGGGACACTTATCAAGCCACACCTCAGTTAATAAAGACAGGACCAGGCCGAACACTGGAATTACATAACCCGTCACAAGAAACAACATGCACTTCACCACCTACCTGCCAACAATGAACAAACAGCTCTAATGTGGTGTCATGTTTCTTACAGGTATTCAGTTCCACAGGAGACAACTGGTTTTCACTGACACAATTATTTGCATTTGCATGTGATCACTGAAGTGATTTGCTTTATATCAAACAAACACATAGACAGATAAGATAACAGCAATGAAGTAAGATGTAAAACATTTTTTTCACAAGAACTGACTAAAACCAAAAGTCCATGTTTACTGCACAGGTTCTTCTGCTCATGGTCTTGCATCAATCCAAATGTGAGATTGCATCTAGAGGCAGTGCCTGGTAGCCTATAGCATTATTACAATGTCCACATCTTCACATTGTACATCAATGTAATAATGATCAAGTCCTGCCAGATGGAGTCTTTGCATGCAAAGGAATGCAACTCCTTCAGATACAGTACAAGAAATAAGCAGTATAGTAAAAGTATCAGCATAGTTAATACCAGGAATTTTGCATAACAACTATAAACCTGTAATAGATAGAAGAAAGTCTTATGATTAATAATGATGTTTGCACTGCTTTTTAAATGCATGATTGAAAAAAGAGATCAAACTCAGTTTACCTGGTGAAGGCTGCGCAGTGACAATGTCCTCTACAGGTTAGATGCGTCTGTGTAATCCCTGCAAAACCAACAGTTTAAGTAGAGACAACACGCCCTTCTGCACGCCTACGGGGAAACTGCTGCTCCATCTCTCATTGGTTCCCGCAGCCCACAGGAGGAGTTCTAATATGCAACCCCTGCTGTCTGGCTTCCCGGAGATATTATGGGCTGCTCCATGGGCTCGGTTCATCCGCCCCTGTCCCCGGCTCAAGCGCACTGAGCTGCCATTGTTGATGGAGTGGATGATTTCATGTTGTCATTTTTATTAACACAGTACCATCTAGTGGACTGATTATAATATGACATGATCTGACAAAAAAACCCCCAAAACAACTACATATAACCCCCACAGAATAGTGTGCACAGCAAAGACACATCAGAAAGTTTATTAATGCACTTTTCATGGACATTTATTCTCTGTCGATTTACATGTAAACACTGAGATTACAGACAGGCTGTGGACAATTTATCTTTCACTGAGACTTATTTTGTGAATAATAACATATTTATTTCTTCCATGCATGGTCCTGGTCTGATTGCAGGGGGTAGTGGAGCATGTCCCACACCGGGCAGGATACACACTGTGTGGATTGATAGAGTTTAGTGGTGATATACTGCCCGATTCAGATTCTTGCCCAGGACCCTCATGTTGTGAGGTATCAGTGCTGACCCCTGAGTCATAACATATTTGTCACAGCCCTATAAATAAACATTAACATTCATTTGTCCCCATGACAGTAAATAAAGCAGCAGAGGATGAGAAAAAGTATGGGTCTCCCTTTTCCCTATAACGCAACATTTTGCTAGACATTTCCATGCCTTGTAAAAAAAGCTACAAAAGGTCCCCTTTAAGACAAATGAAAAAACAAGGCAATTGTGATTGCCTAGCACCATATGCTATACTGCACAAACAACTTTGGCTAACGTTAAATCCTCACCAACCATCTCAGAGACAGGGGCTCAAGTCCTGGCAGTGGTGCGTTAACTTTGGCTTCTGCATTCAGCAGTGTTTGCTGGCTTGAAAGAGATGATGGATGACACCCGTGTACTTGCTGGACTTGACTGGATGAGGCATCTGCACAAAGACAAAATGGGGTCCTGGGAAATTTCCAAGGGAGCATGCTACAGTAATATTATATTTGAATATCAATTCAAAGAGAGTAGTTTAACCGGGCAATTTGATATCTCTCAGAGAGTTCCTCTGCGTCTCCTTAGCCTGAGTGTTTCTGCTGTCTGTCATAGATAGCGGATATAATTCCCCATGTGATGCACGATCTCAAAATAACAAGGGAGCCTCCTCGGTAAAGCAGAGCTACACTCTGCTCCCGAGACTTCCACAGCAGCCTCCAACTAGCCATGACCCCTTTCACCTCTCCACCCACCTGTGCCTGCATGTTTGCCACCAGCACAGAGAGCGGGTACAATGCCAAGCTGATTGCCATGGAGGTCAGTGCCCCTGATACAAAAGAGGAAGCCATTGGAGGGACCGACTCTCCCGCCAGAGCAGCACGTACGGGCTCCTTCAGACCAAAGTAGAGGGAACTGCCTAGAGCATTGCGGGTCGTGATGGGCAGGAAGGCTCTGTAGTACCCAGTGGCCGGCCTCTGTGCCCTCAGCCTGACAAGAACACTATTCAGGGTGGGTAGCTGACGGTCATTCTGGCCGTTCTGCAACACATTTTGGACGCGCTCTAAGGGGGTGAACACCACAGCTTCAACCATGCCTGCACCAAACCCAGCCAGAGCAGGCAGGGCAGATGGGGAGATGACACTTTGGGATGATAGCTTGAGTTGGTGGAGGATAGCGTCCTGGAGACCAAACAACAAGGTGCCATTCAGGGTTCTCATCAGCAATGGTGGGGTCACTCCCCTGAAGAGCTTCCTAGGTCCCTCTTTAAAGAGCTGTCCTACTGCCTCATGAACAGGGTTGTTGTGGATTTGTTGACGGAAAACAGTTTTATAGACAGGGAAGACAATGATGGTGGACAGCAAGCTGGACATCCCTCCATTTAGGAAACTCTGGATATGACACTCTGAGCGCCTGGGGCCCTCTTCTTTGTGTTCAGGACTTGGTTTCATGCTTAGGCTATAGGTAGGAATGAGAACAAAGATCATTTCAGGCATGCACTGATCCAGGAGGACAGTCATAATTCAAATGAAAGTGAATGATTGTCACACTTCGAATTTTACACCAAAATAAATTACACATGGTTAGTACTAATTAACATAAAAGAAAGAGTGGACAATTTATCTTTCACAGACACTTATACATATACCAATAGATCCCTTTCACCTAAATCTTACAAATTGCATCTGCAGGCTAAGTTACAAGTATAGGAAGGACACTCATAATGAAACAGAAAATAAAAGATGATCGTAATAAAAAACTAAATAAATTATACTTGGGATATCATCATTAACATATAAGTAAGAGTGGATGATTTATCTTATACAGAGATTTATCTTGTAAATGATAAACATTTATCTCACCCAGGCATGGTCCTGGTCTGATTCTAGGGGGTAACGGAGCATGACCTGAACTTTCATGAATCCCCATAACAATCCCCATAATGTAGGAATGAAAGTAAATCAAGCAGCAGACGATGGGTTATCTTTTGGGGTTTTTGGTCCCTTTTAACTCCCTGGCTAAGCTGTAAGTAGGGAGCACAGTCATGAGGAAAATGAAACTAAAAGCTGATCAAACGTCGAGTTTCACACCAAGACAAATGACATTTAAAAACATCTGGTATATCATCATAGACATATGAAAGAAAGAGACACTGACTCACAGAGTGTGCCACCGCCAGGCCAGGGGAGTGAATGTGGAGCGTCGTGTAAAATACAATTTCCTCCTCCCTGTGAGACGTGTAAACAGCACGGTGGGGGGGCGGCGGTCGTCTCTTCTCAAGCAATACTCATAGGAGAAGTGACTTCCGTCCCGCTGTACACACGTTCGATTCCGGTCTCCTTCATATAACTGTTCAACCTGATTGTGTCCAGGAACTGTCAGTGGATGGCCCGCCCTTTCTACAATAGCTATTGGTCAAGACCGGCGACATCGTCTGCTCTGGGATTGGTTGTTTCGCCCGTCGCTTTAAAGACCCACCCCCTTCTGTTTTGATTAAGGGCGAGTCCGATATAAACAAACACATCTGCTCTTTTCCTGTGGTCTGTAAATTATTTATAATCACATCACTTCTTCCCTTACACTGTCAAACTGGAAGTCTTTAGTCCAAAACACAGTATACTATATATATTTAATGTGAACAGTTGATTGTTCTTTTTTTAATATATTTGTTTAAGTGAAGCTGTTTCAATACTTTACACGACCAAACGTTACATTCTGGAGGTGCAATGTCTCTTTTATTAAATGGTGAAATAACACGATTGATTTATTTTGAACCCTACAATTTATGTAAGGTGTCTCATCTTTATTAATATGAACCATTATCATATTACTTATATATTGAATACAATGTTACTGTTGTTATATATTTTAAATTTTATGCTCAATTGTTTTATGTATTCAATCAAATTGCATTGTTTATATAAATTATGTATTAATTGTTTTCTTGTAACTTCTATGTAAGAGCTTTTATATAATTTGGCAGAAATGCAATACCTGTTCACTTCATATGCGATTATCATTGCACTGCTAATTCCTTGACTTAAATTTCATCTGCCTTAATTGAGCATATTTTCCTTGAAGCTACATTTTATCCTACATTTAAATTTTTTGTCTTTGGAATGCACCTTGGATTATAGCTTGAAAAAGAGAATTTGAATAAAATATAAAATTAGCATTTAAAATACCATACCTGTATTATCAAGAGTAGGAGGTATGCTCCCTTCAATTCGATGTCAAATCCTAGGTTCACCAACACTGAACATTTCTGGATTTTTTTCAATGATCAGCTTTTATAAATGCATTTATACAATTAAGTTATACTTTGAGATAATTACATATGTAACAAAACAAACACCATTTTTAAGATTTTATGCATATTCAGTTTTATTAAGAACACACCCTCAGATATCTGGCGCATTCAATCCTTCTGAAAAAATAAACACAAACACTTGGAATATGCACATTAATGACAAATCCTTCCTTCTGACATAAAAAACACACTGAGAAAGAGAACAAAAAGCAGGTGAACATTTATGAAGGAAGCTCCAGCCCGCAGAGACCCCAAGCTAAAAACCTGACAGCTTCTCAAAAGAAAGGATAAATCCTGGACACTGGGGAGACCCCACTCAATGAGGGCACCTCAAGAGCTGAAAGAAACATCCCCAGACGTCTTCTTCAGCCTGTTAATAAACATGTTCACTCTTCATCCAGTGACAAAATAAAGATAAATCTGTGGTTGAGGGAGGGTGAAAGTAATTTCGTTTCAGGCTGTTGAGGCACTCTTGGTTGAGTGGAGCTTCAGTGGCACTGTAAACTAGTTCAGTACACATTCACTTCATTATTATCTTATATTATAATCAGCAGAAGATACAAGAGCAACATGAAAAACTACTCTTTCATGGAACAAAAAAAGCACTGTAACAGCTTTATTTGCCAGATGCTTCTCTTGACCACTGGGACCTGTCAGGTATAATGATACAAGCTCTTTGACAACAGACTGAAAAGACTCCCTGAGAGGAAGAAATGGTCAGGAGAAACTCTGTGACTTATGTTATGATAGCAGACAAAGTTTGTCTTGGATAAAGTTATTCAACCATGTACAATAAATACGCTGGTGCCCCGAACACAAAGGGACACTCCTCATAGGGCAAAGAAACTCAAGTGAGAGGGGTCAGCATTAGTAACAGATAAAACAGTTCTTTCCTTTTTGTAATTTTTTTCTTTTTTATGGTTAGTTAGCTGAACATCTTTGATAATGGTTGTGTTACAGTTGGGGCAACTCCTTCTTATTTGGTGTGACAGCAAACAAGTTTATAGCAAGCACCATTTGTTACAAGGGGACATGGCTGAACAGGTATGAAACTGACTCGCCGTTGTGAGTTCTACGGATGGCCTCTGCAAGGATCATGGAGATGTCAATGACCTGGAGGCAGAGAAGATGGGAAGTTGTGAGGAAAACTGGACTACTGACAGACAACTGATGCTATATGGAGGTATTCTATAAAAATAAAAAAAACAGCCAAAATAGCCTCTGAAAAGAATTTGCATGACTTCATAAATCACAACATTCACTTTTTATGCAATTAAATGTTTGTTTCTTTTCCATCCACAAAAGACAATCAAACCTAGAAGGCCCATCAGAGAGCGAACTACCAACAAGGATCTCCCATATCTTGCCATAAGAGAAAGTGAAAAGAAAAATCCTGGATCTGCCAGTTTATCCAAAACTACTCTATAAAACTAATGGGTTTTTCCTTGGTTCATGGCCCATGTCTTCAAAAATAGTAGTTTTTCAGTAATACTGCTAAAAGATACAGACACGAGTGATTTCATAACCTCTTAGGCAGTGGTAATAAAGGCATTTTCCACTTTCAAAGTAATAAAAGAACGTGTCATCGCTCACTGATGTGTTTTTAATAGTTTTGGGCAACGATGGGGCTCTATCACAGAGTGGAATGGGGAGGTGACATGTTCCTTAATTGCTTTGAATGTGGGTAATCCAGTTATTACCACCACTAAAGAGGTTATGCAATCATAATATGTAATACTGGTGTATCAAACACCTTGACGTTGGTTGCCACCCACAGATAAACCGAATGTAGAAGATCAGTCACACATTGTCCATTTGTACCAGATGCTCAAACGTGTTAAAGTACTCTAAGATCCATTGTCGATAATAAACATGTAGTTCAGAGATAAACTCTACTGTGGTTTCACTCCCATGGCAACAGCCTTCTGAAACTGCATCTGTGACTAAAGTTCAGGCCATGGAGGAGGGCAGTGGAAATCCCAGCCTTGAGAAGGTCCCAAAATCCACTGGAACACCAGAATGTACTGTAGCAGCAGCTTGTCTGACCAGCCTGGTTGAAACAAAAGAGCTAACACCCAGACTCTACAGTGCCGACACCTCCATCAGCTTCTCTGAAACCCAGAGAACCACACTCTGCAGTGGTTCAAGCTCAAAAATGTTATGGTAATTGGTACAGTAGTTTGTGCAATCTTGCTAACAGACAAAGAAACAAATGTAAATGAAAACATTATATCGTTAGTGCAACAACTATTTGCACACTTACATTAAAACCAAAGTAAATATGGTATCCTGACCTGAATTTTGGGACAGTGTTTCATCTTCTCCTCCTGAGGGATTGTATTGGTGACAACCACAGCTTCAAAGCAGGCATTGTTGATACGTGAGATAGCTGGGCCAGAGAAGATGCCATGGGTTAGGATGGCATACACCTTGGTGGCACCGGCAGAAATTAGTCTAAGGGGATAAAAACAGTAAAGAATTACATACCTCCACATCCCTGGCTATATCATGGAACAGAGGTCCCTATATGAAATTCAGTTAATGATCTCTTTGTCTGTTAGTTTGGCACCCAGTCCACAGTAGGCCACCTGACTGTAGTCAACCTCTTTCTTATGCTGTAAAGTTCCCAATTTATTTTTTACCCCCAAAAAATAGATACTAATACTAACTTGTCAGCAGCATGGCAGACTGTGCCACACGTGTCTGCCATGTCATCAACGAGAATGGCTACCCGATCTGTCACATCTCCGACGAGAACCATACGGTCTACCTCGTTTGCTTTTTTCCTCTCCTTGTGAATAAGAGCAAAGTCCACATTCAGCCTGTCAGCTATTGAGGTGACCCTGCAAGATGAAAAGAGTTGTGTCCATGAGTTACAGCTGCTGTGCATAACAAAGAGTATAAAACAGTAAATGTACAAGTCAAATTTGAGCCCTGTTAGCAATAAGTTCAGTCAACAAAAGTTTAACCTTCAGTGAATTAGATATGGTGAGGGTAAGCTATGCACACGGGCCTGGAACACATACCTTTTGGCTCCTCCTGCATCTGGTGAGACAATGATACAATTTTTCCATTCAAGGATGTTCTCCTTGATCCATTTCAGCACCGCTGGCTCTGCATACAAGTTATCAACTGGGATATCAAAGAACCCCTAGAAAAAAGATTAAAACAGATAATCAGACTTGGGTAGGAGTTGCTGAACATCTACTATGTGCTGGCAGGAATAGAAGGATCCTCTCTCCCTTTGCTGATATGTAAACTTCAGGCAAGGAGAGTCTAGTTTCTAAGTACAAACAGGGTTAGAACGCAAACAAAACATATAACCCTAAAGACTGATTGATGCATTTCTGTTCAGCTCCCTTTCTGGGTTGCTCACCTGTATCTGAGAGGCATGCAAGTCCATGGTGATGATGTGGTCAGCACCTGACACTGACAACATGTTGGCCACCAACTTGGCAGAGATAGGAGCACGGCTCTGCAATGAAAATAGATCTCTTCAGTCACATGGAATGAGTGTACTGGCAAGCATGGCTAGCTTCTAAAAATAACACAAAACTGACAGCGTTACAATTCAGTTAAATATATTACAATATATATACACAATATTTTCTTTACACCCATTAATACTGTCACTCAATATTTAACACAGCAAAAAACATCCACTGTGCAAATGCTAAACAGATGCAGGCTTTCACTTAAAATGTTGATACAACATGTTAAATATATTCAAAGAACAGAGCAAAAACATAGCAATTATTGTTCTATAAACATGCATCTTAATATCAAAAGATCACTTCTACTTATAAATAAAGATCACGTTTTAGATTCGGTTTTTAAACATGCAAAACCTTCCAGTCATGCAGGATGATTAAAATGATGTGAGAGCATCTATGAGAAGCATGAGATGGGAAGTGTTGATCGACATGGGCGCAAGCTTCTTGTCATGATGCTGGATGGCAAATGGCATGACAGAAGTAATTAGACAGATATCCCTCACCCCCACCTTGTCCTTCTTGTCTTGTCGGGCGTAGGGGAAGCAGGGGATGACAGCGGTGACCCTGGAGGCCGAGGCGATCTTGCAGGCGTTTATCATGATCAGCAGCTCCATCAAATTATCGTTGATCTCTCCACAGCCACTCTGCACGATGTAGACATCCTCCCCACGCACGCTCTCCCCGATCTCCACGCTGCCGGGGGGGGGGGGGGGGCAAATACAAACAGCACTCAGGGCCATGGAGCGAACGCACCGTGGCAGGCGAGAGATGGATGAGGCGGAGTAAACAATGGCCGGTGTGTGCGTATGGTTAAACTAATGGACGCTGGGTCATCACAAGACAGTGAAATGACGTTGCAACATCAGTTCATCGCTCAGAATTAGCAGAGCGGTTGTCAGCTAGCATGACTTCTCATGCGTGCGCGGACTACAAGTACCACTGAACACTGCGCGGCAATTTCACCGCGACACCACGTCTGGTTAAATACGTGTCGCTGGTGTAACTGCGTTCACCTCCGATTAAAACAGCAGAATCACAACTCACCATGTCTCCTGGTTGCTGAATTTCTTCGTCACAACCTTCCCCAGCTCGAGACCCAGGCGGTCCGCTATTTTCTGAGACAGGTCCGGGTGTGAGCTACCGCTGAATATTTTGATATTCGGCATTTTGTTGCGGTTCCGGGGCGTCGTTCAGTCCGAGGCGGCAGCTGCGGGTCCGGAGGAGGTCGAAGAGTCGGCGACGGCGACTGGGAATCGCTCAACAGGTGACGCTACTGTCTCAGAGCTAAAGCGTGGGTCTCTACCTATCCACCATTATAGCCCACATGTCACGCGTGCGGCAGGCTGTCCATCCTCCCGGAGCGGCGCGCACGCTTTCACTTACGTCCATGCCGTGGTGACGTCATTCCGCCCAGGCAGACGCATAGATCAGCGAGAGCACGTGAGCGCGCTGGGGCGAGCATAGCAGCTAATGAGCACAGATATTATACATTATATTTTCCAAACATGTTTATTAGCTCTTAAATAATATGAATGTTTGTCCACTTTTGTTTTTCCTGGCATGTGTCTGAAACTTTACACTGCTCCATGTTCACTAAATTAAACCTTCTCTGTTTGGCAGAGACCTGGTTTTACCTTCAGGGCCCCAGAGTCAACATGGTGAGCCTCTGGACTATAACATAGTGCAGTGTCCTCCAGAGGTAAGAATGAAACATACAGGGACAGCACTGCTAATTTAACTCCACTGCACCTTTTCAGGGATGACATGTCACTTCACGACATAGTAGGAAACAGGTGTTTGCTTAACACATTGACAATCGCTCAGTTTTATGCACATTACTGTCACAATAAGCCAAGACAGTGACAGTGAGCCAACATGCGTTATACTAGGACTCTGAAACCAAAGCTGCTAAATGGAATCCAGCCTTCACGAATTCCCTTTTAATTCACATCTGACCTTGTCCTACCGAGACACATGAAAATGTCGATAAACTATAAACAGTTTCAGTGGCATATTACTGCATGTTAAGGTGTGTAAAATAGTGTGTGTTTTACTCTAGATCTTAAACCTCCACAGTTATATTTTCACTTGATTATCTTCTCTTTTGTTTAGGCAAAGAGGTACTCTGGCTGGTGGTGGGCCAAGATACAATCCTGTTTTCAAATAGCACTTATACAAACAACTCAGAAAATACCATTTTAAATAAACTTATCTTTACTGTAAATAACACAAAGCTGCAAAAGGTTTTTCCTGTTGAGGCCACGTCAGTGTTTGCCAGAGGCAACAGTAAGATCCTGCTGCAGATTTGCATGACATTTGTTCTATTGACATCCTGTCACTGCCACCAGTTATCTGCATGCAATGTCATTTCCCAATTCTCTGAAAGAGTTTATATAATATACTTTATTGCTCTTAAAACATGAGTTAACTTTGTACACAGACATAAGACCACAGTGACGACAAGATCATTGACAGTAAATAAAAACAGGAATGAACAGGTGCACATAAAGAAACAATGGATTAAGCCATGGTGGACTCATCATGTGAATGAAACAAAGACAAATCCACACAGTTTTGCAAAGCAACTGAACAATGACAACCACAGATAATTCGTACTGTAATGTTAAAATGTTCATGTGCTGATGAGAAAACGCTGTCTGACATTTTGGTTTATAAAAATAAACATGTCCCATGCTTTATACTCATAATATACTCTTTAAAATATATGATTTGCTATTAGTCTCTATGTTACATTACTACTATAAATAATTACCCTACAGACATGTTTCATCTTGTCCTTTTTACAAAATACAGAGGTTGGATAAATCTTGATGTTGCAAGTAATTCTTTAAAAGTATGTCTTAATCTCTCAAATATTTTTTATCTGATTATTTACATAACAGTGTAGAATGATACATTTTCCATATCGAATATCATCTGCAAAACATTAACATGTTGCCACCACAGCCTTTCATTTTTGTCTGGTTAAAATAGGAACATTTTCTGAACAAACGGTATCATCACCCTCGATAGTCAAAGTATGTGGCCCGGAAAGTAGGGGGGAAGACATGCAGTACAGTGAAAGAGAAAACACTACGTATGGTTATGGAAAGTGCCACATTAATCGCAAAGGAAAAACTGTTAGAAGAGAGTGCTTTTCAACACCACAGATGGGTACTGAAACCAATAAAAGAAGTGCAACGAAGCTGATATCCTGATTACCTTTTCATATTGAACATTAAATTATCTGTATAAAATTAAAACTATTTTAAGTGGGCTTTATTTGCTTTCACTGTTTAATTGTGAGTGGGATATAGAATTACAGATACGATTCAAGACACTTATAATTAATAAAAAGAAATGTGTACCTGGCTCAAAATTGCTGCAGTACTAAAAGATAACATGAAAATAAAATATTAGGTACAATTAAATTAATACCATTATTGTTTTATATGATGATTAATTCTGAAACATTTGTAAGTTTGTTTTAAATGACTGTATGGCATTCAATATCATACCATTTGTTTCGAATCACCAAACAGTGAAATGACATTATATACAATATTTCAAAAAGGTTTGACATAAATCCCAAAGGACTGACCAATTAATACATTTTATTTTGCAAGAAAAAGAAAAGGTGTAATTTTTGTCTTTAGTTTATTGCAGCCCTGTTGCCACAATTAAGTTGGTTTCACAGCACTTTCTCTTAACAGTATGTCCATTAAACATGTTAGGCCAGCACAACTATAAAGCCTCTGTGATTAATATCGAGGAATAACAAGAGGATGAGACACAAAGGAGATTTCAGACAAGAAACAGATGTGTTAGTTTTATTAAAATACATAGAAAACTACTTTTGTGTGTTTCTTATATAGTTGCTAGATTGCACAATGTATTACAGCACATAGAAAGCAAATTTGTCTATATTGTATCTGAAAACCTGAATAAAACAAGGGTGTTTTGAAACGTATAAGCTTTAACCTTGAGGAGATGAATCGTGTTAAACTGGTGTTGCGGACTCAAGTGAGTTTTTCAGCAGCAGAGTGAATAAAACAATGCTGAATCTAACAGTAAAATACATAAATTTCAACTTCAGAGCTAATTTCAGAGGTTGTGCAAACTCCTATAGTGATACGCTTACTCACTTGCAAGTGGATGGCTATGTTTAAAACTATGATTCACAACATGTGGGATGCATGTGAGCTAGTGATCACTGAAGGTGTAAATTACACTCTGTGCATTATCAGTGTACAGTGTGGGTATTCCTTCTCTACAGCTGAGTGAGGTAACAAGACTCATTACTGTACAGTGGATAAGACTGTGACTTGGGTCTCTGCTACATTGTCTGCCCTGAGCAGGTGTGTTACATACCTGCACTGTTAAAGTGAGAGAATGGGCTTCTGTCTGTCAGTCAGTATAATTTAATACTGTATGTCTGACTTGTCTTTCAATGGTTATTTTCCAAGACTGTCACTTTCATTTTGACTCTTGTATCAGTATTCCAGACACTGTTAACATAGCCAACAGAGATCTCCATTTTGTATTACAACAGTTAGATATTTCAACAAACACATCACCATCTAACCAACCGACGCTTCGGACTAAGCATTTTACAGAATTCGCTACTTGACGAGATCTCTGATATATTTTTGTCCAGTGCATACATTTATTTCTGATGATCTGTAATAGTTCTCTTAAATCAGTACATTTCAAATATATTCTTACCTTTTTTTTTCACAAAACTTTATTATTTGCTAAGTAGACACAACTCAAATATACATTACATATAAAATATTATACTTTAATGACTTATGTGTATTTTGAATATTAATATGAGGTGATTAGCCCTGTGTCACCCAGTCAGTCAAAGGGTTCTTATTCCATTGTGCATTAGTTAGGTGTATCCTTATATTTCAAAACAAGATCCACAAGGCTACCTCAGGGCCTGTAAACATGGGATGGAACAGCTGCATTGTAATTTTTACTGAGGATGATTCATTGCACGTCTTGTAAAAAATGTAAACAATGAATAAATAATGAATTTGGATCGAGTAGCCAGCCACCAAACCGGACTGTTGTGATTACATCCCAGCCAGATTTATTTTTACTGGGCAGGTAGAGTTTTTATGGGTCGAGTAAGGGAGCTCATGTTATTGGTGTTCGAGGGAACTTGAGGGCTCACTGTCTTTGTTGGCAGGCTGCTTGAGTGTCCCATTGATTCTTCTGCTGCACGCAGAAGCAAAGTGTAGTTGATAGCTACTTCCTCAACTTTTCTCAATAGCTGCAGCCTTTGGGCTTCTGAACGAACCCCTCTGACCAATTTAATGAAGGTTTGAGTTAGTTCACACAATACTTGAAAGCTAGCTGAGACGACAGCAAGCATACGTGTTGGACTTTTTTCAACACTTGCCACACGTCGACAAGATGCTCTGAATTCTTTGAAGCGCACAGCCAGCTCTTGTTTGTACTCTGCAATTCGTGAGGGCTGAAGACGGGCCTCGCCCTCAGCCTGTGGGCTGTTAGCACACTGACGCAGGATAGCTAGCAACTCATTAGCATCCAATTGTGCATTTAGAAAACCATCGGGTAAGCTGAATGTTTTTCCCTGTAGAGCCTGTACCCGTGCCAGGCTCCCCTCTAGTGTACCACAGGCTCTTAGGTCAATCTCCTGTGTTTGTGGCTCCTCCTCTTCCTCCTCCTCCTCTTCCCCACTGCAGTCCTCTGCATTAAGGACCTGCAGTGTTTTACTAACTACAGGAAAGGTACGTGAGTCAAGCTCCATGCCTGGAAGAACCTGAAGTGGTATGGAGTATGAGACCTCATCTTTCTCACTACTTTCATCTGCTGCCTCACACTTCCTGTAGCAAAAACAAAATGAGCAGCATTTATCCTTGTCATCACTGTCTTCACTGGGCAGGGTCAGCAGCACCTCACTCGTCCCCTCTTTACTTTCACACAGAAGCTCTTCTCCCTGAATAAAATAAACCCCCTTTTTCCCCTTCCCCTCTGCCTGGTGAGACTGAGTGTGGACTGGCTCTACTGGAGTGGGGAGCCTCAGCCCTGTGGCCCTCACTCTCTCCATCTCCTTCTCTAGACTCTTAGCTTTGGGCTTCACCTCAGCATACACAGGTGCATTGGTGCTGTTATCCAGTTCTCCAATGCTGTAGCGCCTCTGGAGCTTCTTATATTGTGGAGCTCCCATGCAATCTGTTTGAGAAGTACAGGTGGGCAAGCAGGATCCCTGCTCTCCTCTTGGCTCTCTTGACTCAAGGCTGGTTGAGCGTATTCTTGTGGTCTTAATCTCTAAGGTCTGAGGTCTCCTAGTAGCACCTTGGGTGTGAGGGGCTTTGGAAACGACTGGAGGGGTCTTCGAGATAGTTCTCTCTCTGCCTCTGTGTTGTGTCTCTGTTGTTGAGCCCACTGGTGTGTCGGGGAGTCGCATGCCCCTACACATTCGCTTACAGTCACAGCTGCGTCTCTGCTCCCTGGAGATACCCGGTGCCTTTAGGACAGGGCTGGTGCGAAGCTGGCAGGCACAAGGAGTGCTTGAGGGCACAGGTGAGGATCCCTGGGGCAAAAACTCTCCTTGGGATGACTTGGGTTTCAGCAGCTCCTCTAAAAACTCTAACTCATACTGGCGGACCTTCTGCAATTGAGCCCTTCGCTCATCTGTTTCTCTTCGCATTCTTGCTGGGAATGTAGCTGAAAGAAGGTTTCTAAAACTTAAGAAAGGGGCACTGCGTTGGGACTTACCCTTACCACTGCCTTGCTTCTTTGAGTCTCTGGCTGGGAGAGTGGATGCCATTTCTACAGATTGGCTCGGTGTTGTTGGATCATCTAAAATAGGAAAGGATTTGATAGTACATTTCTGTGACTCCTGGTGGGATTTGCCCTGGGAACACTCAGTCTTGCTTTCAGCTGCTTCTTCTCTCACTGCTTGAACAGGCAGACGAGGGGAATACTTGGTTTGTATTTGAGGGCTGGGTTTTGCCAAACTGGGATCAGCTCCTACTCTAACTGCATTTTCTTTACTGCTAGCCAGCTGGAGGCCTTTTGCTTGAAGACGTTCATCATCTGTTGGGGAAGAGGATTGAAACACTACTACCTTTTGAACCTGTGGGTCTTTCAGTCTTAGTTGTGGCCCTGGATCCTGTTGCACTGGGCATGTGCAGAAAAGGTCATCAACTGGTAGAAGTTCTGTGGAGCTTGAAGGCTTTGTGGTCTCGCTAGAGGCAGTTTCGGCATCTTGGCACATTTTTGTAGGGGAAATCTTGGCAGAGGCAGTTCTGTCCACAGGCAAGAGGATTGGTAAGGCTTTGTTGCTAGCGTCTGTATTAAGAGGTGTTGTTTTCTTCCCCTTTATACCCTCAGGACGATTTTGGCACTGTGTCTCCCCAGATAAATTTGATAGCATCTGGTCATTACTAACTTGAGCTGTCAGTGAAGCATCAGACACTTCTTCGGGCGACTTAGAAGGGGGGTCAGGGGTGTTTGCTTTGGTGGACTCAGAGCTTGCCTTCATTTCTGCTTTCTGTTCAGTCTGAGTAGTGTCTTGATTTCCCCCTTGCTCTGTCACAACACTGAGTATTGCTGAGTCTTGACTGGGACTGACTTTAAAGGGAACAGTCTTGCTGAGGATTACTTGCTTGGTTGGACAGCCAGCACGAATCTGACCTACAGAGAAGGCCCCCGTACCAATAGTTTTTGCAGTGCATCCAGGGATAGCCAGGGGAAAATCACGACGGCAGAGAATACGTTCCTTGTTAATATGGTGAGCCAGCAGGTAGGCCTGGTTCTGGTTTTGCTTCATAGCTGATACCATCTCAGAAACATCTGTCAATTCTGAGGAGTTTGTCTCATGGCCTGAGTCCAATGATGATTCAGGTGTAATGGCAGCTAAAACAATCAACCCTAAGGAAGAAGACAACACAACACAATGTTAGGATAATCAAGAAATAATGAATATAGATGACACAGAAATATTAAATTTTATACAAGTGTGTTACTGTCGTTTCTGAACCAGACATTTGCGGTTGAGTGGAATCATCTTAATTATAAAACGACAGAAATCCTTTTTGGAACAGTCATTCAAGATTGGATTTAAAACCTGTATTCAGATTGAGCTATATGTATCAGTGGGCTTGCCTCACCCAATTGGAATGAACTAGTTTTTTCATGCAGATGGGTGTGCTTAAGAAGTGTATAAAGACCAGCAATCGTTCTACTTCTAGTGTTTATAGAATCAAAAAATGAGCTGGCCTTTTTGTCAGTCTCATAATATTTTAGTTTTAATAAAAGGGTTTATCTTTTTAGACACAATTTCATGTCATATTGCTGTCCTTTTTTGTGCATCCTGTTGTTTTTCATTTGATACGAGGAATAGTAGTTTAAGAATGGCTTTCATATTCTAGTTTGGGTCATCCAGATTTTTTTCAGTAAGGCTCTTATCTTAAACCCTGTACCTCATATTATTATACATGTATTGCTTTAAATTTAAGAAATAACATGATTATTTAGCCATTTCATAAAGATATTTGCTTAAGTAAATATAGTGATTATATGCTGTAAATGTACTATTATATTAATTGATTAAAAAGAAGCAGCATTTTTTTTATATGGGTGCTACATGTAGTTCTTTGACTGAGATGTGGGCAGTTGCATGACTGAGGTTGTTGACCTGCAGTCTGTGTTGGCTGCTGAGGGTGATGGGGGAAGTCCTCAGAAGCTGCCAAAGCCTCTAACGCTTGTAAGGTTGACACCAGAGCATCATCAAGCTCCTGGGCATGATCTCGGACTGTTCTCGTGGCCACATTATCAATAAGAGTCACAGGCACATCTTCCTTGGCTTGGGCTAGCTTCCCAGGGTTGACTGCTGGGCTGGCACTGGTACGAGCCTTCCTTGCTCTCTTTGGGTCATCCTCATCAGAACTGTTGTCCCTGAATCCAGGTGGTGGGGCAGCAATAGCAGGTGGCGGTAGTTGCAACTTTTCTCCTTCAGCATCTACCTCCTCCTCCTCATCCTCTTCTTCATTACCTGGGGGCGGAAGGGCCATGAGATCAACAGCACCTCCATCTCGGGAGGCACAAGCACTGGAGCAGTGTTTTCCAGAGCTCCCACTACTGTTCACTACTCCTGACAGACCCTCTGCCTTAAGCCTGGCTTTGCAGGAGTCACAGAAGTATCGTGAGCTTTTCTGGGATTGACCCATTGTTTGGCTTCGGATTCTAAATCCTGCATTCTCCACTGCTGGGCTCTCTAAAACCCCAGTTATTTCCTCTGTACTCTGCTGGGTGGGGTCTGACTTGGTGCGAGGCCGACCTGGGGGCTCCTGAGAAATAAAGTTCTCATTGATGTCAAGTTCAGTCTGCGGTTGGATCTCCTGAAATTGTTGTTGCTCTCGAAGGTGGACATGACACAGCCCTAGGTGCTGAGGTTCTGCCGGAACTATGGCCCTTGAAGACCCTGACTCTCTGTGCGAGCTTTCCCTCTCGTCCCCTCGCCGACTTCCACTTGGCAAGCTGGTTGCCCCGGAACGTGGGTGGGCATGGTGGGAGCTTCTGTAATCTGAGGATAGAATTGTCAGAGCAGTGAAGAGTTTGAGGTATCAAGAACTAGTGGGTATAGAGAAGATCCAGATAGGAAAGCAGAGGCGACAGCTGGTGGTCACATGGGGGTTATTTGTTATTTCAGAGATGGATGTTGAAAGTTGAAGTTTGTTTGAGATTTGAAAGTTAGATTCTGGTGGAATGTGATGGTATGATGATCCTTCTTTTAAGTAGACTACAGGTTGAGACAGCAGATGGCAGAGGATCTGTTCATGTTTGAAAAGTAAAATGTCTATGATTATATCAAAAAATTCAATTCATTGTAACAATCCACAATAAAATGTTGAGGAAAAGAGAGATGAAGTATCCCATTCCAATGAGTCAAAATGGAGATGAGAGACAGCAGTGGGCGCCATGGGATGGTAGATCAAGGACAACCTGGTTACTATATAGCCAATGGTTTCAATCAATGAAGAAGCCGATCAATATCCATGAAAATATAATGAGGATTTCCAAATATTGTCTAACATGCCATGTCTTATGGGATTCTGAAATAGAAATATGTCAGCCATTTATACAATGTTATTTTCTGTCAATTATTTGCATTTAATATACTGTATATTGCCTAATCAGAGCAATCAGCATTCAAAATTAACCAATACAAGTCAAAAAGACTCCTAACATACCTGCCTTGGTCAGCTGAGACTGACCAGGTGTCCGGAAGTAGATGGTCCGTTTAGGGTCTACAAACAACTTGTAGTAGCCAGAGATGAGGCATGCAAAGTTACTGGCATCAGGCCACTCCATGAGTAGGACCAGCGGCTGCAGGGAGTGATAGGGAGGGGAATTAGGAGACAGGAAATGAGCATCACCTGCTCGTTTTCCAATGACCTGATGAAATAAAATATATAAAACAGCTTTGTACTCAATTTTGTCATTTGAAGAGTTAAAATGGAAACTGTAGCTCTAAAGAGATGCCATAATAAATTGACATTTTCCTTTCTATGAAATGGTTTTATTGTTTTTTATTATAACATGCATCTGCTCTGCTTTAATACCTTGGCTTCGTGGATTGTCACCTCCACACGTGCCACTCCCTGGCTCTCTCGGTAGAGTTGGATCTTGGCAACCCTACTGAACTCAGCCAGAACTGTTGTGAGGTTGTTTTTCAGGTCAATCACATGACTGATGCCATGCCGTGGACCCACAAGTAGTGTTGTAGCTGACTGTTTCTCATCCTGTTAAAAGACATTGGAGGTTTACAATTATATGCTTTTACTTTCTTAACTGGAACAACACACTGCACCTTTTCACAATCCAATGTTTAGACGATTCCTTGTGAAATGAGTATATTTAGAAAGCAACTACATGCAAAGCTTTAAAGAAATCAAAGGAATTAGATAATAGAGACACTCATGTATTACTGTGCAAAAAGATTTAAAAATGTGTTACCAGTCCGGCAGTGTGGAACAATATTCCTCCAAAAGGTGGGAGGTCATTTAGTACACGCATATATTGCAGCTTTCCTTGAAGAGGAGGGACCTGTCAACAGAATGATAAATAAGAAACTATCATCTTTGAATGACAAATCCTATTGCAGCACTCACTATGTCATCCTCCTGAGGGCACTGTTGAGCCAAATATGTTGGGAGTACGGTCTTATGCAATAGCTACATCTTCAGAGATAGAGAGAGCTTGTCTTAGGATAAAGGACTGGTTATCTAGCAGACAAACCATTTGTTACCTTAATAAATCAAATCTCCAAAGAAGAAGAGAAATGTAGAGATTTAAATGTTAAAAGTAATCAAGAGTATGGAAATTTGCCAAATGTTATCTATACATTTGCATAATATTTAGATATTTTGTAAAAACATCATCACCAAATGGAAATCATCCACAAGAATTGTCAGTTAATGTTAAAATGTTTTATTTGAAGAAACCTTGTTGCCTGATGGTGGTGGATGCTGGTAGGTCTTCAGCAACTGAGACAGGGTCTTGCACACATTCTTCTCCTTGACTGTTGGAAGCAGAGTAAGGGGTAGAAAAGGCTCCAGTCCCCACTCTTTTCTGTGACAGTGAAAAGGGAAAGTCAGAGGGAGTACATAAAAAGAAAAGAAGAAAAACATCACAGCAGTTTTTGCAGGGAAGACTTAGCAACTGAAGACACAAAGGAGTTTTTTTTCATCTCACTGGAAGCCATGGTGTCCCTCGCTGTCACCCTGTATGACTTCTGCCTCGACATGGCCACCCTAAGTCTATTACTAGCACAGTGGATCTGTTATGCTTCTGAAGTTGTGATGGCAGAAGCTAATGACTTGCTAGGTTGAGGTTATGTAGAATAAATGAGCAAATTGCAGGAGAGATGTAATTTTACAAAGAAATAGATTTCTTTGTCCCATAATGACATGAGGAAAATGATCCATGAACAGTTTGAGTTTTAATATTATCAGGATTAATTCTTCATCATGTAGATATTACTGAATGAACAAAACGCACCGTGGGATGCAGTGAATTCATAATGAGGGGGAAAAAATGCAATACATCAATTTGTCTTAATGTCTCAAAACTTTCAAAGCTAATTTGAGTTTTCTGGACTTACTCAACATGCTTGAGAGAGATCTTCTGATTGGGCCTTGCAGAGGACACAGTGATGTAGATATGGAGTGCAGCCAAACGTAACGTGATGTCAGATTTCCAGTCCATGCCAAAACGCTCCTTGATAACGTCATTGCGATTCTGTGAGGACATGATGAAATGCTTTGTACACAGCTGATTATGAACAACACTGTTAAAGACATTTGTAAGTCTTTATATTAGTTTAGTTGCTATCAACTTTGATGCTTTCAGATAGTTGCCCATGACATCTGGCATATGCATTCTTTCTAACTCTAAAGTTACCCAACAAACCCAACCCATGATATAATCTAGAATTAAAGTAGCTCCCCATAGCAACTTGAAATCATTGTCTCTCCTGCTGCTTGAGGGGACAGCTCTCCAACAATGTTGTGAGACTGGAAGACATCCTTTTGAAACCCCTTTTAATCCAGTGATTACCTGTATGTAGAGGTACTCAAATGCAGCAGGGTCCCTTCTCAACAGGTCTGCAGGGTCCTTGGGGAAGAAGCAGATGCGGAACAGACACTTCATCCCTTGGAAATAGGTTCTATGCACCACCTGTGGGAATACACAAGTATCAACTAGGTAACAACTACATCTTTAAAATTAGTCACAAATACATTGGGGTCCAAATTTTTTCTTTCTTCTCTCCAATCTTTCTTCTTCTTTCCCATTCATGGCCCTATCTACATACACTGTATGTACTCTTATCTTTTTCCACAAGTAAACAGGGTTGTCTTCTGGATGAACCCTATTTTCCAAATACTGCAGTCGGTTACGGCATGTCTTGTTTTAGTCAAGGTGAAAGAAAATGCAAAGAAATGTTGACCCATCAACTGACCAATAATGGCAACAACCTCAAGTGATTTTTCTATTCAGAATATATCAGAAATGAGACATAAAGACACTTAGAAATACACACCAAAGGTCAGAAATGCATTCTAACCAACCGACCGACCTGCAGCCACCATTGTTGCTTTGATTGCTTTCAGTTTTTAGTCACATTTTAAATTAATATCCCAGTTTTTGTGGTGTCTTACATGCGTCAGAGGCTGGTTCTCCTGTAGCAGTTGCAACCTCTGATTCTGCTCCAGACCACCTGCCTCAAGTACTAAGGCAAAGTGCTCTATGTAGCGTAGTGAGAGGCGGTCCTGCAGTGAGGAGATCACATCCTGGAAGGAGAGAGATGGAAACAGATTAGAGACTAAAATACGTTTCCAAAGAAAGAATACATTCTACTACAGGCAAAATATACATTTAATGTATGGAAGCTATTTTTACTCTGAATTTTGTATTATGTTTGTAGAGAGTGATTTGTCAAAGTGATATCCTTGTGATGGATATTTTCTGTTTAGGCTTTTCACAATGTTATCATGTTTGTCATTATGTGCAATGGAGAGCTTCTATAGATGTTCTCCATTCTGCACAGCGAGTGCATCCATTTTAAGAAAATAACATTTGTGTGTCAGAGTTTGCAGGGCAAACGTTTGCTCTTGTGCAGATCATTATCTATGAAACATGTTTAGGTTTTCACATATCCTTTTTCTAAAATGCAGAGAACACTGTCACAGGGGTAATTCACTGTTTTTCTGTTATTGAGGGCTATCCCCATGGATACAATGTCATAATTTATATGCATTGGTAATATATAGGAGGCGTTGACATTAAAAATTATTCTGTTGTAGTGATATGTTTCTGTAGTTTGGTGAACTAAAAAATCTACACTAATAGTTTTCTATTATTTATTATTACTATTTCTAATAGTGAAAAACAGGGATGTGCAGGTTTAACATAATTGGCCTGTTTGGTTTGCATTAAAAGACACCCCTTTTTTTGTGTTATTGTTTTATTGATCTGTGCCTTCTTATTATGCTGAAATTCCATTTAATTAGACTAACACAGGAGAGATTCCTCCATCTCTCCTTTAAAGAGCTGCTCTGTTTCTCTTCCCCCCTCACTCTCTCTCTCCATTAGCAGAGGAGAGATTTAGAATCTGTTTAATGACTCTGCGCTGAGATGTCAGACTCATCTTAGAGGCTGATGTAGAGATAGAGATGACCTCTGTCTGACTCATTTCAACTGTTGTTTTATAACTGGAATCACACAAGCTCTTAAAATAATTTAAAAAAAAACTTATTAGCTATACATTTGAACATGAGGACAGAAAGGATTTTTTTAATTAAAATAATTTATAATCACTCCATTAGGCATATTCTGTGTGTTAATATTAATTAATATTGAACACTATTCGATGGAAAAGCCAATGAGAATAATTTGGTCATATTTATACTCTACCTCTTTAAGCCACTTAGAGATATTTCTATCATACATTTAAATATTTTATTTGAGTTCCAGAACTTTAGTTTTTGCTTGGGGCAGGTAAAAAACTGTCAACACAAATAGACATATTATCAAGTTGTAAGATGATATTGTGAGACTATTTACTCGTACTGCAGATAGGAGGTAGCATTGCTGTTCCTTTGGGGGGTATTACACTGTATTGTTCTGGCCACCTGATGAATATCAGTGTAATATTCACTCACCTGTTTTGTCTACACAAACTCCTGAGAGAAATGTCTGGTTAGACCCTCTAAGCTCCACGTATCACCAACTAACAGTGTCTGAACAGGTAGTGTACATTGGGTTAATTGGAGCCTTTTTTCAGCTGAATACAGGCGACCAGAAATCAGACCCTGAGAGCTGTGTGCCACCAACAGTAAAGTTGCTGGTTGCACTGCTGACAACTCAACTGAACAATGATAAATCTATTAATTATACCTACATAATTACAATAATGCTGCCATTGCCCAGCCCCTGTGGACTTATTCATATAAACAGGACTCCAGACTCTAAATTATAAAGTTGCCATGTGCACAGCTATAGTGAATACGTACCCTAACAGTGGTACGGCTGTCAAACGTAAAGGACTTAATCTGTCCATTCTCCAGGAACACCTTCAACACATTTGGTATGAGTAGCAAGGAATCGTCCTTGAGCATTGTCTGAAAAAGATTTAGGGAGAAAACACCTTCAGTTAAATGGAAACAAATAGATGGTATATGTGAAAATGTGCCTAAAGGGTCATCAAGAATTATTTGCTAGATAAAAACACAATCAGTTGTGGGTTTGTGCTTTGCTATTGAGATAGTTGCAGTAGAAGGAAGGGAAAAGGAGGTGAGAGAAAAGAACAATGGAAAGATACTTTAACTGAACTCTGGACCGTTACAAAAGGGGCAAAACTGTGCCTCGGGATGCACACACTCTGGATTGTATTAGGATCAAAGAAGGGTTCATTCAAGTTCTCCACTGTGTTCATTCAATATGTATGTCATGCAAATAAAATTGGATAGTGGGATTGAAAGCACTCACAAAGAGTTGAGTGAGGAACAAGAGGTGTGGTCTGATTCAAGGTTACTGCCTTTACTCAAAGCACTCAAAGTTCATTCTTGCTAGAATGTGATGTCAGGGGGTGACTCTCTCCTCCCTGTTGCTGTCTCCTACTTTTTCATTATCTTGCTAAAAGTTTCCAAAAACAATTACCAAGTTCTCTGATATAGAAGGTCTCTTAATTTAATAAGATAGACCTGAGGTGTTTCAATGAGACATCTGGAGAACAGCCTCTCAGCCCAAATCTCCCCTTTTTCTGGATCAAAACAAAAGTGATATGCATCTTTTTTCCCTCTATTCTTCTTTTTTCATCTGATGATCAGATTTGTCAGAACAGCAGGCAGAAATTACTCATGACAGTAACGGGATGTAAATTTATAGCAACAGTATATCTCAAAAAATGCATTCAGCTGAAATAGTTTTGTTCACAGCAGATGCCCAGCAGTCTGTTTTTTAAGAACTTAAGTATTCAAAAGGCTCAACAAGCTGTTCTTCTTTGGAGACTGGAAGTGGCTATAAGGCCTGCATGCGTAATTAGTCAACAGATCTTTCTCCATACTTCAACAGTCAGCATGCAGCAATCAGCAAAAGTCTGCATGCAGCAGAGAAGAGAAACCTCAAACATCCTCCCCATTGCTTGCTGCTACCTTTGTCCTTGTTAGTGAGCGTGAGCTGGAGCTGAATGTTCACATGCATGAAAAGTGTTATCAGGGACAAATCACAGCCCAGTGCCATGGCCTCATCTCTTTCCTCCTCTCGCTTTCCCTCAAAAAAACAAGCTAGAGGGCCAACACTGATAAACTAAAGAAGTGTCATGCTATATGTTGGGGTTTGGTGGCTGAAATATCTGATCATTACTAATTATAGCATCTCCCTCCCATGCATCAGCATTAATGTCAATTGTGACATAGAAACAGCAAGCAAGATTGAGGAAGCGAACAGATCTAGCCTCCTGCTGATTGCCTTTAATAAAACTGGTGGCCTTCGCTGGCTTGATTTAGGGCCACTAAAGGAGGCCCGTGGCGTTCTCTTGATCTCGACTGCTGGTACTGCAAGGCTAGAGTGGATGGTCGACTCAGCAGTGATGAAAAGCAAGCGTGAGTTGGTTGCTTAAAACTGTGTTATAGGTTATCAGCAACCTGGTGGTCCCTGTGATGAGCAATCCTGTTCTTCTTCCATTAAGTTCATACTAAATGGAAAATAAAATGATGAAATGCACTTTCCCAACTGATTCTTTATTGATTGTCTTGTTGCATGTCATCTTCATTCTCTCACTTTATTTACAGTGATAGATCCTTGATCGACCACCAGGTGTTAGGGACTGAATACATTTTTGAGACGGAGAGTGGTGTGGGGAATGTTTTATTTCATTTTGTGACATACAATGCTGCTCCATTGTTATAGTCCCATTCCATTAGCTTACTATACATAACCTTTGTTTAAAAAATAACTTTCATGGCCTTATGGCTTAAATTTAATTACACACCTTCCTTTTCCTCTTCATCTCCTGACTGTGATCTGAATATGCCTCCGTCTCTTCTTCCATATTGAACCAACACATTTTGACACATCTCATAGTAACATAAGAGATCTCTAACTTGGTGTGTGCAGAGCTATTTGCTGAGTGCTCACTTGCACTGTTATCTTACCACGTGCGTGCACTACATTTTTTCCATTCATGCAGACAGTGAGACCTCATAGTTTCAGCTGCAGCTGTGGCATCAATGTAGTTCTTTCCCACTCAATAACTTGTTTCCCACTCTTTAGTCTGTATACCTGTCACTTGAAACCTTGGTTCATGTGCATGTGCCACTATAGATTGAAATAGTTCTGTGGCAAACGCTAAATATGTGTAAAACTTGATTTTCACTGAAGGGGGCCTTTATTGTTTTCTTTTGACAAATACTTGAATAAAAAGTTGCTTAATAAACCATCAAATGATCACGTATACCAAGTCTATTGACGTTTAATTAGCGAGGTATTTAATAGAATATGAATATGGGGTACAATAACTCCAAAAAATCTCTCAAAAAAGAATACCTTCCCTTCTGCAAAAATGTAAATACCTTACTTATCTTTTTTTCTGACCCTCCCTTACCCCTTATGAATTAACTTGCCTTACCTCATACATATTTCTCACAGCAGATAAGTGATATTTTTAACTGAGATGTTGATAGAAGAGTGAAAATGTGATTTCTGCCATCTCATGCCAAGTAGCAATGTTGGAAATCAACCCCCCGAAAAACATTTCCAAGTGATATTATGCTTTAAAAAGTCTGAAAGCCTTTGAAGACAGGTTCAGGTTGTTCCTGCAAGAATTCAAATCAGTCAGGAAAGCAATTTATTCTAAGCCAAACTGCTGGACTGAAAGCATACACGGACACACAGACACATGCACAACCTAGGGAATCTCAGACTGAAACAAGAGGGTAGAGAGAGGACTTGAAGCTTTTGCGATTGCTGATCAAACAAAAGAAATGCAAAGTAGGAGAGGGAGGGATAGGGTAACATCACAATCCACGGGGTGAGGTGTCATGTAGAACTTACTGAGTCCGGGTCGCTGATGGACACTTGCTCTGAAAAGCGCACTTTAGGCGGGTTAGTTCGCAGGCGGGCCTTTTTGGCTGCGCTTATGAAGGCAGACTTAGGTGACTGCGGATTAGAAGAAAGAGAGATAGAGGAACTCTTGAATCAGCTTGGAAGACGAGATGTAAAAATGAGAGAAAAGCCCCAGTGACTGCCAGTGCTAAAGTGTGTTGGATAGACCGACTAATGCTGCTGCAATGCGACAACTCCAAATCTGCTTTAGACGTGATGCCCACCTGCTAAAACTTTAAATATTTTTAAATTGTTGTGTTTACTGGCTTGAGAGCAATTAAGATCTTAGTCGCTTGATCAAATAGACAAATCCCTCCAGAATAACTGCATATATCCAAATGATTAAATAAAAAAGGATCTAAACATCAGCATTTCATCTTCCAAAAAATATCCAGGTTAGGCATCCGGCTTAATTCAGAGTACATTTCCTCTGTATGGATGGCTGCACAGAAAATCATTATTTAATACGGTCTCGTGTAGGTGTTGTTATGCCCACATGGAGCAGTTCTGAAAGGAGTTACCTGGAAATGAAATTACTCAGATGTGTAGACGTGGCCATAAATGCTAATATACTCTATATATGTCTGTTGCTGTTACAAAATACTTAACGTTTCGGCATGATTCACAGTTAAAGTAAACGTGTTAAAACCTGATGAAGAGTACGAGAAATCCTGTGGGAGAGGAACATGAAAGAGAGAGTGGCCCATTATACTACCTGATGGGGCTGCAGCACAGTGAGAACTATAGTGTCTTTGCAGCGTCTATGGAGAGACAACAAGAGAGTGGAGTGGGTTAGATAATGCCATGGACAGCATGGCATTTAGAGAGCTTCTCCAGTTTATATCTGCCATTTCCTCACTATCCTTCAGCTGCGAAAGGGACTGACTCATCCACACATTTGTGTTCATGTAACTCATCAGCAGCAGAAAGAAACTGTTTTTTCCTTACAATCTACCCTCCTCACTCCCATCCTTTTTCCTCCCTCTTGCCCCTGACCTGTGCCCTCCCTCCCTCCTGGGACAGTAAAGGATGTTACCTTACAAGGTCTATGACTCTCTCTCTGGGCGCGTCGCTCACCGTCTCCTCGTTAATGGCCAAGATCTGGTCCCCGGGGAGAAGCTTGCCAAAGGAGGGGCCGTCTGCAAGTGAGACGGGACACACACAGCCAGCAGGCCAAGTCATGGGCATGCGATAAAGAGGTTTAACTTGAGACATCATATCACAGGATTAACTTAATGGGCAATCACTCTTCCTGTATGCTCCACACACATGCACACACACACACACAGTTTCTCCATAACTTCAGAGGACATTACGTTGAATTACATTAATTTCCCTCACTCTAACCTTAAGCATTAAGTTTCTACTTGCCTTAACTTTAAATAACCTTAAAACATGTAATTTAATGATTTAGGTTATGGGGACTTACTTTTCCTCCCATGGGGAAGACAAGTCTCCATACACACACATGCACGCACACACACTAACCAGCAGAGACGGAGCGTACAATGACAGGCCTCTGGCTGCCTGCAATGAAGCCGAAGCCTTGAGTTGAGTGGCGCTGGATGGTGACCTGTCGAGCTGAGGCAGGACTTAGGGTACCACTGTCCATACCATCTTGACTCTCCTCTAACATCGCAGAGCTGCAGAGTGCACACAAACGCAAATGTCAAACACCCACAATTTTCTTTTAAATCAGACACTGCGTGATGTCTCATGTCATGTGTCGCAGTGTGCACCTTTCACATGCATTCGTATGTCCATCCTGGACCTTGGCCATCCCCTGAGAGGAGGGAGCAGCATGGGACGGGGTTGCACTGCAAAGGCCTCACTCTGTTTTGCAGTCATTCACCTGCACACACAGAGAAATAAGAATAATAAAAAGGATCTAAATCACGTTACACCCAGTGTCTTTAAGCACACCTTGGAATGCAGCTACACAGAATACTGAAATGATAAATGTGAAGCTGATGTAATGTTCAACCTAACAATCTCAGACATCCTCCGTCGTATCTGTCTCATATGCTTTGCAACGGAAAACGCTCAAAATGGAAGCAAAAATCATTAAAATGTGTATAAATATTCACTGAAAGCCTCTGACATTTGTTTTTAGGCAAACTGTAGCTATCAAGGATCTATAACACAATACATACAGAGTATTTAACACAGTAAGATCTCTGAAACTGCCAGTCTCTGCCAGTGTGGACCAAGCTACTGCTGTGAAACACACATGCTCTTTTACAGATGCATGTGTGGGAGGCAGTGAAAGCAAGATTACTGAACGACTCTGTGTGAGTGTGTATGTGGCACTTGGGTTTCTGTTTGGCAGAAAAATGACTGAAAGAATGGATGAAAATGATTGTGTGAGGGAAAGAGAGCCAGGTATTTATCGTATGTGCGATCTCAGAGTGATTCCTGACTGAAGACGAGTCACTGATTGTGATGTTAATGGTTTATGATGCCGGGATACACTGAAGAGAGTAAATAGCTACTGAGTGTGACAAACTGTCAGTAACAGGAGTGTGAGTCACATTAGTCAATAGTTTAGATTCATATTCTTGTCACTTGTTATTTCTGATAAGAGTGGCTTATGGGGCACCACGGCTCATTTACAATTCCAGCGATGCATTACTGATCTCTACCTTGTGTCATGATATCTGATGAGGGTTGATGTATCGTAGATAGGCTTCATATTGAGTGCAGTCCATGACTACAAATCCATTGCATTGTGTGCTTTGAATCTCAGTTACACTAATCCTTTAGAAAGATTTGAAAAAAAATGCCTACATTCAATATTTAGCTGACTTACAAAGGATCATCTGTCTGAATCAAAGGTGCACAGTCATGACAAATGAAGCCACAGCTGCTGCTTCTGCCTCTAAACAGGATTAAAAGTTTTTTTTTTATTTAGAGTGATTATTTTCTCCTTTGATTCTCCCAGTGGATTCTGAAGGTGCACTTCTCTCCACAGTTATTCTCCACCAGTCTGTCTCTCTAATGTCTTTCTCTTTCCACCATCTGTCCCCCATTGCAGTTGCTGGAAGGACACACATGCAGTTTGATCTTCAAGGTGTTGCCAGCCACCTCTAATTCATCAGGTGTGTGCGTGATTGCTTTGTGTCAGCAACTCTCATCCATTGCACAGAAGCCAAGATTAGTGAACTCAGTGAAGGTAGAATATTTATGCTATAAAGCGCGTGCACTTTTACCTTTATCTGTTATTCAGTAGGGTCGGGTGTCATTTGTTTAGTTTTTTTTTGCAAAACACAAAATTGATACAGAGCGATTCTTTTTTCCTAAAAAACTGAAAAAACGACAGCCAATGAGAAGAACTGTTTTTTCATTGCTGAGGAACATTAGAAGTTGAAAGTTAACACATTAACAGTTGATTGTATGCTTAACTTAAATATAATATCATATACTATATATATATATATATACATATATATTTCTAACACAACATATTTAAATCAAATAATAAATACAACCTAACCCAAATATATTAATTTAACACTAAATAACAGTTTCAGTGCTCAATCCAACAAAACACTCAAGGCCCAAACTCCTCATCAATTGTCCAAAACATGGAGCATCCCTCTGCTTTCCAATGCATCCCTTCTTCCCTTTTTGGGACTGTTTTCAGACATTTGCTGCATGTCCCGGTGTCGGAGTCCTTCCTTATGAAATACGAACACAAATCTTTAACCGTTGAGCTTTAGGCATTTTGGTGTCCCGTCGACTCGAGTTTGAGGTTATTAACTGTCAGCTAATGTTACGTGCTGTCAGAGCCATATTGAGAGTGTCTTGTCACAAGAGTTTAGTGTAATATGAAATAGATTCATGTGGTGATGGTTATGTTGCTTGGAATCAGAGCAACTATTTCAGTAGAGAGCTCAGCCACTGAAATGAAGCATCTGTGTTGTGTGCTGGTCCGATAAGTATGGGCCATGTAAGAACAGTAAACAACTCTACTATTCACAGAGCCCTTGATGTAGTTTGATAGTCCCTGATTCTTTTTTGTACATACAACATCAAATAACAAGCTGGAATTGTGTACCATCTTGTGAAAATCCTCCTCTCTTTGTTTTTGTCCCATTGCTTTGGACACAGCTTTAGATTCCTTGCTCAATTTAGAGAGAGAGTTTTGGCATTCAAAGTAAGTGTAGAGAACGAACTGAACAGAAGGGAGAATGATGAAGGTAGCCGGGGGACACTGAAGCTTACATGTCTGCAAAGATAAACAGCCATTCAGCAGAGAGCCCGGCCTTTTACTGAGCGAGGACACCAAGGAATTCTGTCAAGAAATTATCCCCAAGGGCATCGGCGGACCTGCCTGTTGCTATAGCTACTGCTCTCGGTAGCTCATCGGAGCTTGGGTGGACAGAGAGATAGTGGGTGGATGAGAATAGTGATGTGGCCACTACAAGGGTAGGAGGAGCAGCCGAATGCTCTCCGATCACCCTGCAGCCACTGTGGCCATATGCCAACGTTTCCTGAGGCGCTGGGGGTCAGGGCAGCAGATACCTGCTCTGCTGCAGCTCACCAGGCCTCAGGGTCTGGGAAGAATAACCTTTTGCCTACTATTCTCCCAGGGCTGCATTCTGACAGGTTTATTATTAGCTTGAAGGGTCACTGTGTTTCATAGTGCTGCATTGTTCAGGTCCAGATCAGATATTAGGTATAAACTACAGGTTGAATTACTCACCCGTCAGTCACAGAATCTGTTTTTGGTAATTGCGAATTGAATTGCATGTTTTACAGTAACTCCAATTAGAAAACCTAAGTATGAAAAACCTCATGAAGATTTTTGGGTTGGATTTTACTGGATGTAACTGTAGACTGTATAGCCAAAAATTGTGCATCTTACTGAATAACACAGTAATTCACACAAAGTTATAAGGAGCAATAAGGAAAATAAAACCAGTTGGTATATAAAGTCTATGGTTGGTACATACATGCAGTATTTTGTCTAAACAATAGTAATATTTAATTTCTTTGGAAGAATTGGTTCACAATTAAGAGACAGAAAACTAAGATCAGTTCCAAAAGTTCCAGACACGGACAGAGTGTAAGTGTATTACACAATGGAAGGATACATTTATGTATAAATGATTTTGTGAAAAAAAGATTCAGTGTTCTTGTTCTATACGATTACTGCTTACTGGACATATTTTATATAAATTAAATATTAATTTATGCATTTGAAGTTCAACCAATCATGCACACACTTTTCAGATTGTGTGACGAGCAACAGTTGCTCGATTGTTTCTCGATTAACATCATTCTGCTCTGCTGAAACTACAGTGGTGCGTTGCTTTAAATGATGCTGCCTTAAAGAATTGTGGAACAGCATTTTCTCCTTTTCTTTCTTTATTTCACTGAAGGAGATAAGAAAGGAAGCATTGAAGCTTCTTTCCGTAGTATTTAGAGAATTCAACCTCTTATCATGGTTTCCAGATACTTCTGGGTCATTTAAGTTTCATCCAAAGTGAAAAGACTATTCAATGACAATCTAATTTCTCAATACCCTGTTCTTCCTATAGTCTAACCCCCTGCAGTTGGATTTTCTCATTGACAAATGGCTGTTTCTTGGTTTGATCAGAGTGGAGGGCATTATAGTAGATCAGGCAGATTGTCATATTGAATAGAGAGGATGAAACCAAGCAAAAAACAAATGGTCAAATGTTCTCTTATACGCAGTACTCTGATGATTAAATACGTGAAACCCATTTAAAAAAGCCATGAATGTTTTTGAGGGATTGAATTACATGTGAAGAGGAAAAAACAGCCCGTAGCTGCCGCAGCTTCTCTGGAAACTCAATGGAAGGAAATTTGCAGCAAAAGACGACAAATTAGTTTTACCTGAGAGCGAAGATGAAGGACATCTTAACCATTTTTAATAGAAATAGTAAAAGCTGAAAGCTGTCCAACATTTTCTGTGTTAAAAAGCACACACTTGCAGTTGCTGCTGCCAGCCAATGCATTTGTTCCGTTTACTCCTGCGTCGCATATAAATTGTGCTGTGGATGTTGTCTGTCCTTGTTGGAACAATTACTGTCATTCTAGGCTAATAAAAGATGATGCTGACGCTGAAGAACTTAATTTACTGTGCAGGTCTGTCTGGATCAAATTATATCAAGCACAGGAAAAAAATATTTTTCAAAACCAATAAATCCTTTCATATGAAAAGCCTCTCAAATCTCGCTTAGGCTCAAAGAAATATGCTTACAAACGCTAGACTTGGTTGACATGGTTAATCTGTAATTAATTAGTGTCATCTTAAGTTTGATGTTAAGATGTAGTTGCCTTGCTTGCTGAACTTAGCATTTGTGAACATTGAATGCATTAGTGGAGATTACTGTAGAAAAATGGTGAAAAACCTACTGTGTGTAGCCGAGTTAATAAACAGCTAACTTTTCAACAGTACATTGAATTAGAAAAAAAATACTATCTATGTATTTAGGCTAAATGAATGAATGCAACATTATTCATGCTGGGTCTACAATATCTAGACTTAATGAGTTTAGGCAATTCCCAAGTGCAGGAGTTGTGCCTTAGCCTTCCAGATGCTATGTCTCATGTAAATTCTTAATTGTTAGTTTTAACAGGAATTAAGGAGTCTATTCCACTGGCAATTAGTAAGACACTTCCACTTGGCACTGGGAATTATCTGGCTACTTACCCTGTTGATGCTTGAGGAGTTTTCACAAATTTTTACTGTTGCACTCATTGTTAATCTTTCCGATAAAAGGTAAAAACCTGAATTATAAATAATACATTTTCAATCAGAGATAGAACCAGCTGCAGGAACTTGGGAATTGTGCAGCAATAATTGTAAATTGTGGACATTCATTAGTGACTGTATGTTATTGGAGAGTTGCCCTGAGATGCCAAACAATAGGACTGCAGTTTTTAATTATGACTGACAGACAGATGAACAGGGACAACTTATATCCACCAGGCATCGGCTCTGGAACTTAGTGAATTCAATCTAAAACTGTTTTCCCTTGGTGCACTGCTCCATTTGTTGCTCTGTTTGTGATTGTATCATATTAAAAAACTACTCTCAGTGAACTTAACTGAATTGGATTGAATTTTGTGGGATGAAGCTATATGGCAGGAGTGATAGCAAACTTTATATAACAGTTACGGTCAAAGGCACTCTGATAGCCTTAGAGATTTTATCTGCGTGGTAGAGATCCACCAGTTTGATCCAGATGTGTTAAATATCAGCATGTTTTTTGTTTTTGTCTTTGTTAGCAGGATTATGCAAAAACTACTCAACTGATTTCTATGAAATGTTGTGGAGGGGTGGCGCGTGACCAAGGAAAGAACCTATTCAATTTTGGTGCAGATCTGGATCCGGAAGCGGATCCAGATTTTTTGTTTCACTTTCTTTAAAATAGCGGGAGATAAGGGTGTAACACTCTTGTTAAGGGGACTGATATTTACGAGTGTGTGCAATTAGGTGTAGATCCAATAAAATCTGGATCAAGTGAAATTAAATGTGGTTTCTTAAGGGGACTGTTGGGCCTTGACGGAGGTATGCGCTCTACTGAGTGCCATTATAGTCATATAAAATATATGACAAAGGTTGTTTCAAATTGGTTAAGTCTCTGATGCACACTCAAACTGCAGTACACAGGATCACTCTCTTTACATAAGATTAAATGTCACGTCTTGAGTTATATCAGAAGTAACAGAGACTGACACGACAGACATGTGTAAAGAAATCACAAAGCGCAGATAACCAACATCATTTTTCACATTGACAACTAGATATATTTCTTCACCAGCTTGCTTGAGACAGATTTGCGTACAGTTCTTCCTGGGGAAAATCTGTATAGTTGTAGGAGAAAATTGGAACGGAAAAAACGTTGCTCTGCGTCATCACAAGAAACATCTTTCTTATCCATCGCCTAAACAAATTCAGACAAAGATGTTGCAGTATAAAGACGCTAGATGTTATTTCAATTACTGCTATATCTAATTCAACATGCATATTTATTCAAAGTCGCGTTGCTTACTCATATGTCCCATTCAGTCGCTCACAGTTCTTTTTCAGCCCTCGAGCGCAGGCTGCCAACATTTCATATCAAATGTAACAAATCCTTGAATCTGAAAAAATCCTGTTAGGATTATGAAATGGGCAACTCAATAATCTCCCCAGTGTAGTGTGAAATGAGCCTTCATGGACAAGATATATGTGCTCGTCACATGTCTGGCTTCTCGAAAACTGCAAATATAAAAGTCATTGCATGGTTTCCACTGACTTTTTTCCACTGTTTTTTTAGGTTAGTTACCTGTGATGATAGACAGGCCATTGCACTGAGAGAGCCAATCAAATGAGGCCATCGGCACAGGGCCTAATCCTTCCAATTGCTGCAGGCCGCCCGGCCCCAGTCCCACAATTCCTGCAGGGCAACACAACCAATTTGTTCTGAGGGGAAAGCAAAGGCTGAAATATGAAAGTCAGCCCCACACTTCTTCACTGATAAACTTTTCATTGTGTGTTTTATCTGCAGGATCATTTAAAACCTCAGGCAGTTCCATTGACTAGAAAGTGAAACAGCTTGCGTTGATTTTCCATCTTTATTTTGCAAATCCCTCCTCTCCTGTCCCTCATCATTACCAGTTTCATTAAGTGTTGCTCTTAATTAAACCTGTGCAAAACATTCTCTTACACCACACACACATGCTCGCTTTTCTCTTTACATCAACAATAACGTAAGTCTGTCCTCACTGTCTCTCACACCTAACCTCGGTTTTTTTCTCTCCTGCAGGTAGATTCTCCAGCCTCCCCCTCTCATCCCTGCTGCCAGGTAAACAATATATACTCCATCTCAGCCCGCCTCACTTGACATGCTGGCGGCTTGCAGAGTCCACACAATTGCCATTCCTGTCGTGTGAAATACAGACAAAAAGATTTGTGCAGCTGCCTGTCTCTGGCTGTGTTCACTGCTGGCCTGCCTGCCAGAACGCCTGCATCCTTTCCTCTCTTTACACAAATGGCCTCCCCAATAGGGCCAGATGGCGTCCACTGAGCAAGTGCTGCTGACTGGTTTCTCACTTTCTTTTTCTGAAGTTGTTGCCCACCTTTACTCTATCTCTTTTTTTCCTGTTAATCTCTGCCGCCCCCTGTCCCTGTTACTGTCTGTCTATACGTCTGTCGCCACCCAGCCCCTTTCTGCTAACAGCCAAAGCTGGCTGCCTATTTGAAAACAGATTGTGGCTGTGGGTGAAAGCGACAGCTTGAGGGGTGATTGATGCAGCAAGGAGAGAGTGCACCGGCTCTTCAGGCTGTAATTTGTGTGGAAAACTTCCACTGAATGTTTACAGACAGTTGACTGAGTTGTCGGCTCTTTACCTTCCTCATCCTGCCAAAGCATTAGTCCCTTTATTTATTTATTTGCACTATCTAGCATTGGACGTTAAAGGTTAGAAAGGCATAGATGATGACTCGGGAGAAATGTTGAAGTGTCAGATATGCATCTGTTGTGGTTTAAGCCTTCTTACAATATGTGCTTTTGTGCATAGTTGAACAGTTGTGTATCTTTGAGCGTCTCTTGGAACAGATGTTTTATAGCAATGACTCCCAACCTGGAATACTTCTACCTCAGGAGATACTTCTGTGAGTTTTGTTGGAAGGATTTTTAAGCAGCACAGCTAATTTTAAACTGTGGGAATCATGGTTTGGTAAAATATATCTAAATATGATATATATAATGTATCTTTATATTTAGGAGGTAAATTAACAAATACATAGAATTAGAAAGCAGTAAAGTTTTCAGTATAACAACAGTATGTTTTGTTTCAAAATTGAAGAAAATGAAATTAGACATTGAACATGACATTATAAAATAACTATCCTATAGGATAGGCAATAAGGAACTGCTGCATCAGTGTGGTCTGCTGGGTTTCCGTTTGTCACAACTCCCACTCGACCACTTATCACACTAAACTGCACATAAACCCATCTGGTCTGAAACCCCATTCAGCAGCCCTCTGCGGACAAAGAAGCAAAACATAACGAACATCTTGAGAAAACTTTTGGATAAGAACGAACTCAGGGAAAGAGACTGCAGTCGGAATAAAAAGGGATCTATGCTTTGTTCAAATATGTGTTTGTTTATGTGTGTTTCTCCACAGTGTTATTGTCTTGGAGATAGAGAGAGTAAAAGGTTTAGAAGTGTCTGAAGAGGCAAATTGAGTTTGGAGGGGGTGACTTCACAACCTTGAGGAGGATACAACACATAATTTCACTTTCCTTTCCAAATTCCATAAGGCAACAAATGCAAGAATGGAGAACAACGCCTCCACCCCATCGCACCATGATGAGATTTTGTCCTGTTTTTCCATTCTAATTTAGATCTGTTCTGCACACATCGAATCAGCCAACAAACATGACCTGACAATTCAGCAGGGATTCCAGGGGTCTTAAAAAGTCTGGAATTGAACTTGTTGAAACCGGCAGAAACACAGATTCTGGCTATGGATACAATGTTGACACTGAAGATCTCATGGGGGAGAAGAAATCTAGATTTGACACATACTGATGTTCAAACATGATGAAAAGGGAAACATCTGCCCGGCTACATGTTTGAAGAGCAGTTTATCCCAGTGACCAGAATTGGCTGACCTGATGGTTTTGGGCTTAGCTGCTCTGACTCACTCTTACATTATTAATGTGATCATTGCACCACATGACCCATACCACAACATTGAAATTAATATCCCACCTTCCAGAGTGCACAGTCTGCAGGCAAACTTAACCCCACAACCTCTTTGCTGAAGAGTAGCGATGCGCTGGCGCCAGTCAAGAGGTTCACTCCAAGAGCACAGAGGTGCCTTCACTCTGTTCCCTCTGGCTTTTCTTTCACCCTCTTCTTTTACCTGCTGTGCACATCATCTGGCTTTATAGTGCATCTTACACAACTGCCACACTGTTGGATGCTGTCGAGGATATAGGTTTAGAATTATTTTCATGCCATTTTATTGCAAACACAGAATGCTCATCATGTCATTGTGCCATGGCACAGCCTACTTTTATTTTTGTTAAGATCACAGAAAAACCTCTAATCTCAAAGAATCTCTGTCTTCTCTGATTTATAATTGTGAGTAAACAAATACAATCATAATGGTTTTATGGGTTTTTACTGGTTTGACTTTTAATATCCAAAATAATTGTCTTAATGAGAGATTATTGGCAAATGAATCGATAGTGGAAATAATTGTTAATGCCTGGTGACTTCTTGTTTAAAGTTTTGCCGTATTTTGATTCATCTATAATCACCATTTGCATCATGTTTGTGTCAAGCAAATGTCAATATATTATAAGTAAACAACAATAAGCTGATTAATTGCTGATCTAAAAATCAGCCGCCAGCTAATTTTAAAAATATATAAATTTTTTGTTTTAAATCAGCAGTTACCAGTTTGGCTGTACGGTGTTCATATTTCTGATGATTTATAATCTTTTATTACCTTATTTGTATTATTTAGTGTGGTGATTTGGTTGATCCTGTTGCAACAGGAGTCAAACACTGATTATTAACACTGTAAATCAGCTGTTGTTGGTCCCTGAACATAATGTAATTATAAGTTTCCACACAAAATAAATGAACCAGCCGGCACCATCAAGTCCAGAGACTTGCATCTTATTGGTGCCTTGGGTTTACATTCAGAACATAATTCAGTACAGCTGCACCATTAACACTGACACCTCGGCACAGACCTTGTCTCACTGTGACAAAGCTGTGTCGAGCAGTGGCTTTCTCCTTCAGCCATAGTCAGTTAGATCATAGCTTTGCTGTAAAGACCTTGAGCCTGCATCATTTAGCTGAGATCAATAACCTGGCCTCCTCTCTGGCTCCGGACGGACAGACAGACAGACAGACAGAGAGATGGACGGAAGGACAGATGTGATAAGGAGGGGCAGCGAGGGGTGATGGATGAGCACTGTGATTATACGAGCGGCTCTGTCAAGGAGGAGAGATGGGTGGAGGAGGTTAGCCAAACAGATGTTTAGCTCTGACGGTCTCTGCAGGTCACTGAGCAGGATCTTGGTTGATAAAAGGCGGATGAGGTTAAAGAAATGCATCCCATCCATGTAATGGCTTGTTACGCCTTTTTCTCACTAGACTCCAGCCATAAAGAAAATATTTATAGGGGGCAGCGTGCAGACTTTAGCGCTGTCCAGAGACAGTGCTGCCACTGTGGAGGTCATAAATATTAAGGCAAACATGGCGGTGATGTCTGATGAAAGCCAAAATGATCTGGGCATTGTTCTTGTTTTTATTCCTCTGCACTACACTCATGAATATACAATACTCAGAGTCACCTTGCAGCTCCTGAGTGAAGCATTTAAAGCTCACCTGTGGTAAAACTATATTATGCTGTGAGATAGAAACTCCGAGGTCATTCATTTTACCATTTTGACATAAAATCAAAAATGTTTTCCGTACAACTGATACAGATTTCTGAGTTCCAGCTCACATCCAGCAGATAGGATATAGGCTTGTAAACTGAGGGAGGTGAAATCAGCCAAGTGTGGTACGCCATCTCATTGGGGTTTGGCAAATACCTTCTTAACCTTCCATTTAGGACCAGTTTACAGCTCCATGAAACGACACACTCATTGGTTTGTTGAAGGTAAATTACATACAGTATACTGCAGACACAAAAAGCTATGACCCAATTACCTTGGGATGTGCTGAGTCAGGTGTTCACTTGTTAGTTTAGTGAAAAGCATTCAAAATGAAATGAAATAAAAGGAAAAAAAAATCTAATTTATTGATTATACCTAATTTGATAATGTGTATATGTATATTAAACCCCATTGAGTTACATATATCCTCTCAGTAACAGTTATGTTTATGTGTGTATGTGTGTGTATGATTGAGTGTTTGCCTATTTTTAATTTATAGCATACTGGTGATGAAAAAAAAATGTAGCAGAGAATTAGTTCGAAAACAAAATGAAGCTCTGGGCAGCAAATAAAATGTAAATTAAACATGGAGCAGAGAAGCATCCTAAGAAGAATGTTTCCAAAGTGAAATAGCAGAACAGGAAAAAAAGAATCAGCTGTCATATTCCATTAAGCTTCCCCGGCTATAGCGAGGGGATGCAGTTTCTTTGGTTATCTTGAATCCCTGCTCTCACATTGGGAAGGTTCCACATGACTACGTTTGATTCATCAGTCAGGAGTGAGGAGAAAAGTCAGGCCTGCGTAGCATTACTCACTCCCTAAAGTCTGCACTGTACAGACTGCTTTTTCACTCGTCATCTATTTCCTGTTATTTACCTGACCTACCCTTACAAGGCATATACATTCTGTACATCAGACAGAAGTGTTACCACCAAAGGTTAATGCACATGATCTTTACAAAATCAATATAAGTTTTCCATGTTTTTCGTGCAAAAGGGCTGTAAATGAGACCATTAAATAGCAGTTGGCTTTGACTATAGCCTTCACATACATAGTGAAAATGGCATAATTGGCCTCTGAGGTCCAGCAGCCTGCAGCCAGTTACACCAGCCAGTTGCCTGCAGCTGAACACAGAGGCAGAGTGGCCATGACAGCCGCGGAGTGTCTCCCTCTCTCTTTGCTGTCATCCTTCAGTGGATCCTCGGCTCTCAGCAGCTCGCCTGACAGCGGAACGACGCAGAGTGACACTCATTCTCTGTGAAATACAGCATGGCTGCCTCCCCCCTCCTCTTCCTATCGCTGCCACCCACGGGAGATCACCCGCACGCCACCTCCCAATAAAGTGGACTTCTCTCCGCAGTCTGCAGCATGCAGCTCAATTCCCACACCCTCCCCGCTTTCTATAGTTGTGCTGACTAATATGCAGTTATGCATTTCACAGAGTAAACACAGAGTAAACACATTTTCTGTCTCGCATACATTTGCACAAACTGTCTTTCAGTTATATTAATTCATGCATTGTGCTCAACTGCACAACAAATAATGTTCCCAGTTCTATTAATCTCGCCTGTACATTTCCACAAAGCAGAATATAAATGAGCTTTTCTGTAACAACAGTTGGTGCAACAGTTCTGCCCATATCTTTCATTAACATGTGATAATGACAGGGTGTAGACACAACACTGCAACACCTCATTAACCACAACACCCTGCGTGACCTCTCTGCTCGGCCCCGCCACCACATCACTCACTCACGTGTATCTTCTCATTTTGTCATTGTTGCTTTTCCCAGCAGTTTTCCTGCCAGTAGAGCTGCTGGTGATCATTGACCACATGCTGTGAATCCACACGATCTGAAGATTGTACATCACTGATTTAAATGTGAGCTTTGATCCTTTTGCATAGCGTGTCAGAAGGCTCCACACCTTAGGTTCAACCACGGAGCAAAGCTAAAGTTTAACACAGCTTCTGTCAAACTGTGATGTAAAGCGCTTTGAGTGGTCATCAAGACAAGAAAAGCATAAAGACTGTTTAACAGAACGTTTATCTCCACTTCACCCCAGTATCCTGGAGTGGAGCCGAAATATCCCCGTTATGAAGACATCTTGCACTGAAGACATAATTCTAAGACCTACTCTTTATTCTTAACTCATACTTAACTGTAATTCATGAAACCAAACTCACAAACTGTTGAGAGAAATATAATATTTTCAGTCTCTCAGTGGTTTTATTTTAATACATTTTCTACTTATATTTTCTTCTCCCATTCGAGTGTCTGTGGTAACACCTCCTTAAGCGTACTTACACTGTGGAACCAGAGCTGCTTATGAGGACGATTGTATCAACTCTAAAAGATTTTAATCGTATGTCTTTGATTTGGGGCGATGGTCCAGGGACTTTGTTACACTCCATAATATGCTGTCTGCCGTCTGCTGCTCTCAACCTCGGTGTGGAGGAAATGAATATGTGCTTGGCTGCTCTTAGTGCTTTAATCCATTTAAGGCTCCCTGGGCAGAGGAGAGGAAGGAGGGACGTGTAGCCTGCTGGTGCATGGATCGAAGAGACTGTTGCATTGAAGCAGAACCCATGACTGCATTCAATTGTTGTGTTGGTCATTGTCATGTCTAATTTGCTTGCTAGCCATAAGTTCAATACTTGAAATAACAGTTCCTTTATATCTTACAAAATGTATATTAAAATGCACAATGAATTTCTCTCAGACCTGTTCCTCTGCAGACATGACGTATTAATCATTTCACCAACAAATGTTTGTCTGTTCCTCAAGCCGGTGACACAAAATGGCACAAAACCAAACTCTTTATGCATAAAATTTTCATTCGAGAGCACAATCCGCATAATTAATAGAGAACACAGAGGAAGGCATCTCCTCATAATTCTTTTCTTTTGTTTGTGACCAGTACTGCATAACTTCTGCTTTGTTTGGAGACTGATTTCTAAATCTCTTTCTGCTCATTAACTCCCAGAAATAATTTTTTGAGAAGGTGCCCAGTGTGAATTGCACCTGTAGAAGGACACTGTGTGGGTGGCCCACTGAGTGTAAGAGTCAGGCTGTAACCATGCACTTTTAAACCCTGTAATGGGCTGCAATCAATAATGCAGCCTTGTATCAGCAGCCAGTGATAACTGAGCATGAGAGGGGAGGGAGCCACGTGATAATCAATGTGAATGTGGAGATAATCAACAAGATTGCAGGTGGTCTGTCATATCGAACCTTCTGCAGGACCATTTAGAAGAGATCAATCGGTAACTTTGTCTCTAATGCGCACGGAGCACCACAGGGAACCCTTGTGTCACGATACTGAAATCGAGAACAGGAGAAATATGAGCACATTAGAGTCACAGATAGGATAGGTCTCTTTTGTGTAAGCTTGTCATTTAGTTGTAATTTTATGTCCAGGATTATTGTATTCTGAGGAGAGAAACAAAAATGTAATTATCTTTTCTTATAATAAGATACAAAAGGTGTTACATAGAGGTCGAAGGTGCTGTTAATGTCTCACCTTACATCTTGTTCAATCCTACCTCATGTAAAGATATTATCTTCTTCATTAGATGTCTGAAAACGACTAGATCTATGTTTTATATTTTGTTGCCATCGGTACTTACATTATCCAAAATATTTGCAACAAGGTTCAAAACCAGAGAAATAATTTTATCATAGTTTGATTTAAATCACACTTCATTGCGGTCGCCTTTTAATTATATACACTCGAGGCTGTAAGTGGATTCAAATGTATGTGGCTCTATGTGCAGTGCTGACTTAACCTTAACCTGAAATCCTGCCTGACTTTTTCCAGCACTGCAGAACATTGCCATGCATATCACGTAACCTTAAACATCGCTGGAGCAAGACGGCTACAGTCAGACAGCGCAGTTGTTCTCCTTCAGCTGCAGCAACTGAAACGACTCAACTTTGCGGTTTAAGAAGTTCATATCCATTATCTTCTTTTTATTTCTCTCCAAGGAGATGGTGATGTATTTGATTTCCTTCTGCCTGTCATTTATTCAGTTATTTACACAATCTACTTTATAGCTGTAATTTTCAGCTGTAAAAACAATCTCCTCTCCAGTGTGATAGCTGGTGCTCAGCCATGCGTGTGAAGTTTCAGAAGGCAGAGTTGATTGCAGAGTGGTGGTGTTGTGACATGGGCACTGAGACGTTGCAATGATTGTTTACATGGTTTGGATGTGGGGAGGAGAGAGGAAGGAGCTGCAGAAGAGGGTCAAGATAAGTCGAGGATAAACCCCAATGAAAAGTTAAAAAAATATGTTGTCAGTGTTCGTTGTAATGTTGGAGCCAGACATTTTTTTCAAGCAGCTTGAGCGTCTGAAACAAACAAATGTCTGATTGTGTTTTGGAAATTAGCAGCTCTGCTCTGTGGCACGGTAATTAATTAGGTCGGGTGCAACAGAAAAGACACAAAATATTTACTGCGTCTACGTAAGAAGAGCTGGATGCATCGGGAAGACATGATTGGAGTTGGCAGGGCTATTATAAAACAGGCATAGAACTGGACTGACAGGAGCTAAATTGTCAGCAAAATTACTGCAGCTTCTTTGTTTCCAAAGCAACAAATATACTGAGGCCTGTGGGGTTCAGATACTATAGTTTCTTTTTTGAGGCCACTTCTTCTTCAGAGCTTTAACGTTTAAGTCAAAACAACAGATAAATACAATTCTGCTTCAACCCCAATCTTTGATTTGGTCCATTTCTGCAGCCAACATGTGCAGAGAAAATGCATTTTTTGGCAGAGCCGAGCTGTAACGTCTGCACACTGTACTTTATTTCTACATTATAGCTTCAGGATTTTTTGTTCTGACAAAGACGGACTCATGCGATTGGCTTGAGTAGTCAGTCAGTCAGGTGACAGGCAGGCAGGTGCTGAGCACCGATATGTTTTTTATCATGGAGCTGCCTCCTCACGGCTCATCACAGTCCACAGCACATCAAGGACATGAGCGAGCACACAAATACACACATCACATACCCTTGGGTGTGATATAGAGGCAGACGACGTAGAGGTAGAAGAGGAGGAGGAGGATTGAGAATCTTTTTTACTTGTTCTGGGAAAGAAACTCAGAAAAATGTTCTGTGTTTTGACAGTATATCATTTTTCTTCCTACTTAGTCTCCGTCCTCCCCTCAGTCCTTAAATGCATCCTTCCCACCACATCCACTCCTTTGAATCAAAAAAAGATCTAAATTTGCATCACAAATGAATAAATATGGTATAATACACAGATAAATGCAAAATGTGAACCATTGTACTGTATATATTTCGTAGTAATAAGTAAGTGTCTAAACCAACTGGTATCAAAACCATTTATGTAAATACTCTGACATTAAGAAGAAGATTTCATTCTCATCTTTGAGATTACATAATAATGAACGAACCTGCCAGACTGCCACTGTGGCTGCGGAGCGCCCCACTCACAGAATCTTATTAAGTCTATGACCAAGTGTTGCATTACTCAAACTGCGCATTGACATTTTGCAGTTTGGAGCCATAACCAAGAGGAAGGACTGGAACGGCAGCTAGAAGCTCTGTGGTGAAGTTTACGATTTTAAGATGAGATCCATACTTAATTAATAAAAAACAGGGAACACGTATCCACTCTCTTCTTCACTGTTCCCATGAAAGCTTATTTCATGCTCCAGAAAGTCTTCACATCTCACACGTGCACAAACATGGTGTGTGTATGTGTGCGTCCGTGCGTGTGTGTGTGTGTCTTTGTGTCTGGGAGTGGCAAATACACAGAATAATAACTATGTGTTTCTGTACTTAATGTGGGTTGATGCTTTAAGCCCTGTTATGTGACTGGGCATGCTCAGGATATAGCCACAAAATCATAAATTGATCAATCATTGAATCACTTTTGTTCATTATTATTCCTTATTATTATTATTACTATTGCAATGTTTGTGTTCGCCCAGTGTTTTAATGGGGTTTCCTGGGTATTACCACTTTCTCCCATGGTCCAAAGCATGCAGATTGGGGTAGGGTTGATTGGAGACTCTATATTGTCTGTAGGTCTGAATATGAGAGTGAATGGTTGTTTTTCTCTGTCAGTCCAGAAATACGATGTCCAGGTTGTACCCTATGCTCTCTCCTGATGTCAGCTGGGATTTGTTCCAGAAATGTGCCTTTTCTATTCCCTAATTGCCTCTCACATTTTCTCTAAAATACCAGTAGGCTTTGATTTACATAGTTGTCAGGTCAGTAATCACCATAGCAACCTGTGGAGCAAGAAGCAAGGTATCGTCTCCACGGTGCAGCAGCTGTAAGCCTGAGGGCTGAGGAACGAAGAGAAGTTATGAGTAATCTACATTATCCTCGTATGTATTTAAATAAGGCTCTCTCTCTCTCTCTTTCTCTCTCTCTCTCTCTCTTTCTCTCTCTCCTTCTTTCATGCCTGGAAGACATCTGTTCCATGTTTGGCTTAAATGCCAATGTCATTCATTGCTTGGTAATAGAATTTGTACAAAGCTTGAACAAATCTTTTATTTAGCTTGTTCTCTCGGCAGATGCCAATATTCATTCACACTGATGTGCACAGGTATACACTAAGTAGTGATGAGTGGAAGGCTGTTATATTTCCACTCATCTTATCGCCATATTGATTCAGGGTGGTGGGGAATATTTTTCCTATAATGGGCCAGCTGCTTTTAGCCAAAACAACTTACACAAGCAAACACCACCTTAGTCAGTAATTCCCCCCTTTTATCAAACTCAGCAGATCACACACAAACACAATGTCTTGCTGGGTGGTTTTTGTTTTTGTTTCCAAAGAGAAAAGATGGGCTTTTTCCTGGTGCATTTTTGTGCAGTTCATCATCTTATGTCCAATTCTAGCAGCTCCACAGCAGCAACGAGGCTCCTTCACAAATTCTCTGAATGTCTGAGGTTTCAGCTTCTTCTGCCAAAACAGAACTCTAGTCTGTTTTACGCTGTCACAATGAACCTGCTTGTTTTAGCACAAACTCCACTGAGGGGTTTATCCAAAAGCATTTGTCGTCATGACATGTTACCAGCTGCAATGACATTCAATATTAGCCTGTTTTTTTTATCACTGTGACTGTTTCCCTTCCCTCAAACTGACTTCTTTTGTGCTTCAGCAAAAATAAAAGTTTCAGCTTCATTCTACATTCACTTGTCTCACCGTGCTGCTTGTGCGTCTCCTTCTCCCTGACTGTGACCTGACAGGAAAGTAGGTGGAAGCAATCATCCTGAAGGACACGTCAGTCTGTTCCCACCTCAGTATACATGTCGCTCTATCCCTAATCTTTAGCCTCTTTGTATTCTGCTACAAACGTCTTGTCCCCAATTCACATTTTGTTAATCTCTTTTCTTTGCTGCTCCTCTCTCTCTGGGTGTATATGTATGAATATGAATGTGTTTATTTTTATTTTTGTGTATGTGGGTCTGCCTTCTTGCTGTATAGAATATTTCAGAGGAGTTAAATCAAATGTAGCCTGAATCATATTTGGCAGATCAGAGCCTCATAAGAACTGTGATCAGCTGAGCACTGTAGAGTTTTATATCGTTTTAATGGTTGATGCATGTTAATACACAATACTGATGTAAGAAAACAACATATATCGTCTTACTTTACTGGCATTTACATTGTATTAGTATTTAATGGCTTGCTATATGATTATAAAGGGCTTGATCATGCCAAGTATTTTTTCGATTTAACATTGCTTCCACACATTTAACTCATTTTATTGGCCTATGGCAGCTAAACGAGTGGCAGCACCGACAATCTTTTAATAAACATTAATCCACCGCATCCAAACATGCTACATAACAAATTAATAAAATATTAGATCAAACTTCTCAGAGAAGTTTAAAATAAAAAGGACATGAGCTCTTTTTTCCTTTGTCTTTTCATCCTGTACTCTGGAAGAAAACAAGGTCCAGTTGGACAAACTCAAGCAGTGCCTGCTAAATGTTTTTCTTCATCTCATGAATTACAGTCTGATAAACAGACAGCTTTATACTGTACCATGGAGATCATTTAGATGGAAAATATAATAGCATTTTAATTATTGCCCTTCGGTTGGGAATACTGCTTATTACTACTGGTTGTAAGACAGACATATTTAACAGGTTGTATTTTAAACAGGATTTCTGGATTTGTAAACCCCTGAGAAATACGATGACAGATTTGATGCATACACATGTTTCCGAACATGTTTTTATTTAATTGTTAACTATTGTTTACAGTGTCTTATATCGTCTTTTATGTTATGCCTGCCAGTCAAATCTCTAAATAAATCAGTGATTAATAGTAGCTGTGATAATGTATTATAACAAATATTTCTTACTGCTCTGCTCAAGGCGTATGAGCCTGTGTGGTATGGAGCCTAGCCTTAAGCTATCCGGTCGTCCTGCTAAGTTCTTTTTTTAAACATTGCAAAGGGCAGACAAAAGCAAAGAAACAGAGCTGTTGACATATATACATTTTGGATGACCCAGAATTAATGGAAAGTCAGTTTATTCTGTGCTCAGTCAACGAGCTATAGGCCTAAATGTAAAGGGATTTGATTGAGCACAAACCTCAAGGCTAAAGGCCTTTGCAAAATAAACATTGTGAGCTTTTCACTAAATTGATTTCATGTTGCATCATGTATTAGATTTTATCACAGGTTTGAGTTATTGTGTCGCCATTTTTGGGATCTGAAAACATGACATAATCAAAGTCAATTTGCTGATTCTTAATTGTGTTTTCACTTTGCTCGAAATTACCTGTTGAATGAGATTTTGGTTTTACCTCCATTGAGGAAACAACAGACTCTATATGACAAAATGGATTATCAGTGTTTTAATATAATTTAGTGTTACATACTGGTTTGATACGACTCATTCTATTCTATAATTACCTCTGCCATTTGGAGGTTATGTGTTATGTTTTGATTTGTTTGTTCGTCTGTTATCAAACTTAGTGGAGAGATGCAGTATGGAACAGGGAAGAACCTATTTTGGTGTGGATCTGGATCAGGGGACAGATACATTTTTTTGATTCGTCAGAGAATAATTCATGGATCTTGATCATATATGAAATCGGGCATGTTTAAGGACCACATTTTTTAAATACAAATGTGGATCTAGTGAATTTAAATGTGTTTTTTATAAGGGGACTGTTTGGCCTCGGTGTAGGTTTGTCCTCTACTGAGTATCATTCCATTTTCATCCTACAGTCTGGAATTGTTTATGAGGATGCATATGTACTACTTCATAAAAGAATAACTCTAAAATCAGTATCTGCCACACGGAGCAGCCTGCATACTTTGATGCCGACACCCTGTCTCTCCATTGTTCTTGGACCCATTATAACTAAAAGGCAATTCAAAGAATTAGTTGCAAAAGGACAGAAATTACATAAACACTTCAAGAGATAGACTAATGCCTTTCACTGACCACCTCCTGTTGAGAGAATTATTTCACTTGTTCAACCCCATCCTTAGCCAATCCATCACCACTGCTCCTTTAAGCCTTTAACACGTATTTCTGTATCAATCTTTATTTGAGTGGGAAACTTGGATGTCTAGATGAAACTCTCAGAATACATAATGACTTCATTAGTGTTCCTTCGCTGTGATTAATTAGAGTGCTATGTCACCCAGTGTGACAGAGCCGCTCATTGCCAGACAGTGTTGTGACAGGAGACGAGTGCCGTGTTGATGGGACTGAGAATGATCACACACACTGATGTACACTAAGACACACGACAGCAGTGACTTCACATACATCCTGTGTTATCTGACCCTTCTCTGAGATGAAAAAAAAAATTCTGAATAATTTTTCCTAAAAAAGCTACAATTGACTGATTACAATTCACAATTTTGCCTGCAGTGATTTACAACAGCAATCTCTGCCTCAGTCTTTGCTACAGTTCCAGGTATCAACATGCTGACACAGGCTCGGCTGAGTTAGTGGCCTGTAGGAGCTGGAATCTATCGGGTGCCTCAGAGCAGTGCTGATTTCGTTATGAAACACAGATGAAAAATATTTGCAGTTAAAATGAGACTAAAATAAAAAGTTAACTTGGAAAACAATTGAATATAACATTTTAGTAAAAAGTATTTTATACTTTTGATCAATTAATTTTTTTCATGTATTTACAGGAGCTCACACTATATCTCCTGATCAATGAAATCAGGCCTCAAATAGTTCTTGTTCAGAAGAGGATTTAGCTACTTGACCTATTGCACTGCCAGTAATAAAAAAAACACCTTGTAAAATGTTGTGTCAGTGAGTAATGTTATCTGACGTTAACTGTTCTTGGCAAAAACAGATTTATGGATTAAATTCATCCACTGAAAAACACACAAGGCGGCAATGACAGCTCAGACAAAACTATGAAAACATTCAGGCAACATGGTGAAGATTATAAAAATGTAAGCTATGTAAATATGCTAAATGGCCACTGTAATCCTGAAGGATGTCTTAGCATTACTGTCAGTTTGATATCTTTAATGTTGCTATCAGAAGGTGTGTGTTAGTTCCAGGAGTCCATCTAATTTATCTACGGTATTGATGTTATCCAATGATAGTGTCTCCTTTTACAATAAACCCAGACAATAAAGACTTAAACACTTTTTAGTGAGTGAAAGCAGCCTCTGAATGGTTCACCACTGTGCAGTGAACAGCACAGGTAGCTGCAGTAACGCTAGGTTAGCAGGAACAACAGTATTACATGTTATTAGATACAGTGTTGCTGTTTGGAAATGCTAAGTGGGCTCTGCTGAAGTGAGTCAGTCTGTACGACTGCAGAGGACAGTGATGTCCATATGAGGAATACCTGTCACCATGGCAACCACACACAAAGATGGTGACAGGTGTAACTTCAAAATCAAAACATAAAACATTTAAAAATGTTTGACCAAAATGACCCTACTGATGAAACTGATGACACCGGGACTAAATATAGAGATTAGAAAGCCACAGTGTTCAATGGCAGCTGTGAGCTCACCAACAGAACGTTCATCTACAAGGAGCAGGATATAAACTAGAATTACCGCCGTGCGATTGTCAACCAGTCAAGCTGCAGGAAATATGATCACAAGCTCCCCTTCTGTTCTTGAGTTATGGAGTTACTGTTGAATAATGGCTTAGAAAAGTGTTTCTGCAGAAGATTATTATGTCACAGGGAAGTTGACCTTTGATACGTAATAAAATGTCATCACTGTTCTGTCTAATCCTATTACACATTTGTGTTTTATGATTTTCTCATATTTACGGTTGGAATTCTTGGGTTATAGCCAAAAACATGTTCTGTAAGTCACAGTGACCTTGACCTTTTGCCAACAAAATCTAATAAGTTACATGTTTCCACTTGTATACAAGAAACTGAGGGAGGGAGACGGTACATGGAGACAGAGTATAGCTAAAGTAATGTATTTATATAGCACTTTCTAATCTTGATGACCACTACAGCTTTACAGTACAGTTTTTTCCATTCACTCAGTACATCTATGTGCAGCACTTTCTCTATAAGAACGGGAAGATGCAGGGTTCAGTATCTTTCCCAAGGACACTTTGACATGCCGAATGGGTGGTAGTGGGTAGTGGTTAGAGGACAACCGCTTTACTTCCTGATCCAGAGCCACAGAGAAGTTTACCGGAGGCTGAGGAACTGGTAAATGCTCCACACTAGGAAATCCAGCCTGGTCTTTGATGGGTTTGTCTGTCTGATGTCGACTCTTACGACTTTGAACAGGGGTGTCTGGAGCCCGTGCAAAGAGGAAATGCAGATCCCGCCGCAGAGCTCTGCGGCGGGATCTCCGCTCGATCTCCACAGTATAATGTCAAGCGGCAGACGGTTACTCAGTCGATTTGATCAATACAGCCATTGAATCAGGTCAGCGATCATATTGGTAAAGCCGCAAAAGAGTAGAAGAGACCTCTTAACCGGAGGGGATTGCCATTTGAGGCTGAGACTTAGTGTTAAAGGGCTTCACTGTACTGAAATACATCCGCCTTTGATGAAACCCTTTGGAAAAGATGTGATACAGCCTCGGAGCATCGCTGTCTCTAAACTGCCTCTGGGTGGTTCGAGCAGTTCAATGTCTCTATGTCCTACTGGTTAACTCCATCTTGGTGGTTAATCCCACATTTATCCCAGAATCAGCATCAGCCTATGAATTATTTGGGAAGAAATGAGACACATAAAGTGTAAGATTCCAATAAATTCCAGCTTAGTTACATTAGCATATTATTAGGTGTCTGCGAAGTGCTTCTGATGATGTAGTGGCAGCTTATCTGTACCTCAGGATTAATCACTCAATAAACTGTCAGCCTGAGCTATTCTTCTCCTCTACTAGTGTGCTCTCAGACATCATTAAAGGCTGGGTAACAGATCACTTAGGAATCTTCCAGCAAAAGCATTATATATATATACCACGCATACAGAGATGCAGGTTAGACACAAACTCCCCTCTCCTTGACTGTGATAACAAAACCTTTCAAATGCTTGAGTAGCTGTTTATGTCCCTCCTGGCAGATCAGTTTTTTCCCCTGCACCTCTCTTGTCTATCCCCGAGACACCAGGTCCTCTGTGGCCTTCTCCATGCAGCACAGCTTGTTCATGTCTCTGATGTGGTGAAGGTTGCTCGCTTGTCTCTTCGGTGGTTATGTTGAGATGTTCAGGAGTGACATTTTATATGTTCACTACAGAGATATGCAGCTGTGAGGCAACAGTGGAAAACTGTTCATTTCAATGAGACATTTGCTGGCATGTGGGATGGTCAGTCCGTCCACCACTAAAATATGTCCATCAATGCTGCCATCTTGCACCAATGAATCTGCACAATAGCGTTTGAGTTCCTTCAGTCTCGAAGTCCCGCCGATACATGCGATCTACCAATCATGAATCAGTCTCAGCTGATGACATCATGATGTTTAACCATTTTTATAGCATCAAAAACTGAATTTACTTTAACTAAATGAAAAATGACCATATAAACAAACATCAGTGTGTTAAGAACTATCTAAACTGACAGAAAACATCTTTATGAAAAATGAATCTCACGTGTTCTTTGACTTTTTAGTTTGTTCCATGTCTCATCTACTGACATGAAGAAGGTGGGATTTATGAGCTATACTGCAGCCAGCCACCAGGGGGCGATCAAGACACTTTAGTTGTATTTTTTTTTTCTTCCAGTCTATGGTTAGCACTGTCATTGTGAGCACACTGTAGCTCCAGAGAGCTGCTAGCAATGCTGCAGATGTATTGCCTGGTTGTAAGATCATCATAAAGCTCCACATGATGTATTGAGGAATGTTTGAAACACCACAGTCTATGCGATGATTAAAACGAGCTCTGCAGCAGTTTTTACAAATAAATTCAACCCTGTTGCAATGGGAATGCAAATTTTTTGATTTCTCACATCCTGGGAGTCCTTCTCACGTTATTAACATCTCCCAAAGATGTTGTTAATATCAGCTCAGCATGCTACACAACAAGCAGCTGAAATACAAGACGCAGAGCTCACTTCTGTCCTCTCTGACATATTATTCTGTTGAAAAGCGGGGGGGGATAAAACATGTTGCAGTGATTCAGTACAGAGGAGAAGTGCGAGTGGATACCTCTCTGAGACAATAGTGGGCTCATGAGTTTATTAATATCCAGAAACGCTTTTGGGGTAAACAACTTGTTTTTGATGTTGAGAACATTGTGTTTCTTATGCTAATTAAGAAAAAAAACTCTGTTTTTGTAAAATTGAGTTTTTTGTGACACTGTGTGTTAACATTACAATGAATAATCAATGCTTTCGTGTTTCCTGGATTGCATGATCATATTTTATTCTAAAAAAGAAAACAGGAATAATCACTATCGTATATTTATTGTACACAGTACTTTTCCACACAATTGCTTATGACTGCAGCAAATGTGATTACTGTACTGACTGCAGTCATTTACTCTGCAGCATTATTAAACTGCCTCACACACATCCTGTTATGGCATCTGCCACGGGCTGATTTACCTGACTCTAATAGACAACCCACCACTTCACACCAGCTCTCTGCTCACTGGCATGGAATCAATGCAGAGTTGCAGATGTGAGCGAAAAGCTGCAGAGGACGTTCACACCGCTGCTGTGTTTGTGATCGCACTTTTACTGCAACATCAACGGAGGCTTCCCACTGAAACCAAGTCCATAACCTCTGACAGGATATAAGTCATGTTTCTGGGTGGTGAAGGAAAAAAATGGAGACTTACTAGGTTAGAGCACTGGGAAAATTATGCATGGCTCATTTTAAATAGTTTAGTAAAGCAAAATGATCAGTCAGCAAGAGAGGTTAGCCAATGGCTCACATTGATAGAGGATTTAGCATTTAATCCTTTTAAGATTAGTTCTAATATGCTTTTGTAAGATCAAACTGAAAGGGAAAGCTTAAAACATATGATTCGTGTTCAGTGTGATCGTTAAGTTCAGCTTTGAACTAGGTTGAGCTTTTCTATTATGTAAACGCTCTCACGGTGTGATATTAATACAATGATCCTTGTACAGCTTTGGTTCATAAAAGACAGAGAGAAGATGGAAGAGTACTCACGATCTCCGAATGCTGACTGGGTGACAGGAGGGATCTCCCACTAACACTCGCTCACACACACACTCAGGCGTCTGGTCGGTGGAGTGCGTACCTGTTGAGAGGCACAAAGCACAAACGGAAAGTTAAAACTCATCCTCAGTGTTAGTAAGTCTCATGGCCATCTGTGACATGACATTGGCCAGTCGTCATAAAGGGCAGCTATAAGGTGCAATAAGTGGTTTACGATACAAGGTGGTGAGAACGACAGGTGCGTACTGCTCTCTGATTCTGTAGACTTGAAATGAAACATGGAGATTGGCAGTTTAAAGACCCAAAGCAACAGCAACAACACAGAAATTCAATGTATTCATCCATGTACTGCAGAGCTGAACATGGTTCAAATTGTTACTGTAATACAACAGCACCCCAGAGGACTGCGGACAGGGTAGAAGTAGAAACGTATAACAAGATCACACGTTACCTTTTTCTTAAATTCAAATTGTGCAGCTTATGATCACGTTGGCACCTATTGAATACCAACCAGTTTTACATTCACATTTAAATTTGACTAAAACAAAAACTAAATACTTGAAAGGCCGTGTGTGCAGATGATAAAACTAGAGTGTAAATGGGGTTTGAATAAACGTTACATTTTTTGATTTGCATTTTAAACAAATCATATCTGTGCATGCTCAGCTGTCTAGTTGCTTCTGTAGTATACGCTTCTCTCTTCTCTGCCACTGCCTTTATGTTTGCTCTAATTACAGCGGAGATCACAGACACGCTGTCTAACAAGTGTGCTCACTTGGATGAAGCTCACATGCTGCGTTGATCAGGCTGCGTGTCTACTTTCAGAGTTTCAAAGTAATCTTTTTTCAAACACTCCTCTGCATTAGTGCAGGACATGAAAAACCATTAACTGTGTGCTCGACCGCTGAAATTTTCTCAAAACTTTTACAGATTAGTGTCAGGACAGCTGTGTATAATCGTATTGTTTACCATTTGCTACGGCACTGATTACCTGTCCACCTTAAGATCTTTTGTGTTCATTATGTTGCATCACAATAGTGCAAGAGCACATAGGTCAAAGATTGGATGATCCTAAAATAAAATAATCCTTTTTTTTCCCCACAACAAGAGAATTCGCCAAGAAGCTCAAAAGAAACTAAAATATAAGTGGAAGGTGAAACAAAGAGGTTAATCAAGTCAACCGGACAAGGTCAATCAATATATATATATATACATTTATCCTGACTATTGCCCTATTGCTTTGTACAGGTAAATCCACCTGGAGCCATCTTGCTTAGATGTCTGGGTATGTAGTCTTTCAGAAGCTAGAATTTCGTATGTCCATAATTCTGTTTTTATGTGGCAGCTCTAATGGACACTTGCCTACAAAATACTAATCTCTTTAGGTATGCACAACCGTAACCTATTGGATAACTCTGATGTATACTGTTAGTCTCAGCTGTCAACAGCATTTACGACATAATGATGATCCAACAGGATCTAATGTGTTTATGACATGAGGTGTCCATGTGGTGCCAGTGGAATATTCTGTATTCTGTGTTTCTTTAAATTTAATTCTGAGAAGCAGAGCTGGTACGTGGAATACATTTTGTGAGCATTTTGCCTTTATTGATAGAACGTAAGCATGCAATGGAGAGAGAGAGTGGGGAAGACAATCTGAAGGTTCCCCCCTCCAAGTTTAACAAGCATTTCAATATTATGTCCTTTATAACTATACAAGCTATTACAGAAATATGAGATAAATCCTTTATTTAAGTTTATTAAGCAAATGTATTCAGTAATAATTTTAAATTAACTATCAACTCCTCAATTGGACCCAGCGGGGTGTTAGCTTGGATGTGTTTTAAACTGGCCCAAAGGACATAAGAACAGTATAAGCATGATAACAAGTCTCCTATTGCTCTCACTCCTTCCACATACTGGTGAAGATTTTTAATGTAATAAAGCTGTTCTCCTCAACCTCCTCTACTGTACCTAAACAACCAATTTTTGCTGTATACACCCAGTCAACTCATTTATGTACCTCAATCCCCATGACCTCAGTTTCCTGGTTGTCAATAACTAAGAAATCAGGGATGTTCTGGACCAACTTGACACATTTGCTTAAGTCCAGGAGCAACACGAGCAGAATGGAGGCATGTTATATTTTACTCTGTTGTCTTATTACGTCTGAAGTAAAAGTCGCTACTTACTTCAATTGTATTGGACAAACAAAATTTACCCCTCAAACTTCTTTAAATCTTTGGTAGACTTAAACACTTCACCCACCCCTCCAACGGCATAGAGAGTTGATAATGTGTGAATTTTAATATTTCTGTAAACTATACCTTTAATGTCTAAGGTGACAGAGTGACTGAAACTTTATGTCCCTGCGCTGGTTGTAAATTCCTGAGTGCAATTATGAACACGATGATGGGTGTCTGACATTTAATACTGTGTCAAGGTCCATATACTTGAAGTGTTAATATGTGAGTGTATGTTTGGATTATACTGTCTTTGCTGAATGTTAATTGTTATTTACCTCGTCTCAGCATACATTGCCTGCTTGAGGAATCCCTCTCTACGATATCTTCATCGTTATATCTTGTTTTGGTCATATAAGCGCACTCATCCTGATTTAAAGTACAGGTCTCATGCTACTGAAGTAACTACTGACCTTCCAACCAGTGAAACATGATGCAATTTAATATTTCATCACACTTTTCTAAAGACAGGCAGTGTGAAATACCCTGAGCACAGTGTTCCTTCGTTAATGGGCTCAATTACATCCACATTCATTTCCTATCTGTACAGATGATATCTTTCAAAGAGAGGCTGCCTACAGCTTTGATTTGCAGTAGTCAGAAAGAGTTTCACTGGAACCTGGAGAACTCATACATAACGCTCCCCCACTGCTTCTTACAACTGACCCAGGAGGGTTTTTTTAAACTACGGATATAGACTCCAAGACAAGAATCTGATGTGACATTAAAAGTGGGAAGATATTAATTAGCACCAACAAGGCCCAATGGTGGTTTCTAGAATAGTACTGAGGGTAAATGTTTCATAAGCTCACACATATCAGAACCTGGCTGCTTGTGCCCTAGCAACATTTGAGTCTCTCTAACCGCTGCAGATCTGTTTGTCTGCAGACAAACTGTGGCTTTTTTTGGCTGCAGGAGTCAAAAGAGCATTCACGCAACACAGAGCTGGACAAAAGGGTGGAAAGATGGAGTCGGAGGGCGGGTAACAATTCTCACAACCACTTCTGTGAGCATTTCAATTCATTGTGCCATTCAAGCCTTGAATCTCATTCATCCAGAGTTCTGACTCAAGCAGAGAATGGTGGATAGAGTGAGGCTGAGAAAAATGATCACTAGTTAAAATTGCATTTAAAGAGACGAGAATGGTGTGGCTGAAAACTGTGCTACAAAATCAGTGAGTGTGAACAAAAACGGTAGTGAACAAAGCCTTGAAACTCAAAGTGCGAGAGCTCTATAACGTTTCAGTGAAGCTACAGATTCAGGTGATAATGTTTTGTAGACTCATCACTACAAGTGACCCCTTTTACATCATTATACAAATATTGACTGCTAATTCTCACCAGCTTTAAAGTATGGAAAAAGTAAGAAAGGTTGAATTTTCATTTATTGTTTTGTGTGTGCCATCATATACCAAGTCATTAAATCCAGACTGCATGAAGTGAAAGTCAGAATTTTTGACACGTATAACACATCGGAAATATGGAACTCAGTGTACACTGCTCAATTCTTTATTTCTGATTGACATGGGTGAAGCATCATTGCATCACACAGAAAATATGACATATTTTTTGTTTCTCTACCACTGGCATGCACATTTATATTTATTTTATTTTCCACATCATTATGAATTTTCTGTTGTGAGACAGACAGCCGCTCCAGTTGCATCATGGTTAGCATTGGTGTCATTTAGAGTTGCGAGAAAAAAGTTTAAGAAATTGTATTTTCTGGAGGTTATAGTCACACATTCAGAATCGAATAACAATTGTATCGATAGACTTTCCCTCATAAACAAAGAATCAGACACCATTGTCTGTATAATTTGCATATATGTGGGTAATGCTCATTCCTCTCTTTAGATTTTTTTCCTCACATCTGTCCCTGGCTCCACATTTCCCTTTTGGTCTTTCTTCCATGCATTATCTAACTTTTTTAATTCAGTAAACAGAGCCTGACCCTTTGTCCACCTTTGCCCATCACATTCAGACTATTCTCTTGCAGAGAACTCTCTGCATTCACCTCTCTCACAGCTCCTGCCCGCTCCCTGGACACATACTGCAGAGCTTCTTGTTTGTCCTGTGCAAACAGTGTCTGTCTGCACCTTTTCTTCTCTGCCATCTTGTCCTTCACATCTTTCCACTGAGGTCATTCATATATTATTTGCGGCTTTGTCATATAAAGTACCAATAATTTTCTGTTGGCCTCTACTACAGAATAGTTTACATGCTATAATGTTCAAAATATACAATAACTGTCTTATAAAATATTTGCTGCTCCTCCTTTCATCCACGGACGTGATCCGTTTTAGCTCTTCATCCACATCCCAAAAATTATGATCTGCTGTGATTGGTCAGCTGGCCCACACCTTTATTATGGGTCTTCAAGTCAGAGTATGTGCCAGAAATGTCAGAGCCCTTACCGAGAGCTTCCTGATCAACTGTATACTGCTGTTGCTACAGTAAAAATGGCTCGTTACTCGATGTCACATATATGATGCACGATTGACATGGAAAAACCCTAAAAGCATAATATGACCACTTAAATATGTCACATATTCTAAACGCCATCCGTATATAGACGCTACACAACCACAGGGCTGGCATCTGCTGTGTTGCTATGGTAACATCATGAGATCTGTAGTTGCGGCTAATTAGCCCATGAACGTGAACCATGATTCTAAACCAATAAAGCAAACATAAAGAAATGACTATGCTGATGGAGGTGTGAGGTGGACTGATCATAATCTGTAGTCCTGGGGCATCATAAGTCAAACACAGTAGACACAGAAATTGCACATTATCACATCCAAACCGATGATAGAGAGAAGCTCCAGGTTTTAATCAGCAGCGTAATATTTCTCATTTTGTAAACTGGGTCCTGAAGAGATATCAGCACCACGGACAGCGACTGTCTTTACTTATAGAGCTCAACAGTTTGGTTCCAGAAGTAAAAATTCATTTTGTGAATAGAACTTTACATTAACATCAAATATATTGTAACCATCCAAGTAGACTTAACACAAGCTTCGAGATTGTGAAATTATCTTTTATGAATATTACAAAGTCTGTATGATATTCTAAAAGTGGGCGGTCACTATTACTCTCTATTAGAGAGAAAAGTGGTGAGTATGTCAAGGATGGACTATTACAATAGAAGGAAGCATTTTTACCATTATGGAGCAATTTGATTAGAAAAATTAGCCCCTTTACTATCTTCATTTCAAGTCTTTTCCTCATTAAGGCTTTAACCATCTACATTTTCCTGACACCAAATGCCAAATATATATATATGTGGTTTTTAGTGATATATATATATATATATATATATATATATATATATCACTAAAAATGCAAACCTCTAATCTCCATTATTGATTTCCTTTTCTTGCAGAATTAAGCTCGAAAGAAAACCTACTTTTCTTCTTGTAATTGTCTTATATTTGAAAGTTTTTAAAACCACCAGGCCTCCAGGTTCCCTTTAGAACTAAGCATATTACCTATTCCTCCTCCCCTGCATCCTCCGATGTTCTTTCTTCAACTGTCACTCACTGCATCTGCTCACTAATGGAAGCCTTAAAAGGACTATTAAAGAAGAAAATTATGCTTAAACAATTCACATTTATTGAACAAACCTCTCAGCCATTTCATTTTCTGCATTAGCGGTGGTGACTCAATGGGGAAGGCTGAGGTAAGGTGTCAGCTAAAAGCCCATAATGAAGCAGACTGTCAGGCAGGAAGACTGTAATGGCCCAGGTTCCTGTATTGCCAATATGCATCCTACTGCCTTCAAAGGCTCTGCAGTTATAAGAGCAGGTGCTTTCGCTATCTGTGAGATAACACATGGCAGTGGTCGATGGAACCGTTGGATTGCGTGTGAAACCAGAAAAAAGTGGAAGCTATTTGAATTTGGATTTCCATAATAAAGCTGCTGAAGTGTCCTGGCTTAGTGACATCTCAGTGGTCCAGCTGTTTGTCGAGCGTAAATGCTTCCAATTTAACGGCAGCCCGTAAGTTTGTGCTATCTGCGTACACATTGATTTGTGTGTTCTGCCTTTGATCACCTCTCTGTCAGATGTTCACACTGGCTCCTAACCGGGTTAAGCTTTAAATGGAAAGCAGCGGGTTGGCCTTTTCCCTCTCTGGTCTCTGCTGAGGCATGCTTTCCTTTGGATAAAGACATATTCGCTAATTAAGATGGTTAGTCCTCAGGGGTCGTTGTTCTCTGCAGCCTGTTCCTTTACTCCCTGTAGGAATGAGAGGTTGACAGGTCTGCATGCACCGCAAGGGACCGTGCAAATCACTTGAAGACCAAGCGAGTGAATGTTGTATCTAGATTTGCTTTCTGTTGAGCAGCAGTTTATGTAAAATAATGGAGTAGTAATGAAGAGGACATAAAGCAGCTCATATCACTGAAATTTAATTAGTTATTTCAACGTGACAGGAAAGTAACTGCATCTTACAAAATAAAGCACAGTTATTTCATTCTGCACATACAGAGACCTCCTGAATATGTCATTCATATTTTTTACTGCAAGTCATTAAAATATTTGCAGAGTGCTTTTGTTGTAAAGTCTTTTCATATCAGTAACAGAAAATTGAAGTAGAAGTACCAAAGAGCTGAGAATTTCTGGCCTTTGTTCATCTGCACAATAAGGTTGGGCGATTGGATGAATATATCCTCTATCAGTGATTGGCTGAGTCGTCACTTGATTTTTGGGCCTATTTTTACAGCGATTTATGTCTTCATAAATAATTAACCTAGGAAGTGGCAGTTAAATATTTTATTTTATATTGATTCATACATACATACAGTCCCTCTTGACTCTACTCCCTCAGTGTCTCTCGCTCTCTCTGGCTCGCACTGACACACACAGACACATATGCAAACATAACATGTTATCAAAAACAACATTATTTGGTTTCAGGGAACACAAATGACATTCGTGATTATTTGGACATAGACGAAGTGAGATCTGATCACCAGTGGTCACAAGAGACACAGTCGGGACACATTTTAACAGCAGCTGTGAACAGACAAACTTAATGCTGTCCACTTGTGATCGGATCTCTCAAGACAGACGTTAAAAGCAGGAAGATATATTTACAAACTCCATGCAGATTTGTCGTGTTAGAATCTGTTGCCAGAATTACATGTTTGCAAAGGCGAAAAAACTGGGTCCTTTCGCTTGCCGTCAATACAGGCATTGAGCTGATGGTGCCCGAGTGAAAGATTATGTAAAAGCTGGTGGTCAAAGTGATGAAACTCTGCAGGATCCTCTCAGCTTTACAAAGCATCAGAGAACCCAAAGCTTGTTTTAGTTTTATGCTGCTTGAAGTGTATTGTTTTGTTTCATTCCCACAGCTCTCATCAACTTCATTTCAAGGAGCAGAAAGAACTAGGTGGTAAACACAGTGAAGGATCAGTAGATGTGTATATGCTGGATGTTAAAATAGGGATGTGTTTGCTAAAAGTGTCAGGATACTTCATCAGGTGATAATAAGCTTGTTACACCGACTGGCAAAACTAATTACAACTTTTCATTCTCCTTTAATAAGACTGAGTCATTACCCAAGAGGCAATGACAGTTCAACTTCTTCATTTTGTATATAAACAGCACCATAAGGCAGCCTATCATTAAATTGAACCCAGTTGCAGACTGCTATGTTTAAAAGGCATCTAAAGTTACTTGCTCATTTTATTTTTGTACGATTTATGACAGTTTATGTCAAATCAAATGATCCATCACGATTACCCAGAGCTGAAAGTGACACCTTCATGCTTCTTTGGTGCAATGAACATTTTAAACCTCAATATGATTAAAAATATATTAACATTTAAATGTCTATGGACATAATTAAAAGGAAAAGCAGCCAACAGCAGCAGACAAGTTCTATAAAGTAAGTAGACATTTTTGGAGATTTAATGTGCTATTAATCTGTTGTTAAATATCATTGAGGGGATATGACATGTTTAGAACTTTAAACTCAAAGTTTAGGGCTCAAGTCGTGAGTGCAAACCCTTGAGACTTAATTGTAAAAAACAATGACTTGGTTCTTCCTCTGCCTCTGTCTTCCAGAAGCTACTGATATTTCCCCCCTGAGGGCCAGTTGAACAGACCTTACTAAGCTCATTATGATGATTTACTTTGCAGCTTGATGTTTACACCCCAGGACAATCATACATGATTACCTAATGAACACAGAGGCAAAATGTGCCTAAAGGAGAACAGTGAATAGGAAGGTGGGCAACTAATTAATGTACTCTTTTTCTCAGAATAATGATGTAGTCTTGTCTGTGAGAGCGTCTGTGCTGTTGGGGTTTGTTGGATGATTACCAGTTTCTAATTCCCTGCACATCTCGGTGATAAGGTAAAATTGGCTGCAGTCTTGGGACACCTGATACTTGCTTGTCTTTGGCATTATCCAAATTACCAAGATAATTTTTAGTTCGGGCTGCCCCAACAGCGCACCTAACTTTATAATAATGTTGTGTAATTATTTTTTGGTACCAAGCTTTCAATTTTTGCGAAGTCATGGTTCGTTTCACAGGTGAACCGAGAATCAAATTAACACATCGTTGTAATATGCTCTCAAAGAATGGGGACCCAAATAAAGAGATATAGAAAAGCAAATGATAAATTAAAAATCTGCCCGGCCCGATCAGCAGCATATTGTTTTGATTCTAAGTAATTAAAGGCTCAGTCTGCTGAAATGAACTTAGCTTTTGATATTCAAACTGTAGATCTGTAATAGAAATACAAGATCCTACATCCACTTCCAGTAAAAAGGGCTGCAGTCTTCATCCATTTTAAAGTCCTTTCATTTAAATTCAAAATGAATTACCAGTGTGCCAACATTATCTTTATAATTAAAAATCATAGATAATCAATTTCCTCAACTTCTGTACGATGGAGGGGTGGGTGAAGTAGATATATAAGATATTTAGTTTAAGTCCACTAAACACTTCTGAAGTTTTAGGGATCCAATACAATTGAAATCAATTGTGACAAACATAACATGCCTCCAAGTGTCCACAAGCCCCGTCATTCATATTTGACCCCAAATGGCGTCATTTACACCGTGTCTTTAGCCTGGAACACCACGCACTCTCACCCAAGCGTGCACAGGGTGAGAGTGTGTGGCTTCGCTACTTCCGGTAGTGGACTTTTAGGCTACACACTTGGTGTAAATGACCTCGTTTCGAGTCGAATATGAATGTTGTGGCCTGCAGATACTTGGATGACACCACACGAGCAGTATGGAGGCACGTTGTGTTTTATTTCTGTTCTTTTATTACGTCTGAAGAAAAGGTCACCTTGGCTGTGACACTCTTCACCCATGAAACTCATGGTGAAGTGTTTTGTGGACTCAAACACTTCACCCACCCAGTACAGTAATTGCACTTTATGAGAACATTTCTGTATTTGCTTGTTAAGTACAGGATCTGAATACTTCCACCACTGCATAGAGTACACACATGCACACTCCATCACCCAAAATCGTATCCCAATAAATGTTGTGCCAAACATATAATTACTACATATTTTTTTAACATACAAAGGACACAAGTAGAATGTGGGCATTTTTCTTCCTACCCCTGTGAACTAAAGTATCACTAATTAAAAGGTGCTCTGGGCATTAGCCTTTGCGGAAGTAGGTGCTTTGTCTCATCATGTCACTGCATTGTTTCTCATTAATTATTTAAAATGTGGCCGCCTGCCATATTCTAATTTGTCCTGCCACAGTTTCATAATGAACAAAAAATGTTTTTAACACCTCTCATAATAACATAAGAGATTTCATACTTGGTATTTTGCCCCATTCCTGCATTGTATAGCTGTGTGCAGTACAGTGTGTTGCTCACATGCTCACACTATCGCCCATAAAGTTGTTACCATCCATGCAAACCCTCAGACCTTATAGTTTCAGCTGCAGTTGTGTGTGTACCCGCAAGTTGCATGAAATGCTGTTCTCTCTCTTACGCAAGAATTTGTCTTTCACTCTTTAGTCTGTGTATCGGTCACCAACAGTCTCTTGCACATGACAGCAACTTGTAGGCGAATGTGTTTGAAACACTGTAGAGTAATTACAACAAACTTTCTCCTTCCACCAGGTTTTATGGTAATTCATCCAGTAATCCATATTCCTGCTACCAATGGACACACACATACATCAAAACATAACCTCAAAACATATTTCTCTTATCATTCAGCTGTACAGTTGCTATTGTATGACATTGAGAGCACCATCACACACAGGACTCAATCCTACTTGTCAGTAACTGCAACTGAGGATTTCTCATACTGGGCTTCAGACAGACAGTCTGTATTATGAACTGGAGGTGTGGGGTTTAGAAAAAGTGAAAAACCCTATCCACTTGCATTGGAGACTTTGTATGTGTCTGTTTCTCTGGAGCTTTAGCAGAGGACTAAAAGTCAGTTCTTTGCTTAATCTGTCTCTTGTGAATCCGCCACTTTTGTTAAGGTGGCAAACTAAATTCCCTTTAAATCTTTAGAAAGACTCTGCACACCAAGGTCCAAATATTTACCTGATAAAGAAGCCAAACTTTTTGTTCTTTAACCTTCATCAGGGCAAATACTTGGCTAAAGGAACCTCTAAGCTTATAATGGCTTCAAATCAAAAACACATACAGTACAAAAATTACACTTCAAGGGAATACAGCCACTTTTTAGAATGCCGTTCCAAAAACATTGTGTACTTAGGAAAGCCATTACATCATCAAATAGTTTTTCTTCTTTGGAAAAGTGCATTATCAATCATGTTCCCATTAAGAACAACTGTGCAGTTATTGCTTTTATTGATTTTTAAAACTATAGAGGTTTGTTTTGGTCTTAAAAGCAGCTTTTGTCCAGCTGCCAGAGATGTGTTACATTAATCTGTGATGCTGTTTCATACAGACCAAACACTCCAACAGTTAAATATAGAAGAAGGAGAATATTGTCCAGAGGCACGCTCTGTGAAATATTTAATCCAGTCATAACTGTAAATGTTTTCTATCCTTCTAATTCAATTCACTGTTAACTAAATGCATTGTGTCTTTAACCACCCACTCATCTCAGCTCTGGAACATGAATGTACCCTGTGACCGGCAGCATGAGGACTGTACGTCAGCAGCCAAGCACACCATCCCCACTTACATCCTCTGTGCAGTTCTACAGAAGACAGAACCAACCGCCGGCTGATGGTTTTCAACTCTGGAGAGATCATTTGAAGCTTGCTTCTCTAAAAATAACCAGATAGTCATTTGTACCCAAATCACATTATTTCCTTCTCCATAAGTTATCCCAAGATCTTTCATCAAAAGTAATCCTAATATTTGCCTAAACTTACCAAACTTAAACCAGAGCATTGCCACTTCATTGTAATTCTTTCAGTTGTAAGTTATTCCTGATCCTGAGTCAGAGAAACGATTGTCACTCTGTTGTTAAGGTTGTTTAATCAGAAAATTCATATATATGTCATTGTAGAGGTCAGTTTTTATTTTTATTTTGAGGCCTTGTTGTCCTGAAACAATCTCATGATCATGCTTTAGTTTGTGAAACTTTGAGAAGACTTGGACTCCTTGATTCATCTTTGTGGATCTTTGGTTGGTCTCACTGTTGTGTTTTTGGACTTGTTGTTTTCCCTCCATTTGGTCTTTGGATTTGTGTCTCGTTTATTTACCCTTTGAGTTTGTTATTTTCTGTTTTATTATGATCATTGTCTCTCATTTTAGAGTACTTCACTTCCTGTTGCTCATCTCGCCAGTACTGTAGTACTGTATGGCAAAGCCTCTGGATTTTTGCAGACTAAAAACTGTCTATTGGAACTGTTCTTGTGTGTAGTCTGCATTTGGGTTCTTGTCTGTTATCAGCCATGTCTATGCAAATCATAGCCTGGGAGACACTGCATATTCAACATTTGATGAGTTTTGCATCCACAATATACTGGCTGTTAGAAAAGCTCATCATCTTTATCTTGTCCAGTCTCCTTCTGAACTGATGCATAACAGAAAACCTCCATTTGATGGTTATTCAACCGATATGAAACTATCCATCTACCTTACCTGCACTCTCATATATTTATAAATCATGTACTTGAAATCTAAAAAACCTTAGGCCTACAGCACACAGAGAACAAGTGTCCACTGACATACTGTACAGCACTACCGTGTTGTCTTGAGTAGCCAATTACGACTCCGTAACATAACCTACAACTTTGTACTTCAGAGACCCTGCACTGAACCCTTTAAAAGTCCAATCTCAAGGGAAAGTGGTAAAAGCATTGCATCATAACAGGTTGAAGAGCTGGAGGCCATCTCGTCTGCTTGTCATCCAGTGAAAGCTATTACACAGAGAGGGTCACGGAGACACTGTGGGAGGACTCTTAGGACCTCAAATGCCAAGATCGCTGAAAAACCCACAGAGAGAAAGAAACTCTGCTTGAATCGATTCGATGTTGTCAAACAAGGAGCGATGTTATTTCAGCTTTTGGCTCTGGAGTGTAACCTGCTGCAACAAGTCATGTTCATCTGTATTTACACAAGTAAAACAGTACACAGAGTATAGAGAGTTATGTAAACGAGGTATGATACAAGAACTCTTACAACACTATAATGAAAATGAGAGGCCTTTGTTTTTCCATTTCAGGAAATTGTTCCCAATTCAGTGACTAACTGAGTAACTCTGAAGAGATCTTCATCTGCTGACGCACTGAGAGGACTTGATGACTCAAATGGTGCTGCGTTCTATTTAAAATGTAGCATTATGGGCTGAGAGAGCCTAAACCATTGGAGATAACTGACAGGACACAGGATGATGTCTGATCCTTGTGGCTACTGTATTTGTGTGGCGGCGTAAAGGTGAAGAGTCAAGCGAATGTAACAGTTCAGCAGAAGCTGTGATTGGGTTTAATGGCTGCCTCATCAGATGATTAAACACAGAGTGTATATGACAAAAGGAAATATTTAGCAGGAAAAATGGATAAAAGTTTAATCAGGGGGAAAAACAAGTCAGGCTGATACTAAGGAGGAACACTTGTATTAACAACATGAACAAAATATTATTCTGCTCAGGCTGTGTAATACGTAACCCACATTTTAGACCTTGATCATCTGCGCTGATTTTGAAATCTATTTACATTTCCTTGTTATGTTCACACTGATTTAATAAAGTCCCTGTAGAATTGAAAACAGTCTCATCTCCATATTCACTCAGTTAGAGAGACTTTAAACTAGAGCCTGGATCTGCTCTGGCTTCTCTTGTTTTCACCTGTGTAGTTCATCCAGTTACAAGCCATTGAGCAAATCTATGATCTATAGCGCTGTCTCCAGGGGCTGATGGGTAATATGCAAAGCAGCTCAGCCCGCATTCTGCAGGAGCCATAAATTTGCTGGGAAGAACTCACGAGGGCTGTGATTAGGTAAGGAGGTGGTGTTGGGGTGGCGCTGTGCACCATATCCTTTTGCCTCCTCAGCATTCCTGTCACGCATCTTAAACATCGTGCTCTACGTAGCCCCATAAAAACCAAGATCATTAAAAGCACCTGCATTGGACCAGTAAAGCTCACCTCTCATTTGAACAGAAGACACTACAGTCACAAATTTCAGCACACAACTCACACACAGAGTGGGAAAGCAGTCAGATAATGTTAGCCCTTGTGGGATTGTACTCCGCTCTGGAAATGTTGAAGGTTGTGATGAACATTGATTCGTGGCAGCAGAGCAGGTTATGCCCCCACTCTGCATGAATACGTCAGAGTTGCCCTTTCTTGTGACTGCAAATCTCCGGCTGTCAGATCTGTGTACGTTTTCTGAAAAACTTGACTTTACAGCACTGGTGACTAAGATGTAGACGTCAGTGCATTTCCTGCTACCATGAAAACTGCGCTGCAATTCAGATGTGAAAAATACAAACATGGGTTGATGATTGCAAGAACCTCTGGGCACCGTTCTGTCAGTGTATTGTATGAGAGAAATAATGATAACCTTTAACGGTTTATAAAACAAGGGGTGGATACTAATGATTTCATCTTTCACAAAGTCATGAGTTTTGATATAAAATCTTGATTTGAGAAGTAGCTTGTATCTTGTATTATAATTGTATATCAATATAGTTGAAAAATAGACGATAATCTGCACTAACATGTAGTAAAATATAATTATAAATGAGCAGAAAATGGAGATACTCGAAAAAGTACAAATTCCTCAACCTTAGTAATAGCACTTGGTTGCTTTAATTCACCACTGGACAAAACCTCTTCTACAAGACCTGGTTTGAAAATAACATTTATGTATAAAAGGCAGCTTCCCTTTATAAATGTATAAAAATGTCTGTGAAAAAATATAGGCAATTGTTCTTTTAAAAAATAATCTCCCCCTGCTCTGCCCTTTAAAAAGTCTAACAGCTGCTCAGATTTTTAGATTTAATGTTCAAGTATTGCTTTTGTTTTACCAAAAAATGTTTCTTCGCTAGAAATCCAATTGTTCCTTTAGTGGTGATAAATGCAGCATGTGGGAATCTTTGCTGAATTATATACACTTGCACTGTACTGTAATGGACATGGACGGGGACGTATGTCCAACTCTGCCCTCCTGCAAGCTCGTAATCATTTCATACATCTAGAGCATGTGAAAGGTCTGGCTCTGGAATACAAATGATTCTTTAAATGAAATCCCAAGAAAAAAAGTAATTCCCAGTAAAGACAAACTCCATCTCACACCATTTATTTCGCTCGCTGACATGATGGATCAATACATCTGAGTATTGGCTTGAAAATGAATCTCCATCTCCATTGTATTTTCCTCATGATGACATTTTTACCATTTTGTCTAAAACCTAATGTCATACATCACACACACACACATAAAGGCACAAAGGCACACAAAATACTTCAGCTTCCATCCCTGTGAAGCCTTGCGGCCTCCTCTGCCAGGACCTCGGGCAGTTCATCACATTAACTCTGCCTCCTCCATACATCACTGTGTGGCAGCCAGCTCATCAACAGCAGCCTGAGAGAACGTCGAGGCCCTCACCTCTTTTTTCCTCTAGTTATCAGGGAAGCAGCTCTCACCCACTGAACCCCTGAAGCTCTCAGCGAGCGCATGGGGAAAACTGTGTGCACTCTTTTCAAACTGTAGTGTCACTCAAGTGTCATTTTAGGACAACTGGGCCTTGTGTCTTCTGTGTGGTTCAGTCACATCCTTGTCCTTGCCTTTGGTAATCACCTGATTTAGGGAAGGAGGAGATTAAACGTTGCTCTGAAGTTTCTACTTTGCAAAAATAGCCTCCTCTCTGCCAGCTGCCCTCCTCCCGACCCCACACACACACACACACACACACACACACACACACACACACACACACACACACACACACACACACACACACACACACACACACACACACACACACTCTCTCTCTCTCTCTCTCTTATCTCAGCAGGCTTTGAAAATCGCTGAAAAAACAAGGCAAATAAGCTGGTCGTTCTGCTTGGATTTTTTTTTTTCTCTCCCTAAACTTCAAACAGCCTCAGTGGCAGATATAAAAATAGAAACTGTCATAAATGCATTAATCATTTAACTCTATGTGACTCCAATCAGCTGGGTCTCCACTGTATCCTGCATTAAGTAGTCCCCAGGTACAGGCTGTAGAGGGAGCGTAATCACAGGAGACAGCTTTGTTCTCACAGCCATGTTCTGTGCTGAGATCGCTATCTGAAGAGGAACATCTGTCTGTGTGTGGCTGTAAGCTTTTGTCATAGCAGGCTCCAGCATCCGGCTCAGAAAGCAATCCACTTAACTCATGCACACGCACACACACACACACACACACTGATAACAAATACAGTTCAGAATCCAGCACAGGAGAAACACAAGGAATGTGTGTCAGTTTCTCCCTGATGCTCTGACAAAGATTACCAGAGGAGCAGCATTCAAAGTAATTACTTCACTTTTTCACAAAAGCTGAAAGCGTTCCCTCTCAATGGAGAGTGGGCTTGTTATCTGTCCCAGCATCCTAAATGATCAAAATGACGTTTTGAACTTTTTGCATAGCACCATAGTAAAAAAAAGGAAAAAGTATTTTTGAGAATATACCCAATCGTCTACATCCACGTACTTATGTTCACAAAGTGAATCTCTGACCGCGGGGAAAGCCTGCAGGAAGGTTTTAGGTATAAATGACTGCATGCGACATGCAGCTCAGCTCCAGGGCTCCTGCAGGGGCCCAAGCTGATTTGCTGTCTGCCAGACTGATGAGCCTGATAGCGAGACAGTTATTGGCCTCGGCCACACTGACCAGGTGTGGGAGAGATTACAGCCTTTAGCCGAGAGCTGCACCTTTGCCCAGTGAGACATTTGGCAAAAAATAGACACATGTTTCCACAAAAGATATATGAAGTCATCAACTGTATGGCATACAGTGGATTTGAAACAAAACCGGCCAACACTATGCAGTTAAAAAGATATCCAGCCCCACATTTTGGACCATGAATTGATATATTCTTTCACGCTTGTTTCACATGTTCACTTGTTTTATGACCTTCTCTGAACAGAGACATAAAATGTGTCTGTTAAAATTCAAATATCATCATCACCAGATGGACAGTCTGTGCTGTATTTTTGGGCGGTGGCCATTCATAGAGCTGTCCTCACACCAATGCACCAATTTCCGAAACGGCCGTCAAGGTGGTTTCCTCTAAATTGGAAAATTTCTTTCCAGTTCCCACTTTCCCTCAACACCACGGGCCAACCTCTGTATCATCCACAACTTTTATTGTCTCGAAAGGGAAGGACATTTCTCTTTCAGCTGAGTAAAACACAAAACATAGACCTGAAGACTAGCTACATCAAAAATAAAGCATATGTTAATGAAGCTCACATAAAACATCAGTGGCAACCTGTATTGTGCAAGTTACAGAAAAAGAGTAATTTATTATATTCCTATAGAATAATTAGTTCTCTTATTGATGCACACAGTTATTGCTTTAGTGTTGCTGAGCCTGAGACATGAGATAAGACAACTGTGAAATGTATCATTGTTCCCATTATGTTTTATAGGCCGTCATATCAAAGTCAGTAATACTGTTGTTATCAGTGAATGAAATGTTAACAACTGTGTCTTATGACTTTGCTTTGATGCAGTGAAAGTCCTCACAGGGTCTATAACTCATATCTTTGTCTTTGGGCATATTTCTATCCATTTGCAAGGCTCTGACTGGTTGCCATCATCTGGAATAATGCTGAGTAACTGATTCAGTCATTTGTGGAACCTTCACTTTGGGTGTATTTGTGTAGTCTTGTAGATGGATTCTGCTTTATCTGACTTACACTACTAGTTATTGTCACGAGTTAATGTAACTTTGCGATGTGAGACTCCCAACACTGGGGACAGCATGAAGTAACACCTGGAGGGTCTCATCATCACCACCCAGCACAGTCATCAACACCTATCATAATCATTAGCTGACCCTAACACGAGACACTTTGATGGCATGAAAGTGACGAGGGAATTGTTATTTCTCCTCTGAAAGTTTCATGATACTTCCACAACATGTTGACACATTCATCCTGACTGATGGAACAAGGAGGAAACATAAACCCACATCAGCAGGGCACTTTGTGAGCAAAGGAGATTAAACATGAACCCCTTTCAAAACCACATGACTGCAGTTTCCATGATTTATCTATTGCCATTCAAGAAAACCTCAGTATATATTGTTAGCAGTTTTATATTAGTTTTTCTTCGTTGGTTTTGTAAAATGAATGCAATTCGAATTCACAAATATCTACCCCTGACATAAACTCCAAAGTTTACAATTTAGTTTCAGAAATAAAAAACTATTTTCAGTTTCCCGACCAAGAAGACTCCTGGACATATTATGCTTCACTATAGGGAACAAACTGTTGGTAAAATAAATCATTAAAATGATTTTCAATATCTGATCAGTAAAAATTCAACCAGTTAAGTTTTTAAGAGATGCTGCCAACAGAGACAGAATAAGTGCTAGACAAACTGGGGTGAAATTAGCATATTGTCCCAGTTGACTGGCAGGCACAAAAACACATAAAAGTGTTTATCAATCAGATTTGAATGAAGTGCAGAGTGAGACGAAGATGACAAACTAAAGCTGACACAACACTTTGACTATCAGGGAGCCTCAGTGAATTTATATCAGCATGTTGAGTGTGGTGAAGCTTACAAACACTCTGCCACATGCATTTTTTTACCTTCAGATGATGATTGAAGACATATACACGAACAATTTTCATTTGCAATCCCTGAACAAAGGCTTTGTAGCAACACAGAGTGGTACAGTATATTTACTGACACTTACATTGATTCTTCTTGGCCTCATTCCCTTGAAAAGAAACATAAACCTGCAAGTCAGCAGTTGTACAACACTGCTGAATGAAACGTATTCAGACAAAATTAGATGCAGCATCCTCCTGTGTGTCGCTGCAGCGAACTCTAAAAACTGATTACACTTTATTCATTCAAAATGAGCCTTGATATGCTCGCATCCCAACAGGCTTTTGCATTAATATTGTCTTATTTTGTCTTTTGACTTCATTAGCATGTTCTATATTTGCAGTGCAGCATTTGTTGTCAGCGTTTCTGTTAAGAACACATGCACTCTGAAATGTGATTTACAGAAATAGTGTTCACTCTGCTCCCAAAGGGAATGACAGGCCATTAACAAAGGATTTGTCAGAATCCAGACTTTGCACCTTGGAGACAATCGCTGAATGAAAATATGCTGGCCAAAGCAAATTCATTGCGATTGCACTCCTCACGGAAATATACTTCATCATCAACACTGAGATTATGAGCAACATGGTCTTTTACTGCGCTTCTGCAGATTCTTGTGTTAGCACTCCGTTTGATTACAGACACAAAGGAAGAATGCATTACAACCTGTGGGTTTACGGCAGCACAACAATTCAGCAACCCATCTGTGATGAGTCTGTTTTGGCCAGACAAAACTTTAATCATGGCTCTGGTCTCCCGGCAGGTGGTCTAAGTGCCCTCCATTACGGGCTGATCCTTCTCCAGAGAGTGTACTCCACTGCTGCTGAAGACAGGGCTGCCCATATTACCTGCAGCCCATTAATTAACCAGATGAGAGCTTCATCTCAGCAGTCGCGCTTGGCTGTGCAAGCCACTTTCAGTTAGAGGCTGTAAAAATTTCTGGACAAGAGCAATGGTCATTCTGTTTATGAATACACAAGTAAATAAGTCAACCTGAAAGGCATCCAGCAGGGCAGGAAGCATCAGCTAATGTCAGGAGGGAGAAGAGATCAGAGAAGGATGACACTAATTCCTACATGACTCACTCTGGGGGTGTGTTTGTGTTGATCACTAGATTCCAGATGGAGTTGATAACACTTAAGACATCAGCATAATGTCATTAGTCTCTTGTTAACATTAAGTATTGGATTTAATATATTTGACCACTAGTAGCGCTATGGAGCAATACACCAGGAAGGTCAGACTTGAAGAAGACTGAAAGTGGATTTAAAGGAAAGGGCCACACACATCTCTTTTTATTTTTAATACACTCCCAGTTTTATCTGAACTTCTGCAGTCTGATTGAATCAAATCAAGCTTCTAGTGGAAAGTCGGTCTTTTTACTATAAAACATCCTTTTTGTGTTTTTATTCTTCCACCGCAGCTCGACAACAAAACACTGCGGGATGCAAAGAGTGAATTTCATACTGATTAGACTGTAACTCTGGAAGACAGCATTTTAATCTGACTAAAACAGACTGACGAAGCCCTGTGTGCAACATTCAACTTTTCATTGGTATTGTTTTATTGATAGATATTGGTCACTTCTATACAGACTCTTCATTCACTGTGTGTACACAAAAAACTGGGGTTCTCATTTTATATTACTTTAATTCAATATGCAGCACATACAACCAATCAGTTGAGATCCTAATGTTGTCTAAGCTTCTCCTGCCGGGTAAAAGCTCTGCATTGATGTATTACACAAACAAATACTATGCTCTCTTCTGTTGGTTATGATTCACATTGATTTCTCTGCAGCTTCCCACTCTGCCCTGCCAGATCATAATCACTGTGATGCAACAAATACCTGATCAGTTCTTCATCTGTTTATAGAAACCTAAATATATCAAATTAGTTCTACTACCGAGCAAAGTCATCGATAATATATACCACTGCGATAATTTGCAATTTTATGATACAACTGAAGTATTTCAAGGTGTTCAAAAAATGTTTAGATTGGAGTCAAATAGGCATGAAACTGTAAATGAGTATTGCATTTATTGATCGATACCTGAGACAGCCTGGCATGAATCTGTTGTCTGATCCATGTGCTCAAAGTTTTGAGATGAGAAACAAAGAGAACACTGAGCATCCTCATTAAATCAGTCATTGGTGCATGGCAGAGTGCTACTTATGCGAGGACATGTTCTGCATAATACCACATTTAGCGTGTCCAATTACATTAAATGTTCATATTGAGCTGCGCCCTTCCCTCTGGGTTTTTAGAAATTTAGAGTTGGGAGGGGTGAGGGGTTAGAAGCATTCAGCAGAGCCACTTCTCCATTTTCCTCAAAGAGTCTGAATCCATTAAAATTTTAAATTAGTCTTCTGTGAAGAGAATGAATGTACCCCCACACAATCATGGTGTCGGTGCTGCAGCTTTGTGTGGAGGTCTGAGTGTGTGTGTGTTGTGTGTGTGCATATTCATGTGCATGAAGGGGGCTGGGAGTCTCACTTTAGTAATAACTCCTCGTGGGCTGCTATGAGCACTTACAAAGGCACACACACAGCATACGTTCATGCTTACAGACCTGTGGGCTGAAAGCTTTGATGCCTGAAACAGTCTGTGGACGAATACAAATGTGTGTAGTTTTCAGAACAGTTCAGTTAAAGCAGATATCAGTGTGATTTGTCTCATGAGCTACATGCCACTGAAAATCTGGAGTTTTCGTTGAGATTGTAGTTAATGTGTGTGCACGTTGACTCTGTCTGACTCACTAACACAGTATATAATACGTTACATTCTGAGTCCACTATTTTTTAGTCCAGGAGATATTATATCCAGAACGAAAAATTGCAGTCAGATGGGGAGGAGAGCCAGAGCAGCTCAAAAACTGTAATGTGTCGCACAAATATAAGGCGCGGAGAGAATGACATGATGGAGTGAATGAATTAGTGATTTCAGGCCAAGTCGTGTTGACAGCAGAATCTTTCAGGGTCTTATTTAAGAAACCATCACAATCTGCAGGGGATTACACTGTCCTACCTCCTGCTCTATCTATTACCAACATTCAATCAGTGGCTGATTCATTCATCCACACATATGTCTCTCTGTGTCGCACGTATTACCACACTAACCCTGTCTATTAGAAATTAGGTTTATACACAACTCATCACCTCCACCAAGGAGATTATGTTATTATCTGCTTGTGTTTGTTGTTAGTTGGCAGGATTACAAAAAGAAGACTGGACAGATTACCAAGAAACTGGTGGAAGGATGCTGTATGGGTCAAGAAAGAACCTATTACATTTTTATGTGGATGGATCAGGGATTTGTTGATGTTTCTCAGAGAATTTGAGTTGTCGATCAGTGTGGGCAGTCTCGTGCAGATCTAGTGGATTCAATTTTATTTTTAAACGGTTGAAGGATTTTCTCAGCTGCTACAAAGTAACAAATATGGTTAGAAACCTGTAACTACTCTTATTGTGTGGTTGAGAAAATCTAGTGTGGCCTTAGCTACAAGCCTTGTTTTAATTTTAGGGGACTGTTGGACCTTGGCAGAGGTACAGTATGTGCTCTACTGAGAACAATTGTAGTTTACAATGAAACAAACATGTTAAAGGTACAGTGTGTAGAATTTTGTGATATCTAGTAGTGAAGTTTCATGTTGCAGCTGAACACCCCTCACCTCACCCTCTCCTTCCAAACATGAAAAAGAACCTGTGGCAGCTTCATTTGTCATAAAAACTCAAAAGGTGTTTAGTTTGTCCAGTCTGGACTAATGTTAAAAACATGGCAGCCTCCGTAGAGAGGACCCCCCTCCATGTAAATATAAAGTATTTATATATAAAGCGTTTTTTCTGGGGTAAAGAAAACTACAATTCATACAATTTAGATGAAACGAACTAGTGAAAAGATCATGAGGATTATTCTGCATTAAATATCTGACAATAGATCCCTTTCACCTAAATCTTACACACTGGACCTTTAAAGGAAATGTAATTACATAATTGTTAATATCTGCATTTCGAAGTTCAAAACGTTCATACTGAAGATATCTTACGTGTATCACATGCAAACACTGACATTATGTCATCAAGTGTTTCATTCTTACATCTTTGAAGTGAATTTCTCTGACTGAAGGTTTTATGTTTGGTTTGAGCGGCTTTAGGGCGCGAGCTGCTTGCTCATCAAAGAACATCACATCCCTTCAGATCTCCTCAGAAATACAAAGTATATGATAGAGAAGAATTCTCCGAAATATTTACTCCAACAAAACATGTGCACCAGGTTGGATTCCCTCAGTTTTCCCTCTCAGTAGCTGATCTTTTGAAGCAACAATGTTCTCTGTCTGTTCTTTATTTTAGGAGTTAAAACTAATATTTAGCCGGAAGTGCACTGTAAATACTTGTCAGTCATTTAAATAATTCTTTTTTGTTATTGCACAACGCTGAACATGAGTATAATTGATTATTCAGTTAGTAATTGTAGAGATAACACAATGAGCCAGGCACTGAATTAAAACAGTTTTGTGGACCGGCCCACAATTCTTTGCGGCAGCAACTTTTTAAGATAAAAAACAGAACAGCTGTTTTATTCCTATGATATGAACCAGAACTGATGTGAATCTACCACGTATATATTCACATTATTATATAATTTCAACATTTCCGTTTTATTTTCATTTTCAATTCAATCTGTTTTGTTGTTTCGTAATGATTGAATGTTTCCTTTGTATAACATAAAAACATGAATGAAATGCTTCAAATGAAATGAAATGCACCAACTTCAATGAAACGCTCTCTAAGAATGAAGATTGTGTGGGAAAATAGGATTGAGCTTTTGCACTGATTGTGCACTAGCAGGCTGTTTTATATGTTCATAAATGGTTCGACTTTGTGAATAAGAAATGCTTTGTGTTGTTAAAAATAGAACAACTATCTGCTGTGATACGCCTCTGCTCGCCTCAATGCTTGTTACTGTTTATATAAGAGTTTGTGTATCAGTTTCATGTTTTGAGTAAAGATCTCTAACTTATGAACTCAAAGCTTCACAGCGTTGAGCAACTTATCCAGACAGAAAATCTTGTGTTTTATTCCCGTTCTTCTAAAATGTATTAAAGGTGATGCCTTGTGAGTCAAGCAGCAGGGTGTGATGCAGGGGAATCTGAAAGAGCTGCTCTCCTTGCTGCTGATGTGCAGCTTCCACTTCATAGAGCTGTATCTGGTTTAAGATTGATGCAATTCAGGCTCTGACAGCTGTTTAGCAAATGCCCCTCATTCACTGATGAGCATTTTATGTGATTGTGTCCTGAGATCGACAACCTTTGAGGTACTTAGAGTAAACCACAGGAGGCTCCTTTAATCGGGAGTCATATCTTAAAGGTCCAGTGTGTAAGATTTATGTGAAAGGGAACTATTGGCATATATTTAATGTACAATAAACCTCATGATGTTTTCACTAGTTCGGTTCATCTAAATTGGATGAATTGTAGTTTTCTTTTCCCTTTAAAAGGCTGTTTATATTTAAATACTTTACATTTTCATCGAGGGGGTCCTCTCGGAGGCCACCATCTTTTTTATAGTACTCCTGAACAAACTAAAAACCTTTTGAGTTTTTATGACACCTGATTTCTTCCACAGGTTCTCTGTCATGTTTGGAAGGGGAGGGTAAGGTGAAGGCTATTGATGTTACAATAGATACTTTGCCAATAGATAGTATCACACTAGATACAATGCTAACTGATTTTGCAATCGGTAATGTGCTAATAGATAGTGTGATAATAGATAATGTTACAATCGATAATGTGTTAAGCGATATTACAGTTTATAAAGTGTCAATAGATAATACAGCACTGCCTATAGTAGTTGGTATTTATACAACTTTCAAAACAAAGCCATGTTATTTAACACCCTGACGTGAGGTCACCTATGTGTCTCTTCAGGTTTGTGTTTTTCTTCACAGAGGTGTTGCAGCCTCAGGGCTTCCTCCCGACAACACGACTCTCTGCAGCTTTATATTTGAAGTGGGTCCAAATATCAACCTGTTTTGTTGGCGTCATGTTCTTTCCCTTCACTGCATGTTTCATCTCTTAATGTTTTGGTGCATATAGCTGGGTTCTTGCACTGTCTTCAGTCTGTTCATAACCACACTGCTGTTGTGCAGAATCACCAGACAAAATAATAAGAATGTGCAGGAAGAGAAATGTGCAGCACAGCCGTTCAAAGAAGGACCTTTCAAGTATTTGGTTCGAAGGAAACGCTCTGATTTAATTTCAACCTGTGCACTGCAGAGCCACAATCTTCTCTGCCTCTTAATTCTCATGGAAAATGATAAAAATGTTTGTGACTGAGCTGAACGAGCTCTGCAGTCACAACTTTATCCAAACAACAGACAGGTGGTGCACACTATAATGACGGTAGAAGTGACTGTTCTCGTCACAGCTGAACGATCCACTGTCAGTAGCTATTTCGTGTTTTGCCAGACCAAGCATGCACCCGTTGGTACATGGCAGGTGTGTTTGATTTGGGACACATGATGTGGTCGTTGGGTGGTGCATTGAATCAGCGGCTTCATCTCTGAAGCTGTGCCTGACGATTTTGCTCTTTTCATGTGTTACACTCTCAGGGTTGATCCCAACTTCATCATGTGATCTTTGTTTTTACCCTCTAACAGTTTTGACTTTAAATGTAGAGAAGTAAAATGTTTGAGTTTAAAAACATAGCTTACTTAGTAAGAGGGATTTTTTTTTACAGATGATAAAGATCATTAATCATCTTCAACCCCACATCTTTATGCTCATCTCTTTTCTGCTCCCCGTCTGTTTCTCTGATTGCATAGGAATGAAAAAATATATTGCTTTTTTTTTTATCTTGATCAGACTCTTTTCAATTTCTGCATATTATCTTGAGGCAGATGGTCTGTCCGAAGTAATGGGCAATGATTTATGAGGAACATTTATCTTATCTTTGTGATGCAATACGATAAGATAAGATATATAATACTATCATGTACTAGAAATAAGCAATGCCTTATACTGTTTTAGGGTAAGTAAATTAAAAAGTGGGTTTTAATCCCCATATTTTGTTGTTAGTCTGTACCATGAGAACAAATTTAAACTAGGACTGCAATGTTTAGTTACTGTACCAGGCTGTAGCACCACATTTTATCTTTCTCTCTGATACTGCACAGTAAAATAATAATATGAACTTCTACTCAACTCCATATACCTTACGTCTACATAAAAAATACATCTGCTGTTAAAGTCCAGAGCAGAGACTCTCCAACTGGACCCTCCAGCTGAGAGGATTATAAATATGACCACTGATGTACTTAAAGGAGCTCACCTGATCAATGGGTACACTATGGATTACACGCAGACTGAGATCACCCACTGCCTTCAGGTCAAACAGCATCTCCTCAATGGTTAGTGTCACACTGTGGCACAAATCTGTCTACTGCAGAGATTCAATATATCTTTATTATGACTGTAAAAGTACAATGCAAATTTTACCTGGAGCAAGCCCAAAGATTGATTACACACAGTAATTATATTAAGTAAGTTATGGAATTAACTGTTAAAATATATACTAAGAAAATTGAATACTAAATACTTTATATATACAAATATGATACACAATTAATTAAAAATAGAAAGACAATAAACAGTGCTAAAATATGAAGATATTGATACAACGGTGGCTGTATCACCTGAGAATTTGATATTGCAGTAGTCAGGGTGGGTTTTAAAAACCTCATGTTTCCTCAATGTAAATTGAAGAATTCCTAAGATTCAAAAGAAAGGCCCCAAAATTCAATTTATTCAAAAAGGTAAATGCAGTGTAACCATTTGAACTGCTGAGATTAACATTGCTGTTCCGTGTTCATGTCATATTTCGACATTGAACGCATACGTCACATGAACCAGAACTCGACAAGATGACGAAGACGAAACAACAACGCAACAGGGTCAGTGAAGGATGAGAGAGGGGGTTGGTGTGGTGAAGAGAGAGAGAAATCCATTAAATTCTTTTGAAATATTAAGTAAATATATCTGTTTTCAAATACTTTTTCTGTTTCTATGCTGAAAGATTTAGTTCATTCTAGATTTCCAGGAGAAAGATTCCTGATGGCTCTTTAGTCCGGTTTATTCTAACTCAGTCATCTCCTGCAGCAGCACCATCTCTGCCCACCACTTCTCCCTCAGTGTGCAGCTCACCCCTCTGGCTATTTTTCGAAAACTGTCTTCACATGCAAAATTAAATTTTTTGTTTATGGTTGTTGTTTATAGCAGAGAAATCTACAGCACTATTAAAATCCTGTTGCTGTTAACTAGGAAATCTCTTTAAGGCAAACCTAATAAAATAATATCCTGAGAAGAAAGAGTCGCGATGTGGGCTGAACCTGCAGAAAACACTGCAGTCATCTGTTTCCTGCAGAAAAGACTTGTGCAGACAGACTTGTGCTGGGGAAGGCAAGGTGGGATTTTTGTGATGCCTAACCACGGCATTATATAGATTCTTTGAAGCAGCCTCTGGAAAGTCACTGTGACAGAAAAAGGCAACACAGAACCACAGTTAATAATGTAATGAGCTTCACAGCCCTTGGCTATGTTTGTACCCTGTGAAACAAAAAAATAGAAAAGTCATCAACATGATCCTTGCAGTAATGATTGTACTTTTACTTTGTGTATGTCTGTGTTTGTGTGTAAAGCTTGCAAAAGTATGATTGTGTGTGTGACTGTCAGAAGGAATGCAAATACTCTCCCCAGAGAATGCACACATCTCCCAAATGATTCATGACCCCAAGCGTTTTCAGCTACGACGGTGACTGTACTGTGGATGTGAAGCCTCCATTTTTGGCCTGAGTGCTTTTGAAGCTGGAGTGGGATTTGGTTCCATGAGTTTTTATGTTAATTCATTCAAGCATTTCCCTTCCTGTGTGTTAACAGTTCGTGTAGAGTGCTATAGTATGTATCGCTCCAAAAATCAAAAGGTGGGATTTGATGAGGAACAAGACAGAGGCTGTCTTCAGAGAACAACAACAGCATCGGTTGATTCAACAGCTGCCCCTGAAAACATCTGAAGTTTACGTCCCAGTGACAAAACCCTCAAGTGGCTGGAGTAATTATGAAAAGAAGAAAAGAAGAGGTCAGTAAACAACTGTGTCCAGCCAATGTTGTTTATTAAAAGCATGATCACGATCCTTCCAGAACCTTAACCAATGGGTTATCAGAATCTGAATCAGCTATGTAGGCCTAGTATATGTACACACACAAGGAATTTGACTTTGGTTTGACATTGCTCAGTGTACTGATAAAGAAATAAGTTGAAAATTAAAGTGGTGTAGAGTCTGCACTTTTTGGAACAGTGAAGGAGACAACCCCTAACACTTAACAAAATACCCATTTTCATCCAAACGACTTATTTCCTTAAACCTAACTTAAATTGATTTATGTCAGCATTCAAAGGCATGTATGAATATTGGACTGAAAATTCTTCCCTGTATCATCGGTACAGATGTTTTTTGTTGTTCACTTTGGATAACCTATTGGTTCAGGACAACTTTATCCCATGTAACCAAAACCCTGCCCCAGGTCTGTCCATTATGACAGCAGGAGTGCCGGTGCAAAAATGCAGGGCTGACTGGCACAGAAGTTGAATCTGCCACCACTTCATCCAGTAAGGTGCTGCGGCTGCCAGATCTATTATATGTGAGCACAAAGGCTCACTACTTTTTATGTGAATCATGTATTCTACCATTTTTATCCTGGAGCCTAAATATTGCGACAAACGATAAAGTGAGTGTCACTATAATAACTTCCCAGAGGCGTAAAAAGCCAGTGTTTTGGAGTGTGGTGCCGTTACACTCACTGATGTGTTACTCAAACTGGACGTGACTTGAAGCAAGTAGCTGGTGCCTCCATCCCAACATTGCAGTCCCTTGTGTTGTTTTAATATAAAGTCATTTTTGGTCTGAACTCAGGCTTACAGTCCACGACCCTGATAACATGATCCCTGTGACAATAAAGACAAACAGGCTATTTTACAGGTATAATTATTACCATGTTCAAGGCCTGGGCAATGCAACAATATCAATATTTATCGCAAGATCATTTTCATTAATAGTAATACAATTTTAGTCCACTAAGTACAGTGAGTGGGTATAACACATGATTGATCCACCTTCAATTTTTTTTAAATGTATCAAGTATTTGTCAGAAGGAAGGGTTTAAAACCACAACCTTCACTCCAGAGCAAACATTTGTCTCTAAACTTAAAAGAAATAGTAGTGTAACATTTATCCATATCAACTGATATTAATTTATTTTTACCTTGGTATAACTTTTGGCCATATCGCCTAACCCTACACCATCATAATTTAATATACATATACATACATATTGGTTTTCCTGGTATTGGGTCATTTAACTAACCAACCAATCAATCGACACAGCTACATGCGGCTACAAAGAGCACTCTTGTCTTGAAAATATATAACACACACACACACACACTAAAGTTTAATTTTTTTGCTGCAAGTGTTGTTTTTTCTTTTCCCCTTGCTGGCAGTTTGGGATCCAGGCCAAGTTAAGTAACGACCTCACACTGCACCGCTCGTCCTCGGAGCAGGAGCGTGACTCTCAGAAATGGGCGCTGGCACAACAGACCAATTAATATGCATGTTGTTACTCAGATATTTATCGCCCCAGTAACACTGGTAGTTTATTACTGTGGTTGTTTTATCTTATTTATTTATTTTATTTTTCTTTCTTCTGCATCTGAGGTGTGGGCTCTGGCTTGGCCAGATGGGTCCTTGGATACAGCAGCAAAAACAGCTGGTTGTCAGGGGAGACCAGCAGAGAAAGCGAGTGAGCAAATGAAAGAGAGAGAGATTTATTTCACAGTTTTCTGAGTGACTACTCTTTTTGTTCTTGGTGTGTGATGTACTAGAGTGAAGATAGGTAGATGGGAATCTATCTAGCAACAGTATCTACCAGTCTATCTATCTATCTTTCTATCTCTCTATCTATCTATCTATCTATCTATCAGTCTATCTATCTATCTATCTTTCTATCTATCAGTCTATCTATCTATCTATCTATCTATCTATCTATCTATCTATCTATCTATCTATCTATCTACCAGTCTATCTATCTATCTTTCTATCTCTCTATCTATCAGTCTATCTATCTATCAGTCTATCTATCTATCTATGACAATTTTTGACAATTACTGTGGAGTGGCAGAGTGATTGTATTGAATTGCATTGAGCTCTAGTTTCATAGTGAAATATAATAAATAATATATATTTCTTTTTTATAACTGCTGTTATATTATCTTCTCATTATCATCAACAAGTGTCACAAAGAGACTCAAACCAACAATGAATTTATTTAAAAGTAAATTCTACTAACGAGTTCTATGCCGCTGCACATCAGTGAACTCCATTAAAAACACATGAACGATACCATTGCTCCGACTTACACATCCCCTCATTAAAAATACCATAGCCAATGTAGGTTACCCTGAAGTAACTCCATAGCTGCATTTTTGATTTCGGCAGCAGAGCTCCATGCTGGACAGACATCATTTAGTATACACAGGGATGTTGTTTCATTTTAAACTGCTGTGAGGGAGAAACTTCACGTCTTTGCTCATTATAGTTACAATAAACATCAGACTCAGTGTGGTTACACACAAACACACAGTCCAGGATCAATTCATTCTTGGTTTTGTTTTTCTCACGGTAAAAAAAACAGCCCTCCTTTAACTCCCGTCCACATAATGTGTTTGAAATCCTGCAGAGCTTTAAGAGGTGGACAGGAATCTATAAAACAAAAGACAGAGATAGGTGTTTAGATTTAAAATTAACTCAAGCAGGGGACTCACATTGCGAGTGTGTGCATCCATGTGTACCTCGGAGAGCACTCATGTTTCTCGCACACAGAGCGATCCGCTCCTGCTTAACAACCAGCATTGTGGTTGTGAGGCTGAAATAATCGGTGTTGTTTCCCCTCATTTACATGGTGTCTGTTGTGATTAGTGTGATCTGTGGTTTCTGTCGAGTAACTGCTCTGCTTTTGAAAACGTTCTTTTATATTACCTCTGCAGAGATGTCAGGTTCTGCCAACTGCCTCTCCTCACATGTGCATCAAACCTAGTGGCGCTCGGATGCTGATTGGATTTTGAAAGCATCTCCCGGCTCTGTATTTGTTGGTAGTAGTCCTGTTGTGCAGGATGTCTGAATGTGCCACATTATGAAAGACATGTGTCTGTCTGTGTGCAAAGGCTGTTTTAGTGTTATTATTTCTCTCTACCACACAACCTTGGGCTTGTTCTGCTTTCTCTAATGACTAAGCAGAAGTGAAAGGGAACATAAAACAGCTGCTGTGCATGAAAGCAACATGCATAGTATGATCACAAAGGATTTCAGTGCTTTAAATCATATTTTATACACTAAACCTAGAATATCAACTAGAATATCACCTGATAACTTTTCCTCCTCCCCAGTGATGCCTGCGTGTATATTAAATTGCATTAAAACCTCACAGTCAACATCCGATCATCCTCAGACATGCACTCCATCACACTCCTCCCTCGCTGATGTCAGGCTGAGTGGCATCTCAATAGATGTAGGTCTCTGGCTTTTAAAAATCAACCTGTAAATCAGCCTCCACCCACTCCTGAAACATGCGGTATGATGGGAAATATTGATATTTGTTGGCATATACTGAATGTCCCGCCTTCAGAATTAATCATGGCGTAGAGGAGAGTGCTCCTCTCCTTGTCTGACTCGGGGGGCTTGCCTCGCCTGTCCCACCTGTCTCCTGAGCTCCATTTGCTCCCGTCCAGTGTCTCCATAACTTGCACAGCCACATGATGAGATCAAGGAAGCCTAGTCATCTAAGTAATGGCTTTCTTTCTGCTGATTCCTCCTGGGTCCAAGGCCCTGCGTCCAGTGATGTATGCTCCACGCAACGGCACAGGACAGTTCATCTCTCTCAGCCACAGGCACCTCTGAATAAGCACACCCACCCTGGACCTCTCTGAAATGTACTTTGAGGCTGCTGCCGTCCTTCCCATTGACATCCACAGAACAAAAGAAGCACAATAACCATTTTAGAGTCATGTAATAAGACTTAAGAGTATTAGAGAAGGGTTGGGGGGGGGGGGGGGGGGGGGGGGGGGGGGGGTCTTCCATTCGCAGGGGTTGTAAACTAACCTTTTTTCTTTTCTTCAGGGACAGCCACACAAAAGTCTTAAAAGCTGCTACACTGTTATTCTATCACAGCCAGTGTTCATTTCCCCTCACATCCTCTGTATGAACTTCTCAATGCTACAACATGTTTTCTGTGTCCAACTGTTCAGTCTAATTACACAGTTTCCTTCTCTCTGTCCCCAGGCTTCTACATTCTGCTTGGTTTGGCATGAGACCCCACCAGCTCCCATGGGCTCTTCCTGCTCTTCAGCTTCAGTAAGGACCCTTTCAGCAAACTCCTCAGTGGCATTTTTTAACACAAGCCCCCTCTGCAACCCTGTCTCACCAAGAAATAAAGCATTTAATTGGAAAACTGGCCAGATGTGGAGTGTGGGATGAATATAGAGTAGAAAAGCAAAGCCAAATAGCCCCCCCCCCCCCAAAAAAAACTGCAGAACCCAACATAACATAATGACAGTCACATAAATGATATGAAATGCCCTTTCAGTTTCTCTCCCCTGCCTCACTTTCTTTCCTCCTCTCCTGCTACCTTGCTGTTGTACCCTCTTCCTTTCCACTGACATTCCCTAGACATCTGATGGATATTGGACCATGCCCTCCAGGAGACATATTCCATTATCATGCTGCCACTGTGCACATCCACCGACCCGTCTCTCCTCTAATCAATAGCCATGCAGCACAGCAGCACAGCCGACAAGCACAAACAAGAGGCACACTGCAAGACCTTCATTTAATAATCAAACCACTAGATGAGCGCAGATGAGAGTGAAAGCTGCAAAGTAATTTGAAGACGAGTAATAGCTGATTAATTCATGTCTGTGCAGAATGATATTGATGGAAATCCAGCAGAGCAGCCCCAGCTGTGCTGCGTCTTACCTGTGCGTCTCTGTGGTGGTCCTTCTCACTGTGGCTCATGGAGACCCTCGGTCTACACAGCCATGCCCTCCTATATGGGCATGCATCTGTGGAGCAGATCAGTGGTCTGCCTTGTGTCTGTCAGCTCCGAGAAAAAGAGGGGATCAAGGATCAGAGAGTCCTCCCGACTTGGCAGCCCCGTCTAGCGCATCTCCTTGTGTCTCCCGCTCTCCCAGGTCATTCCAGCCAGCCCCTCGGCAACTGCAGAGCCAGGGAGCGAGCGTTCGGGGGGGGATGGGAGGTGCTTAGAAAACTGAAGCGGACATGGAACGACAAGCAGAGCACCTCCTCCTCCTCCTACATGTCTGACTGCAGCCAGTGGACATGCTTCAGCCGGAGCCTCTGTACGCCTCCTGTTTTCACCTTGTTCAATCGTGTGAGTGTGTGTGCATTTTGTGGGTGCTTGCTTGTCAGTGCTGACTCCACTCTGCGCTGTGCGTAGATACTCAGTCTCTTCTCTCACTGTTAATGCTGCTTAGGGGCTCTAAGAGAGAGGGAGAGAGAGAGAGAGAGAGAGAGAGGTGTGTGAAGTGGGGAAGGGAGAATGGCAAGGGAGGCTATAGGAACGGTTCCCTTCTGCTCCATCTATCGGTACCAGTCAATCAGCTAATGAGTCATCCATCCATACATATGTCTGTGTGTGTGTGTGTGTGTGTGTGTGTGTCTATGTGTGTGTGTGGCCCTAACAGATATACAAGCTGGCAAAGAATTCATGTTTCTTGTTTGTACTCTGCATATCTTGCATGTTTACAGTGTGCAGATACATTCCACTAAGTCCTTTGTATGCTAATGAGCATGTTTGAAATGACTGCTTGAGAACTTTATAGCCCGGTATCTACACACATGCACGATGCAAATGCACACTCATCCAGTCCAGAGGAGAGGAACCTCTGAATAGCAGCAGAGAACCTTCTCCCGATATCGGAATATCAACAGCCCCAAGAACCTACAGCCTCCCTGAACGCTCAGGGGAATGATGTATCACACCTCAACACTGCAGAGGATCCCCAGAGGAGAGGAGAGGAGAGAGGGGAGGAAAGGAGAGGAGGATAAATATGAAAGCCCCTCCATGGGGGGGTTGAAAGAAACAGGAGGGGGAAGGAAAGAAAATGAGAAAGACAAGTAGTGAAATGTTGAGTCTCAGTTTCACTGACAGTGTGCTCTGTTTTGTTCTCTAACCATGCTGTCTGTTCTACTGTGGCTGCCTCAAGAATTAAAGAGAGAGGCAGAAATTGATAAAATGGAAAGGAATGAAGATGTGGAGATAAGAAAAAAGGCGAAATTGAGAGAGGGAGAACAGAGAGAGAGAGAGAAATGTAAGGCACAGACATTTTCCCATCAGATAAAAAAAGCAGGGACATTTACAAAGCACAAGAGGAGCATACTAACAACCCTCTTCTTCTTGTCTATCCCTCTTTTTTCGTTGTTAGATAAGTCTATCCTTATCTTTGCATCCTCTTTATACCTTTGTCCCAGGTGCAATCTTTGCTCTCTGTGTCTGACTGAATTAAGCCAGCCCTCTGTCCTACCTCAAAGCAGAATGCATGTTAAAACAGCAGAACAAAAACATGTTTACCTTGTCAGCCTGACAGAAAAGGCTATTGAATATTTCCCAGCATCCTGGGAAACTGAAAATGTCTAGACAGACAGATTTATGTAAGCAGAGGCACAGGGCAAGATGTTGGGCCCTGCAGACAGCCATGCTTGCAGCGTTATGTGACTTGAATGAGACTATTACTCTGCTCCAGAGAACCACAACAAACTGCACCAACTCTGTCTTTGTCCTTTCTCTTACAGACTGATTCTCTCAGAAATATGTGCATCACCAATCACAGCCCAAAAGAATGAATTTTGAACTTGCTATGACAAATGAAAATTATGGAAAGGACTGAAAACATGAATAGGAATTCATGGACTTGAAGAAAATCATTAATTTACAATGTGCCCTTTGTGATTTTTCCCAAAGAAAATTCAGTCGAGACGTGATCCCCAAAGAAACTGTAGCGACTGACCTGGGGGTCGGCTTCTGAAGGAAATGCTTCCTGCTCGGCCGTATTAATCTGACTCTGTAATCTGCTACTAAATCAGGAGTCAGCTGAGGCAGTGACTGAGGCAATCTCATGAAGAAGAGTCAGCCTCGTGAAGTGTGTGTGGAGGTAATTATGCATGAGGAAGACTGTTAATGCTACATTGGATGTCGGCAGAGGACTAACAGATGGTAATTCCTCCCTCCTCCTGCACCCCTGGCAGAACTCTGGATTACAAATGCATTGCTAAGCACATATCACCTTCTCTCACACATACAGATGTGCTGCTGCAGCAACAGAAGTTTGGCTTTAAAGGGCACTTTAAAGCTTTAATGCTACTATACTAATACTGTTCCAGCTGGAAAGGAAAAATCAGGATCATGCAAGCTAGAAGGACTTTTGGGATACTGAATTGAAAATCCCATTTGTGTTGATCTTCCTTCTTGCACATTCATGAAATTATTTTGTGAATTCCTTGAGTCCACTGATTTACGGACAATATCAAGTGCTTTCTCGATTTGAGGCATCGACAGGCATCTTAGAACCACTTTTTGACATTTTAGTGATAACGTTAAAATGAGTAAATGTGCAGCAATAATAGAGTGATATTTAAACTAGCAATAAGTGGAGGGCATAGCTCTGCCAAGGACCTAAATTCAATGGATGAGGGACAACCTGGTCAGGGTGCAGCCCGCCTCACACCCAGCTACGACCCTTAAAGGATAAATGGGCTGTGTTATAAAGAGCCTTTTCAGTCTTATTGACCACTCAAAGCGCTTTACAGTACAAATTGCCTCCACCTTTTCACACACACATTCATACAGCGCTTCTAAATGCAGTCACACACCATTATCTCACACCATTCCCAGCACAGCAGTCATGGGCAGTTGGGGTTCTGTATCTTGCAGAGGACACTTGAGAATGTAGACTGGAGGAGCTGGGGATCAAAGCACCAACCTTCTGGTTCGCAGCCAACCCGCTCTACCTCCTGAGCCACAGCCGTGATAAGCAATATAGACAATGGATAGTTTTAATCACACACACTACGATTGCTAGATGCAGCGTGAATGAAAAAGGTAATTCTTACAGTTTCTTTAGTCCACAGCTGCTAAGAAAAGCTCCTCATTCAGCTCATTAAATTTAATACATATAAAGAAACAATTACCATTCAGTTAATTCTCTGCAGCCATGTGAAGCCAACAGCCCTTGATAAATCTATAGCCTCTGATTTGAGAGTGCAGTGCCATCACACACATAATCACCTGCAAAGGGCACCAGGCTACTAAAAGATAACCACACACCTCTACACACATCCGAGTGATGGGTTAGTATTCACTCATCATCCTCCTGGGTGCTACGACCCGATTCTTTTTGGACAAAGTTATATATTTAAAAGAAATTCTTCAATCCTGTTGCTGTCATCATATCCGTCACAAAATATATGACTGACAAGAGACACTATAGAATTATGATTAAAGCAGACCTGTCTTTGTTTTACAAGCAGGTTCAACTGCAGACACCAACACCATTCATGCCCCTACCTGCAATTGAACGATTGCTTTTTGGCCCATGAGGTGGGCTCACCATCCAGTAGTGCTATCTAAAATGTTAGCCTGAAAGGTACCATTAAACTTAGATGTTGGTGTTTGGGCCTCAACACTCCTTGATGGTTGCTGGCAGTGTAATACTGCTGAGACAGGAAGTGTACAATGCACCTCCTACCCTTATCCTTGATTGGACGCAGCACTCTTGACCCCAGGTGGCTTGGAGATGGGAAATTGTCCCAGCTCTTGATGGCAGTCACGTGACTGATGTCTCTCTCACTGCTGTAGCAGCTACAGCATCTTACCCAGAATATGTGCAACCTTTGTCCCCTCTTTTCTGGATTTCAGGCTCTAGATATCTGTTTGTCATAATTCATCTCCTTCGTGCATCTCCTCTGGTAACTTGTCATCAGCCTTTTGAAGACCAATGGCTGATGCAGACTGCACAGCCAGATGGCTGTCTGCATATTCTGTACCCTCAGCCGCGCTCCTCAGAGCCTCTCTGGTGTCTTTAAACTGCATCAAGACAGTCTCCATTAAATCATTGAAACCCTGTTCAAGGCACGTGGCCCTAAAGACCAGATCAAGGTAGTTGAGGACACTATACCCTTTTCCTGTAGTCTATGGCCTCCATCTTATCTGTCATTTCATGTCAGAACTGCACATACAGAGAAAAGCCGGCCCTAAACTGTTCATATCAAAACAGCTCTTGGAATCTGCATCTGCATAGTTATTGAGTGAGCTATACTGAAGAAGCTAAGCTTCAGATGATCATAATGTTGAAATACAACAAAAACACACTACCATAGGGTTAGGTACCAATCAGGCACTGGTTCCTACACAGCCTGTACCTTCAGGATAGAATCACAACAGAGATTTTGGTGCCTTATTTTGATGCCTGATCTATGCACTGAAGTAGTTGCCATGCTCACAGGCAACTTCTCAAACTTGATTTGACGTGACTGCTTAAAGCTAAGCATTCGAAAGTGTGGCTTTATTTTAAATTAGAGGATTCCAGCAAAGTTTGGAAAACAATTCAGTGCACGATCAGGGGATACATTTAAAAGCAGATGGATGCATCCTTTGGGGTTATTTAGGGACAAGATATGGAACAATATAACTCTGTTAACTCAAGTCACCTATGGGTTGTGACATGTGTTTCATTTCACATTTCATTTCAGTGCATCTATTCTGCAGATTCAACAAGAGATGAAGCTTCATGGGATCACAGAGAGGAGCAACAGATTCCTGTAGCCCTTACAGAACAAAGAGGAGCTGAAGAGGAACAGAAGAGTCAGGTGACAAAGTAACTAAGAGAGAGCTGTAATTCTTGCATGGCTACAGACTGCAGCCTCGGTGTCTCAAGCTCTGATGACTTTGTGTCAGGGACTCTCAGCTGGGATGTCTAGGTACTAACAGACACATTCAAAATGCAACTTCACTTTCACAGACAGAGTTTATAGAGTTAATAATGAGAATGACTTCTGATGACTTCTGATTTAAGACTGCCAGTGAACTTCTCTCTAACGACAGTGTGGAACAGAACAGATACCTTTAGTTTGTGCAGTTTTTCAAAGATTCAGTGGGCAGCAACTTCTGGCTGGATAGTGTCACACCTGCATGTCAGCCGCTCATTCAAGACAAACTGTTCACTTTTCAGAAAATGTCATTAATAGCCTTTATTCTGAAATGTCAGATGATTTCACTCTGTACTGAATAGACTGGTACTTGGTTGCAACCTCTTAGAGAATCACTGAATCAGAGGATGATAAAAGATGTATCTGTGGATCTCTATGGTTGCCAGGACTGTAAAAAAGGACTTTGTGGGTGATACCCCCCTCCCAGACACAAATAATACCAGACCACATCATTCCAATCTTCAAACAACTCTTTCATTATCAAATTCATAAACAATCATAAATAACAACATAAATACTAATATTAATTATATATATATATATATATATATATATATATAATATTGATAATATATGTCCTAGTCTTCAACCAAACATCTAAAATTAAAAATCTTTGGCAGAAAGTTAGTGATATGGGGCCTCGTTAGAGGTTTTCTGACCATAATGTCCTTGCAGTCTCCTGTACATAACCGATCATAGAATTTAAAGGTTCAGTGTGTAAGATTTAGGTGAAAGTGATCTATTGGCAGAAACTGATTTTGAAATAATCCTAGTTATGTTTTCACTAGTGTGTTTCATCTAAATTTAATGAATAGTTTTTTTCTCACCACTAGATGTCACTACATTCTACACACTGAACCTTTAAGGTTGATCCCTCAAAATGTTGTAGACAAACATTATCAGTTGTTCTTAGGGGCCACCTCTCAACTTGCAACATTCATTTCAAGTATAAAAAAGAAGTAAAACTTTATAGTCATGTCAAGATAATCTGATTTACTATTCAGTCTAACAGCAGCCTCTTGGTCTTAGTATGATTTTTCATTGCAGTTTCCATTCCAGTACAACTATGGACACTGTCAAATTTGAACTGTTTAGGTTTGATGCTTTCCAAAAGCAGGCCAAGGTCCACAAATGCAAAGTTCTTCCTTTTGCTCTTAAGGCTTTTCTTAATTTTTGTAAATGAAACTCACAACTGGAGCAGAACAAGCAGCCTTGCATAGCGAGGAGGCTTCAGTAATAATCAAATCTCACAAACGCACACCTGCACATGTACAGGTGGTGTGCATCAAGATGGTTTGAGCAGTGAGGAGGGTTTGAGTCTGACAAGAAATGCAAGAAAGATAAAACCCATCACTCATACATTCTTTAAAGTATAACGGTGTAAATGTTTGTATGTGGTCTCAACAAAATAAAACAAAGATGAATTTGCTGAATAACGTGATAACAGCTTGGGGTTTATCACGTATATTTGATTAATTCCACTGAAACCTTTTTTAATAATTGATTAATAATTTACTTGGTAATGAGACAAGCACATGGGGAATAGTAACAGCCATAAATTAAATTACATATGGTGTTTGACACCATAAGTAATTTATGAAAAATGGTGTGTAGTGTTTAATGTTGATATTGTGTACATTATTATTATGTCTCATCATTATATCCATAACAATAAAATAGTTATGTGCAAGTTTTTGAAATGATAACAAAGCCATGGGTCACTTTCGTCTAGAAAACGCTGTTTACCCCTGAAACTTCAAAAGTGTTTTCTGTATTCAATTACTTCACCCACCCCTACATCGGCATAGTGGTGAGTTGATAATGAGTGAATTCTCATTTTTCTGTGAACTATCCCTTCAAGCAAATATGAAAAAAAGGAACGCATGTAGTTTGGTCGTTTCATTATCTTCACAATAAATCGAAAGAGCATTTAAACAGCTTCACGGTCTCAAGTGTAGACTAAAGAATCAAAAAGATATTGTCTCTTTCCCTGTGCCACCTTAAGGCTTAAGAGATCACAGAAGGAGTTCACTTTCACACACACTGAGGCTGATCTGCTCTGACACACAGGTTCAAACACAAATAAATCCTAACAAATCCAAAGTTCTGTCCGCTTTGACCCTGCCAGAGACCAGCTAGCAGCGTCTTGTATGGAGAAGGTGCTGATGGTAATCTCAATCGCACGACTTGAAAGTGTTTGATGTCTACAGCGCGGAGGCTTAACAGTCAATTAACCCTCTGATCTGATCTGATCCCTGCGGTTTACGACGCCGTATAGCCCGTATATACAGTAACCTACATACTGCAAACACAGACGCCAGATTATATGGCTCCATCATCTCCTCCATCAGTCAAATGTGCGCTGCAGATTTATGCTCACACATGTTGATGATACTGATCATTTGCAGGGGTCAGGTGTTGCACGGCCTGACGGAGGTAGCTCAGCACCGCTATTGGATTTCATGAATGGCTGAGCAATGAAAACAGAAAGGGAAATAAGACAGTTAATATCCGCATTGACCTCAGGCTGAACTGACATGACACCCAGCTGTTCCGCCTAATGACATATTGACTGACTGCTTTGATTATATGGAGGCAAAGGCTGAAGTGATAACATACAGTCTCTAAAAAAAGAGAGGAAAAACAACACACTTTTTCCACTCTAGATGTGAGGTAGAACATTTGTGACCAACAAATGAATTTCCAGGGCTATGAAATGTTTACCACTTTTCATATAATGTCCATCTGTGCTTCAAAAAGGCCCATTTATTTTCCTCTCATTTCTAAGGGACATTTTGCACTCATGTTATTAAATGGCAAGCTGGACCGCTCATACACCCAGTGTTTTATGTACCTAAATGTGTGATGGGAGCTGCCATCAGAAGTTGTAATTCCTTGTGGTAACAGAACAGTTCATTATCAATTATTTCAAAGTTGGCATTTTCACTGGTAAAACATGCATTTTATTTCTCTCTTGAAACAAAGATACAGATGTGCATGGAAATATTTACTCCATGTCCTGAATGCAAAAAAGAGCAGCAAGTCATCATAATATTAAATTATATTCTACAAAATAATTGTTTTCATGTGAGAATTAATCATATCTAATACAAATAGATGTCTTACTACCAAGCATATTACATTCTGCTGAATATAATTTTTCTGATCTTGATTGTGTCTTTTGTGACAATAGCGCTCTCTCTTTTGTTGTAAATTTTTTCCACTGCAGCTGTGATCGGTTTATTTGAGTCATTTGAATTCATTCAAAGTAGTTTTGGGGGAAGTAGTTGCGTTGCGTTAAATTCAAATGTTCATATCCAAAATATCTCCTAAATTTATTCGTATGGGGAATTAGTACGTACATGACATGTCAGATTCAACGCTTCTTACTTCTTATATGTATGTGAATCATGTGCACAAGCATGGCGAATGCCACCTTTGTGTACTTGAGTGAACGTGCACAAGAATAGCAATTTAGAATAAGTAATGCCCCAATAACAGCATGCAAGGCTGTGCTTCCTGCAAATTACAAGAGCTGTTCATTAGTATATACTGCTGTGCACTTCCTTGGACATTGCAGCATTTAGCAGGTATGTTGATAAATTTGGAATTATATTATAATTCAAATTGCAGAGTTAAACAGAATATGACAACATCATTACAAGGTGTAATTCATGTATTAAACCAATGAAATAAAGTATAATCCCTTAATGAAGACACACACACACACACACACACACACACACACACACACACACAACCTCTTGCATTAGTCCCATTGTTCTTGAATTTGGTGACTTGAATCTGGTTTGCAAACAGACACACCACTGAGCATTAAAGGCACATTAACAAACTGAACTGTCTGAACACGGTCTGTTACTTATTAATTCAACCACAGAGGGGAGGACTAGGACGCTACTAATGTTACTGCTGATCATATAGCTTGCATCTCTGGGATTTTAGTTGTGCTTGATCCCACCTGGAATCTCTCAGGACATTTTCAACTGGCTCCCCAATCAGCCTTTATTCTTTATGGCAAGGCCACAAAGCAGCCGACAAAGAAAACAAATAATTTGTGCTGTGTCTCTATACACAGTCTGTGCGATGCGGCGGCAGGGTGTTTCCCACTGGGTACTGTCCAAGCAATAGTTATCCACCAAATCCCAACATGTCAGAAAGAACAATCGTGCTCTGGTGTTGGTGTGTGTGTGTTTGTGTTTTAGGTTAAATCAATTGTGCTGCACTAAAACGATAAAAGCATGTAGCCGAGTCGATCCATGCTGTCCACCCCACAGAAAATACAAGATATCGCTTCCTATAGGTCTTCGGCCAGGCATATTAAGGACTTGGTTGTTTTTGTGTCGTGGGAATGGATCTAAAAATAGCTTTGGAGACTTCAACCAGTTAGAGGGCTGCACATCAGAAAGACAGGCACAAAGCAGGAATGTTAGCACATAACCGTTGGCTCCTGGGATCCAGCATGGGTCCTGGATCAATTTGAGGCTTCTTTCGAATCTACACAACACAACCCTGCGATACACTGGTCACCTGTCCAGGTTGGACTCCACCTTTCCCCCAATGTCCTGAAAGGATAAGCGGTATAGATGATGGATGGATCGATGACTGCAGCCCTACAATCTAAATATATTGTGAGATGTTGTAATTCTAGTATCACAAATTAGGGACATTCGTGAGGAATAATTCGTTTTCTCAAGAAATTTGTAAAAAAAGATTTCTGTTTTTCTAGATATTTGTCAGCAATGTGAAAAGTTGATTATTAAACACTCTGTTGGCAGTCAAGTCCTATTTCATCCAGATATGTTTGACCTCAGCAGTCCTGTACACAGCCATTGTTCCACAGGTTTTTTTTAACTGCTCTTATCTCCAGATCATGACTTAATTATCCTGCTATCTCTTGATACAAAATTAATGGCTTTTCAAGGTCACAGCTTGAGCCTAATTGTTACTTTCATCAAAGGTAAGTGTAGTAGGACCTGATAGTGGAGCCTCACTGACGACAGATTAATGTGGAAATAACAGATTTTTGGTTAATCAGCTTTTGATGCTTAGATTGGAACGACAGTTGGTTACAAATAAGGTCATGATCTCAAAGATCATTGTCTTACGCAAAAGTCCCATGATGATAAAATGAATACCAGAGGAACACAAAGTTGTGGCTCTTGTTGACAACAGAAGGAATAAATGAACATATAGCTTTGCTGGCAGTAATCTGCCTTGAATGTAATATAACAATATTTGAAAATATAAGTTTTTGTTAGTCTTTAGTTTGAGATAAGAAATATTAAATTCCTTTGTTTGGACAGCAACAATTGAGTGTTTTATTTATTTTTATTACCTTTTAGGTTACATTTAAGTTGCGATTTCCAGATATCAAGAATAAAATAAATATCACCCTTGCTACAGCATTTCACTTCCATACTTCCTCTTTTTCCAACAGAATATTATAAAGGATAAAAGACATAAGTTGTAACCAATGATCGAAACAGTTCTTATCTATAATGAGAGCTAAAGGCAAACACTCAAACAATCAACACACAGAACTAAGAGAGGGAATCCGATTTGGAAAAATGTTTTGCTTCTCTGTCAGTTTGTTATATTGAACATTTCCTTTGTCCGTTCCACAATACCATTAAAAAAGAGGAAAAAAGTTGAGAAAACTTGAATGTGACAATCAAACACACCAGGATTAACACATCAGCTTGTGATGTGTTACGACCTTAGACACAAATACTGGTGGACTCAAATGCACGACTCATAGCAGGTAGTGAGTCTAACAAAAAGGTTTATTTCTGGACTAAAAGAGTACAAACAAGAAGCGCTTTCGTGGAGGGTCAAAAAAGTAACAAAACACTGAGTCAAACAAAAAATCAGAAACTAGAAAAGGCAAACAAACTTGACTTGGAAGCGAAACTCTCATAACTCACACAGAACGAACAAGACCAACTGGCACAGGACAGAGGGAGACGGGGACTATTTATACATGAGGAAGGGGAAAACAGGTGAAACCAATCAGGGGCGGGGAAGACGATCACCAAGGCGGGAAAAACACACAAAGGGAGGAAGTCAGGGTCTGAAAAGAGAGGGAAAAGGTGAGTAACAAAATAAAACAGGAAGTGCACGACGAGACTAGACATGAGTGTAGTTTAACTTAGCACATAGTGCTCAAAACACACATGACTGGACATGAACTAAACACAGGCAAGACACAACTTAAAACATGAACATGAATAAACTTAACATAATTGACGAGACATAGCATGATGTTGCATTCATTGATGGCTCTTTGGTACAAACAAAGAAATTATACTAAAAGCCAGGTTATTTTTCTACATTATTTTTAATTAAATCTTGCAACATCCATCCCCTGAAATACAAGTCTTGGTGAAAACCTACATTAGTGTATGACTGGATGAGTGTATGGACTTGTGGTCTGTTAGTTACTGGGATATTTTCTATTCAGCCTGTGATACATTTTTAATGAGCTGCACTATTCAAGCAGAATCATTATGAAAGAGAAACGACCAATAGACTGATTTTAATATTCGCCAACTAACAGTGTAACTTCATCACTCAGTCAATCAGTCAGGGACAGATGTTTGCATTTATGGGTTTGGCCCTGCTGCTGTTCTTTCAAACAGAAATAAGAATATGACTCTGAGGGAACTGAGCCATAAGATTTGGTTCCTTTCAAAGGGCCATAATCCCCATTATGACTTTCAGCACAGTAACAGAGTTCTTCAGTATGACTATAATAACGGAAGTGCCTTTCAGGAAGGGTCTGAAGCACAGTTCTCTCGCCATCTGACCACCTCACACCTTGGAGACGCATAAGGACCTCCATCATATAACTTATACAATTCAGACAAAAGCAGGAGAATTTTCATTGTTATGGAGTGCATGCTGGGAACAATATGCAAATTAACTAACAATGTTTCTAAGAAACTTGCCGAGTTGAAGCTGGAATATATGACTTTTACATATAATTGAATTCAAGTGTACACATGGCTGATTAAACTTATCAGCACCAGGTAATTCTCTATGTATTTTACAGTTTCAAATCTGGTTTCCATGGCAGCCACCCCAGGCTGCAGAAGAGAAGGGACTTAGCGGGGACACGGATGATGTCCAGCTGCTCTCGGACAGATTAGCATTTGCTAAATATTTATATATAGATATTACATTTACTCCACCTAAATATTCAAGCATTGTCTTGTGGAAATGTCTCTGTATTGGACATTGTTTGCGTATTAACTCTCGCTGCCAAAAGGGGGAGGTTGCAGATCTCATGGATATTATGGATATAAAGATGTATGACTGCTCGCCAAAAATGAAGCCAAAGCGCCTTGATTGGTGGCTGGCTTCAGTACAGGTCATAAACCCTGACTCCTCCATGGTAGTTAATGGGACATGGATGAAACTAAATCTCAAAGATGGTAGGCTATCTGTCATTTTAGGTTGGTCTTATCAAGTGTTATTTTTCGCAGTACATTTGAACTAGTTATTTGATGCTATAAAAACTCATATGTATCAGTGGGACTACAGCACAGACTCTGGCTCACGTCTGTGGCACTTTATTCAGTTTAAGTCTACAACCTATCAGACATTTTGTCAAGTGACCTCATAATTTCTTGTTTTGAAAGTGATAATTAAACAAAAAACTAAAAGCAGATCTGTCTCTATTTGTAAGGAAAGATTATGAAAACTACTAGAATACAATTTTAATATTCTATTCTGCTATGTTTATAATCTTTACCATATTATTATTGTGCCAAAAAATCTATGTTTACGTTGGCTTATAAACTATATTCCCTGTGTTCAAATTTGTCCAAATCCAAGACAACACAAGAGACGAAACAGTTTTGGTGGGAAAGCAACGGGCAGACTTTGTGGCCTGTCGCAGTTTGTCAGCCTCCAACACCCTCATTGGATCTAAACCCCTCTGACTGGAGCCATCTGTCTGGGCCAGATACTGGGACCATCACTGTTTACCTCGGGGCTCTGCTCTTTGCTCCTCTCACATCAACATGATGCTGTCACTTGACCTTTATTACAGTGTTTCAGTCCTTGAATTAGTACCCTTGTGGAATTCCCCATGAGGTGGATGTTGGACTAACTATGGCAACATTAATCCAAGGTCACTGAACCATCCCGAGGTACCAATCTAGTCATCTACGAATAAATCACTGTGACAAGGCAGAGAAAAGCCTGTCACAACAATTCTATGAAATGAGTGAATGTTTAAGTAGCGTAGAAGTGCAGTGAAATGACCAAGAAATGTGAGGATTTGCTCGAACAGGAGTTCCTTAATGCAAAGCACTTGAATTTGCATTCTCAAGTAGTAGATGTTAATTTGAGAACAGTGCTCTGGCTTCTATGTGTCATCTCCTCCTCCCTTTTTTTTTACCAGCCAGTAAAATGTCGAAAAGATGTCACGTCAATGTTAAATTCATTTGTCCAATGAGCAGAAGCAGATTTCCATAGCTACAACCATGTCCTCTATCCATCCTAATTTTGTGGCATTAAGTAGAAAGTGTCTGCTTAAGTGTAATTTAGAGAGAAAACACAAGTCTATGTGTACTCGGTGAAGAATTACAACCTTTCTACTGGCAACTGAGACAGACAGATATAAAAGATATTCCCAGTGTGTTTGAATGTTTTTAGTTTTAGGATGTTTGTTGTTGAGGATAAATCTCATTTTATATCTCATTGCACCTTGTAAAGTTGCATTGGGTGGATTGTGCTGTTCTTGATTCCGTGAAGATATAGTGTTATTCAGTTTTTAGAGAAGAGTTTTTTGTTTGGAGAGGATGAAAAAAATGGCTGCTAAGACTCCTCTATAACAAGACATGCATCATGATTTCGTGATTATTTCACAGCTTGTTGTCTGCATGGTGTCTTGCCGGCCCACTGAGATGGGGCACCGTGTGGTGTAAGACATTTGAATAAATAGCAGAAAAAAAAGAATTCATCAAGTATGTAAAGTGTGTAATTCACAAAATGTTTAATTGCAGAACCTATTATAGAGGTGGGTTTGCCAGTATTAAGAGAGAATGCCTCCCTGCACAAGCGGATTATCTAGCATCATCATGTGCATCATCTGTTTTGTTGGTCAAAAGTGCAATTGCTGGCCGCTACCTCATTATACCAACGTCCTATCATTTAAGATCGACACCATTCAAACAATGTGTTGGTCAGAAACTAGTGAGGTAGCACCTGTTGTGTTGCATGGTCAATGTTTTCATACACCAATACCAATGAGTAACTGATCTCTGTGATGTGTGCTAGTGTTCCCCTGCAGCTGAGTTATTCACTGGCTATGTCTGGCATACCTCTGTTTAATAACACCATGTTGTTTTTTCTAATTAACAGAAATTAAAGAAACTCAATCTCACATTATCAAAATATATCATTTCATTTCTCCATATTAATATATTGTGATATATCAATTACTCGGAAATGACAAGAGCCTTCATGTAATCTGCTAAAATAAATACAGTTATACTCCAAATTGTTGTAAAATAATCCTAATAATTATTTTATATTGTTATAAAAAGAAGATTGATGTGCAACATAGTTCACAACTGCATTAAAACACTCTAATATTTGTGTGAGATGACAAATGTTTATGTTAAAACAAATCCTTGTAGTTGAGACCCATTAATGAAATCTTCTCATCTTTACAACACATAGATATACATGGACAATTTACTTACTGTCTAAACTATGCATTTGAAATGAAAGACTATCTAAAGCACAATAGATGAACAAGAATGCTGACAATGGGTATTCGTTTTAAAGTGGCGCTGGAAAGTTTTTTGGAGTAGCGCACAAATGCTGAATTCCTCTGTAACTCTGTGGAAATATTGTTTTTTTTCCACCCATCCAGCAGCTTAAAGGGATTGTTGAGTCCATGGAGGTGTTGGCTTATAAAGCAATGTCATTTACAATGGATCACTTTGCCCTTGAATGTGTGTCTGGGTGTACATATATGTCGGTGCATGTTTGAAGGAGTGTTTGTTTGTGTTTGCTTCTCTGTGAGTGTCCTTGATTTTTGAACAGTCTCATTTCCCTATCATCATCTTCATCATCAGCCGCTCTCAGCAGAATAATGTAAGTCGGTCTCAGGGGGAGGAGACGAATGTGCAGCGTATACCAGTATATGAAGTCCTACTGCACCAACACGTTGTGATGTTTTCTGGGGGACAGACTGAGTGGGAGGAGGTTTATTTTCATCTGTTCCAATTCAGCAGCCATTAGCCTCCTTTTACTGTCCCTGCCTTTTGTTTCTCAAAGTATATTCACTCCACTCACACAATTATCCTTCTGTCACCTCGCATCCTGTTCCTTCCTCTCCCCTCATTAGCTGAGTGTGTGTGTGTGCCTGTTTACATGTGTGAGTGATTCCCCTGAGCTTTAGCCTGTTAGCCAGTGGCAGGGCTGTGTTTTTAAAAGCAGCTCATTAGTGAGTCCACTTGGACTCCAGACAACTCTTTTTTCTTCTGCAGCTGGTTCTGGGCACATTAGGCTGATAATGCTCTTTCCCTCTCATGGAGCAGAAAGACAGGGGGGCAGCACTGAGCCGCTCCTGTCTGCTCTCCTATTAATTATCGTAACACAACCAACTTCAACTTCTACAGTCCCATATGCACGTGGAAGCTTTGTAAGGCTTTCTCTAACAGCCACATTATCTCTGATTACCAGATTACACCGACTGCTGAACTATTTTTAGTGATGTGCTCATAGGTTTGTACCAGACGTTAGGATCATTTCAGTTTCTGAACACATTCACATCCATCAGAACCATGACTATTTTACATTGACACCAATATCCCAATATTAAAACCGATCAAGTCAATAGTCCGACTAAGACACTGCAATGTGAACAGTGTTTTCTGATAACTTTAACCTGAATAAGGTCATAAGCAATTATTATATTAAGGTACCTCCAATCGCATAATAACATCCTATTGGAGTTTTTATATAATTTTGCCACATCGACATAAAAATGACCAACTGCTTGACAACATGCCCTTTGTATAAACAAGATGTTATATGGTAGCATTGTACATTAAACTAAATCAGGTTGGGGTTTTATGTATTGGTGTAGTTGACATAATGATGTAAGTCATTATCAAGCTTTGCTCTGTAACATGTAAAAAATAATGGAATATTCAAATAGCAAGTCATGCAAACACCATAATTAAAATAATGTCCTATTCAGTAGAATATTGGTTTTCATGTAAACATAGTCAGTGTTGATGAAAGGCCCCAGGAAAAAAAAAATGCATTTCCCCAGTTTGAATCTGTGTCCTGTTAATTGTTCATATGTCTATTTAAAAATGCATTGTATTAAAATATATAGTATTTTACATCTAAATCTCTCATCCGCTTTTTGATCACTCTTCCTGCACTTAGTTGCGTATTCTAATGTGGTGACCATTGAAAATAGTTAGGGTTAGTTTTTAACTTCCTCCCTGTAACTATAAATTCTGCCAGTCACCACCTGGTGCACAGAGACCTACGCTGTCTGATTCATCAGTTAGGTGGCAAGAAGTTCAGCGCTATTGGCTGCTGTAAATGCTAATCAATATCCATAGCGTTGTCTTTTTGCTGAACACATGTTTACTGAATGTCAATATCAAAGTCATATTTACTGAATGGAAATACGTGGAATTAAATATCACCCTAAATCCATATCACGCATTGGTTCTTAGAGAATTTCCCCTTGTCCATGGCTTTTTTATCAATCTCTGTGCTACGTTGAGCCCCAGTGTAGATGTAGATGCACATGACGTCTCTGATATTTGAAGATCTCTTCCAAGGATCAGTGTATCCCCTTTTTAGAAAGGTCATATTGTTCTCGGTGCATCTATATAACCTCTTGAGTGTGAGTATGAATTTTGGTGAGATATGGCTTCACTACACTCCACTGTCTTTGCGCTTTAAAAAAAAATAGCTGCCTTTTATTTCTAATCATAAAGGATCTAAATATAAAACAATATTTTAAAACACAACTGATCATTTTGAGCTTCATAACACAATTATTACTATAAGCACATGTCTAAGAAATGTGAAATATAAAAGAAAGTATAAAATGTGTTCCTTCATTATGGACATGTAAACCACTCATGCATTCCCTCTGATTGCAACTACTTACATGAGCCAGCAATAAGAAAAATAAAACAAGAGTGCTAGAGGCAAAACTTTTTATTTTAACACTGATTTCCTCTGGAGCAGACCCCCTGTTGTGATAAGAGGGAGAATCACTTTGTCGAGTGTCTCTAGATAAGAGTTTAGTTTGTGTTGAGCTCTCCCAGTTTATCTTTTTTTCATAATTGTGCGTGCTTGTTTGTTTTGAGCTGAGTAACTGCTGTGTGTAAGAGTGCTTCTCCAACTTCTGTATATTTTAGATTGCATGTGTAGCTGTAAGGCATCATCGTCCTCTGCAGCTCCGACTCTTCCTTGCCTCTTCCCTCGTATGACCTTGGTGATGAAATTGATGGTCTTGGGCAATCAGGTTTCCTACCCTCCATCAGTTTTATGTTTATGTGATTTTTTAATGTTTCATTTTGCCTTTAACATGTAAGCTTTGCTTTCCCTCAGCTTGAAATGCATGTCTATGAGGAATCCCTGAGGCCCCTCACTTTTCTTTTCTGTGGGTCAAGTGCAGCAATTACTAAAAATCAAGTCAGAGATATTTGTTACAAGGTTAATTTGCATTCAGGCTCAGGGGACACCGAGGCTAAGGGAGTGTTGTTGAATAAAACAATTTATTTGAGAAGGTTGTATAACTGTCTGAAACCAAGCCACAGGTTCATCTTAGTTATGTAGAAAACTGGTTTCCCAAAGAGAGACTCTCAGATAACAGCTGAACCAGTTTTGTTCTATTTTTCCTTGTTTTTTTCTCTGCTTGTTCTTATCGATGGATCTTGGTGTTTGCAGCTGTGGTTAAGCTTCCCCTCTATAAAAAACATGACAAAAATGAGCACTTTCCCTGAGGCTGACTCTAATGTGCGTGTTTTTATTTTATATTAATCACTGTAGGGGAATGCATGACATTATAAACAATGGCTTTTTATGTTGCATGTAGCAGAAGCAGATTATGTCTAAAAGTGTTTTAGCTGGGTTTGTGAACATTGCATGAGCTGCAGCGAGCTTGAGGAAAACTCAAGTAACAATGCGATGATTCAATGGAGCATGCAAAATGATCTGTATCGCGTCTAAAGCTAATTTTAATAACAAAGTCCCACTTTGAAAGAAAGAAAATAAAGAGAATGACCCCCTTTTAAATGTGAGTGTAATGTGTGTGTTCTTCAATCAGAGACCACTCCGTTCACTCTGTTATTCTTAGAGAGGGAGAAAGAGACAGGGATTCATTTTTCATGGAGCTATTTGATTTGCACATTTGGCTTTCAAGGATTCTCAGTGGCATGTGAAAATCCAGAGTATATTTCAGCAACTGAAAGCTCAGCATGAATAAGTCAACAGTGTCAAAATGTTTATTTATTCATTTATGAAGCTCTCCTGCTGCTGCTCTTCAGCAGCCTCCCTCTGAAACATATGCTTTTGTCTAAGTGCATGCAAAGTATAAAGCAAATGAGCAATTATTTAAATTCCCTATTACATAAAACTTTCTATCTTTCTTTTCATCATTCTAAAAAAATGAATTCCTATTACAGACAAAGATTTGATAAAAAAACATAAATGTATATCTTGCTCACTGCCATAGAATGAAACCCCTGAAACAAAGGCTCTTTAAACTAGAAGAGAAGTGACACATGTGCTGCATGCAGAATTAAATTATAATTATATGCTATATTGTTAATTACAAATTCAGTTTCAACTGTAAAGCACAGGTGAATGTCACTGATTGAAAACTTATGAGGTGTGCAGGACAGCAGAATAATATTAAATTGATAATGCCTCCTATAATTGAGATTGTAGCACAAGATCAGCATAATGTAATTATTTTGTGTAGATATGTGTGATGTAGCTATTTATATCAATGCTGTAGAACTACATGTGTAATTATCACACATTCAGTAATACATGGGTTCTAACCATCACAGGGAAGCAGCTCAATCAGCATAAATTAAATCCAAGATCAGCAATGAGTCTCAGGCTTAAAAAAACTGAACAGCCCCCTCAGCAGGTTAAATATTGTTTGAAGGGCACTTGGGATCAATCACACTTTATTTCATTGTGATTTTGTGCACTCAAAGCTCCGTCATTTGTCACCGCTTCATGAGATGTGAATGAAACTCCATGTGCATGTTCAGCAAAGAACACTGAGCCGCTGAGTTTGACCAGGGTTTCTCAAAAACATCTCAAGATATGAGCAAAGGTGTGATGGGCCACACCCATTTGCACTAGATTAGATTAGATCGAACTTTATTGATCCCTTGGGAAGACTCCCACTAATCTATATTTCATTGTAAATTTGGTTAATACCAGATCATTCATATCTAAGAGTTTTGAGGTACACATTCCAGGTATTTGTGGTACCCCCATTTGTGGCTACTATGCATTGGTAGGCTTATTGCCAACTAAGGCCTAAAGATGCCTACCAACATCTGTGAGAAGACAAATTATCAGTTATAGCCAAGCCCCAACCTTTGGGATTATATATTTTTTATGGTGGCCATGTTTGTTTTTCAACGGATCTTGCTATTTTACGGTAGAAATGTGTCTCTCAGTCCCTAAAGGGTGCACAACAGGTTTAGTCAAAATCCACAAGGTTGTATTCCTTTCCCTGTTTGTAGTACGGTTTGGAATAAAGCTTTGATCCCATGCTGTGACCTTAACCTTTGACAAATTTTAAAAAACAGCAACAGTAGGGGTTCTGACCCTAACCCTAATCAACTTTCCAATGTTTTTTACAAATTTAACTGGATTAAAACAGTCTGAGTTATCCATGTGACAGATAAACTAACAGTGCCACCAAGGAAAACCCCTCTGTCACCAGGGCAATTATCCAAATAGGAGTCTCTGTTTGCTGGATAACTCTCATTGCCTTTTGACCATTCGTTCACTCCTTTAAGTTTCATGAGCTATTGTTAATCCAGTTCTTCTTTTTGAGTGCTTCAAATTCTCACTGCCTGAGCAGTTTGGCTCGCCTGGGGTGAAAAATGCCCATAAGAGGAAATAACTGGTGAGTTGAATGGGCAATAAAGGGTTCTAGTTTATGCAGACCATGTGTGGTGGCAATAAATTTTAGTGTGCAAAGTCAGCACTGCCGCAAAGCAATATACTTAAACCAGACATGGAATTATATTTCAGAAAACACCTGTGTCATACATACTCTTCTCTGGCAGCCTACACATTTATGTGAAATGAGCAGAGAAAAAACTAAGTGACAGTGAAGTCGGTGGCTCATCTGTAAAAGTAGTCAACTGCCTGTTCCTGTTTATGTGGCTTATGTCAAGTTAGAGAAACATTTTCTGGCTGCCTGGACACACAGCTAAAGGTGTTCACTTTTAGAGTTTGTCAGATTTAAAATATATATATAGTCAGTATCTGTCCACAAGTATCCAGCTGTAAGATTTACCTTCCATTTTCTGTTAAGTTCAATCTTTCAGAGCTGTATCCAAACTACACAGGCTCTTTTTTGTACTTGTTAGTACCCTGTGTATACCTGAACAGTATTGACATGAATGACATTACAGAATGATTGATGTTACTCAGTGGACCAAACACAATTCAGCCATTTTAACAGACTCACACACTTTGAAAACTCTTCACATGAAATTCTGAAAGAATGTGAAGAATACATTGCTCTGTGTAAAATTAAATAAATATCCAAATATATCTTTATTTGTGTAATAATGTCAACACACTTCCAAGCAAGCCCTGTTGCATATCAATTGGATCTGACCAATTCTGACTTTAACTTTTTGGATCTTTAAATGTCTTAAATTTAATAATCAGAATTTTAGACTTAAATATGTTACAATATAATGTATTATATCTTTAGGTACAGTTTAAATTTGTTAACATTCATTTAACTCTACTACCATCACACTTTAAAATTAGATTTTTAAAAGAAAAGTTGGAAATATTGCTAATATTAGCACGCTATAATAAATCTACAAACACGACCAACATGCAACTGAATCAGCTTGGCTGTGGGTACCTATAAGAGTATGGCTACCTGCTTAAATTGCATACATTATGGTCTTAAAAAGTCTTAAATGCATCTTTAACCTGCAGAAACCCTCACAGAGATTCCCAGTCTGCTGCTCTGCACTGTTTTTCTCTTTGTTAAATTATCTGACTGTCACTCCTGCTGTTAATGACCCCACATAATAAAAGCCGGCAGCTCTGTCTGGCACACACTTGCCTTATATTGTAAAGAAAATGGAAGGTGACTGTTTTGCCAAGTGGTCATTAGAGCACATCTCCTCTGCTGAAACATAGTAACACATTGTACTGGTGTTGTGATGCAGCTTTGATTCACAGCTAATTTAAAAATCGTGCAAATGAACTCTGGTTATTAAAAAGAGAGAATCAAAACAAAAGCAACGATGCAGGTTCACAGTTGATGCCTTTATGCTTCATTTCATTTGTTTTGTTTTTTGCCATTTTCTTGTTTTTCCCAGATTTATTTTATTGTGGGAGAAAATCATGGACTACTGCACATTCTGACAAGTAAGAACTTAACTGTGTGCAGTGTCAGTATATAAAACTCAGCGCAGGTTCACCATTGTGACTAACTCAGTGTAGCTGCTAATTTGGAACAAAGCAAACACACAGAAGGTGTCAGAACTCACCAAGATTCAATACAGCAGGAAATAAGATACAGATGCTGTTGTGTGGCTGTGTAGTGTTTGCCTGTGTGTATTTGTGCTCAGTGTTTTTGTTTGGGTTAAAGACAGAGAGAGACTTTGAGACTGCTGCTGTCTTCCTGCCAGCATCGCTGTTTACATCGCTGTGCCGATAATTGGATCAAACTACACTTATTAGCAGTATTGCAAATAGGTGACATATATCCAACAAAATTCCTCTAGATATAAAAAACACAGGTTTATATTGTGTTTACCATCATAAGCCCAGGCTAGGATCCAAAAAGCTGTCATATAGTAATGACGTGAAAATAGAAATACTTATATTCAATAACAACAGAAAAGAAACAAAACAGTGAGAAGCCAGAACACCTCAGAGACCAGGACCTATCACATTATCTCTCCTCTGTACCTTGTGCAGGTAGTACCCAGAAGCTTTGTTTTTAACATCTTGGCAGCTTATTCCAAGACACAAGGTCCACAGTGAGTTTAGAAATGTGCAGGCGGGAACAGACAGCACAGCGTGCTCCTCCTTACCTACAACTGTTTTGTCTCACTCAAAGAAAGGAAAACAAACCACATTTTAAACTCCATGACATCCATCTCAAAACTGCTCAAACTACTCACCAAGACTCCTCACGAGAAAAATAGTGTGAGACATAAAACCACCTCAGGACGGGTGAGTGATTGCACCAACGAAGCATGAGACTTTGAGACAAAAGACTGTTATTTGTTTCCTGTCTCCTGTCCTCCGACCTGTCTCTTGTTTGAATCATGTATCTAACTCATGATTACAAGAATAGCGTCCTGCAGTAACAGTTGTAACATCATCAGTGACATCACATGAAGTGGAGTTTAAAACAGAGGAGCGTCATCCAAAAAACTTCACATTAACACTTCACATCCGTTAAGTTTCAAAGAGAAACATGATGCTTTTTCAGTTTTGTGTGTAAATTGTAAACTTCAATATGAGCATTTGTCTCCGTCAGAGTTGATTGGATGCTATGTAACAACCAGCACATTCGAACACACACTTACTACTATCAGTCTTGCTGATGAATGGATAAGTTTGCAACCTCAAACTTTGCGGATGTATTGCTGAGGACCCAGATCAAATCAAAAATATACAACCAGCATTTCATACAGTTAAATGTTGCTCTGTGACTTTATAAATGGGACACGACACTAGTTTCCTTTTCCCGTACAGTTCATCACGATCTGGCTCTGAACATCAGAGTTGAAATCCAATAATACATCAACTAATGGATTATTGTGCCTTTTGGGCTTATTTTGCCAGCAGTCCCATTACTCTGCAGCCTCTTCTAATCAATGCATAATGGATTTGTATATAGGTGTTGTAGAATAGATGGAAGGAGTCTTTCATTTAGGAGAAGCCAGATGATTCCATGCCAATAATTATAGGTGTTTGTTTCAATTAACCCATGAATCCACATGGGAATACTCCATAATGCCATTTAAATTAAATCTAATGCTTAATTACAGAATTTATTATTCCACATTCACCTTCAACTTAATCACAGGTTTTACTTTGATTCTCCTCTGGGGATAAAACAAGTTTTCTTGGAAATTTAATTATCCAAGTGGAAGATACCAATCTTTATCTACGCATGTGACTGGCCCCAATTGACTCTAATTCTACTTTTCTGTCTGTTCTCTTGTTATCTCCTTTTTCCTCCACTTTCTACTCTCTTCTTAAATCCTGATATTATATCCAACTCTATAAATAACCTTTAACCATTTCATAATATAATATTGCTCTCAGTTTTCATCTTGTTAATCTGTGTACAAAGATGTTGTCTTTTGGGATGGAGCAGGATCCAAAACCATTGAAAGTGTCACTGCCATGGGCCTTTAATCATGAAACTCATACAGACAGGAAACTTTAAAGTCCAGTGGTTCTGTTAGGAGAGAGGCACACACCTGTCCTGACACACACACACACACACACACACACACACAAATATATATGTTAATCGCATAAAACACTGTGCACCTACACAAACACAGGTGTGTCCACGGTGAACCCTGTAAATCAAACCTGGTATCACCTGAAACAGAGATTCCCTGAGACTTTCCTCTTTTCCTCACAATACCCTCTTTGTCTCTGCTGATGTCAGGATAAGAGAAACAGTGTGGAGAGAAGACAAATCTGTGAGGTAAATCACACCAACTCTTGTATTTATGATTTAGTACTTTGGCTGGAAGCAATAATCTAAATCCTTGTGTATTGTGTATCTGTTTAAAACATGTTTGACTTGTCCTTTAATTCCATAATGGGAACACCCATGTTGGCATAAAAAAAAAAAGAAAGATTTAGATCAACCAATAAATGTAATTCCACTTTGATATGGAATTCTTTTCTTTTTGTCGTTCATCTTTCAATATAGTCCATGGTCTCAATGTAACATTATTATCAAACTGATGAGAGACAAAAGGCTTACCAGGCAAACAACACAAATTGAGCAGCACATTCGTGGTTAATATGTACACAGGATACGTTCAGGCGCAGTAATAAGTGCAGGTCACCTGTGTTTCGGCATTGCTAAGTACTACTTTAGTCATCTGTATAAGTGTGTATAAGTCAAGTGAAATGTGAGCTGTCATGCAGCTCGTTGTTTTGACTCAGTAGAGGCAGATCAGTTTCATTAGATGAACGCATAATGAAAATGTGAGATATGGTAGAGCTCATTAACTAACTTAACTTTGGATTTTAAAAAAGAGTCAGAAACTCAGATATTCAATTTACATAAAATAATATATCTGAAAAGATTTAATATTTCTACTTGAAAAAAAACTCTCAAACTGTTAAATGATTATTTAGATGATCAGTTAATCAAAGCGCTTTGAATGTTCATCAAGACTAGAAAAGGGCTATATAAATACAAACCATTTAATCAGCAATTCTCTTCAGCTCTTCACAGAAACATCTTTAGCATATAGCATTCATCATTTTTCCCCCTGGCTGAGATACATTGTTGTGTCACAACACAAGCTTCATCACCTACAAATAAAAGCTGCTAAGCAGCTTAATAACATAATAAAGTTTCCTCCCACCAGCCGGTTTGACCTCTGATGTTTTTGAACTTCCTCATAACTCAGATAATGGCGTTTGATTGAATAGCTCTGGGAATATGTAAGAAGGTTTTTATGTGTGCGCACGTTTCTGTGCACCGAGGAGCAGGATGTAAAAAGTAAGTTACAGACTTTGACACCCACTCCATCAGCTCTGTGGAATTGTGGAAATGCATCGATTGTTGGGACAACGTTATTGTGTCTTGCTGGGCCCAGCTAGCGTGGAAGATAACAGCGATAACATAGCTCGTTTCTCATGAGAGCATGTTCCCCTGCCTCTGCCTCAGGCTGTGCATCTGAACAGCTGAGCGTGTGTGGACGTGCTCTGTTTATGTTGGTTGGATGTACAGTAATAGGTGGTGTCTCAGAGGTAATGCCAGAGATAACACACAGGAGGCTGGTGTGTGCGCAAGAGATTTCCTGTGTTAAATATGTTTTCCACTGCAAACAAGCTGATAGCAGAGCCAGGCATTACTGTCAAGTATTAACGGTTTCAAATTTGAGGTAACGACAAATGTAAACACACACACAAACACACACAAGGTGGTGTCATCTTCCTTTCATTGCGCTGCAGTGTGAGGAGGTAATTGTGCAATATGTTAACCAAAGTCATCTCCAAGGTGAAACATTTGCATGCTTGTGTGCTTTGCCCCATCACTGTTACGCTGATGAGAAATGAAGATATCCTTCACTATTAGTCTTTTTTTCTATGTAGTCCTTTGGATGATGATGAAGTACTGCTGAACATGCGCAAGCAGAGCAGAGTGAGAATAAAGGAGGTCCTATGTGAACTAATAGACTGCAGAGTACCTGGAGGTGGAGCTGGAGCTGAGACTGGAGAGGCTGCATAAACCTCTGCAATTAGCTGAAAAGAAATTCATGTCCTCACACAGGGAGAAAAGCAGATAATATATGAGCACTGACACCGTGCTGTATTTATCTCCCAGCACGACTTGCATCACCTGAAGCTCTCTCCTGCTCCCAGGCTCTGAAATAAACACCCAAGGACCACATTAGTGTATGTTTTTTATGTCTGATGAGATGCATATCAACTTCACTGGTGCTAAATGTTTGTGTCTCACACTCAGTAGAGCTCTTACCTCTACCAAGGCCCAACAGCACCCTTTAATTCAATCAAGCGGCAGATAATTACATACACTCGTATATATCAGTCCTCTAAATGTGCCTGACCATTAAGATTCCATGAATCATTCCCTGGTAAATGAAAATGGCAAAAAAGAAGAAGAGAAAGGAAGTGGGGGGAAAAATCCCCTTGGTACTGATCCGTGACATAATGTAATGTGTTCTTTCTTTGCCTCTGTCCCATCCCTCCACCCAGTTTCATAGAAATATGTTGTGTCCTCTTGCTGACTGACTTACTAACTATATGCACTATGACTATGACTTACATAGATTTCCTGGAGACTTAATCAAACCTTAACCATAGTCCCTCAAACTAATCTACATGTATTTAATATAGTACCTGAGTGTCTAGATTAAATACTTAAACAAATGTGTATGTCACCGATGGATGGCTGGTAGATCTGAAATACCATTTCAGATTCTGCGTGCTCCTCTCTCCTCTTTTTTTTCTGTTTTCCTCTTCTTAGTTGTCTCCTCTGCTTCCTGCTACTTTGCTCACAATCCTTTCAAACCAAATCATCTTTGCTCTTCCCTATGCTCTGCCCCTCCTCTGCTCTTTCTTCTTTTGTCCCCTCCATGTCTCTGTCTCTCATAGTGTCTCACCTGCTGCTCTTCATCTTCACCTTCAGAGTGAGGCTCATTTCTTTCCCTGCTCATTGTCAGGGAGAAAAATGAGAACACCAGACACTGAGGGGCACATAGCAGGCTTTTGACAGTAATGGGATATGAGGTGGGGATTGAATATTAAAAAAACAGAAGGGAAATGCAAAAAATGTCAAATGGACATCTGAACAGAAGGACAGCAGCACTTTATCAGAGCTAGAAGTCTTGCCTGTGACTGAGCAGTGGCTGGTATGAGAGATGACAGGGAAAACAATAAAGGCTCTCACAGTCTGTTAAGTATTCCATTATGTGCGATCTTGTGCGGCCTGAATGAGGAGTGAAAGAGTGAAAGGGGAAGGTAGTTAGGCAGAACCCTGGAGAAAGACATCCCATAGTGGCCATGGTTGACTCCATCATCCAAAGACAGCTCGCTAATAAATGTGTTTACATGCAAGCAGCAACTCCCTGCGTCCAACCTTCTTTATTTCGCTCTCGCACTCAAGTTGAGAGCAAACTGGAATTTCTCTATTCAAACAGGAACAGTATGCTGGGCTGTAGTCTCAGCCATTTATTTGTGCCTGTGTTTGTTCTGAAAGAGTCTTGAGCTGGGACAAGCAGGCCTGTTAGTTTAACCTTGTGCCCTGCATGCATGCCCAGCAGATAATGGGCACTCTTGGCAGGAACCAGTTAGTATCCTCTGACTTCGCATCTGCCATGTGTTCTGGCCAAGAGTGAAGCCAATTTGCGGAGAGGACCGATTTAATTCACACTTCTACATCTTTATTTTAACACTTTGCGTGTTGTCGTGTGTGTGTGTTCATGTCATCTCGATTGCGGTTGCTGTAAATCCATGTTGCAGTTTTTTTTTACAGGATTATATTTAACGTTTGGGAGCAGACAGACAGTTGTTTAATCAAAGGGCCCAGAATCAAGCTGTCAGATGCTTGAGTTAGACACTGAAACCGTTTTCCCATGTGGGGAATGTATCCGGCTGACTTTTTGGTTCCAAAATGAGATCCCTGGCATCGCTGTCGACAAAATATCCCTTCAAAATGACACTTTCTCTTCTGGTTGTGTCTGACGGTGACTCAAAGGGCAGGAATGTCTGACTTTGATTGTGAGATGAGTGTTGACAGAGTCACAGTGGAAGCAAAGAGGAGATTTATGTAACTGTAACTCACAGGGCTGCCAAAAAAATTTATATTAGATTTCACCAACTTTTAAAGTGCAGGTTGGTGATGAATTATTACATCTAATCCATAACTTCAATAAATTTAATTAGTTTTTTGATGCATTTGTTAATTTAATGGGGATAGAGCACATTAATGAACATTTGTATAAAATACCAAATGTAAATTTACCGGATTTAGCAAGCTTGCCAATTTACATCCATCGTCCCTAGACAGGAAAAAAAATGAAAAGAATGTTTTTAGAGAAAGACAGATACCAGTATATGAATACTGTAAAAAAAAAGAGGTTCAATTGAGTATTCAATTGATTCTTAAATTGATTATTATATTTGTGTGAATTTGCCTACTGCTGGAAAAGTGATGGAAAACTGTGAGCCTCAAGAACAGCTTTCTGAAAGTCTAATCGGGATGTGAGCCCCATCATACCAAACTATATTCTTTAATTTGGTGCTGTGGTGATGTTGGTGGACTGTATAAGTAGAAATATAGAGCTAAATGTAAAGTGTTCAGCTGGGTCGATATCTGGATACTGAATATTCAAGTATGTGCTTGATTTATGCCTTTGTCTCTTTACTCATTCATTCAGGTTTTTCCTTTCATTTAACTTGTCTGTATATTAATCTTGGAAAAAATATTCCCCTTTATAGGATAATCCTTTATGGATTAAGTAGCAGTTGGAGCTCCCTGTGCTCTGGTAAACATGGCTTATAGGAACATATTATAAATGGTACAAAAATACTGCACTCCCCAGTGAATGGCCAGGAAAAGATGTTGTACAGTTAAACAACAACCAGAGAGCTGTGAGCTCCATGTTGGCTTGAGTGTTTTCTTGTATGAGTCACATCAAGGGGGCACAGGTGACAAATAAAAAATACACACATGAATAAATACCTCCACAGTCCACACCACCTGCAGTTTTCATCCACAAAGAAAACAGACCAAAGTAATCTTATACAGTAATATTGATCCTTCATAAAAAAGCCAGTTCAGGCTGACATGCAATTTCTGTTGCACATATAAAAATGCACATTTACAGTAACAATGCCTTAAATATTTCATAAGTTGTGCTTAGGATGTTATTGATACTAAAACTCATAAACACACACACACACACACATTTACCTCACTTAGCCTATGCCGGAGGCTGAGTACAGTGCTCTACGGTGCAAAATAATAAAAAGACATTTTCAGTGATTAATACGCTTCTCTTCCAGCCTGTGGAAAAGTGACGCCTATACTCAATCATGTCCTGAATCTATTAGAAGTTATTGATTTTGTAGGAAATGCAGAGGGAGAGAGAGAAAGAAAGGTAGAGAGATATACTGTGGTAATGATAGTGATGGAGACAGAGAGACAGATGAAGACAAACAGGGAGCGAGCAACAGACACTGGCAATAAAGATGTCATTTCTCATCGGTAACTGAGAAATTTGATGTGCGGGAATGCATTTAACTTTCTTCACAACTATTCTTCAACGCACAAGTTCTGCAAAAGTTTGAGGAATGTGGTGTATTTCACTCCGCCGTCTAAGTGCACCGACTCCAATGTGACCCTTTATCTTTGGTGTCGACCGTGTCCTGTCTGCTGTGGCAGTGAAGGATGTGGAGAGACAAGAGCGGAGTGGTGAGAGTTGCTTTCAAGCCAAAGGCATTCAGTGAACCCAGCAACAAGAAGACGGAGCAGAATTCAGAATGAATTCAGTGTTCAAAGATTGACAGGCCTTTTCTCGACTCATGTAGAAAGTCAGACCGTGTCTGAAACCCCCAGTATATGCTACAGGAGTAGACGTTAGAGCGGTTTGTGGTTGTGGGGGTCAACAATTGATTTTAATTCTTATTTTCAAGGTGAGCTGATGTTGTCTGAGCCTCATCAGATGACAGCATTGCTCTATGTGGGCATGTCTGCTGCTTTGATCACTGACTGTTCAGCCTCACCTGGTACCATAGTAAGTAAGACAACCTTCCAAAAAGCTACTGTGAAAGCCGAATAAAGGTCCCACCTTCCTTGCAAGAGAGTTAGTCATGATGATTAGCTTTAAGGACAAATATCCAGATGGTGAAATCCCAAACAAAGGCAACGCCAGCTTCAGGACAGGTATCAAGCATTATGTCATTGTTACCTTTCAGCTGTTCACCATAGCTGCTCGCAGACATGCACTGAACTCCGCAGTTCCTCCGTATTTTCGCCAGAGGTGGTGCATGTGTGAACACCAATGTCAGAGTGAGACGCGTCGTAGTTTCTGTGGACTTAATCCGCCTGACCTCCTGGTATGGAGTCTGTAGAAATCCAGGAGAAGTCGATGTGTGAACACACAGCAGGGGATCCGCCTCGTGATTCACCTTGAGCAAGTGTTGATCGATCAGTTGATGATGCTTCTAACACGGGACAGACAGAAAAAGTGGGGTCACACTTAGAAGACAGACGAAGATGAGAGAGAGTTGGAGGGGAAAAGAGCCTGACACCGGTGTCTGTGTGCTGTCAAGAAAATCAAGCAGATGAGCTACTTAGCAGAGTTAATACGTCACTTCCTGCCTCTTGCTGCTGCACCCGGCTGCTCCACCTCTCGTCTGAATAATGTGGAGGACTTATTGTTGTTGTGAATGTGTCTTAGCAGAAAACCTCCTTCTGTGTTGTTGATGTGTGAAATGCAAACTGTAAGTAAACTCCAGAGCCTTTTCTTCCGGACTTAACAGGAAATCGGCTCGTGAGAGCAGCAGCTAATGTGAATACAATGGATGAAGCTACAGGATTGTTTTCTTCATTCAGTTTGACCTTGGTGTGACTATTGAGTCCCTATAACTCAAGGGATTATCCCAACTTGATGAAGAGAGATTAGTTATCAAAACTCCATTCCCCCTAGTGTTGGCTGAATATCACCTCCTTTAATTAGCTTCTATGTTGGGAGTCCATATAGGGAAGTTGTCTATTTGGTGGCCAGGATTGCCTCCTAAACTGCTGTCAAGGAGGGACACCAGATGTTCATCACAGTATGAATAACTCATGAGACTTTACTGGTTTGTGAGACCACAGATATATTATATTGTTTTCTTTTCTTCAGATGCCAGAGTCGGCAGGTTGTCGCTTTGCTAAAATAACTCCATAAATGGTTGGTTGGTTACTGGACAGATAGATCAAATTTCATGCAGTTAAACTTTAATAATCTGATTTGTTCAAAAACTTTTCATTGATGCCCTCATCTACATTTAAATTGGCAGAGGCAGCAGACTGTCCTTCTGGATACAAAGAGCCTATGAATCTTCAAAATTAAAACTTTCCTCAAACCTCCCTTCATCTGTTCTAATAACCATAGCTATACTTGTTTTTCTGAACGGATCCCCATTTCTTTTTTATTGTGAATTAGCCTGCACATGCATAGATACATGAGTGAAGCTAGTAAGCAATGTATAGGGGGATGAGGAGGGATGCCATTCCCTTTAAAGCAAAATGACAAAATAAAACATCTATTCTTAATAATCTGCAAATACTACCATCCCCTGTCAGACATCCCCCCATCTCCATATGCGAGAGAGCGCTGCATGTGCAAAATATTTGTGTGTGCAGGTGAGGATCCTACAGTAAGAGCTGCTATGTAAATACAACCAAATTCAAAAGAAGCAGGAGGATATAGCACTCTGTGCCTCGCTCTCCCTCACTCTCCCACACAAACACATTGACCATCAGCAGCACTGGGAGAAATCCTACTCATGTCGGTGGCCATTTAATCATCAATAAAGATTTACCCTTTTAGGCAGAAAGGCAGGATTCAGCATAAATTTGGTAGTTAGTGATTTTACTGTGTGCATCCAACAAGTAAACATATCTCTACTGCAGCGTGTTGTCCCCCCACACGTCCACCTGACCGATCTGCTCAGTTAATCTTTTGGAGATATGCTGAACTTGGTGAAAATCTGTCCTTGTATTGTTAAGTTATTTTGTGCATACACACACACACACACACACATTGGGAACAATAGGACCATCCCTATGTTAAAAAATGAATGTTGATGATGATGATTTTTTTCCACATATCAAATTTTGTGTAGCAAGCAAGTGAAGATGTCTGCTTGATAACAAACATGGAAGTAAATGCTGACCAAAAACTATTAAAAATGGCTTTGCAAATGTGAGGAAATATATGCACTTGGTTTAGGCTTCAGGAAAACATACAGTGCATTTCATTGTACGGCTTAAACCCATTTCATATCTTATATTTATACAACCAGGCATGTAGATATGTTCAGTGTCTGTGCTAAAGACCACCCCCTTCCAAGCTATTGTAAATACAACAGTATGTACAGTAAATGTTGTACATGCACGTGGTTTGTGTTGAGACAAGCATGTGTCTATATAACTCTCAAATGTTGATGTAGACAGGCAACGGTCTCACACACACACACACACACACACACACAAATACACATTGACATTTATTCATTGACGTTTTAATAAAGTTGGGTCATAGGGAATATCTGGGTCAAGAAAGAAAGCCCCTGATGACAGGTGTCATTTAACAGTAAAATTGTGAAACAGGTCTCACAATATGCACTTCTTATTTGTGCAACAAAATGTAATAAACTATAAAAGATGTCTGGTTATTAACAATCCATCAGAGTGAGAAGGAATTCTTATTTATGAGATGTGCTTGACAGTGACGTGACACCTTTATGAAAGCTACCAGTGTTTTCGGTTCTGAGGTTGATCTGTTCAATATCAAGACTCTACAGCCCTTTCAGATCTATATTTCCCCTTGGTCCAGTGTGAGTGTGTGTATTGTTTTAAGAAAAGGTTAAAAGAAGAGTGTTAAATCCTTATCCCCCCACCCCCCCACCCCATCTCTCTGTATGTTAACAGCTCTCCTGGCGTGTAAATACCAGCTTGGTGATTAATGGTGGGATGTAAGTCCTGTTGCGTCTCTGTCACATCATCTATCATACAGCCCAGGATGACCAGTAGCAGTGACAAGATGAATGGGCCTGATAAGCTAGGTCTGCTGGCCTGTTACTTAGCTGGAGCTGTTCACCTTTTAAGCTGCACCTCACCGACTGCACACTGATCACTGCACAGAAATCCGCATCTGACTCCCAAACCCACAGCAGGGCCCTGACCCTACTTCTCGTCATTTCAGCTAGAAAATACATTTGATTGTATTGTGTCTTGTCATCTTAGGTTACACAAAGAAAGAAGATACTGAGCAGAGGTTAATGTCTGTATCTTGAGTTGGCTTTCACTCCTCACTTTGCTTGGATGAAGACCAAGTGCTATATTTCCAGGGAAGATATAATTTGCTCTGTGCCCAAGTTCAAATGCCATTGTTCTCACCTGTCAAAATGAACTAAACCAGAGAAATAAATGCTCCACAGTGTGAATGAACTGCTGCAGACCTCACTGTGGCATTACACAGAAGCACAATGTAATCAGAGAGCCAACACATCACGTCTAGAGCTGAATCCACAGATACCTCAAGAGCACGCCCTGCCCTTTCTGCAGGGCTGTGCTTTGCTTTTTGCCATAACGGTTGGCTCTCACCTTCACAGGCCCAGCCTGGTCGTCACCTGAACTCCTGGTCTCTGGCAGGGAGCTGACCTTCTCACTATAGGCAAAAGACCAGAGTTACAATTGTCTGAAATTGTCGACTTAAAAGTCAGAGATAATTCACCTCATTTTTTTACCTCTGGTGGTTAAATGATGCCCTGTTACAGAGTTAATCCTAATCATTAAATATGGGAGTAGGGTGTTGTAACTCTCTCTCTCTCTTTGTGTGTGTGTGTGTGTATCTGTGTGATCCAGGTATTTCTCGTGTTGTGGGGACCAGTCTTATGTGAGCTACGGCTCAATAAATGTAAGCCTCTGAACAGAGCTGGCATCAATGATGAGTGCAACCACGCAGTCATGTGTGTACCTTTTTCAGTTCTCAGAACATCCATTGAGTTGTGTGTGATGTGTGTGGGAGGACTGTGATGTACTGTGACAACACAGCAAACATGGTCAAGCATCTGAGATGTAATCACAATGCAGAATTTAATGAGGTCATGCTGCGGGGGTCTGACGAGGGGAAGAGATGAAAGTATAGTTGAGGTGAGAGAGTCCTTTGGGAGTGACAGGTATCACTCAGGTACACAGAGTGTAGGGGATGTTTATAACTGTCACCGACTGTGGGAAAGTGATTCATGTCCATCTAGACTCCAGTTTGTGTGTTGATATTAAATTCTTTAAACATTCATTGCCATCACATGTTTTTAGTAAATATACCAGCTAAATATGTAATTATTGTTTGTGTGGGTGATTAAATTAAAAAAAAGAAAATAAACAGCTATAGAAACATCAAGGCTGTTCAGCTTGGAGTGAGATTTGTGTCCACCTCACATCATCCATTCATCCATCCATTATCTATACCGCTTATCCTGTAATGGTTGCAGGGTGGTGAAGCCAATCCCAGCTGACAGTGAGTGAGAGGCAGGTTACACTCCTGACAGATCGCCAGCGTACAAAATGTTCACATTCTTCCTTACAGTTAATTTAGAGTCTCTTATCAACCACAACCCCAATCTGCATGTCTTTGGACTGTGTAAGAGAAACACAAACACAGGAAGAAACATTATAACACCCAAACTCCACACAGAAAAGCCTCATCTGAACTAGGATTCAAACCAACAACCTTCTTACTAACCACTACTGGAGCACTGTCCGGCCCTCACCTCAATATTTCTCAGATTTTTGATTATTTCTAGAGACTGTACTGAGGCTGTTATTACTCTTTTTATGTGAATGACACTTCTGTCTCCATTTTCAATGATTTACTCTACAGGCAATAAGCCGTACCTTATTAAACACGGTCCAGGTTCACTGACCCAGTCTCAAATGTTGACTCTCAGTCAAAGCAGTTGAGATCTACAAAAAGCTTCACCCCCATTAAATAAAAAGCCTGTCGCCAGTGAGCTGAGGTTACCTTGTCACACAACAGGTGTAAGTGGATTGAACTTTATCCTCAGCTGAGCTGGTGGTATCAGCAGGAAGGCTGCAGTTTCAAGTACAAACAGATCTTACTGTGTCCTCTTTCTGTTTGGACTATCAATTTGAACTTGCTCATTTTTAATTCTAAAGGAGATGAGTCTGAACTGGCCGTTCTAAAGGTCTGGTGTCTCCCTGCAAGCATTGTCTAAGCAGTATTTAAACCTGGAGCAGATTTTGTACAGTCACGTCGAGAGACAGAACGCTACACCCACTGTTTGCTTGGATTTAATCTGAGTCTACCTGTGTTCTAGGATAAATGCCCAACATACTCCACCTCAATTCTGGATCTAAATCCTGAACCAAACCTTCATTAGTTCTGTTCAGTGCCTGGAGATCAGTCATACCTGTATCATCAGCCTGTCCTGCACAGTTACCACAGACCTGAGTCAGCTAGCCTGTTACAGTAAACACTTCAATTCATCTGACTGTATCTGCATTTAGAGTCCAAAAATGACTCACACTTAACAGTGACACTGCCAAGGAACCGGCAGAGACGCTTCTGTGAGCAAATGAATCTCCATTCAAATGTATTAGTAATTCAAGCGATCTATGTTTTTGGATGATGTTTTGCCTCCGCCAAGGAGGTTATGTTTTTGTTTGCTTTTGTTTGTGGATCCAGATCAGGGGGAAAATCCAGGAATTCCTTTTTTCAACATATTCCTTAATTTGAGGATATTACATGGATGTTGATGAGAAACCAGGCCTGTTTCAGGGAGTGATGTGAAATCTCTGGAAGATCTAAAGAAAGTCTGGATTTAGTGAATCTGAATGTGGTTTCATAAAGGGAAGTGTTGGGCCTTGGCAGAGGTACGCACTCTAGTTTCATAATGTGTTTGAACTATTAATCATTGACACAGTCATTATTATAAAGAAAAAAAAATATTTGAAACCTTAAAAAATTAAAAAGCATATTGATTCCTGTGTGGATAGAATCATTGATGACTTTTGTTTTCATAGCCATAGGTTTCTGCTGTTCTGCGCAGCACATGTGATATGCAGCTTGGAGACCACACACATACACACACACACACACACACACACACACACACACACACACACACACACACACACACACACACACACACACACACACACCTTTGCATGTGACTGAACACTGCAGCTCTCCTCCCTGCTTATTTACTCAGTTAAGCCGTGTCTCTTTCTCAGAGAACAACCTTGTTGCTTTCACATCTGTCTCATTTCATGATGATCTCTGCCATCACACCTTTCACATTTGCATATACATATAGAGGGAGAAACCAGTGAACTATTCCAACTGCACTTCAACCCCAACACACACACACACACACACACACTGAGAGACAGAGTAGAACACCATTTCCATTGACACATTACAGCTTTCAGTGCATGACCAACCTTGCCATTATCTCAAAGCAGAAATAATTTGAGTGTCAGATGTTTCCTCAGGAAGCAGATATTATTCACGCTGTCATAGACTGTGGGGTTCAGACAGCTGCGGCCGTGGGGGTGTTAAATTTAGGCCTTGAATGAAAATTACAATGATGATGGGAGGAGATCTGACCAGGAAAATGAGGCTTGTGACTTATGGTTCTGCAGATCAGCTTTTTAAAATGTGACGTGTTATCCCAGTTTGAAGATAGTTACAGCAAAGTCCTATTATCTCTGCTAATGACCTCATCTTTCAAAGTGAACAAGCTTTATTCATTACCCCTCCAGATTCACAAAAGGCCAGACTATAGGGGGGAAAGCTGAGTGTTATTTACAACAAGCCCACAGGAAATCATCAACCGATCGCTTCTATGTCTCAAGTGCTATCGAGTGGGAAGTTGAAGAAGTTCACAGCACAGTTATACAATCTGTTTCATTTCAGGTTGACTCAGCTGGAATAATGGAGAATCATTTTTTTCCCCCCTTTTCCCTTTGGACAAAAGTGACTTGACAGGAAACATTGAAGGAGGAAATTAGGATTTATTAATGGCAACCATTGTGCAAGCCTCCATTTCTGGAATCACATCAAAACTGAATGTGAAAATTTTTAGGGATAGTTTTCCAGAACAGTAGCACTGTTGGGGAAATTGGATTCCTTGAACCCTGGTCCTACAGCTGCTCTAAAACCTGCACTGAAATTATCCAGACAGACAATAAGTATATAAAAGAAGTGTCACACATGTTAGATACTGATGAAGATGTCAACTTGGAAAGACAATGATATTCACAAGCGTTTGGCGATAAGGGCCAGTGTCAATGTGCTGTAAACAAAAGCATGTGCTCTCCACAGCAGAATTTATAGATCCTGCTTCCTGCATGCAGCCCCACCCCTCGCTTGAAAGATCAGAAGATTTTACTGTTGTTGTGAAAACCTCATACTTCCTGCTGCACTTTTACATGCGAAAGAGAAAGCACCTCATTTTCTGGAGATTTTCTGGAGTTTATGTCTGAAAACAGCCTTTAAGAGATAATGGGTTCTGACCTTGGTTTGGTTCAGAGGAAACCGACCAGTATTGGGAATATGAAAATCTCTCTAGACCACAGTAAGAGGCTGATGAATTTCAACAAAGTAAACTAGACAGCTTGACTTTCACTTGGCACACCTACACCTTTTGTGACTGACAAGTGCATTAAACCCCCAGCAATCAAACACCAGGCTCTATCAGCCGTTGGCTCAGCATGATGGTGAGGGAAAAGGCTCTGGTATCTGATTAGACTGACTGACACAGTAACACAGGTTAGCCGACACACTTGGGATAGCCTGTTTACAAAGCTCCAGCCACAATGGTGTAACCTGACTATTGCAACAGCACAGTCAGTCGAAACAATGGCCTGAGACAGCCCTGACGCTATCAATATTTAACCAAGACGGCTGACAGACAAAAAGAGCTTGTCCTGGTTTAACTGTCCCAGTGGGGTCAGGCACTCCACCAGACTAATTGCATTACATTGCTATGCAGAGGTGTAATTTACACATTATTCCTTTGGTAGCACTCATGTCGGAAAAAGTGCATGAGCCCAGACGTGCCTTTTGCACCACCAGGGGCAAAAGTGTGAACTCTCTACTTACCAAACTCCCAGTTGTGCGGGATAAAGTAAAAAGCTGTAAAAATATGTGGAAAGCTGAGCGCTGAGGGCCTTTGGATTAATACTGCGTGAATTCACAGATGGTGATAGTTGGTAACAGAGCTGTAATTTTTTTTTTTTTATATTGTTTTACAGCATTCGAAAGCAGAAACCAGGACAGAGAAATCCTGTAAAATACACGAATTGCTTCTGTAATATTTCATGATCAATAGCCTTGGGGTGTCTTGTCTGAATAAAGTATTTACTTTTCAAATGGAATTTGAAATGCAAAGTAATTCATTATGCAAACACGCTGACTCTTGGTGTTTTGCATGCCTTGATAAACTCCCTAAAAGTGGATCTCTTGTAAATGTCAGTGAGGAAGCTTTGAAGAATATGGGGATGTTTATTTTTCTTCTGGTTTGCAGCATCGAGGAGCTTAAATCACAGCATGCTAGCTTTGCAAGCCGGGTGAATGAATATGAATGTGTAAAGGCTTTTGGGCATATACTGTACTTGTCAAACACTTTTGATTGGATTTGCTTTTGTGTCTAAGTGGAACAATTCTGTATTAGTGTATGTGAAGCATGTTCGGTGTGCAGAGTGTGCTGATGGATTTAAAGTCCTGCTTAATTGGACAGAGAGAATTGATGGTCTTCTCTCTCAGTCATTGAGTGGGCAGTGCTCACAACCTGAACTGCACCCCCCTTTCTCTCTCACTTTCTCTTTTTCTCTTTCTCTCTCTGACATTTTAATGCAATTCATTTTCCTTCTAAATGCTGCACATTCTTCCCGTAAGTGCTGTTTTAATTGTGCACTCCAGCCTGCCCTCTGTCTTTTTGAGTCAGGAGTAAAATGCCACACACCACTTGCTACATGTCAGGTTCCCACAAAATAAAAAGAAAAGCACCTTGGGTGGATAAACATTTTGTATATTTAGTTATGTGCAAAAAAAGAAGACAGGTTGCATTTCTCTTTGTAAGAGCGTCAGCAAAAAGCTGTATGTAAATCAACTGGTGCGTATTTAAGTTGTTCCCTCCAGTGATACAGAATGTGGAAGAAATAGAGCACAATGACACCACTACTGAGGCTGAAGTGACAGAGGATCACATGAGATAAACAATATTTTATTGCAGCACAAGTTGGCAGAGAATGAGACACAGAGTTCAGAGTTACAGAGAACAAGTCAGACAGATGATAGACACCCAGAAACAGATGAGCTATCAACGAAACAGAGCCGTGACCAAATGCAACCACACTCTCTTTGTTTCCTCCCTCACTCTGAATGCAGCCATGGATTTAAGCCATCTGTATTCATGCAGAAATCGTAGGGATGGAAGGGCAAAAGAGGAAACAGATTCAGATAGTGCAGAAGCAATCTCAGGTAGATGTAAATGGGGCCAGTGGGGCCACGGAGATGTACCTGCTTGAGCTGATTGAGTCAGGAACACAGTGAGTCACATATGGGCCTCACACATAACCAGCACCTTAATAGTCTGGCAATGCCTCATGCAATGAAGTATCATGATTGACACTCCTGCAGCTGTGGCGTCAGGGCCACAGTGTTTAATTAAACACCAGCTGAATATACGATAGCCGCAGATTGGCAGGGACCCAGAGGAATTAGCCTTATTGTTGGGACGGAGAAATGGCTGACAGACTTGATTGATAGAGGACAGAGGAAAAGTGGGAGATTTCCAGTTCAGAGCTGCAGCACAGACTAGTAATGCACCACTCAGCATAGGTGCCAGGGATTGGGTCATGATTTTGTATAATCAAATCAATAATTTACATGAAGTGGCTCAATCTGCCAATATTAATACAAGTACTCCAACTGTGACTCAGTTTACAAGAATATAGCATGGTCCAGGACATCCAGTTTGATTACCCAAGAGTTCAATGGCCTATCAGATCCTAAAACACCACAGAGCAGTTAACACAATGGGCTTGTAAAACTCCCCAAAGTCACATCTGTTAAATAATTTTATCGATTGTTGGATAAACAAAAGGAGTTTACATTACCACTCATGTAAATTGATCTCTTAGTAGGGACATTTACACACAGGCAGGCAGAGCTGCAAAAGAGTAGAGTAGCGAGACACACAATGGCATATATGCTGATCGGAAAATGCAAGTTCAACTTGCATGAGCAGTTTTTATTGAATCCAGCAAGGTGGGATTTGTTCATGTCTTCTCGATGATCTGTTCTTCTGCAGGCTTTCCTTAAAAAAAAGGAGCTTTTCAGACTTGATCCACACCCGAACTCCTTGTCCACATATATTGATATATCTCAACTCTCAGATGTGTATGACCTCTGGAATCTCAGATTAGGGCACCAGCTACTCATCCCAGGATTCAATCTCGATACACAAACAATGCTGCTCTTCCCTTGTGTTGAAAAGCCCCAGACTTTGTCAACAGGACATGATCACACCCACATGGTGGGCCTTGGTGGAGGTCTGTGCTCTGTTGAGTGACAATTGCGCACACACCTCCAACAGTCCCTTTAAAAAAATTTATGGATTTCTGTTCAGATCAGTTTTTGTGTAATTCTGCTAACAGACAGGCAATTTGCATTTCAAACATAACCTCCTTGGCGAAGGTCAAAATGACAAAAATGATGAGGAGCACTGGCTGGTAGTCAAACTCGTGGGGTAGGAAATGGGCAGTCAATTACAAAATGAATGCAAAAAGGCAATATCAGATTCTTTATGGCGCAGTGCGCTGTTCTGAGATCAGATGTCAGGAGAGATATTGCTAGATGTCTATTTTTAGACACTACTTGCCTCACTTGTTCTGATGGCACGTCATTGCTTAATAGCCTGATGACAATATTGAATTGCCCTTTTGGTGAATGCATTGCTGCATGCTTGGCTGAAATCTCAGAGTGAATCTCAAGGCACCACCTTAAGCATTAACTAGAGAGTGAGCTTCTGTTGCACCATCTGAAAGGGCTTTCTTGTTGAGACCTGCCCATCACCACTGACATGTTGGGTAATGATGGATGACATACTGTATGTCGACCTCGAGAAATGTTGCAGCAGTAGCCTGCAAAGGTTGATTTATTTCTTTTCGACATCAGGGATCGACACCTGTTGCCTGGACTACAGGAACGTTCCCTCTTGCTAAAGCCCCTTGATCTGCCACCGGACTTCTGCAGCTAACTCAGAATACTACAGCCTGTTTTATTTTGTTGTCAGTATTTACCATACCACTCCTCTTCTCTCTTTATCACTCCCTGTTGCAGCACACATCCACTTCAGAGCTGTGTTGTCGGCCTACATGTCAGTGAAGTGACCACAAACTGTGGTCAAACCCGACAGCCATTGTGCTCCTTTGCGTGTGGACGTTAAGTCACCAAGACTAAACTTGACCTGTGTCTGGTTTAAAACGCTTCTATTATGACAAAGACACTTTTAGTCATGTATTTAAATGGTATGGGAATCAACAACAGGAAACAAACACAGAATGCCTCCATACTGCTTGTATAGTGTCATCCAAGTGCCCGTAACCCCCAACATTCACATTCCAATCGAAACAGCGTCATTACACAAAGTTTTGAGCCTAAAAGTCCACCATCGGAGGTGGGGACACTAGAGGACGTAGCCACACAAACCACGCCCATGTATTTGGGTGAGATTGCGTGTGGTGTTCCGTGTGCCAATGCATACGTGAACATGAGGCTATCAGAGGACATTTAAATCAGTCATCGTCTTTCACTCAGCATTGAATCAGACGTAACTTGCAGATTGTGATGAAGCTATAGATTATGTAATGGTGAAACGAAGCGCACAAGTTTCTCACACAGTAAAACAACATGAAGAGAAGGTGGAAAATAGGTAAAGTTCAACCTCCTATAAAATACTTTGCTCTGGCACTATTTTCTCTTGAGGTGGTAATTCAGCCCTAGTACAGAGATGTAGCACTGCCTTTCCATCACTGCAGGGGACACAATCTATAGTGTTTGTACATCAGTTTAAGAGAAAGGTCACAAAGAAGAGGGAGTTTCCATCACTTGCTGGAGCACTGAACACTTGCCCCAATGAGATAGTTTCCAAGACGAATGGTCACCCAGGCCTTTATTACCTCTCCTGTGACGAGCAGTGCAGTGGACAGACTCCTCTCAGACGTCAGTGGGAACACAGGGACTGAACACTGTTCAGACATTGTTAGAAGATAACTGACTAATTATTGGGTGATAAAAAAAAGTCAGAAAATAATATTTTCATTCTTTATCACCTGCATTGCCTATCACTGTTTATTGGACATATTTTTAATGGAGATGTAATAGGTGCAATTGCACTTTATGGTGCAGTTTCTGTCACCCTGAAAGGATAAGCAGGTGTATAAATGGAGGGATAGATTTTTTAACATCTGCCAGGTGTGTGTTTGTGTGTGTGTGTGTGTGTGTGTTTGTGTGTGTGTGTGTGTGTGTGTGTGCGTGTGTTTGTGAGTGTGTGTGTGTGCTTGTCTGTGAGTGTGGTTATCATGGTGTACCAGGCTGATACTGCTGTGTCCACAAACTAACACTATATATTGTTTATGCTTACATTGATTTCCCTGGTTGTTGAATGTAAGGTTTTCTCTGTTGTTGTAATGTTAATATAATATCAATATCTGAGAGTTAGAAAAACATTGACTCTGAGAGTCGCTGAGAGTCTTTGTGTCACTTAAGGTTCACCTACATTTTGTTCTGAGAGAATTTAGATTTGTGCTGATTCGGATAATTTGTAGTAAAGGTAAATCAAATGCTATCACTGCTCTCTGGTGACACAATGTAATGTAGACGGTTTTAAATTAAATCAATGATAACTTTATTGCAATGTCTTTTCATTCCGTCTTTATCAGTGTATCTTTCATAAAATGAAACTGTGTAGTTATATTAACGTGAGAGTCAGGATTTACCAGCAATGGTATATTCTTTGCTCAGAATTCAGAGTGGATGCAACTAAGTGTTTTTATTTATCTGATGTTAAATAAAAACACTTTAAAACACTTATGTTATAACTAGTCAATGGTGTATGCAAAATATAACTTTGACATTAAAAATCTAACTATCCATTAAAATTTGCCAGAACCCAAGGCAGTGTTTTCAAATGTTCTTCCAAATGTTTTTTGACAAACAGCAACAGATGGAAGTAGCCATCAGGGTAAATTGCTGCACATGGTCTGAAACAATACTCAGATAGGTTGTGTCTTTCAAATGTGATTGATTGGTATGAAGGGATCCAAATTCCCCACACAATTACACCGCCACTGCCAGTAGCCTGGACTGATGACACAAGGCAGGTTGGATCCATGGATTCATGCTGTTGATGCCAGATTTGACTGTACCATCTGTAAGCCTCAGCAGGAATCCAGATTCATCAGAACAGGTTGTCCAGTATCTAACTGTCCAGCTTTGGTCCATTGCAGCCTCACATTTCTGTTCTTGGCGGAAAGGACAGAAACCTGGTGTTCTCTGCTGCTATAATAGACTAACATGTTTAGCTTTTACCTGCAGGTTCACTCTGAGACGCTTTTCTGCTCATCACTGATGTAAAACACTGTTATCTAAGTTACCGTCGCCAGTGTTTGGTGACTGTATATAGGTACATGTTATATATCATAAAACTATATTGCCCCGGGTTTGATTTACTTTTGCTGCACATCATCGCTCACTTTCTACTTATTACTCATTAAGTCATTAACCCCACCCCCTCCATTAGTGAATGGCACATGGACCAAACTAAAAAGTCAAAATGGATAATACAAATACACAACAAATAAATCTTTCTCAAAGATTGTTTCTGTCTCGTCATTTTCTTATCACACAGATGAGTCCAAGTATAAATTTTTGCAGTAAGTTTGGTTTTAATTTCTTATTTTATAAAATAAAAACTGAGTGAAATACCATGATTGACAGCCAAGACTGACTTGCGATTGGTCCATTGTATGTTATTGTTTGTATCTGGGTGATTTTTGCTTGATTTCTGTAAAGTGGGAGAAAGTGGAGACATGTCATCCATCTTTTTACAGTCTATAGTCACATTAGGTAAAACAGCAAAAATATTATTTATTAATGGTTATTAAAATAAAAAAAAAATTAAAAAGTTTTAGGAAGGCTCACCTGATTTTCTCTGTGAACCCACTCAACCTATACGATTTCTGGCCACACTAGACACTGACTCACCCTACAAACGTGACGTTTGATAAGATATTGAGATAACACATTTGTAGGCTTGAGGCACGAGCGTGCACTAAACTCTGAGATGGTGTTAATTTGTGTAATTTCAATCTCAATTTGTCTGATTCAGATGTAGCAGAACATGTGCTTAAAGGCAGCAGCACACTACTCAGAACATTACTTTCTGATGGAAGCTGAAAAAGTTGCTTTGCCTCTAACTGCGCCCATAAATCAGTGAAACGCTTTTAGGTTTCATTATGCTATGGAGGCATGATCAATCATTGAGTCCAGATTTGTTGTCTGGTTGCTGTGAGCTTTAAAAGGAACATTTAGAGAGTCTGATGGTAAGAACTAGTAATGTTTTAAAGTGTTACATAAGGATAAAAATCATTCCTTCAGGTTTGATTAATTCCATGGTTTAAACATTATTGCATTTCCTGTATGCAGTTCATTTAAGTCCATACTGCCTGCCTGCAAGTAAACAAGCTGCTGCAGTCACTGAGTAAGAACAGTAGTCCAGTAATTCCCACTCTATATGCAGTAGTACATCACTGTGCTAAGAGGAGAAGACAACCCTCTGTGGTCAGATCTCATCTAAATCAGGTCTTTGGGGTTTAGCTCGGCTCATTAATTGCTTTCTTTGGCCCAAATATAAAATCAGGCGTGTAAAAAAAGAAAACGGTCAAAAATAAAGGCTTGGTTCATTATAAGAGCTTGAACCTGCTGGAGGATTTAATGGTGCCCTCTGACTCAGAGTTTTCATTTAACTTTGATCTTTATCTCTCCATGTGTCTTCCTCTGAGAGTTTAGTGTAGAAGTGCTTCATTTCTGAGATATCAAAGTCAACACAACATACCATCAATCAATTGTTTAAACTCTTAATTAACCAAACCCACAAGTCCATTAAGGCCAAAATCACTCCTCAACTACAATGGTATCGTAGATCACTTATGTTTTGCTTTAGCTCTGCCAAACAGTTTAGTCAAATCAAGCAAACAATCACTCCAGGGCTTTAATATTACACAAAACAGTCACAGAATTTGGTGAGGAACAGCTATCATAAATCTTATCAACCACTTTTGTCACTAATGCTTTTGTTTTTGTTTTTTTCCACTTGGTAATTAGCTCTCTGAGTGCAAATTAAACTGTTCTGGTGGAAAGCTTCAGTCAATTAACTCGGAAAACAATGACCTTTAATCATCACACAATATGCTGTGACTATTTACGGGTCCTAGCAGTTATGTTTGTAATAGAGATAGTAAAGCCTCCACTGGAGTGGGAGGTTGCTGCTTTGGTTTGGAAATACATTTAGCTTTTTTTCAGTTTGTTGTTTAGTCTTTGTCATAAAGAGAAAATGTGAGAAGTTGGAGCCTGAGCATGACCCATCTTCTGCATGTGTACGAGGGCAGCTGGAGCATAAGGCACGTTCATAGTAGATTTTTACACATAGCTCCAATTTTCTGGTTTTCTTTTTGTGCTCTGATAACGCAACACCCCATAATTCAATGTCTACAAAATGAGCTTTGCAAAGAAATATTTCAAGGTGTTTTTTAGAATTCCGTTTCCAGTTTGTACAATTGTTTCATTGACTCTAAATTCAACATTAATCTCCTTGATGTTCTGCAGTTATTTTTCTCAAATCATACATTAACGTTACTAGCCTCGCTGACATATGTAATCTCACACAGTGATAACTATGAGCCACACATGCTGTACTCCTCTGTTCTTCCAGAACCTATGAATGAGTAATAAATGCTCTTCTAAATGGAGGTGAAAGAAGTCTGACACAGCGCCATTATCACAGGCACCAGTTTCTCTCTGAGGCCAACCAAAACGCCCACAAAAGAGTGACAGGGTGCTGAGAGAAGATAAGGTGCATTCTCACCATCACTCCAATTTACAGGGCGTGAGAGCCAAAGGGAGGCTGTGACTCTTATAATAAAGGTTTAAAAATGGAGTGGTCGATTTCTTTGTCTTCCTTTCCCTGGACCTCATTTTATCTTCTCTGGTCCAAATGGTTTCAAGTACAATAGTGTCTGTGCCTTCACTCCAAGGCTGTGTGTGTGTGTGTGTGTGTGTGTGTGCACATAACAGGAGCATATGAATTGGTAGGACATTTGGTTAGTCATTGTTGTAAGAATAGTTATCCAAAAAAATCACCTGAAATCATATCAGCGACTAGTTAAGGGAATACGTGCATTGGGTATGTGGCAGCCAATTACCCTCAGGCGTTGAATACAAAGTTGACAGCATTTTAACACAGACTTGTCTCATGCCACTTTTTGGTCATCTGTTTTAACAAAACCCTGCCACATCAATAACTTAGTACCTCTGCCAAGGAGGTTATGTTTTCACCCTTTTTTGTCAGTTAGTTAGTTAGTTTTTTTTCGTTTGTGAGCAAGATTACTCAAAAATCCACCGGACAGGGAAGAAGACGTTTTCATTTATTTCTCAGAGAATAAATAAAGAATCTTAAAAGAAATCAGGCATGTTTAGTGGACTGTGTGCAATTGGGTGCAGATCCAAATAAAAATCTGGACCGAGTGAATTTTTAAAAGTGGTTTGATAAGAGACTGTGACAGAGGTATGAACTCTACTAAGTGCCATTCCATTTGTATTTTTTTTCAGAGTTGTGGAAAAAGGGTTTTCACCTGCAGTGTGTTCAAATGGCATCTTAATCAGACGAGTGCACACTAAGTGCACGTCGACCAAACAATCGAACAGAAGGCTGCAGCCATAAATAATGCAGGGCTACCTGAGAGACTTCCTTCAGGCACTGAGGTGTAAAGACCATAAGAAGGATGAGAACATTGCCTCCAAACTGCTAATTTCTTTTATAGGGAAATATATATGATAAATACACCTGCTGGTTGAGGTAAAGAGACAATGCCTGCGTATGAGAGGCCATACTTCAGGTGATAGGTGACAATTTATTGATCTGCAGCCAAGTTGGAGCTAAGCAGGACATGAGCAAGATATAGCGTTACGTGATAGGACGCTTAAATTGTGACAGTGATGGACGTTTCCCCACCGGCTCTGCACCTCTTTTACAGTGATTGAAATAAATGTCTCACAATCTCCAAACAAAGTCCAAGAGATGCAGGAGACAGATCTGAGCTGTGGAGCCATTGTGCACTTTAATGGAGACCTTGTATACTCTGAATTGCTCCTCAGCCCCAGAGTCCACCATATTACTTTCATTCAGAGATGCTGTGTTGTCTCGCACGCACAAAGAGATGCACACAAACACAGATGCATGCAGAAAAAGAGAAAAGAACAGTGTCCTCTTCTCACTCAGACACAGAGACCTTGAGACAGTTGCTGTAATTGGCAGAAAAACAATGAAGCACTTTTCTTCCTCCAGTGAAGAGGCGTTGCCAGGCAGCAGGAGCATGACGTCGTTACCCAACAGTAGTATAGCTGCGAGCGGCGGGACGGATGGAGGGAGAGAGTATGTGTTATGGGTTATGTGACAGTGAATTCAGTGGAGGTTTTCTGTGTCGGAGGAATGCAACACACAAGCTTCTTCATTTTCAAATTTAAAAATGTTGATGCTAAAGCAGGAAATGTTTCTGCCAATTTGCCTTGAAACCAATGTCAATGCTTTCCATGAGTATTTGAGCCCCTCCACCTCTCTACCTCTCCACTATTTCCATTTCAACAGATGGATATCGATCGCAGGGTGGAGAGAGAAAGAGTAGTGGCAAGTACTATTATTTAAGGACATATTGAATGTAGGTTGAAAATTATTCTTTAATATAGGGATAAGATATGCAGCCACAGTCAGACAACATAGAGAACAAGTCATCTTTACCTTCTCTGGGAAGGATAATCAATACATGGAGTCACATTATAGTAATTTTTAGCATGTTTACTTTCTTAACAGCTAACTTGTTAAGATAGATGATATCTTTTCTAATTACTCTTGACAGTCTGCAGAAAGCTTTCAAATTACACTACACTATGTAATTTGGAGATTATAAGTTTACCATTAATAGAAAATTATTTTATGGGAAATTGTTTATTTTTGTATACTTTTGATTATCTGTTTTAATCTCATTGTCTTGTTTAGTTGTACTTTAATCTTATTCTTTAATACGTAACTTCCTGATTTATATCCAACGTTTGCCACTTTTACTGAGGAAAAGTTCTGGTCTTAAATGAGTGTTGTACAAAAAACATGCTGATATGTGTAAGTGAAGAGTCTACTAAATGGTCACATTGTTATTGGTAGTAATAGTAATGTTTATCATGGTCATCGTCTTACCAAGCATGTAAGTATATCTAATACCAATTATTATTATGATTATAATGATTATTATTATTGTTTTTGTTGTTATTATTATTGTTATTATTATTATCCTCCTCCTATCTGAATATATAGGCAACCCTCAGCTTTTGTACACACCTGGATACACGCAGTCTCTCACCATCCCTGTATCTTCATCAGTAATCCAGTCATGTTCCCAGGTATCCAGTGTTTACCAGTGCAGTTTATAACTGTATTAGCTACTCAGTTACTCAATAAGAGCCTGTGACTCACCTCTTAGCAGAGTAACAGCCTCAATTTCTCTTCAGTAATCCTTCTACTCCTTATCAGGTTTCTCCCTCTTTACTAATTCTTGTGTTTATATATATATATTACATCTAGTTTTTATCTCTCTGATTACTAATCATGTAACTGTTTTTGGCCTGTACAGCAAAACTAATTGTGCAGATTCGGAGCTGTTGCCTTGCGGCTCCAATTTACTGTGGAAGCAAAGAATCACAATGACGCTGGATTGGAGACTAAATGAGAAAAAGAGAGAGACAGAGCCAGACAGACAGAAATCCTAATGAAATGGAGACAGTAACAGATTAGGATAATATGTGCTAATTTTGTGTTAATTCTTATCTTGAAGACTGTAGTCCTCCAGTGTCACTGCATCAACTCTGAACTGATTCAAGCTGCTGTCTTTCCTACTTTTATCTCCTCACCACTCTCCCTCCATGTCTGACTTCGCCCAAAAATCACTTCCTTTCAACTCTCCTCCTTCCTTCATCAGTCTGCCCCTCTATCTGTCTGTCTGCTCTCCTGTCTTTCACTTTGTGCTGCAGAGCATCACATCTAATGAAAACTCAACAAGATAGGGATTGTGTTATGATGCTAACATCTTCGTGTTGATGTAAATGATTATAAATTAAGGACAAAACTGAAGTCAGACTGAGTAAACACTGCAGCCTGATGATATCAGTGTGATTACAGTCGCAATCAACGTCTGCACGGTGGCAGTAACATAGTATGTGGAATACTAATCTCATTCGAATTTGTGTTTGTGTGTCTGTACGTGCGAACATGTGTGGCCCATTTTGTTACTCATGTTGTGGGGACCTAAATCTGGGGTTAGGATTGCAGTCACAGTCACAAATTTGGCATTTATTTTCCTTATTTCCTAATGTCTGTGCATCTACTCAGATACATCATTTAGCTTTTTCCCCTTTTTAAGGTTTATTTTGGGGAGTTTTTCATTACTCTTGTTGAGGGTTAAGGGCAGAGGATGTCGCACCTTGTTAAAGCCCTATGAGACAATTTGTGATTTGTGAATATGGGCTATACAAAAAAAAATTTGATTGACTGATTGATTGAAAAAGCAATTCCCTATATAATCACTGGATTTAAATTGAAGACATGCTTTAAGGTTAAGGTTATAGTTGAATTTAGATTAAGTCAAGTTTTAAGGTTAAGGTTAAGTCAAGGTTTAAGGTTAAGGTTAGAGTCTGTGTGTGTGTGCTCTGTTTATTTAAGTCGAAGGAGCTGGAGAGATTTTGACAAGGTGCATTGATGAACAAAACAACAAGGTGTTGCAAAAAAAGAATCCTCTGACTTCTGCTATTGCTGTTGACTTCCTTGATCTATTAGAAATGTTAATGGATGTTTCCACAAGGTTGAGGATGTTTGTTCCAAATGTATTCCTCACCTCCCTTGAGTGAGATATATGACAATAGTGGGCTTAACCTCCTGTCAGTATTAGAGACAGATTAATCCGAGACCCCCTGAGGATGGCGTTCAGGAACCACTGATGTTGTTTCTTCAGTACAGCTGCTCCCATCTTTACCTCTGGGAATCTGAATTTTTTTTTTATCACTAGACCCTGGAAAAAAATAGGAGACTTTTGAAAACCACCTTGCAAAGGACCTGCAATGAATCCCCAACGACCCACTGACACAGGTTAAGGCGGTGGCGAGACCCACAGCAGAAAGATTTATGGGATGAAAAGGCAAAGTGCTGTTATGAGAAAACAAAGGTGATACATCCTCCTTGGTTTCTCCTGTCTTAAGGTTGGAAAACTACAGTGTATTGTAGTCACCGATAGAAACAAGATCATGCATTATAATGAGTTCAAATCTAATTTGAGACTTCAACAGTGTCTTTTCCAATTTTCAAAGATCACAAAATCTGAAGATGTCTCTTAATAAGGCTGCTGAGGCATTCTAATCTTACTGCTCCACTGATGAAGAAAAATATTGAGAAAAAGGAGAAAAATCTGCCATGGCATATTAACAACAGAGAAGCACCACGCTTCCTGTGTGTCAAACAAGATGGTAATATCAAATAAATAAGTAATGTTGTACTGCTAATAATCTAGGGAAATGAAAAGACAGTCATTAAAAGTCTGTCCAGAAGAAAAACTGAATCACAGACTGAATATAAATGGACAAGATGACTTGATTGCCCCCTGCTAGCAGGTAATAAATTCCACCTCCTCCATGTTAGTGGATGGGACATGGACCCAACTCGAATATCACATTGTCTATTATCTAAATGTGTTGTTGTATTATTTGATAGTCTGGTTGGCACACTGCAATGGTCTGTGAAAAGTTTCCAGATCCATCGATAAAAATGATCCTTTTCATATCTTTTTCCTGTCTCTGTTCTTTTTCTATGGTTTTGTTCTTTCACTTAACTAAGTAGAAGTTTGTTTGTTTTTTATTCCAAGAGACATGCATGAGAAGGTTGCCTGAAATCTTTTCAGTTGTAGGGGAAAATGAGAACCTCTGCTCAATGGAAACAACATTTGAATCTCGAATCAGTTTCAAGTGCATGAACATTCAGCACTCGAACGTGGTGCCTTGGGATCATCTTGCGACGACAAAAATAGTGAATCACTTTTTGAATCAGAAAACATTTTGGTGCTGTGTTTCTCCCCCTGTGACTCTGAGAAACCTTGACTCAAAGCTGTTCCTCTCTGCTGCACATCACAGACTCCCACTGGACACTCTCACCACTCCGCTGTCACCACATGCTCTAGTTCCCCTCCGAATGTGAAGACTCTCAATCCCTCTGTCTTCTCTCCTGCTTTGTGAAGAATTTGTGTCTGCTATGTGCATATGTGTCAGTCTGCATGAATGAATGGATGTGTGTGTGCCCACAGTCTTTTCTCTATTTCAATTAATTAGACTGCCATAGAATTCTATTAGTGTCAATGTCATTGCACTTGTTGGTGTGTGTGGTCCAGGTTTTATTTATTTATTTATGTCATGGGGATTTTAATACACAGTCACATTAGAAGGGATGCATTTTCTTTATGGGGATAAAAAAGCAGAATGTCATGACATGATTCAAACAAAGTGATTCATATTTAAGGATTTGTTTTAAGGTTAAAGTAAGTGTTAATTTTAGTTAAGGTTAGCCTTAGTTTTCAGGAAATTGGTGTCAGGGTAATGCTTTCTGAAGCCATAAAGACACGATTGTGTGTGTGTGTGTGTGTGTGTGTGTGTGCATGTGTGTGTGTGTGCATGTGTGTGTGTGTCTTTTTCTAGACGGGAGCTGAGGGAACAGTGAGACTGAATTTCAGTCACTTTGGAGAGCTTCCAACGCGATACAGTGCAATACCTGGCTTCTTCCCCCTCAGGCTTCGGTTGACATTTAATTCTTCTATCCTGATGACCAATGCATAAAAGAAGAGGTTCTGCTGCAATTACAGCCAAGGTCAGTGCAGTGGAGTGTAGTGTGCTGTGATGTTAAGGTGTTGAATGGAAGCTTTTATGGCATCACTATTCTGCCAGGCACATATGAGTAAATGGGAGAGGCAATCTACATTTTATTCCAACAAAGCCATTATTATTTGTATCCCACAGAAACACAATGCAGAGGCCAAAACCTCATGTGAAATCGTAAATGTAACACAGCGTTTCCTCTCTGTCAGTCAGGAGGTTTTGTTAATTTAATCCACTTAGCCTGCTGATAATGGTTTGAGCATAATAGCTTGGCTTTACTCTGTCAGATTGATACATACATGTGACTGCATGTTCATTAATGATCTGTCAGTCAAAGAGAAATGGCAGCACTGCAACCACTGACACATGCAATCACCTGCACACACACACGCGCACTTGCACACACAAATCCGCAGGTATAAAGGCAAACAAGGGCATGTGTGCACTCATTTTGTCCATCTATCTGTAGCATGGTCATTAGCACGCTGCCTCTCAGTGTGCAGACGTGTTGCACTCTGTAATCCTGCCAAAATCCAAATCCATCCTATACACTCTATCTTAACACTGCTGAAGCAACAGAGCAACACCTCATTATAATTTTTTTAACCCACACTTACTGCAGCTCTTCCCTGATATTCCAGCTCTGCTTATCCTCTGCTCCTTTTTCATTTTGCTCCCAGCTGGAGGCTCATTAAGAGCTTACCCTGGCCCTACGCCTGGCTGGAGACACTGCCAATCAAATTGGAAGTGATCTTCGCTGTGAGGTGCCCTAAAATGCCACTGGGGGGCGGTAGTGTGCCACAAAGTGTTTGAATTCCAAACTTAAAATGTTACTGTAATAGTCTCACTCAAATGCCCCAAAATCAACTTGTCTCTTTCCCATTATAGAGCTTGACAAATGTTATCTAAAAAATTTATTTTCTTGTGCATCCTTGCGCTTCCTTGCAGAGATGACGGTTTTGTATCCTGACAGTCAAAACTCCCGTCTCAGGCAGCCCAAGCATGAGCAAGGAGGCAAATGAAGTTGCTGTGGGAGCAGAGTGAAATCAAAGTGACTACGTGAGGAAACATGGGAGCGACGAGGGAGTTGGGAGGATTGAGCAGATGGTAGGCAGATGGAGACGGGAGGGCAGAGAGGATAGGCTCAGAGAGAGAGGAGAAAGGGCAGGATCGAGGGTGAATCCATCAGCGTCTTCCTGTGAGGCGTGACAGAGCGCCAGACAGCTAGATGGATGCCTGTAGGTGTGCTCACTGAGGGGCAGAGCAGCTCTCTGTTCACTTCTGTCTTTTGTTGGATACACCTGAATGCCCCATTGACACATAACGCTGACACAGCACCGGTACCACACACACTCACTCACTCATCCACCCACAGCCAGTAACACACAAAAACACACCGACATGCTTTAAAATTCACAGTAATTCCTGCAAATAGAAAGGAAAAAAAACAGGAGAGCGCGGAGCAGCAGAGCAGGCAGCCACAGCATTGTTTACAAGAGGGGTAATATCAATGTAATGCCTGGCAATTCCAGGGCTTCACTCAATCAGATATCACAAATGGAAGTTTACACATCTGTAGCTTTTTGAGAACAGCAATCACTGTGGAGCAGAAGCCCCATGGGTGAAAGTTGGATGAAATATACAATGCCAATAACACTCTGGTCCCTCGGCGGATGGAGAGACGGAGAGAGAGATAAGTCGGTGAAGAAGTCGAATGCTGAGCAGGTCCTGCCCGAGGTCTGTGAGCCAATATCCGTCACCGTGGCATTAATTATATTCTCTATTCATTAGAGCACACCCGGGGGACTGCAGTTATTAGACAGAGCCCAGTTAGGCCTGCAGTGAGCTAACGATGCTGGGCCAGGACGAGGGGGCAGTGCACCGAGTGAGGAAACCAATAGGGTTGCAGCAGTGCCTCCGTCAGCTCCCCATTTTTCTCGGAGTGGGAGGACACAGAGCAGATGGGAAAGGATGATGTAAGTGGAAATGTAATCTTCAAACCATATCCTCAAAGAAATCTGTTTTTGACATTATTCTCGTTGAGCATATGAGAGAATTTATAAGTGGGGTTTATCTCTTTGCAGAAATATGAAAGAAAGACTTACTTCTGAGGAGCCTGGGAGGAACTGAATTACAAAAAATGTAATATCCCATTTGCAGTGAAATTGTACTGTACACATTGTGAAAGTATGAGGTTGATATGGTGCATATATGATTTGTCTCTCTTTACTTACAATACTCTGTCTCGTCCTGTAAACCTCACATGCTGCAGTGATTCCAAAATACTTTCATCACTGCTTTGGAAAAGTTACTGTCCCATGAAAGACAGAGACATTTTTATAGTCCCAACAGGATGGAGTGGAAGTGAGACATAGCCCAAGTGTTGAGGAGCTCATACCTCATCTTTATGATTTGGCGAAGAGCTTTTGCATCTAGATGGGCATTAGCAGATGAGAGAAGGTTTATAGTCAGCGTCGCACCTAGCTGTGAAACTTTTTTTTAGAATAAAATAATTCCTACATATTTCATGATGACTACTGTTTCAGGAAAGAAAAAATAAAACTCTTTAAAACTCAAATTAGGAGGCGTCAGATTGAAGAGGAGGTCTGGATCAATTCTTTCCTGCTCTGATGTTAGATCACAGCGACTCTCGTACACTGTATTGATTGAGAGACGAGCATCCTCGGCTTGCTGCTGAATATCTCTCTCTCTCTGCGTGTGTGTCATGACGACTGCATGTGTGCACGTGGCCGCCCTGGATCAGGGAGAGCAGATAAGCTGTTATGACTGGAGGTGAGGTGAATCAATCTATCAGCACTTCTTTGATGCAGGGCCGGTTTCCCTATAGCGTGTCTTTGGTTGATTAAACACATCGACTGGCCTGTCAGCAGGCTGGAGGGATGGCCCACTGCAGCACTCCGTCGCACCACTTCCACACCATCTCTGAAGCCTTAGCTGGAAGCAAAACTAGGGAGAGCATCCCTGGATGAATTGATGTCAGCACAAAAAAATTTGGGGATAAATGTCTTCATCTCCTCTGTTTTTCCCTACCCCCTTTGTGTAATTCCTCTGACAAGAAACTTTCGTCTTTTCTCTTCCCTTCCTTCGAGCTCTGAGGCGACGCAACCTCATTGTCAGTGGCAATAGCAGCAGCACCCATTTGAACACTAAATAGACAGTCATATTCTCCAACTGCTCTCTGTCCATTATTGAATTAATCGTTTCAGACTGCTCTCTGTCTTTCTAACTGTCTCTGTCTCTGTAACTGTCTCTGCCTCTGTCTCTGCCTCTGCTTCTTAAGGGTGAGCTGATGCAATGATATCGATGACTCCCTGACTACAGTGCATCCATGGGCTGATTATGCACTTTTCCCTCCAATCTAATCCAGCTAATGATCCAGGGATTTCATATTTATTATGCAGCGCACCATCATTTATCATTTCCCAGCTACACACATAAATGGTCACATTGGCTTTGAGTAAATGAGAAGCAGGCAAAGGCAGAAACTAACTGTCTGGAACCCATTTACTACAACAGACCCACACTAAGTATTTGTCTCACAGAAAACATATCTCTACAATAAAAAAAACTAAAAAAACAGGGGCCCCCCTGAAAAAACAACTTTGGGTCCATGCAGGACCCAGAGTGTGTGCACACAAAATGACTGTTTTCACATCTCTGTGCACACGTAACTGTCTGGAAGGCATCAACACATCTGCTCCTAATGGAAAACCCAGGGTTTCATTTCGAGGAGCACAAAGTCAATTGAATCATCAGAGGGAGCACTGCTCACTGCCTGTGAAAACAGTCACATAATGTCCATAAATATTCGTTAATAAGTTCATCAAGGTCATAGAGGATTGATAACACGATTTTTGATGAAAAGTATAATCAAGGGGCTTTACAAGTACAAGTACAAGTATTTGCTGTGTAATCATATCGGGGGAGTGATTGAGTCGGAGCCTAGCCAAACTCAAACTATGTTCTACTACCGCAATTAACGGTTGAACTTGAGTTGTCTGACTGAAATTAAAAAACTGCATGATCATGCACAGTATAATTGTCTAGTGTCACAGTGGCACTATGGCTGGATGATCTCTAATAATGATCTGTACATATGTTGCCATTATTGTAGCAAAACAATTTACAAACGTGAGCAGGGAGTTGTGTAACTTGTTCAACTTCTGTGTTCGTAATACAATTTTGTAAATGTAAAATGATCCAAATTTGATTTTTACTGACATTTTGTGTAGTGTGTAGATGAATTTGTAAATATATAAATCTGTGTACATAGAGTTGTATATGTGCTGATCAATTTTGAAATACATACATAGATCTGTAAATGGGTAGACTAATGCATACATAGATATTTTGCATCCAGAGATGGACAAACAAGTCATCGATTACAATTCTGTCGGGCCGTCTTTTTTTGTGTGTGACCCCTTTACTTCAAATGCATTTGTTAATTTGCAATTGTGTGTGTAGATGTGTGTGTCTGCCTCCTATCCAGCCTGCATTCCTCCATTCGGGGATAGCACCCAGTCTAAACATTTACAGATTACATTTACTATAAATCTGATTACAGTGTTTGAGTTACAATTATATTCACCATTCACATTTGTAATGTTTTTGCTACATTAATGGCTTCAGTTAGATATCTAAACCAACATCGTGGCTTCCTCTGGTCTCAAATATTAATTCAGTTAAAAAATCTGTTTATTTCCGCCCATGCATGTTAGAGTTCAATCATTTTTTTAAGCACCATATTAAATCGCTGAAGTACTTTTCTAGCTCCAATCCAGTGAAACTATTAAATTCTCTCATTGCCCTCTGGAACATTCATCACTGTTGTCTTCAGGAAATTTAATTATTGGTTTATTTGTTTTTTTCCCTGCTAACTGTATTTCAACTGAAAACAAAAGGGATGAGAAGTCTCTCCTTATGTAAAGGGTGCGTAAATCACAAACATGTCACATTGTTTAAATTGATAACTTCGGCTGTATGATTCAAGAAGTTGCTTGTCAATGCTTTATTTCTTCCTTGATTATATTTCACTAGCTTAGGCCTGTTTTTTGCCAGCGAGGGGAAATTATCCTGCTGACCCTCCAAATATTCACATTTGCCTGTCCAAACACACACACACACACAAACACACACACACACACACACACACACACACACACACGCACGCACACACACACTGAAGGAACACACAGTGGATTATAGATGGATTTGATATAGTGTTTGCTTTCACTCGGGCCCTATATGTTAATTGATCCCATTGATTCTGTCAGGCTGATCCAGAGCCTGTGGGCTTACAGCCACCCCGCCCCCTTCAGCTCACATCCCCACAGACCTCAGTTCCTATTGCTTTGGCCAACACACACATACTGTATGCACAGCTTTGCACTATAGCAAGGGGCAGCTTACAGATCCATATTTCACAGGTCATGGAACTCCTATTTACTTTGTTCCTGCACATAATGACTGCACGCTGTTCGGAAATGACTTAAAATGGAAGTTTCTGTTGTCTCAGCAAATATGCACTCCTCTGTAAGTTCATTCATATGGCTGAGCAATTGTAATACAATTACCAGGAAATATGACATGTCACAATTTTGTAACCTCACACCACTGTCGGGTAGATTAGCTCTCCAGGAACAGAATCAAGTTATTAGAATGTGGTCATGGCCAGCGTGAATTCTGCAGGATCCATACTTGGTGTAGTTTGTTCAAAAGGTCACAGCGCGGCCCACAGCTCATGAATGATATACTGATAATCACCTGGTGTTAGGGTCAAGCTGTCTGATGGCCTCTGTGTTCTCTGTGCCCAGGATTAACTTCACAGAGGAGGTACACATACAAAGCATGGAGTCATGCATGAATGCACAAGATCTTGTTTCAGAATTTGTGAATTTGTGACATATACATTATCTAATGATTATTTTGCAGGCATTGCAGTGGGATTCTGCAGGACAGTGAAAAAGGTGAAATGGATAAGCATGATGGTGCAGTTGTTAGCAGTGTCACCTAACAGCAAGAACGTTCAAAGGTTCAAATCAGGGTTTGGCTGGGGGTTTTCTGTGTAGTTTGCATGTTCTCTCCATGTTTGCATGGGGTTTCTCAGGGTTCTCCAGCTTCCTGTCACAGTCCCAAGACATGCAGGTTGGGGTCAGGTGGAGATTCTGAATTGACCGTAGATATGAAATATGGCTCCAGCTCCCCCTGCCACCCATAGAAGCAGAAGCAGTATAGATGATGGATGGATATATGCACTGTGAGGTTATAAATTATACATCAACTTAAGGGTACATCTTGTGGAATTCTTTGCTCTCACATTCTCTACTTTGAATGTTCCCTCAATTTCAGTCTCCAGCTTTAAGCCTGCACAAAGATATGGGAGCAAGCAGATGTGGAAAATGAATTTTTCTGGATGCAGCCTGCTGTGATATTACAAACCGTACTGCTCTCACGCCTACACACAATCTTTTACCTGTGCAATATTCATACTCACACACACACTCGGCAGGGTTTTGTGTTGATAGATGCTTGTGTGGCTCGTGGCCACCGTCCCTCTCCATCTGCTTGTCAGTGTGACAGGCAGGGCCACTCCAGCTCTGCACCTTTCCTAATTACATGAAAAGGACACAGGCAGCATTTCACTATAATTCTCCTGTCTTCCGCCACTGTGATTGTAATTCAATGTAAGCAGCAGAAGAGGAGCACAGTGCTGCTTCATCTTTTTGTCACTTGTTTAATTCTTGTACAGCTGATAAATAGGGGAGGTCTGGGCCAGATATGCAAAGTGTTTGGCTCACATCCTCTAGTCTTGATGGAGACATAGAGGAGAAGAGAGAGAAGACAGGACAGGAGGAAGATGAAAGGAGAAAACGAGAGTAGAACGAATGAGGAAAGAGCAAGAAAACATAAATGAAGAGCATGCAGGTGGAATTTAAAACAGAGATTTAGATGACTCCCAGGCTGAGCTGCTGACTTAAACTGACCAGATTAGATTCACTTCAAAACAATATATCAAGACAGTATTGATGAACTGTGTCGTGATCAGTGAAGGAAGAGCCATGCTCAGAGATCGTCTCTAATGAGCTCTCCCATGTTGAAGTGCAGAGTAGGGTAACATTCATTTTCAACTGAAGCATTAAAAGCTTAGTTAATGGAGAATGTTGAGCATTTGTGATTAAATGGCCAAATTAAGTGTCACTTTAAAACTTAGCTGAACACAGTCCATCGGACATTCATTATGTAACCAGAAGCAACTCCATAGAAAACAAAAGCACATCTTCATCTTAGAGATAAAGGTTGTGTTATTCTGCTTTTAGTTATTGTCAACTAATCACAGTAAAAAACAAATGCAACACTGTGGCGGAATGGTTCTGACATCCAGACGGTCACAGACAGGTCGTAAATGTTTGATGTCATCATTTTCAATTCAAGGATTTATACACATTTGTTGTTTTTTTTTAATCCACAGCAGGACGACTGTGAATGTGCAACTATGTGTGTGTTCATGGTGAAAGGATCTATCAGTGCAATTGTCTGTTTTGTTGATGTGTTTTTCATAGTTATTGCACCACAGTACTGGTCTACAGAGGAATAAGGTAGACCCGGCCTGAACTGCAAAGAGACTTATTAGTTGGATCGATTTATTATTTATGTTTTGGGAAAAATATACAATATGAGCCTCATCACTGACCTGACATTACCGACCTATATATCATTGACAGACTCACAATGTTCCACAAAAATCTCCAAATCAATACAATATAACAAGAGACATCGGCAGCATGATGCTCAACAGTTTGATTGGATTTATCAGATTTCTTGCAGCTCCTGCTCTCAAATGTACCTCATGTCTCTGGTCTAGTTTTTAAATCCTAAAACCGGTCTAATGTAGTTCTACGATTTATAAATACAACCTTAATTGTTCTAAATAGCCCATGTTAAATTCACAGGCTTTATGTAACTATAGACAACATGACTCCCCTAAAGGTAAAGCCAAAGTCCGTCAATCAGTATAGGCCATGAATCCTATCTCCTCCGTGTTAGCGTCTGGGACGTAGACCAAACAAAAATATCCACATAAAAAGTGTGTTCAAGTGCTAATTCTTCCAGGAATTTGCAAACAGTGGAAACTCAAAATTGCGGCTCCATCCATTGGCTGTTGACAGCATTCGTATCCGGGATATTTTGGCTGCATTTCTGGATAGTTGGAGGAGGTGGAGACGTGTCATCCATCTTTTATGTCCATGGCTTCAATAACTGACTCCCCTGTCCTCTGTCCTTTTTGTCTGCCCTTATTTCAGGTTTTATCTTTAACTGTCTCTTCTTTGTCTTTTTCGCATCTGCAAACCTTCAAAGATCTGTATGTATTTTGCTGTTGTGGAGTTGATCTGTTACAAAGAAGTGACATACATCTTATTACATATGATCAATATTAAAGTGCTATATTCTTCATCTTCAACAATTATCTTCTTTCCTCCTGCTGTTTATCTTCCTCCTCACTCCCCCTTTTCTTTCCTCTCAACCCAACCAGTCAAGGCAGATGATTTTCTACCCTGAGTCCAGCTCCGATAAAGTTTCCTCCTTTTAAAGGAGAGTTGACCTCTCCTCTGTTGCCGAATACTTTCTCATTTTTGGAGCTGTTGAATTTCTCCCTGTAATATTGTAAGGTCTCGTCCTTATCTCAGTGTTTTGAGATAAAATACGTTGTGATTTGGTGCAATATAAACAAAACTGAATGAAATTGAACTCATGCTGCCCAGGGCAGAACATTCCTGATGAAACAAGCAGCTGAGATACCTGACCTCACTCAGGAGAATTCAAAGTTTTCATTTCAGTTTGCTTCGTGCCTTTAAACAACAGCTTCTTCTCCGTTCTCAAACGTGTCTTTTAATTCTGATATTATCATCAGGGGAAGGCTGAGCATGCCATCAGTAGCTTAATTAAAGAGCCTTTTATATTATTGACAGCTTCTGCATTTAAAATGACCTTCAGCTGCTTTGGTCTGCATGCTAACACATTCTTCTTCTTTGGAGGACACAAATGATTTATGCCTCATCTCTCTTAGTCATTGCGTCTTTGTGGATCATCATGCAACCATTTCTTGATTTACTTGTTAGGGAGGTTAAATATAACAAATTCTGCTGCACGGACCTCATAAGAGGAGTACCACATTAAGCACTTCTACAGAACTTGGATTATGCATGTGTGCATATGTGTGTGTGAGTGAATGCAAGCTTGCACATTTGCTGTCTTGTATGAGTGTCACTTCTCATTGTGGTAAACCAGGAGATGACAGAATGATGCACCTTGTAGTTTTGACAAAAATCCTCCAGAGGCTTCACTTCACAGTGGAGAGTCAGTCATGCAACCAAGACTTACACACAGCAGCTCCCATTTAATTTGATTATTCCTAAAAAAATATAGATTATATATAAAGATGGACAACGTGTTTCCACTTCCTCCAACTATATCCAGAAGTTATGCCTCCATTTTTCACATTTGGAGCCAGAGACTGTGCAGCAGAGTAGAGATCAGGGGATGACGACGAGGTGGTGGTGAGGTCCTGCAATACACACACTTGACCAATCGTGAGTGAGTCCCAGCTGTCTATCAAGAAGTTTCACCCTGTTTTTATACAACAAGTAACGGGTCTATTCAGAACCAAAGTTGCAGGCGGTGCAGAAGGACCCAATGCAGCTTGCCTGTGCTACCAGATTAGCTAGCAGGCATCATACTTTAAATTTTGAGTGTGGTCCATATGTCCCATCCACTAACAAGGAGGAGGCAGGTTTTATAACCTATGCTGCATCCAGCCACTAAGCACCGATCAAGACACTTTGGCTTAACTTTAGGGGAGCAGCCCTGTCCTCCATCTTTATGTACAGACTTTGGTAGAAACATACACAGAGGCACTGTGTCACTTAACCTGGAGTAAATTCAATCACTGACTCTGGTTGAGTCGCCCAATCTGTTGCTGCAGCTGGAGACAAAACAGGTGAAGCAGCTGTGACAGTTAGAGAGAGTCTATAGAGAGTGCTAAAGAGCCGTATTTGCTCCATACTCTCAGACTTTTCCCTCTTATCTAGTTAGGTATTTCTGCATGTTCAGGCACATACAGGGGCAGCATTAACCTCGCTCTGTGGGACACTCTCTGTCTCTCTACAATCTCCCGTTAGACCAAAAATCAATCTCCCTGTGGAGCAGCAGCCCATTTGTCCTTGGCTTTGACAGAGGCTTGGGTCAATAAAGGCACTGCATCGCTACTTCATCGTTGGGCCTCCCAGCAAAGCCTCTGCTTGGCACAGCAATACTATGACCAGAGTCCATGATAGATGGCTCCGGCATGTGAATGGAACTACTGGAGCAAGTCAGAGCCACTGGGCAGCACTGACACATTTTGTTGACTCTCCTGCTTTTGTCTCATGATGGTGCATTTGATGGCAAAATGACAGCAACTTTGACTCAGCCCTCTGGATACCACAGGAGATAACATTCCATTTTAAACCTTGGATTATTTATTTTTTCTCGTATAGTCACAAATCTGTTTCCATTAATCTACTTTTTCTTAATTAAGGTACCACTGTCATTCATTTTCTTTGTTGACAAGCCTAATGTACTGTATTTAAAAGACATCCTATATACAAAATCAAGTATTAAACATCCTGTAAAACATTTCTATGATTATATATTTGTTTAAATAGTATATGTTTATCAGCAAGATACAGCTTTATTAAAAACATCACAAGGCGTGCCAGCTATTCTTACATTGTATTCAGGCACATCCATGCTTTGAGGGAAAAAGCTAATGTCAACATGCTAACTTGTTCACCATGACAATTTTAAGATGATGAGTATTTGTATATTATCATGCTTAACATGTTTAATCATCTTGGTACGGCGGTTTCTTATGTTATTAGTTTTCAGGCATTTGGTCAAAGAAAACTGATTTAGATCTTTAGCCTCTTTAAAGCAGCAGATGAAAAGTAAGATGATCACAAAAGTCTGTGAGATTCGTCCTCTGGGAACCATGAATGTCTTTACCAAGTTTCATAAGTATCAAATGACAGTGTGGTAGAAGTTGAATCTGCAAGTCTCTGAATTATAGAGCTATAGATTGAGTTTCAGCTCTTCTTTGTGTAGCTGCTCTGCAACTTTACTGCTCTGGTTCACTCTCACCATTTCCTAAGCTGATATCATCAGAAAAGATCTGGAAACACAATTTACACAATCTGCTCTCCACCACGTTACACAAACACAGTAAGAGATTAGCTGCCAAATATATCCTTCAAAGAGAGTAAATATGACGACTGAGTGCAAATCATCAACAGTTTGATAAGAATTTTGTGATTAAAGCCGGTTCACATGGTTGTTTACTATTTCAGTCCAGAACAAAGCAAACAATGAACGGACATTACCAACTTAAAAATCTCAGTTTTATCAGATGAAACATGTTGTTCTTCATAAAAAAGAAATAATTATGTCTCCAAGTTTTTCTGATAAAGATCCAAGAGATGTGTTTCTACTTACCTGATCTCTATCAGCTTTAGAGCAGGGTATTTTAATACACTGCCTCCTTATCTTTGTTGAGAGGTGCCTGCAGTATTTGTCAAGGCATTACCCAAAGTGGCCTTGTATATACTGGACTCAAACAATGGAAGACACTGTGTAGCAAATGAGGTTGGCAAATTAACTCTCTTAGTGTTAGTAAAATCTTATGCTGACTAAGAACATAATTAACAAAAATCCTTTCAATTACATGATTGTCCCTGGAATGAACATGTGATTTACTAATTAACCTATTGAAGCCCACTTCCCTCAATAACAGTAATGAGCAGACTGGTGAACACAATTAGCTTGACCCTATAATTATTTGTCATGAATAAATGTATGTGTTACTATTATTGTCAATTACATGTCCTGAAAATATATAATCATGCAAAAATTATACATATTATCTCAGCCTCCACCTCTCAGCATCATCCTGAGTTGCTTATGTTAAAACCATAAGAAGGAGCAGCCCTGCTAACAGTCTCACACACTTTGAAAACTGTACAAACACATCACAGTTTACCACAGTGGGACAGGCCTTATTTAACATAAAGCAGAAACAGTTGTGACGCTTCCTATTATCTAAACCTCACATCACGTGGCTTCTGCTCTCAGCTACTTCCTCGTTTGCTTCATATCGGAACTGATGACTCTATTTACTTTCCACCACATGCTTATAGCCGAGCATTTCTGAAGAGAAACTTCACTCAGACTGTCTGACGGCACTTTAATTTAGTTTCAGCCTTCATGACGATTTGAAGATTTCAGCAGTCATGGATCAAGACGTGCTGTCGTTGTCATCCTCTTCATCGTTTTCATCCTCAGCAGCAGTGGTGGCAGCAGAAACTGAAGAAACTTCAGCAAAGATTGACAGCAGCCTCAGTCAGAGTCAACAGAAGCACAAATCTGCCGGAGCATTATGGTATGTACGCTCACATCTCTAAACACAAAAACAGGAACACTTAATGTAAAACAATTTAATGTAAAAGTCCACATACATCAGCCTCGAATAGTGTTGAATTAACACTTCTCTCAATGTTACAGTAAGAAATAAGCTTAGATATTGTGTTAAGTAGTACAGGGGTATTAATATCACATACATGATACTGTGATATAAATATAATACGATATATTATAGATTATTATCTGTAATCAAGTTTGGATGAATTGTATTTTCAAACATGTTCTCGGAGACACCTCATGAAGAAGTTGAGTGAGAGGGGGAATAAAGAGTAGCTGCGGAGTTTCCAGTGAGGTCATAAAGATGTAGGCTTAAATTCATTATTTCACAACACTGATGCACTATCATGTAAATGATAATATATGTAATGTGCGTTTTCATTTCTTCTTATTACAGATGACTTATAGTAACAGTTTGGGGGGGAGGGGGAACACTTAGTAAATATCATGACCGCTCTACCTACACAGATGATTAGTCTTGACCTTAAAATAACCATGTTTGATTGTGAAACTTCACACTTCTCTCCTTTGTAAGGGGGAACGACTGCAGCGTTTCTTCAGCTACAGTTAGAGTTGGTATTGAAATAGATATTTGTCAGAGATGCCATCAGGAGGAAGGAAAGATATTATCTCTCTCTTTATCATATGCCATGACAGTTGATTAGCATATTGCTGCGAGAAGCGGTGGCATTTTGGTGTCCTTCCAAGACAGCATACGATTGAAAACTTTGAGGAACTGATTCACATCAGCTGTCACAGAAGCCAAGAGAGAAAAGGCTCTGGATCAGTGAGACACTGAGGATGGTGTGGTCCCAGTACGATGACTGAATACACACTGCTTACTTGCCAAGACAGGGTACTGGACACAAGTGTGTTAACTGTTTTGTGCTCACACTAGCCACTAAAATTAGGTTCCATTTCACTCCAGCTTCTGCCTTCATCCTACACTTCAGACCCGTTGGTTCAGTGTGGATGACTCACTCATTAGTGGACATAAACAGCCTGTTCCTGCCTTGTTTCACCCAGAGGGAGGACAGATGGTTCAGGGTGTAGATTTAGACAAATATTTTGACTCTGGGTTGAATTTCCTTTTATGTATTCATCTCTTTTTGGTTATCTGGTGAGGCTAAATCGGTTTTACACAAACAATATGTATTTTGTGAAAAACCTACAGTATGCTCCAGCAGGTAATTTTTTAATTTTCTAATTAATCTTTCAAGGCACTTTCTTTCTTCTAATGTCTGTATAGCCACATTAAGATATGAAGCTACCTCACTAACATAAACTAGACCTTCACATTTTTACTGCTTTGACCTGATGTTGACGTAACTGTGTGTTGGAGTTGAGACTAAAGGAGGATCGCAGGTGATCACGGATGTAATTCACTCTAGTGCTTAGCTCTCGGAGGTTACAGCAGTCCCACAGTATGTTTGTGTATAGATGCCACGGGGGGATACGTACTGAGGTCTGTGTTCTTCCCTGAGCCAATTCCCCCCCTGGGCCTTAGATCTCTGCTGCCTCTCTGTCAGCAATTCCTTCTGGACAAGACCTCACAACAAGGCTGGTGGAAAGGAAGCAAATTCATTTTTAGCAAATGTTTTTTATCTCCAAGTGGTTTACAGTAAAAGACATCAGCATTTTACAGGGATCGTCACCCACATTGTTTCCAGAGGCAATCGACATGTGAACACATCGGATAATAAACAGAGTTTTTTATTGTCCAGGAGAACAGATGTAGAGAAATTCACCCTCTTGCTCACTCTTTCGCTCTGTGTATGTGTGTGTGTGTGTGTGTGTGTGTGTGTGTGTATGTGTCTGAGTGTCTTGAGTGCATAATTTGACTGAGCATGCATGTGTGTGCGTGGGTGTGCATAATAACTCTGATTCAATCCTCTCTAAGTGCACTCTATGCGAGTGGGTGTTTGAAAGTGCCCTGACGTTCTTTTGTGTGTACATGTGTTTGCTTATTATTGGAAATCCTCTTCTAATGTTCATCATCATCATGACTTTATCTCTAACTATATATCTGTGTGTGTGTGTATGTGGGCGGGCAGCACTGAGGATGTGACTCCTATGGGTGACAGGTTGCTGTCCACAGAGGAGCAGGTGACTCTGATCACTGAGAGTATGACAGTCACCTCCGCTGACCAGGAGAAACTGCTGCTGCTCAACAAGAACACCGAGCTCCGCAGAGTCAACAAAGAGGTACAACATCACCTTGTTGCTGATGCTCTGTGAATACCAGAGGAGGAGTGTGGGCGTTGTGTGAAACTGTTGCTAAGCTGTGAAGAATCATCATTACAGTAACAGTTTTATTCAACCTGCGCTTCCTAATTTTAATTAGATGCTGCTTAATTAAAAGCGAGGTGAGGGAAGATGATTTGCTTAACTGATGTAAACTGTCGTGTATTTTGTGATTATGGAGCGTTTTACCTCACTGACCTGAATTCACATCCTGATGCTAATGATGTAATGAATGGTGCTCTCAATGACTGCTGTGGTCATCACCACCGTCATCATCACTACCATAAATATATATATATATATATATATATATATATATATATATATATAGATGTAAAGGCACATCTCCACTTCCTCCTACTATCCAGCCATCTGTGTGGAGCCAAAAATATCACTGATAGTTGATCATCATATTAGACACTGCCAGCACAGAAATGAACACTTGAACATCAGTGTGTTAAGACCGACCTACAATGACAGAAAACATCTTTGAGAAACATCGATATGACCTGTTATCCATCCACTAACATGGGAGACGAAGGGTTTACTGCAGCCCACCACCAGGTGGCGATAGAGATGGTTATGGTTCATTTTCGACAAGCTGTCATGTCGTCCACCTTTATGAACAGTAGATGATGACGGCATTGATGATGATGATGTGACAGGTGATGAAGCTGAATGCGGACTGGGACCAGGTGTACCGCAGTGCCACACTGGGTCTGCAGCACAGACTGGAGGCTTTGGAACTGGAGAACACTGCAGTCAAACATCTCAACAGTAGACTGCTGCTCAAAGTGGAACACCAACAGGTAAACACACAGACCTCCTTGGTATGGAGCCTCAAAAGTCTAGATCTCTAGACACTATGGATTATCGTCCAACAGATTTAGACTGTGGAATAGAACATTTGCGATGTTTAGTATTTCACTTGGGGTTTCAGAGTGCAAAGGAATACTACGAGCAGGCTCTGATGCAGGAGCTGAGGAAGAACCAGGAGCTGCACGAATACATCAGGCTGCTGGAGAACAGGACGCAACTTCCACAGAGAACCTGCTCACATGTCAAAGAGGTATTAGACTTGTCAGTGGGTCTGTACACGTCATCAGTTTGCACATTTTCATTTCTGTCAATAGGCTCTCATCTTTGACTTGAATGTCGCTCATCACTGTGTCTTGTTTTAACTGAAGGGCAGCTTCAGTGCTGGGGTAAGTGCTCCTGTGTTGTCGTCCACCACTAATCCACCAAGAGGTCCTGACTTGTCACCCAACATCGTTTCTGGACAAAAACCTTCATCCTCCTTCTTCCCTGCCTCCTCGGGCTCAGAGGAAGGGTGGCAGAGTAAAAGCAAGAGCAGCAGTACCCCACTGGGAGACTCCCAGCAAGAAGTGCATGATCTAAAAGAACAGCTGGGGGCACTGAGATGTCAGGTGAGCTGCTCTCTTCAGCACAGCATCAATAAATGTTCCCATTTCTTATGTGATGAGAGCAGAACTGATGTCAAGCCTCTGTTGCCAGGGGAAGATTTGCTTAATGTTCAGAGGGAGACTTAAATCACAAGGTGAACTGCACCACCAAGTGGCGGTTCTGAAATGTTCTCACAGCACAACGAGAAATATCTTCAGATCACAAGATATTGCTTTGATGCTGGCTCACTGCCATGTTAATGTCTTGTGTCACCAGACTCAGATTTATGAAGCAGAATTTCAGACGGAGCATAACGACCACAAACACACGCTGCTGGAGAACAACAGGCTGAGGAAGAAGAGGGAGGAGATGCGTCAACAGGTGGCACTACTGCAAGAGCAGGTAATGTTTTAATTGTCCATACACACACAAACACACACACACACATTCACACATGAACGTAAATTACATGCATCTGTTATTTAGTGCCACGCTGGATTGGTTAAATATGGGATGTGTTCATTAATGTAGTGCAGTTGCAGTGTAAGTACGCTGTAGTAATCATATGATCCCTTAATGAGACATTTCCTCAAAGTGTTTAGTATAATCTGTTTTGACATATAATGACCTGAATCTTCTCAAGCTCTGTTATTGTCTGTTCATGTTGTTTTTTTCTACCGATTCCGTGATGGTCTTCTGACATCGCCACAGGTCAAGGTTTATGAGGACGACTTCCGACGGGAGCGCTCTGACAAACAGATGTTGCAGAGGCTGCTATTGAAGAAAACGCCTCCCAACAGGGACCCTGTGCTCATCCACCGCTGCAATAATGTACAGCAGCCACTGGGAGGAGACAAGAGGACGCAAAGAACAGAGAAAAGAAAACAGCACCTCCCCTTCTGCCCCAAGCACCCAGACAGAGACAAAGAGTCAGAATGAGGCTCAGAGGGAGACACACAATGGTGATACACGTCACATAGTACATGACTGTTAGGATATTAAATCTTCTTAAATAATGAAAAACTTTATTGTGTCAATGGTTTGTACCATTAAGTTACAGAGATGCTGCAATAAATACACACCACACATCATATATCATATATATCATATATATATATATATATATATATATATATATATATATATATATATATATATATATATATTCTTTCATATAATCTTCTCCTAAGTTACATTTCTATGTTTAATTATAGTTTGTATAGTTTAAATATCTGTATAATAAAATATGAAGTGACCTCATTGTGCTGGTGGTTTGTTATCTGCTCCAACATGAGGACGTGACCTCAATTCATCTCTTTATTTATGATATTTGTATCTTTGTGGGAAATCTGATGTGTTTACAGTGTCACCAGGACATCAGACAGTGAAATAGCGATCAGGTGAACGTGCGTACAGAGCTGCTGTTGAGCAGTGAATCACCTCTGGACTGCAGAGTTATATTTGCCCCATCATAAGGAAGCTGAAAGGTTTAGTGCGTTTCTACATCTGACACTGGTTCACTTATGTGTCACAAAGGAAAAAATTCCACCTGATCAATGTTTATTTATTTGTGACATTCTCTGAAACTACTGACACATATCACCACACAAAATATGTCACGGGGTGACAGGGGTTTTCCTTTATCAAGTTTCTCAGCAGCCCTTAAAAGTTCCCATTATAGCACATGACACACATCCCACATTTTAAACAACAAAAGAAGACCTAGAACCTTTAACCTTACCATTTTTTCGATACTTGAACCTAAACACATATTCACACAGTGTAAAATTAAAGTGATCCTGTGTGTCCACAGCTTAGTTTTCTTAATAATAATAATAATAATAATAATAATAATCATATTGATAAATTATATTTATACAGCACTTTTCAAAACAAAGTTACAAAGTAGCCCTACAAGATGATATTATAAAATCAATTAAAACAGTTTAAATGTCAAGCGATCATTAATAAAAATACGCTAAATATTAAAAAGTAACAAATGAAACATGGCAATGTTAAATAATCAAAACTATTTAATAAAATAGGAATTGCAAGAATGACACAATCCATATCATGTGTTTTAAGTTGTGCGGAAAGTTTACATAAGTTTACATCCATCTCACTTTTTCTTTTTTCTTTAATCCAACTATTTGTTCACAATCTTTAAAATAATTGCATATATCCAACAAATAGGAGGCAGCTCTTTAAAAATATATTTTTTTACATGATTCATGCATATTGACACAAACGTGTCTATCCTAACACTTTATAGGAACAGAAAAGAACAGGAATGATAACAATGACATTATAATATCTGGAACAGTGACAGTGATTATTGGAGGATAAAATCCAATGAATAATAAACTGGGAAAGACAAAGATGAGAATGTTGTTCATATTGAAATGAGAGCATTGGGATTTTCTCTTCTCACAGAGGCTCAGCTACATTCACACACTCATCATACAGAATATGAAACACTGTCTTTGTCCTGTGATCAGTCATCGGCCATTCAATCATCTCCTGACAAGGAAGAGGAAAAATTAAATATGAGGCTGTGACGACTGGAAAAGATAATCCGACAGAATAATGATTTACTGTGAACAAACAAAAAATGTCGATTCATCATAAAGGGCAGCACCAGAAATAACGCGTGTGACGGTAAGTCTGTCTTATTCCCAGTGTAATAACATGACCTCTGTGTGGAGATAACAAAGGCAAGGAACTGTATACCCTCTGAGAACTGCAGGTTTCATGTTTTTTGAAAACAATGCCTGTAGATGTACAACCACACCTTTACTGCAAATCATGGCATTCCCCTTTTTCTTGGAATGTATGACAACATGTGTTAAAATGCTGAGGTGTGACTTTTCCAGTGATGCTGTGTACAGTATATAAGAGCATGACAGAATCCAGAATCCAGACTCAGAGGAAGCGAGAGAGGAAGAGAAGACCGAAGAGCAAACAGGTATTGAGACAAACTGAAGTAGTTGTAGTTAGTACTTACTAATATCTTAAGATGTCAGAAAAAGTTTAAACCAACAGAATATATAAAAAAGATTAGATGTGACGTTACCTTCACAGGATGCTGTTTTTTGGTTCATGCAGTAATTTACAATTGAAAACTCAGGAAGTACTTCTAATCATTTGTATTTTATTGTTTTAATTTAACAAGTTATGAATGTAAGAGTTTGTATTTTTATAACAAGTGCAATGTTCACCTCTGGGTGTGTCTTTAGCCAACAGGTAATAATAATTCAATAAAGAGGCTCTTAATAAACTTGGTTCAAATGGGTCCTGAGGTGAAGTCACAGCTTTATAATGGTCATGGAGGACAGGAAGAATAAGGTGGGGCTCACTGTGACCCCACCTCTATGTGGTTAGATGTTTTTCCCATCAGCCCATTAGGTGTGTCATGCCTCATTTTGGTGTATCCATAAACAAGTAAACTTGTCTTAATGGAAAACAGGATAAATATCCTGTTCTTTCACTGAGTTTCACCAAATTTAAACTTCACATTCCCTCTGTGTTCTCTCCCTCCTCTAACCTCCAGCAACAAACCGTCTCTACACCTCATACAGTTTGGAAGCAGAGAGCCCGCGGCATCTTCAGAGACACAGTGAAGCAGAGATGACTACATCCACAAATAAGCAGCGGGAGGTCTACAACCAGCAGGGCTTCCTCTCAGCTTTGCCTGTGCTGAGCCACGAAGAGCTGAAAGAGGCCAGACACGCCTTCTCTGAGCTGGAGGGGGAATTTGGTGAGTATCAGCAGGTCCGAGTTATTCAAAGAAGGCAGGATTTAATCGAAGTCATAACCAAATGCACTGCAATGAATAGAAATCCCCCGCTTTAGTTCCTTAAAAAAATTACCCTGCCTTGTTCTTTGTTTCACATGAAACTAAATTAAACAGGATCAGAAAGATGTGATAAGGCTCAAGAATCACACTATTTGTCAGTGGTTAGATATTATATGTGTGCCTGTGTGTATCACCAGGTGAAGCGTACACCCAGTACAGCCTCCACAATGTTCACCTTCAGTATCTGTGGGTGATGAGCCTGACCAAACACCCTCGTATCCTGCAAGTTGTCAAAACCATCCTGGGCCCTGACGTCATCCTGCTGGACTCCCGCTTCATCTGCAAATACCCAACACTCAAAGGAGGTAACATCCAGAAGAATGTTGGAGGAGGATCCAAACTTGATGGGAATGATGGAGAGAATGTGCTTCCATATGTGGCCTGGCATCAGGATATGAGGTAGATTATAGTCCAGAAAAAGAGAACTCTTTTGTCTTGCCTTGCTTTGTCTAAGTGTCACTGTTGTGTTTGCAGGTATTGGGGTATTGCCGGTGGCCCTGTTCTCTCTGTGTGGCTCGCTTTAGACGACTCACAGGAGGAAAACGGCGCCCTTCAGGTCATCCCAGGTATCTCAGCGACTCTTTTATTCTTCTTGTGACCATTTATCCCTTTATGTTATTTTTCTAGAGTGGAAAAACGTCATTAGATTTACTTTCAACAACCTGCGTCACATAGTTCAACTTTTTTTCTACTAATTGCCCCTGTAGGCAGCCACTGCTCCGGCATGTTGCCCCATCGCCAAGCCACCCGCCTGGGAAACATGCTGTCAGTCAACCAGGAGATCCCAGAGGAGCTGGTGCAGACAGATGAAGCTGTGTTTTGTCCTCTGCTGGCCGGACAGATGTCTGTGAGTTGCTTTTGTTTTTGCTAAAGATGACAGTTTAGGTATAAATTCAACTGAAGTTGGATTAAATAGGATTTTGGATTTGTTTTAAAAGATCCATGACGGGCTCCTCGTCCATGCCAGTAATGCCAACACATCCCAGAGGAGGCGCTGTGGGCTTGTGATCCGTTACGTCCCCACCTGTGCTTACCCCATACAGGTGAGATAAACAAACACGAGGACAGTCCTGTCATGTTTCCACAGTCTCACTCTGTATTGATCCTGACTCACTCTGTTTCTGTTAGGATCCCAATCGTCCCAGGAAGTTTCATGCCACATTGTTGGCCTGTGGAGACGATCATTTCCATCATTTCTCCAACAAAAGCACATGAAAACTGTCTGACCTCCACGCTTTACAAGCTTATTGTGTGTGTTTATATTTAAAAAATATGTATTCTATGAGATAGCTAGCTTGTTATATATTGTTTAGTTTAGACATTGTATTGTCCTCCTACCTTTCAATTAAGCTTTAAAATAAATGCTATGAATGCTATAAGTAACCAAACACTGTTCAGTTAATTTCTGTTGTGCAGTTTTTCCAAGTTCACATACACTGATGTGTGAGCAGCTTTACAACTTAATAAAGTATTGAAATATGATCCAGAGGAAAGTGGTGCTTTATTGTTTGTAGTTAGATTTTGGGAAATAAAATAAAATATCCTTCAAATCCACAAGTGAACACATCAGTCATTTTGAGACAAAAACACAGATGATGTTCATGTGAAATCTGCAATTTAATCGATTTATGGTTCATCAGTGTTATTAATTCAAACTGAGCTTTTAAATGGGATGGGTTTCTTTTTACCAATAAGCTCTGTTCCACTTAAAGTTCGTCTTTATGGAAAACAATCCTAGATGTACTGTGATATATAAAAACCTTAAAACTACCTTTAACGATAGTAACGTTTCCCTGATATGGGCTAGCATAATAGACAAAGTAAGATTCATGGTCCTGAAAATGTACACAGGACCTTACATTTCCTGTGCGAAATATAGAGTAAAAGTTTAAATAACTCCAGAATGTATTTGGGTAACTACGACATACTTGAACCCCCAATTTCAGAGATTGTGAGTTTTTAAAGGTCCAGTGTGTAAGATTTAGGTGAAAGAGAACTATTGGCAGATATTTCATGTAGAATAATCCTCAGGATGCTCACTAGTTCGTTTCATCTAAATTGTTTGAATTATAGTTTTCTTTACCCCAGAAAAAGCCCTTTATATTTAAATACTTTATATTTACATTGAGGGGGGTCCTCTCTACGGAGGCTGCCATGTTTTTTACATTAGTCCAGACTGGACAAACTAAACACCTTTTGAATTTTTATGACAACTGAAGCTACCACAGGTTCTTTTTCATGTTTGGAATGAGAGGGTGAGGTGAGGGGTGTTCAGCTGCAACATGAAATTTCAACACTAGATATCTATAAATTCTACACACTGAACCTTTAAGGTGGTGCTTTCTGATGCTTTCTATATATGAGTATGTAGTTATGCCATAGTATTTATTTGTAGATAATTCGTGATTCCCATTGCTTTATTTTAGTAAAGACAAAAATTGCAAAATTGTATTTGTCTAGTTGCTTTTATTGAGAACCTCAATACAACACATTGATAATATCAAGATATGGACGAATGCTCAGAGACAAGTAAGTGCTTCTATAGAAAATACAATTTTAGGTGGATAAAAAAGAGACATCCAGACTGTGATTAGAGAGACTTCTTAAGCCAGTTTCAGTGTCTCTTTGACTAAGACACCTACTCCATCAAACACTTTGTGAATGGGAGCATTGCACATGAAGGCACAGGTGGTGACCAGCTTGTTTTTGACATCAACATGAGCTTCTTCCACGTCCTTGTTCACATGTTTGCAGCCCATCTCCTTTAAAGCTGCGGCTGTCTGAGCATATGGCCACCTGAGGGGCACAACAGAGGAACAGTCAGAACTGGAGAATACATTTCTTTATAGAAATTTGATGGTGAAGAACTATTCCACTCACTTTTCACACTCTTTGTCCTGTCCCACAGTCAGCTCACAGCCTGGCAAGATTTTGGCGGCGAGGACGGGGGAGATGCAGCACATGCCCAGGGGTTTACCAGCCTTGTGGAAAGCCTTGATGAGCTTCTCCAGATGTGGCTGGACGGTGCAGTCCTTATTCTTCACTGCCCAGTCACTCAGGTTCTTAGCCACACCGAAACCCCCTGAACAGAGACATGCACACACAGAGGATACAGTTCAAATAAAAGAAAGAAATGTTAAATAATTAATTTTGTGGTGTCAGTTTCTGGCAGTCAGACCTGGGATGATGACTGCATCGAATGCTGTAACATCTAACTTGGCCAGATCAGTCACTTCACCCCTGGCGATACGGGCACTTTCCTGCAGGACGTTTCTTTTCTCAGCCGTGGGTTTCCCCTCGCAGTGATTCACAACGTGCATCTGATCCACATTCGGAGCAAACATCTGCACCTGAAGTGAAACACAGACATGTAAAATGTTCTGCTGTGTATCGGATCAGATTCAGAAAGGTTATTCTCTATCTCAGTGGGTCAGGATTATGGCACTGCTCTTGTACATGCAAGATTAGATCCTGTACTTTAAATGAAATATTCAACAGCTTCACTTTTAATCTCTTCTTTTCCTGCACTTACTTTTGCTCCAGCGCGACTCAGGTGGATGAGAACAGCGGAGGCCTCGTGGACCTCTGTGCCGTCATAGACTCCACAGCCTGAGAGAATAACTGCAACACGCTTTGCCATGATTCCTATTAAACACGCACATAGAGCACAATGTGTACAAAACCTTAATCTTTCTGACTTTGACGTCAGAGTTGATCCCCTTTTTATTTCACTATGAGACATGAAGAAGACTTGATTAACCGAGCACTGCTCCTGAGCCTCCTGTTCATGTACTGCACATAAAAAATTACAGAGCCAGGTGAGGGAGGAGCCTCAGCTGCTGCTGTGACTTCAGCGTTCATACCCTTATTCAGTAACATTTTCATCGGCAGACTATCCTGCTTACCAGACTTTATAAAAACCTTTCTCTTTGACTATTCGAGTATTTCATCCTGACTGTGAAACCCTCTGCAGAGCTCACCATTAAAGAGACAACTCCGGTCTGAGAAACTCTTTATTTCACATCTCGAGATAAATTTCCTCCACACATGTACTTGATGATTTAGCATTTCACAGTTTGCCTCGTGCATGTTGCACAGATACTTTGTAGAATAAAAGAATATAATCACACATTTATATTTAAAAAAAACATTTTGTTGGTAAAATAGTATCTAGAAAGCAGTGGTTAGGTTCAGATAACAGAAGTTAAGTTCAGATAGCAGAAGTTAGATTCCTCTCACCTTGTATGTGCTGGAGTTCTTGCTGTGTGCACTGGAGCTGTTCAGTACTAATGTGTTGCCTGAAATTTGAAACCCTCTTTATAGTCCTGCCTGCCTCTCCTGGCTCCACCCTCACCAACCTGCCGTCCAACAGGCTGACATCATGCTCCTTACAGGAAACCAGGAACTCTACTGGTTACTAATGGCCTAGTTTGAGGATGAAAATGCTGAGTCACTCTTATCAGTCATTAAACAATAGAACTGACGTATTAATGCCACACTGACCTGTTTGCACAGGGTTAATTTATAACTAGCTCACATTCAAAGCTCTGTGGTTGAGAATCAAACGCAAACATTCAAACCGTTTAGATATAAATGTTTTGTTTTATTCATTCTTATGAAGGTGAGACTCTTCAGGCTAATACATTATTTTGTCACGCTCGGTTCAGCTTTGAGATTTAGCTTCAACATGTCTGTCTTACAGATAAAGTTATTAAAGTCACCACTTTGTCAATTTGTATTTTTCAATTTTAATGCATATTCAAAAGTTATATGTGTTTATGTTTCAGTTACACAGACATAATCCGTTTGTGATAGATGATAATTTATATCCTCTTTGTAAAAACATTGAAAAAAGAATGAAACCAGGCTTTATTCATCATTCAGAGCTTTGTTCTGGAAATGTATGAAACTTTGCACATATCTAAGTAGATAATGCATGATTGTTATATAAAAATATAAAATGTGAGAAATGTTGTAATGACTTCTATTCAACTGGATAGGTTTCATGGTAAAAAATATGTTAGTGAGATTGTGTTTACCATATTAACATGTGATTAAAGTCATTTCGAAAACAAGAAGATATTCAAGATGTTCTCATTTTCAGATCATGGAACACATAGATAAACAGATGAATTAGAACACATAAGCTACATCAGATCTGTAATATTTATTATTTACTGGTTAAAATGTACATAGACAATTTGAACTATAAATGTCTGTTTAATAGCATTTCAATTATATCCTTGTGTCAATGTTTTATTATACCACAGTTCCTGGTCAACTAACTTCAAATCAAAGGCATGAATTCATACTGAGGGCATTGTATTTTGTGTGTGTGTGTGTGTGTGTGTGTGTGTGTGTGTGTGTGTGTGTGTGTGTGTGTGTGTATGTTTTTTCCCAGTAAGGTGTCGCCTCTGCTCTCAGGTTTCTGCTGATGTGCTGACGTCACACTCAGCTGTATAAAGTTCAGCTGCCAGTTGTGATAGACCCACAGACACTGAAATGACTGAACGACACACACTACATTTGTCCGTGGGCATCCTCGGTATCTCTGGAGGTAGGATTTCACTCTTATTGTTTAGTTATGATTTTTTTTTTTAACAGCATTTGTACCAAAGAGCTAGGAGCCAGCTCCCCTGCTGTTATAATAAAGTTCTAAACATCAAACTGAATTGTCATAAACCTAACATCTTAAAATATTCATCATTCAGAGTTCTGTTGTTGTAAATTAATAAAATAAAGATATTGATTTGATATTAAATATTTGAAAAAGTATGTTCAAGTTCTAAATCAAAATACAAAACCTAAACAATTATATTATTCAAAACCAGCTCTATGCTTGAAAACATCTGTATAAAATGTTTTTATCTGTATGAAAATGTTCAGAGAAACAAGTTGTAACTTGGCATCTGAGTTGTGTTACTTTAGTTTTTCATTACCAGCAGGTGTCTGTAGAGATAATAAAGATATTCTGTTGTAAACTCCAGGTTCTCTCCTGCTCTTGGTGAACGACTATGCCAGCTCGCCTGGAAAAGACTTCATCCCCTATACTGCACTGGGGATTCTGCTCCTCATCATCGCAGCCCTTTTAGCTTATACAGGTTGGTGAATCTAAATTAAAAAATATTTGTTATCCAGCTTGTTCATTCGTGCTATTGGTTTGGTTTTGTGTGCAAATAAAAAAAAGAATCCTCTCCCTTGTCCCTCTGCTCTGTTTACTCTTCCTCTCTCAGGTATCTGTCGCAGTCTGTCCCACGCCCAGCTCTTTTCGTCTCTGTGTCTCACTGTCTCTGCCCTGTGGTGTGGCTCAGGTCTGGTGTACATCCTGGTGGGGCAGGGAGTTCTGCAGCAAACAGATCTCAGGTCCTCTCTCGTTCCTGGTCTGGCAGCGTTCACCTTAGCTCTGCTCATCATTGGCAGCGTAGCCCTCTTAGTAAAAAAGGCAGTTCTGTCTCTCATAGCCATCAGTATCAGTTTAGCATGCGCCCATCAAATCGCTGGTCTGTCTGCGGCAGGTTTTGGTCTGTCTGCAACAGCAGCAAACTACCTCCTCGTCTGTCTGGTTGGTGTTTACTTTGGTTTTGGGCGACTGCTGTCCACTATCACTCAAGGTAAAGTGGAACCTCCAGGAATAAACCTGAAGGGAAAAGCTGAGCTGAAAACGGAGCAGAACCAGAAGTGTGGTGATGCAGTGTCAGTGGGTTTGGTGATGAACTTGTTGTCTGCCTGTGTGTTAGCCTGTCCTCTGTTAGGTGTGGTCCCCCGGCTCTTCGTCGGTCACGTCCCCTGGCTGTGGACAGCCGGAGTCTTCCAGCTTGGCATGTGTGTCCTCTTTTACCGAGCCATGGACACATTAGCTGCCACTTTCTATGGCTTCACTGCCCTGCTGAAATTTGCAGAGGGCTACACTGCTCTCTTATCATTCTATTCAATCGAGCCATTCTCCCCTGTTCCTTTCCCTGTTGTCTTCTCTGTGCTTTTCTTCATCCTGGCTCTGTTCAGTTGTCAGAAGAGTTTGTTGGAGGGGCTCTACCAGTTATTCTTTGCAGCTTATTGCATTGCAATTGCAGCCCAGCCTCAAGGCTTCCACCAAGGAGGTACTCAAGGTGTACAGGCCGCTATATTTGTAGTCTCTGCCTTCATGCTTTTAATTACCACATTCAACATGGTCTCCAGGACCATGATCCCCACAGGACAAGGTTATTTCAAAGCTTTAGTAAACAGGATGCCAGGCCTGGCTCTCAGAGCACAAGATAAAGAACTACATACACCTCACCTGGGCTCCTCCAAATTTGCAGATGCAGAGGTGTTAGGCCACGCCTGCAGCGTGCTGGCTGCTTTCGCTATCACAGCCACAGTAGGTGACAGAGATCCTCTGTCTGTGCTGATTCTGCCCTGGGTGGTGGTGGCTGGTGGGGCGGTGCAGCTGCTCTGTGGCTCAGTAGCTTTTGCTCGGGGTAAAACCTTTGAGAGCACGGTTTTTCTTCTCAACGGGATGATGTGGAGTGTGTGGGGGTTGACACGATACGGCGGCCTGTACGGTGACACCAGAGGCTTTAACGTTGCTGTCGGGATCATTAGCTTCATGCTATTTAACGGCTTGGTGACGGCTGCGGCGCTGTTTCTGAACATCGCCTGGTTTGCCTACGCCTTCACCTTCCAGCTCATCCTCATTAGCTTCCTGCTGGATGCAGTGGGTGCTCTGCCTTATGGTTATGACATCGGAATCACCATCATCTTTGGTCTCGTCAGTTTTTATTGCTTCCTGAGCCACATTTTCAACAGCACCTTCCAGTCCCCTCAGATCCCTTTAGGGAAACCTTTAATCAAACTGAGTGGTATCGGAGGAGGGGCAAATGTCTGTCCACACGTACCAGCCCGCAAGGCCTCCTCTGTCCAGCAGATTGCAGGTGAGATACAAGAGACATTCAGGTTGATCAAACATTTGTTATTTACTTGATGTGATAATTTTTTTAAATCTTTCTGCAGAAATCATGAAAAATGGGGGCATATGTGGAATGCCCACTGACACCGTCTATGTGCTGGTGGCGGCTTGCAACAGGCCTGATGCAGTTGTTAAAGCTTACAAGTGAGTTTCTGCGTTGATGAGTTTTCCATTACCTGCATTCATTCATCGATTCTCTCTCATAAGTCTACAATTGCTGCGTTCGACTCCAGGGTGAAGAAGCAGGCACAGGACCGACCGATGTCCATGTGGATCTCCTCCATCAAGCAGCTGGAGCCGGTGCGACATCTGCTGAGCCCCCTGCTGCTGGACTTCATGGAGGCGGCATGGCCCTCCTCCATTAGCATGGTTATACCCAGAGGTAAGGCTTGGTTGAGTGTGTAAGATTCTGTGTGTGCCAGTGTAGGTGCCTGGAGGGTTTATTTTGAGCATCACAGCTGTAATTTTCTCACACAGGTCCCTGGATGGACATTTTTGGTTTGGGGGATGCGGCCAAGCACATCGGGACTCCACAGAGCATTGCCATCAGATACCCAGACTGTTCTGTGGCCACACACCTCATTCGCCTGGTGAGGACTGCGTATGAGGAACACAACATGTCTCTTTGTAAAACTCACCAGCAAAGCTTTTAGTCAATACAACTACTTTTATTGCAGGTGGGGCCCATTGCAGTTACCTCAGCCAACCCTACAGGGGAGGCAGACACAACTCACCACAATCAAGTTTATGCCAAACTGGGAGACAAGGTGATGATTGTAATTTAGTTTTATTAAATAGAAAAGGCACTTGTGTTTTCCATTTTTGCAATAAATGTGTGTTTTTCTTGGTTAGGTCGACGGTGTTCTATGTGACGGCCCCTCCCCAGAGAACATTGCATCTACTGTGGTTGACTGCACTAAGATTGAAACAGGACACATTGGTTTCTTCAGAGTGGGTCTCATTCCTAAGTCCAAGGTAATATAAATACATTGTTCTGAATAAACAATGTCACTTCATCGCCTGCTCTAACTTATACTGTTTGCATGGTTCTTCAGGTTCTTCAGATCTTTGAGGAGGTTCAGAAGAGACACAGACAGGGGCAGACCAATCCAGCTTTTGAGTACGAGCTGCATCCACCAGACACACACCATGAACGGAATTCAGGAAACTTCGACATAATAGAATTAGGAATGGAATCTGCTAACTCAACACCATCCACAGTTTCACCTCAACAAAGCCCAGAAATGAGAAATCGCTTATAGGAAGAAGACATACTATCAATGCACTATTTAAAAATCTCAATTTAAAAAATATGAAAAATTGATCGATACATTAAAAATGAAAGTGTCTGCCTTTTTTAAATCTTTAATACAGGAACCTCCTTATATTTATGTGAAAATAATATGTTTTGTGTACAGTATATTGTCTGTATGTTTGTAATTTAAATGTAATATATTGTAAATGTTGTATATTAAATAATATTAATGCACTGTATATATTTTCATGATAAAATTACAATAGATTCATTAATTAATGACTTGTTAACATATAAACAGTATAATTTGGTTTAAATGTGTTTTACTCAATGAAACCATATTCATAGTAATGTTTGCAGAAAACACCCTGATATGAAAATCAAGCTATTGCACTGTAACTTACACTGTGTGCAAGATTATTGAATACTCAAATGTCTGAGTAGAATATGGAAACAGTCCCATAAAGTACACTATATATTGTGGATTGTAGTGTCACTTTTAACTGTACTTGAAGAGTTACATTTCATAATAATAATAATAATTTCATAAGATTTTAGTAATGACAAGAAGCTCATTCTAAGTAAAGGTGTTGAGTATTTGTATGGAGGCAAGAGACATACAAAGACAAAATTAATGTTTGCGCCTGTTATAGCAGGATAGTAACACTATTATTATCATTAGTTTGTAGATTTGGTCCCATTCTCTAGAGTAAATGGTAAATGGATGTGTGTCATTAGGATTATTACCGTATAAATCACAGCCAACATATTTTTTTCAATAAAACGTTTTGATGAGAATTTGACTGGTATTCAAATATGTTTATTCATAAAAATGTTTCATCATTATAAACATAAAATGCCAGTTGACTGAGTATTAAATTTACCATTTATTAACTGTTTCAAATATCATTTTCCTCTTGCTTACATGAGCTTCATCAGGAGGACCAAAAAATTCAAATAACACTTTAATCCAACCAGTAAATAACAAAATGTGTTTAATATCTAAAATGACACAATCTTGCAGGTTTGGTATTTGGAAAAACTCTCAGTATAAACATATCATTCAGTGACTGTAAACTGATAATGATTATGTGAACAGGGAAAAAAGATAAAGTGAATGATACGATGATAAATCAGATTTCCTTTTGATTTTTAAGGTCCAGTATGCTGCCCAGTCCTTTTCCTCCAGGAGACAGTAAATGCACAGTTTATTTAAACTTTAGAAGTGAAAAGACAAGTACGATTGGATGTTATCCTGTAACTATTCTATCTCAGGAAAATTACTACCTAGTTAAATTAAGTAACCAATAATGGGGACTGTCCAGATATAGATTTAACACATGGTTTAGGATTTAGATTTTTTTTTTTACTCCAGTTTCTGCCTTTGTGAATTCATGGAGATTTATCTTCAGAATCCAAGTTCAAGAAAGATTTGTGTTTATTCCAATTTCTGAACAATGTCCAGGTGAGATAGAACAAAGGAGGTAACTGAGCCCTGTGTGTGACATTCAGAAACCGAGCTGGTGGAGGAAAGTGTTTATTATTGTAGATTTCAGTGGAAAGTGAATCATAGTTAAGAACTGGGTGACAGCTGTGTGAGAAACACGGGTGAGTTAGTTCACAAGACTGTTAATAATAATCTGGCAAAGAAAGTATAACCAGAAGCTATGGTACTGAACTACATGAGGAAACCTGAAACCTCCTCTTATCTTCCGGTGCACGAACCTTGATGCTGCCATTTCCTCCAACAGTGTCAGTAAGTGCCCTGTTGTAAATGTACAGTTCTTTGTAACCAAGTTGAGGAAACAACCCGAATAAATTAGTAACTCATTGATCACAGTTGTTCACAAATTGTTACCAACAGTGAAAAGCTTGTCCAGCAGAGTGAGACATGCACATTGAGGCTCTCAGACCATAACGTCACACGCTCTTGTATGACTCTGTTTGGATATTAACGTGCGCACGTGTGAACATTCTCACTGCATGTGGTATCTCCAACCACCTCCCCCTCAATGTCAGATCAGCAGAATTAGTGCCTTGTTTTAAAAAACTGGGAAATTGTATAGTTTCACATTTTTCATAGCTTTTACATTTTATTTTATTGCTGTAATGTTGCTCTTTTATTTGTTTTAATATTCTCTTATTTGTTTTTGTTTTATTGCATTTCTGTGAATGATCGGACATTTCAATGATCTTTGCACTTGTTGTTAAACATGTGGTGGCTCTGGTTTTGAAAGGTGCAATATATTAATCAAACTATTACTATTATTATTACTCTTATTAGTAGCAGTAGTAGTAGCAGCAGCATTATTACTGCTCTAAAAAATATTGATGGTGGGAGTGTTTTTTTATTTGCAGTCTCATGCAGCTTTTTGCAGATTTACTGTAACATCATTGTCACCATATAAGTTGCTTTGAAATCTATTTCACAACTTGAGAGAGTTTCCTGATTATGAGTTACACAGTAAAAGCATCAGTTTCCTGGTTTCAGTGTATTTGTTATAAACAGGGAAATTTCATAGAAATCTTTCAGCTTTTGTTTGAGCTGCTTTGGAGTTGTGACGGAAATTTGACCTGGCATGACCTTTAAATAAAGAGATCTGAGAATAACAGTATTTTCAGTGTATTTTTTTAAGGAAGGTCAGACAATCATACCGCATGCGAAGAGCAATCTGTAGCGGGAATGACAAAGAAACATTTGCAGGCTTGCTATTTTATGCATATTTAGTGAAGAGATGAAATGTGTGTGTGTGTGTGTGTGTGTGTGTGTGTGTGTGTGTGTGTGTGTGTGTGTGTGTGAAGAGGTGAAATGAGTGTAAGTGAACAGAGTGAGAGGTAAAATCCCAGGAGATAAGACACAAATGTCACCTTGAATTCACATGGTCATAAAAGCACCAATATCCTGGTTTCATATATCAGATACCCAGATATTTGTTATCTAAACAGGGCCTGCCGAGATCAAGGTAATTCTAGTGAGAAACATTGCTTAGCTTTGTTCACAAACCGGCCACCATGGAAAATAACACAATTCATCAAACAAAAGTGGAGAAGCATCACATGTAATTTAACACCAAACAAACACCTTGCAAACATACGTATATATCCATATGGAAAAAACGACTGTTTATGAAACACAACTATTTACATGACTGCATACAAAAGAATGAATCTCACAGCCTTGAGCCCCTTTTTGTAACTCAGGGTTTGAATATGGGGCTGTCCCCAGAGGATCAATCCTAACAGCTCTGAGGATCTCACTTGAGTCTGTAGTACAATTTAAGAAAACATGTGTTATTATTATTGGTATTTTAATTGTCATTGTTATTATTATTATTGTTGTTTTTGTTGTTTTAATATAATTGTGGCTTCATTATTATGACTAGCCCAAAAGTTGCTAAAATACGACAAAATTAAATTGTGATATCATTTAATGATAAAATGATTTTAAAATGATTCAGAGCAATGCCCTTTGCCTCTAATTATGTGAACAGACGTTATATGGTTTTGACAGTGAGTCTTTTGAAGTTGTGGAAATTATATATAGTGATATAATGTAAAATCACTGATTCCGAGTAGGAAATAACAATGCTCAGCTCATCATGTTTGTGCTACATCCTGCAATAATTACTAGCTGTAACTACAAGTGAACAGGGACATTCACTTCTTTGCACTCTCAAATTGGAAGTTAGTATCTTCAGGGTTCCTGCATCCCCTTAAAAAGCCTTAAATCAAAATCAAGGTGTTTAATTCTTCCTAAATTGACAATAAATTTGCTGCAAAGTATTACATTTGCAGGTGGTGCATTTAAGTCTTGGAAAATTGGGGAAATTGTCACACACAGTGTCCTACCGTAAAAATGTCTTTAAAACTTTAGTCCCGAGACAGTTTCATGTTTTTAATAGTGTCACACCGATGGGTGTTGATTTCTTCATCGCTGAATGTTAAGTATTCATGTGGGCAGAGCATGACACAGCGCCACACAATTCCCAGTCTTGCAAATTAGTGGTCAGCTATGGAACTGCAATGAGCCCTGTGAAGCCACAGTAATGTCTCTCCATGTCAGTGGTAGTGTGTGAACCATTAAACAGTGGAGTTTATTAACACAATCAAACGACTGCAAATTTAAGAAAGAAGCAGATAGACACAGTGATACAAGTAACACGCAGGTAATGCTGGCTAACTTTTATACACTGTAAACCCGAACAGTACTACAAACTATTATTATTACTACTACAAGTATTATGTGTACAGCAATCAAATTAGCTATTGAGTAAACCCAACAATAAACTTCTGAGTTCTGTTAACTATTGTTGCTGTCTTAATTTCCAGTGGATCAAAGTTTCTGAGTTTTAAAATTAAACTTCTGAGTGAACTGAGGGACATCATTAATGTTCAGACTCAGACTTCACGTTTTCAGAAAATTCAAGACGGCTTCCCTGATGTGAGCAAGACAGTTACAGCATGTAACAAGTAAAAACTGCTGAAAAGTTCAATAGCTAAGCCTAGATGTCATGTCAGAGAAATAGTTTTTAGTGTTTTAGCTCTTATTTCAGAACCGTGGAGACAATTTGGCAAGTCATCTAAACCATTAACACTGGTGGTGAGGAAGATAAGCCCATTACCGCCACTGTGTTGAAGACAATTTAAATCCTGTAAGTCATTATAATGAGAAACTTTCTCAAAATAATGACTGAGCATCTCATAATTATGACTTACTATCTCATTACTATGACTTACTACCTCATTATTATGACTTACTCTCTTATTATTATGACTTACTACCTCATTATTATGACTTACTCTCTCATTACTATGACTTACTACCTCATTACTATGACTTACTCTCTTATTACTATGACTTACTATCTCATTACTATGACTTACTATCTCATTACTATGACTTACTACGTCATTATTGTGACCTACTATCTCATTACTATGTATTACTCTCTCATTACTATGACTTACTACCTCATTATGACTAACTACCTCGTTATTATGACTTACTACCTCATTATTGTGACTTATTATCTCATTATTGTGACTTTCTACCACATTATTGTGACTTACTACCTCATTACTATGACTTACTACCTCGTTATTATGACTTACTATCTCATTATTATGAGATACTGACTGAGGGTGGGACACAGCAGAGCAGGGAAGGCATGGTTGAGAGACAGTGAACCAGGTGACGTAAAGATAAGGTAGTTAACGACAACTACGCTCGTCGCCGTAAATGCAATACAACCTTCGTAGGTAAAATGTGATGTGATTTGTCAAAGTCAGACTGCTGAAGCTATGTGATAGTTTCAACCGAACTTTAGAAGTATTTTTATTTGCAACAAGGACCAAGAATTTTGTCCTCCATCTCTTGGATTTAAGACACATTAGGAAAGGATTACAAAGCCGGTATGGACTGCCCATCACATTAAAGTCATGTAAATGACTGTTTTTATAGTTTAATAAAGCAACTTGAATCATAATGATGGAGTTGTATTTCTTCTTTTGAGCGTTATTAACTGAAAAGTGGGCATCCTGTCACTTTTAAATTGACTAGTTGTAATTGTGTTAAGTTAGTTTCCATAAGTGTTTGAGTTAGACACAATTGCATTTTATAAATGTAATAAGCATCATTAAAACAATTTGATTTAGTATACATGTATTACACATTTAAGACAATTTAAGTAGAATTAAATTTTAATTAATTTCAGTAAATTTAGTTCTTCTTTTTTAATGAAAGAAAATTATTTAGGTTAAACAAGAATTTAAAAAAAATTATTACTACTGAGTTCTGGGAACTTCTGTGAACTGAGCCTGTGTAAGTAAGATAAGCTTTTGTTATAAAGTTTATTTTAAAACAGATAAAGAGGGAATGTAATGAGAATATTTTTACTTTGTACCTTCATCAATCTTCAGGCAGTTGCAGGAATAACTTCATTGGAGTGCCCATCACAAAGAACTCCCTGGATCTTGTGTCCAAGTTGACTGCAGCAAAACCAAAGGCAGCAGAGGAGGTAAGTGAATGTGCATGAAGTTGCCAAAAGGAACTAACCCCACTAACCCTAACCCAGCAATACATTTCTTCTACAAAGAAAATAAATCTCTACTCATTGAAACATGATGGTGGGAGTGTTTTTCTATTCGCAGACTAATGTAGCTGTTTGCAGATTTAATGTTAACATATAAGTTGCTGTGAAAACTACTCTCACAATTTTAGAGCATGTGAGCGTATGAGTTAATAAGTCAAAGCATCAGTTTCTTGGGTTTTCTAAACAGAGGAGTTCCATAGATATCTTTCAGTTTATCTTTGAGCTGCTTTGGTGTGAATATTGATAACAATATTTTCTTACTGTTATATTGTGGACGCCCCAGCCTTTCAAAGACTTATCAGGGCAAATGTAAATTTGATAGAGTCCAGTGATGTCGTGACTTGGGTTTATTTGCTTATTTGATATAACCCTAAAATCTATATTATATATTTGAGCATTCTTACTGCATGTGGTATCTCCAACAAACTCTGCCTCAATGTCAGATCAGCAGAATTAGTGCCTTAGTTTAAAAAAAACTGTGAAATACTTACTTAAAAAGTCATTTTTATAGTTTTTAATTTTCCAAAGCTTTTACATTTTATTGTTTTAATGTTATTCTTTTATTTGTTTGAATGTTATTTTATTTGTTTTATTTTATTGTATTGCTGTGTTTGATCTAACAAAAAAAAATGTCTTTCCTTTCATGATGCTATCTTTGCACTTCTATTTTGTGAAACATGGTGTGGCTCTGGTTTGAAAGGTTCAATATAAATAAAACTATTGTTATCATTATTATTATTAGTAGTAGTAGTAGTTGTAGTAGTAGTAGCATTATTACTGCTCTAAAAATGATTGATGGAGGGGATTGTTTTTTATTTGCAGACTAATGTAGCTGTTTGCAGATTTAACATGTCATCATATAAGTTGCAGTGAAAACTACTCTCACAATTTTAGAGCATGTCCTGGTTATGAGTTATATATATATTTAAGTCAAAGCATCGGTTTCTTGGGTTCATATTATTTGTTTTCTAAACAGAGGAGTTCCATAGATATCTTTCAGTTTATCTTTGAGCTGCTTTGGTGTGAATATTGATAACAATATTTTCTTACTGTTATATTGTGGACGCCCCAGTCTTTCAAAGACTTATCAGGGCAAATGTAACACAGTTCAAAATTTGATAGAGTCCAGTGATGTCGTGACTTGGGTTTATTTGCTTATTTGATATAACCCTAAAATCTATATTATATATTTGAGCATTCTTACTGCATGTGGTATCTCCAACAAACTCTGCCTCAATGTCAGATCAGCAGAATTAGTGCCTTGGTTTAAAAAAACTGTCAAATACTTACTTAAAAAGTAATTTTTATAGTTTTTAATTTTCCAAAGCTTTTATATTTTATTTTATTGCTTTAATGTTGTTCTTTTATTTGTTTTAATGTTATTTTATTTGTTTTATCGTATTGTATTGCTGTGTTTAATCTGACATTTAATAAAAATATATCTTCCTTTTTATGATGCTATCTTTGCACTTCTATTTTGTGAAACATGGTGTGGCTCTGGTTTGAAAGGTTCAATATAAATAAAACTATTGTTATCGTTATTATTAGTAGTAGTAGTAGTAGTAGTAGTAGTAGTAGTAGGATTATTACTGCTCTAAAAATGATTGATGGAGGGGATTGTTTTTTATTTGCAGACTAATGTAGCTGTTTGCAGATTTAACATGTCATCATATAAGTTGCTGTGAAAACTACTCTCACAATTTTAGAGCATGTCCTGGTTATGAGTTATATATATATTTAAGTCAAAGCATCAGTTTCTTGGGTTCATATTATTTGTTTTCTAAACAGAGGAGTTCCATAGATATCTTTTAGTTTATCTTTGAGCTGCTTTGGTGTGAATATTGATAACAATATTTTCTTACTGTTATATTGTGGACGCCCCAGTCTTTCAAAGACTTATCAGGGCAAATGTAAATTTGATAGAGTCCAGTGATGTCGTGACTTGGGTTTATTTGCTTATTTGATATAACCCTAAAATCTTTATTATATATTTGAGCATTCTTACTGCATGTGGTATCTCCAACAAACTCTGCCTCAATGTCAGATCAGCAGAATTAGTGCCTTGGTTTAAAAAAACTGTGAAATACTTACTTAAAAAGTCATTTTTATAGTTTTTAATTATCCAAAGCTTTTACATTTTATTTTATTGCTTTAATGTTGTTCTTTTATTTGTTTTAATGTTATTTTATTTGTTTTATCGTATTGTATTGCTGTGTTTAATCTGACATTTAATAAAAATATATCTTCCTTTTCATGATGCTATCTTTGCACTTCTATTTTGTGAAACATGGTGTGGCTCTGGTTTGAAAGGTTCAATATAAATAAAACTATTTTTATCATTGTTATTATTATTATTATTAGTAGTAGTAGTAGTAGTAGTAGTAGTAGCATTATTACTGCTCTAAAAATGATTGATGGAGGGGATTGTTTTTTATTTGCAGACTAATGTAGCTGTTTGCAGATTTAACATGTCATCATATAAGTTGCTGTGAAAACTACTCTCACAATTTTAGAGCATGTCCTGGTTATGAGTTATATATATATTTAAGTCAAAGCATCAGTTTCTTGGGTTCATATTATTTGTTTTCTAAACAGAGGAGTTCCATAGATATCTTTCAGTTTATCTTTGAGCTGCTTTGGTGTGAATATTGATAACAATATTTTCTTACTGTTATATTGTGGACGCCCCAGCCTTTCAAAGACTTATCAGGGCAAATGTAACACAGTTCAAAATTTGATTTTTGTTTTTTTTATAGTTTTTAATTTTCCAAAGCTTTTAAATTTTATTTAACTGTTTTAATGTTGTTCTTTTATTTGTGTTAATGTTCTTTTATCTGTTTTGTTTTATTGCATAGCTGTGTATGATCTGATGTTTAAATGATTTCTTTCCTTTTATTATCTTTGCACTTTGCACTATTTTGTGAGACGTGGTGGCTCTGGTTTTGAAAGATGCAATATAAATACAACTTTTATAATTATTATTAGAAGTAGAAGTAGTAGTTGTAGTAGAAGTAATAGTAGTAGTAGCAGTATTACTGCTCTCAAAATTACTGATGATTTGATTTGAAGTGTTTCTGTTTCCTGGTTTTGAGCTACAAAGTAAAGTTTCCTGGTCAGAATGTTTGTTTTCTAAACAGGGGAATCCCATAGATATCTTTCAGTTAATGTTTAGCTGCTTTTGACTGAATATTGGTAACAGTATTTCCTTATTGTTTTTCAGGTAAAATTACTTATCGGGATAAATGTAACCAGATGTGAGTTTTGATTATTTGTTGTATATATGATGTCTATAACTTTGCTTTCTTGATCATTCTTTTAAAGTGATATAGGGCCTGCCAACATCATCAAAGATCATGCAAGGAAATTCCAGTGGGAACAATCCGCAATAAAAACAAATATGTATGAAGTGTAACTATTTACAGTGACTGCATAAAAAAGGGGACAGTCTCTTATTCAAACCCTGAGTTACAAAGGAATACAGAAAGCTTCATTTTGTAACAGCTGGTGTAAATAAATGGTGTTTTATTTATTATAATTTATTTTTTATCATTAATTAAATCAGTGATAGGAAAGTTAATATAAAAGGGCTTCTTACAAAGGTTTTGAAAACAGTGCAAGCTTAACTTATTGTGAAATGGATCTGTCCAATGCTTTGGTCCAGAATGAACAGCTAAAGTATTAATTGCTTTAACACATTGATTCATGATCCCCAGAGGATCAATCCTAACAGCTCTGAGGATCTCACTTGTCATCTAAAGCCAGGTCAAGGTCTTTTGCTTGAGACAAATAGTGAAACATTTTCCCAATCCTCAAAGTTCTTTATGTTGGCCCTGAGAGTCTAATGGACAATTTAAGAAAATATGTGTTATTATTATTATGATTATTATTAATTTTTTTGTTGTTGGTTTTATATTGTTGTTTTAATATTGTTAAGACAAAATTATATTGCCATATATTTAAAATAATATTGCTAAATTGTATGGACACAAACCTTACCTTGACATCTCTGTTAGGTAGCCTGTGTTTATTACTGCCCTCTGTAGCAAATCACAACTTTCTTGTGTGGTTGTGTACATAAACTATCCCCCCAATTTTTTTTTGATTTTCCTGGTATTTTATGCTCATTCTATGTACTTTTGTTTACATCTTTATGATTTTTTTGTATGTTTTTACAGTTCCCACCAGAAAAATGTATCTGGGTCAAGGTACGTCAACTAAGATTCTTGTGAAATAGATTCTTTGCTGAGAGCAAGTTCACATTGCAGGTGTTGCAAACAACAAATAAATATCTTACTTACAATTTACCAAGATGTCCAAAGCTACACATACACATACAAGCAGCTCTGGCAGTGTCATATTTTCTCTACTGTGTCCCTGAGATTGTTATATAGATACAGTGAAGCTGAAGCAGCAGGTCTCGCGGGGAACCAGGTGTGAGGAGGCTCTCGGAAAGGTAAGAAATAAGGTATGTAACGATTACTGCATAGTGGTTTCAACTCTTTCAAATATTGTTGCACTTTTACTGTAGGAACACAGCCTCCCCTCACAACGAGGGTGATCCCTGTGGAATAAGATAAGCTTTTGTTATAAAGTGTCTTTTAAATACAAATAAAGAGAGAATGTAATGGGAATATTTTACACATATACCTTCATCAATATTCAGGCGGTTAACCACAGTAGAAGCAATAACTTCCCCATCACAAAGAACTACTTTGATCTTGTGTCCGAGTTGACTGCAGCATAATTATATGCAGCAGAGGGGGTAAGTGAATGTGGATGAAGATGCCAAAAGGAGACTAACTAACCATAACCAAAACCCTAACCCCACTAAACACATCAATACATTTCCTTTTACAGTACAAGTTTCTACATCTCTCCTTAATAAATATGTCACAATATGTAATAAGCTAGTTAACACTTACTTGATGACAATGCTGTGGTGGGTGCTGTCTGCTTCTCCACTCGGATTGGCTGAGGCTGAGGTAATGGCAAGGGGACCGGTGATGTCACACAGGTGGACGGTCACAGTTTGGTCTGGGACGCGGATCATGATGCTGTCCTTGGTGCCGACAAGGAACAATTGCAGTGATGTTATGTGCACATATCCATCCAATAATAACTGCTTTGAGGATCTCACTTGTCGTCTATTAACACCAGCTAGTAAAAGGGGTATTCTGGTATGTTTTCAGACTGGGCCCTACGTTTAGATTGGTATCAGTCTCCACCAGCAGCCACAGCACAGCAGCAGAGGTTACAATGTAATCTTATGTGGCAACTGCAACAGTCCATGAAATTTCCTCTAAAAGTTGAGGTCATGTCAGGTTTTGAGCAATATTTTCAAATTATTTCTTGGTATATTCAACAAAAGCCTATGCCTGTAAACATGTGGTGTACAGCTGTGTCATTACAGGTTTCTGTTCTAATCCTGTCTCAACTAAGATTTTATTGATGTGACCCATTAATTCTTGTGCTAATGGAAACATATGTGTTTGGTTTAACACAGCAGTTATAGTGCAAAATATTAATTTGAAAATTAAAACCTGAGATGCGTGCTTTTTTATTGCTGCATTTTCTTTTTCATTTCAGTGTTTCATTTTCTGACGTTCTTTCTTTATTTGTCTTCAGTCATATTTCACTTTGCAATAACTGAATACAACCAGAAATTCTCTATGAAAAGGGTCAAAAATGTATCTACTGAAATCTATGTTACTTTATGACAATATTATTAATTTCAGGACACAAATGTTACACATCAGTTAAATTCACTCTTTATTTCACAGAATCTTTCAGAACAGTACACAGTAAAGTACAATAAAATACAATATAATACAATATAAAACAATACACAGTGAACTTAAATACCTTGTAACATAAGATACGTTTTCTTTCCCTCATAAATAATTATTTACAGAATCATCAAATCAGAATCAAAAATCATTGAACAGTCATTTCACTAATTCATTTTTTATTTAATAAACTAACATAAATATAAAGTTCTTACAGTTCTTTCCAGACTGATACAATCTGAGACATGTCATTTAAGTCAGGGATCCAGGTGTCAGGGGAGATATGAGGAATGTGAAGATCACACCATAGTGGTTTTCACTCTTTCAAAGATCTGTTGAACTTTAATTGCAGGAACACAGCCTTCCCTCACAATGCCAATGGTCCCTGTGGAAGAAGTGGGATAGGCTTGAGTTGGTAGTTGTCTTTTAAAACAGATAAAGAGACAATGTAATGGGAATATTTTTGTATTGTACCTTCATCAATATTCAGGCAGTTAACCACAGTAGAGGCAATAACTTCATTAGAGTCCCCATCACAAAGAACTCCCTGGATCTTGTGTCCAAGTCGACTGCAGCAAAACCAAAGGCAGCAGAAGAGGTAAGTGAATGTGCATGAAGTTGCCAAAAGGAACTAAAACCCTAACCCCACTGACCCTAACCCAGCAATACATTTCGTCTACAATGAAACCAAATCTCTACTCACTGAAACATGATATGACGTGCGTGAGTTCTGTTAAAAGACACTTACTTGATGACCATGCTGTGGTGGGTGCTGTCTGCTTCTCCACTCGGATTGGCTGAGGTAATGGCAAGGGGACCGGTGATGTCACACAGGTGGACGGTCACAGTTTGGTCTGGGACGCGGATCATGATGCTGTCCTTGGTGCCGACACGGTCATAAGCTGGTCCCACTCCTACATGAGGACAATAACAAGGTGAGGTGACTACTGGGGACTGCCATTATTTAAAACAAGTGGAGTCACAAATGCTAAATCTGCAGCTGCCAAGGCCAGTTTACCTAGTTTATACAGCCAGTCTCCTTTGCTGACGATGCAACTGATGCCTCCAGGATACACGTTCCTCATAAACTCCCAGAGCAGAGGACTGAAGGGAGGCTTGGCTGCCACCAGCTGCTCCACGCTAGAGATACAGATACAGATGGGCTTCTCTGCTGGTCTGTCCTGGAGCAGGTCACAGACAACAGGTTGTTGGTTAACATAAAGCACACAATGGAGAACTAATGATCTGCCCCATGTTACACTTCAACAAGCATCATATGTTGTTTATCTTTACTTTAATGCTGTAGATTTTCTCAATGGCCTGTGGATTCTTGCAGGAGGCAGCCAGGGCATAGACAGTGTCTGTGGGAATACCACAAACTCCGCCCTCCTCCAGAAGGCCAGCGATCTTCAGGAGACCACTGGTAATTCGTGAATTAGCAACAGAACAGGGTAACTCAGGAGCATTTTCCTTCACTTTCTCCTGAGACAGGTCACAGAAGGAGATATACATTCAGAACATGAACAGGTTGAATGTCACTTCAGAATCAGACTAGGGTTACAATCTTCTGTTAAATTACCTTTAAAATGGGGGGGCCCATAGGCAGCAGTCTCCCGAAGAAGATGCAGTTGACCAGTGATGCCAGAGCTCCATATATACAAATGATTGAGAACACTGCAAGCATGGCGACTGTTTGAACAAAGTTTGAACATTGTTATAACTATGTGGCTTTGCCGCACATAGGGTTTATTTATGTTCAGAATAAAGCAATGCTTACTTTCTAGTTGGTATGGTAGTCTCTGCAGTGTAGACAGCAGGAAACAGACCAGAACAACCTCCATGACTGTTGTTAAAAACAGCAAAACCAGGTTCCTGTAGGCAGCTGATTTAAACAATGGAAGGAATTACAAATGGCTATATAGCAATAATAATAATCATATTTTTCTTCGTTAAAAGTGATTAATTTTACCTATTAGCATGAGGAAAGTGTTAATGACCAGGAAGGCAATAGCTCCTGCTGCAAAAGCATAGGAAGCTTCTTTTGGAAGTTGGAGGAGGCCGCCTGAAAAAAAAAAGAAAAATTAGATTTTTGTTTAAATTCATTCAGACAAAATCCCAATCTAATCATGTTTTTACCAACATACCTGCAAACCTAAACCAGCACCAGGTTGCCCATACTACTACATAGCTGGACGAAATGACAGATCCAAAGCGTCCACCTCCCGTAACTTGTAGTCGGCTGACATAGACCTGGATGATGGCTCCAGAGATGAGGACCCAAGGGACAGTCAGATTGAGGAAAGAGGGATTTGAGCTTGACACACTTGTATGGAGAGCTGAGAGAGCTGCAACCCCATTTGAAATGTAGAACAGGGCATCTGAGGCCTGGTCTGTTTGGGGCAGGGCCTCCTGTCTTTCCTGTTTATATCTGCCACACGTGTAAACTTTCTGTAGCCGCTCACTGGAGATGGGCTGTGGGCCTACAGGGATGAGAGACTTCTCTGCTATTGTGTTGATGAGACGTGAGAAGGTACCGTATAGGGAGGCTGCGGTGAACAGGGAGCAAGCTACACCAAAGAAAATGTAGTAAGCGTGGAGAGGTATCTGGGGAATTGTTGAGACTGTGAGCAGGACAAAGAGCATGTTGTGGATCAGTTCCAGGAAATCCATGTTAAGGCTTGCCACGCAGAGCACCAAGCCTGACGCCACAAAGAACCAGTTTCCCACCATTGATTCCCTCCCTGAGATCAGTGTACTGTTCTCTACAATCAGAACAGATACCACAAATTCACCCCATGCCTTGATCAGCCAATATGTAGCATGAAGACCAAACTTGGTTGTGTGGTAGCAGTCTTGACGCAGATGGGCATAGTAGCTTGAGAAGAGCTGGGCCACTGTGATGATTGAGACCCATACAGCTCCTAAGCCAAATGACTTAACATACCCAAAACTGTAGAAAGCAAAGATGAATGGGGCAACAGTGTCACAGAAGAAACCCAAGGCCATGGGTTCTGCGTATTTTGTGTTTTTCTTCTTCTCTTGACCAATGCTCTGGACACTTGCAGAGTTGGGGGTTCCTAGCAGGAGAACATTGAAAAGAGGGGTACCAAAACCTTTAAGCACTAGACGCTGGCTGAGCCCCTTGACTAGCAGTGCAGCTGCACCGTAGATGGCAAAAAAGAGAATGAGCAACTCGAAAATCCCAGAGACCACGAGAGCCCAGAAGCTCGCAACCAGAGCAACTGCTTCAAAAACTAAGGTGACTGTGATGGCCCCAAAAACAAAAGGCATGATGTAGTTGACTGTGGCAGAGCAGAAGGCTAGGATGAAGGACAGAAGGATAAAGGGGATGAGACCAGCGATTGCTGACTCTTTCATGGACTGGCTTAAATAGACGATCTCTGTGCTGGCATTCAGAGTCATGTTGCTTATCATAGTGGACTGAGACAGATTGTTCATATTTTGATATTCAATAGAGAATGTAGGAGTTTCACTTAAGGCACCAAAGTAGATTCGAGTTGCTCCATAACTGCCCCAAAGAGCAGCATAGCCAATGAAGGCAGTGCCACTCAGATGATCATATTTTCTGAAGGAAAGCAGTCCAGCCACCAACTGGCAAATACCACCAATCAGAATGAGATGGACACCTAGAAAAACCATGAAACTAGAATTAATACAAGAGCCAATAGCATATTTTATTATATTATCTTATCAGAGTTTCTATAGGTTTAACCTGCAAGTATGTTTTCCACTCCCACTGGTGCACTGCCAGTACGTGCTGTATTGAAGTTCTGCAGGAGTACGAGGAATGCACTGATCCCATTCGATAAAATCCCCATCACCCCTGGTTCGCCATAGAAACTGGCAGGAAAGCCATCTGATGTTGCCATTGTGTCTTGGATGTCAAAATGTAGTTTTACTGAAAGAATGAAGCACATGAAACAGAAAAGATGTCCATGAATGTGTACAATATTCTGTGCATTCTCCATAAAAATAAAAAAGTAAAACCCCAAATGCACACATGACCCACAAGACAAATTGAGAATATTAACAGTCTTGATAATATCACAGTGTTTATGAAATGAAGGCAATAAATCATGCAAATTATAAACAGAGAGATAAAGAGTCGATGTTGTTTTTGGTTGGAAAGAACCATTTATTGTTTAGAGTCACTGATGGAAATCATTCATTGTGGGGCAGGTTGACTACAGGTTGAGGGGCGGGGGTCATAGAGCCACTGGCCCCAGCTGATGAATCAATATTGTAACTTTCTAAGAATACTGACAAATAATACAACAATTTGCTCAAAGCTATAGAGCTGACAGAAAACAAGGGATGACTTCAATGTGCATCTTACTGAATCAGGAATTGTGCATGGATGTTGGATTTGGCCCCTCTGTGTAACTTTTGGCCCCTTAATGGCCACTGATAAGAACAATCCTAGATCTGCCACTGACAGCATTGCACATAAGGGGAAAGTTTAATAATGTAAAGAAAAAACAAATATACTGTAAAGCATAGATGGCAAGCTGTTATTCCTACAAACTCAGTTATATATTATTAATAGACGTTTCTATCATATCTCCCTGGCCACTAGAAATAAGTCCCAAGCCCTGCCCAGTCATAAAAGAGGTGTTCCACCGATACAAGGTCTGAACAACAGAGGTAACAGAGGGCAACTGTATTTCAATGACTTTCCTGCTCCACTGACTGAAAAGCAGAGGGTATCTCTAAAAGTTCAATTTACAACCACCCCATCTCAAGTTTACTCAAGTTTAGTACAACATGCTCTAATAAATGACAAATTAGAACTGTTGTATTTTTTGGCATGCATTTAGTCAATGAAAATAAATCACCATCATTTCATTATATGGCATTGAAAGTTTACATGTAACAAAGTCTTTGTGTCCAAAATAAAGTGAGTAAAGATGAAGTCTCACCTGGTGAAGATCCTCAGACAGACCAAGTGTTGATTTGTTCTGACACAGGGATGTAAAGTTTGTCATACATAAGCCTTCCCTGTGGGGGGGAGGAGTTCATGAAAAATTCCCCCACACAGACCTGCAACCTGAGAGGTGACATCATTGTTTCCTTCAACTTCGACAATAAATGAACACTCCCTCCCAGTCCTCGCATGAGGATGGTGATGCTGGTGACGATGATGACGATGAAGATTGTGACCATTAGTTTTATGGAAATTCCTGATAAGGTTTTGTTGTGGTTGTGTGCCCTTCCCTATTCCGAGCATCACAGGGGATTGTTTGTCCTGGACTATATAAGGCAGGTGCCCTCTCAACCCAAAGAGCATCTTCAACAACCTGTTGACTGCAAAACAACTGCATCAGAAGAGAAAGAAGTCAGACGCCAGAGAAACAACTGACTTCAGCCATGATCTCCACACTTCAGGTAAGGATTAATTAATTCTATCTTCTTGGTTTAAAAGAGGACTGATGGGTAATAAGGTACAAACATTCTGTTATTGTCAGAATGAGTATTCTATGTGATTTGTTTTTTTGTCCTGCAGAAAACTGTTAGACCAGTGTTGGCTGTCAGAGGACTGCATCAGTCTGCAATCCAAGGTAAACTTTGTACACTTAGATACACTTGATTTAAAAACAAGTTATAACTGTAGAAAAGTAAACATTTCTCTTTTCCATTTATCTGACTCTCACTACATTTCTTCTTTTTTCCTCCCTGCAGTTTTGAAGCACCCAGCCCCTGAGGACACGGTCACAGCCAGCTTTGGGAAGTTCATCAGTGAGATTCAGTCCGATCACTTGTCCCCTGTCGTCCTCCACCGCAGCAAAAGGATGGTGCTGGACAGCATTGGGGTCGGTCTGATTGGCAGCACCACGGACGTGTTTGAATTGGCCCTGCAGCACTGCCAGGTGAGGCAAAGAGAAAGAGGGGAAAAAAGGAGAGAAAATAACATTTTTATCAGATATGAGGCAATGAGACGGATAAAACTCCTAACCTTATATAAATAACCGCCTTAAGTCAGTGTGTGGACAGATGAGATTAAGGAAAGAAAACGAAAATAATTAATATAACTTGGGAACAGACAGGTTTTTATGCCTGATGACCTTTTTCCACAAATGTTCCAGACTGACATATGACTTACAAAGAAACGTATTCACCCTGTGTTGATTGAAAAGTGATGAGCTATTTAAAGTGAAGTTCATCGTGTGTGATGATGGTTAAATATTGTATTAAAAATGCCCTTGTAAAGATTCCCTGTTTACCTGTCTCTGTGTTTTCCACTCAGTACATGTACGCTCCTGATGACATCAGCTCTGTGTACGGACGCAGAGGAGCCAGACTCTCCCCGACACTGGCAGCTTTTGTCAATGGAGTGGCGGTGAGTATAAATAGGTGGAACAGATTTGTCACCGTTGACCCCAGAACACCAGACTATTTCACAAAAGTCATTACTACAAACTGGCTCTGTCTGGACAGGAAGGATTGATGAAAATATTTGATTGAACTTTGCGGTTGGATTGTCATCATTGCTTGATTCTGTCTCAGACTCACTCCATGGACTTTGATGATACGTGGCACCCAGCCACTCATCCCTCTGGAGCCGTCCTCCCTGCTGTGTTAGCACTCAGCGACATGATGCCGTCTAACAGCAAACCTAGTGGCCTGGACTTCCTGCTGGCTTTCAATGTCGGCATCGAGATCCAGGGGCGACTGATGAGGTTCTCTAATGAGGCCCAAAACATCCCCAAGAGGTGAGCACCTCAGATCATAGGGACACAGATACTGTCAGTTATGGTCTAATAGCAGCAGGTGTTGTACTAAGTGAGTCAGTTCCTTGCTGGACATGTTTTTCATCTATATAAATGGAGAACAAGCATCCACAGAAATCCATATTTGACTCTGCTGATCTGTGCAGTGTAGTTTACAAGCGAGCTGGTACAGCCTCTTAATTGCGGCAATGAGCTGTGAAAGGCATGTTATCATGTTCATCTGAGCAACAGCTGAGGCTCTGTGGGTTGTGTTTGCACGGTTAACAACGTGGAGGAGAATATCACACAGGACTCAATTTGGCAAGTTCAATTCTGCATCACACCGTTTGCTTATTTATCAGGCACTGAAATGACTCAAACTCTTGAACACGCCTGTATGTGGTGAGGAGAGTCACATAAAAGTGAAGCTGTTTTACAAACAGGAGCTCCGCTGTAACCATAATGAGGCGGAGCACCTATTTTAAGTAGACCACCTGGTTCCAAAACAACTGACCCAAGTCTCTTTTTTCTGTCTCATGTCCAGGTTTCACCCTCCCAGCGTGGTCGGGACAATGGGGAGTGCAGCTGCCTGTGCTCGCCTCTTGTCCTTGGATGACGCCCAGTGCAGTCATGCCTTGGCCATAGCTGCTTCTCTTTCTGGAGCCCCGATGGCTAATGCTGCCACTCAGTCTAAGCCCTTTCACATTGGCAACGCCTCACGTTTGGGGCTGGAAGCTGCTCTGCTGGCCTCCAGAGGCCTAGAGGCCAGTCCTCTGGTCCTGGATGCTGTGTCAGGCGTGGCCGGCTTCAATGCTTTTTATGAAGACTACGTGCCACAGCCTTTAGAATCACCCAATGATGGTGGCCATACATTCCTGTTAGAGGAGCAAGACATGGGCTTCAAGCGCTTCCCTGCCCATCTGGGGATGCACTGGGTGGCAGATGCTGCGGCCTCGGTCCATAAGCTCCTTGTAGGAGTTGGTCCTGGCACCATCTCCCCAGCTCAGGTCCAGAACATCCATCTCAGAGTCCCGAAATCAAAGTACATCAACAGACCTTTTCCTGAGTCTGAGCATGAGGCACGCCACTCCTTCCAGTTTAACGCTTGCAGCGCTCTCCTTGACGGCGAGGTGACTGTGCAGACCTTTACACCCACTGCCATGAACCGCCCTGAGCTGCTAGCTCTGCTGAGCCGCGTTAACATGGAGCATCCCGAAGACAACCCGGCCAATTTCAACCGTATGTATGGCGAAGTGCAGGTGACACTCGTTGGAGGAGACATCCTGAAGGGACGGTGTGACACCTTCTACGGTCACTGGCGCAACCCGCTGACCAATGAGAGCTTGGCGAAGAAGTTCAGAAACAACGCAGGGATGGTGCTTCATTCAGAACAGGTGGAGAGGTTGATTGATGTGGTAGAGGAGCTGGACAGAATCGGCGACTGCAGGGCTCTTCTGTCACAGCTGCAATGAAAACACAATAACAGCACAATAGAAATCATTGTACATAAATACATCAAAAGATAATTATAATCAATGTGATAAAATGCCACATCACCATCTAAATCAATGCTGACGAATATCACCCATCCTAATTAAAATGGTAAACATTCAACTTTGTTTCTTTTGCACTTGGGGCTGTAATCCCCAAGTAAAGTCCCCATCACTGTACACTACAGTTATTATTCAATGCGTTTGTCTCTTTAACTAGTGCTAAATAACACTGAAACCTGTCGGGCTACTAACATATTTATCTAATGTGCATGGCTAAATAATTGAATGTTTTAATAAGTTGTAAAAATGTGATTTTTTTACTTTGCAAAGGGTTTATAAAAAGTATATGTTATACATACATCACACTGTCGTTTTAACTGTATATTTGTGCTAAATGATGGATTGTTAAAATGTTCATTTAAACATGCAGAAGGATTTTCTCTTTGTCTTTCGAATGTTCTTATACACAGATGTTGTGTATCGGTTGGTGTGTTCTGTTTTTCGGAAAATAAAACTAAATAAAACTAAAAAGCGCTGTCTGGGAATTTGTTTGATGAAAAAATCTTTTCTCTTTGGCTTGAAAAAAGAAAAATTCCACATCTCCCCCTGTAAAAATCAATCATTTAACAGAGGGAGACTTTCTGTGACTGTTAACCGGCACAAGCACCTATTGTATTAGGTTGGTCACTGGCAGTAAATCATATACACCCATGTCTGTAATCCTGTCTTCACAATAAGGTTGAAACAAGCAGGAAATATATCTAGTATATGAGCAAGAAAAGATAACAAGTAACTGCTAAGCATCTAAAACTTTCCCAAGTGTGCACATTTGGAGTGCAAACAAAACATTTGCAGCTGTGTTATAAATAAGGAGCGATGCTGGGAAAACACTGATTTCCTCATTTCCTCATGTGTTGGTCCAAAACTTATTATTTGGCCACTTCAGCTAAACACCTCAATAAAGCAGTTCTTGTTCTCCGTTTTGTTATGTTTGGAGTCTAAGAAACTTAAAGTTCTAGGATACAATACAGATTGAAATGAACGTTATCATTATGAGAGCTATGTATCATTAGATGACATTCAGTTACCTGTAAAAATAATAATAATGTGAGACACTTATTGTACTTGGTGTTAAACCTTAACTTTAGAGACTGCTATGCTCTGTTGGAGTTTTGGAATAAAAGCAGGAAATGACCATCTGTGTCCAGGTCAGCACGATGTTCTCTGTATCCACAACAGATTCTGTTCCATTTAATATTAACAAATGAGGAAAGACTGTGTTGTGCTTAGTGTTCAGCCCTGAAGCCATATTGATTTCAGCTTACACAGATGAGTGAGTCAAAATCACCTCTGGTCCAATTTATTTTTCCTGATACAGATGATCGCTCAGAGAATAACGAGGATACGTCCACTTTTTAAAGGTGTAAACTTGCCTCCTTAAATGAAAAAAGCTTGTTAAAGAAAAAATATAACAGTGAACCGGATGCTAGGCAGGGGCCTTTCACTGTGGAGTGCACATGTTCACTCCGCGTTGCATGTTCTTCCTGTGTCTGTGAGGGTGGACTCCTGCTCTGCCGGCTTCTTCCCACAGTCCAGGGACATACAGCTTAGGTTAACTCAAGATTCTAAAATGTCCATAGGTGTGAATATGAATGTTTGCTTTTCTCTACATGTCAGTCCTGTGATGGACCAGATACCCAGGGTCGCCTCTCGCTCAGTGTCCCCTGGCCCCAGCCTGCGGCCCTCAAAGGGATTAGCATTATAGATGTGGCATAAATGGAAATACAGCACTGGGTTAATATCATATGAAAAGATCATCTTAAGTTATTGTGGTGGTGCAGCTTTACCTTGGCTGATGTCATTTAACAAGGGACATTCCCAATACTGATAAAGACACTTATCAGGGCTGTACTCAAGGAAAAGGAAGTTGTTTCTGAAAAAAACACTCGAGCAATAAGGAAAGAATGTCAAAGTGAAAATGTTTAAAACTAGGGCAACACCTTCACGTGATGATAATAATTATTCCCGTATTGACAGTTCCTGCTTGGCTGTGCTTTATCACAAGGTAATGTTGTTACAGTAAACATAGAAATGAAGATACAAGTGTAATATATCCACTGAGTTCTAAAGGACACACTGAAAAACAAGGGAGGGGCTTCATCCACAATAAGAATGAATTACAGGTGTGCATTTCACACAGGAAAGGATATCGCTGACGGCTGCTCTTCAGTGATGCAGGCAGATGTCTAAATGATAAGATCAAAGAGTCTTAGTGGATAGTGAATAATGTATAAATATTGTTTTCATACACACTCAACTCTCTCTCACCCACAATACAATAAAGGTGCAAGCTCAGACTTCAAGAGCCTCTCTATAGAGCTAAAGCTGTGACACAGATCAAGTTTCCATACAACCAATGCTGAACAGGTTGTTTTTGATGGAAAGGTTGGTTTACAGACAGGAATCAATAAAATGATGGTGAGAATGAATCCTTTTCCTTCTTCTGACTACTGATAACCTACGTTACACAGGTATTAGAATAAATTGACATTTCTATGGGGGCATCAGTGGTGTAGTCTCGTCGCTGACACATGAACAACCACACGAGTGGGTCAGAATACATAGAAGTCTCTTGCTCTTTAGCGAGTGATACGTCAACACATATGGTGAATATGGGGCATTGTGAACTAAAGAGGGAAGTAAGGAAGTAATGTTCACTGCTGGGAAAATACGTGGTTGAGGAAAAACTGTTAAAAGACTTGATCCCATATTTCTGCAACAGTATATCTGTGTACGTGTCTGGAATCTTTGTATTGTCTTTGGACAGAAACTCAATACAAGAGGAGCAAAGAACACAAAGGCTGTGTCAAAACAAAGACACTGAGCTTCCGCAACCTTCAATATATGCAAAGATTTTCCTGGAAACTTTCCATTTTATGTTCCATCCTGCTTATTCCTCCATAACATAAATGTATTTTTGTATTTTTAGTGTGCATTGTATGTGAAGTAGATAGGTGAGCTTGTATATTTCAAAACAAATACTGACTTTCAAGTTCATTGAATGTTAAGTAGGTTTTTTAAGTAATAATCTCAAAGACTCAACCACAACACAAGCAAGAAAAATTAAGGTATTATTTCACTCTTCTTATATAAATTTGGAACATTTTGTTTATTTTACTAATTGATTAATTTAGGCTTATTTTCCACTGTATATCCAACGAAATGCAGATTGAGGTCAACTGTACAATAGTGCTTGTTCTTGTTGCTTATGAGAAAACTAAATAATAAAAAATATATGTTTTAAATCCAGCACACACCAGCAAACCAAACCACTATTTATCGAATCACACAAAATGACAGAAGCTTATTTATGTGAATGTTTTGTTTGCTCCTTCTGTCGTTTTGTAAAATGTTTATTGAATTATTCGGGTCAAATGCTAATAAAAATAAGAGTTAAAAAAATTGTGTCAAAAAAAGCAGAAATAATAAGTACAGGAGCCTTTTGTTTTCAGCCGATTTACTTTGTAAAAATCAAACAGCCCTTTTTTACACACATTAGTAGAAATACACATTAACTGTGTGTCTGCACAGTCTACTGATGTTATCATCTCCAGTAATTGTGTACATGTGTTAAGAACTACAGTCATTTTGGTCTCAAAACCAAAGGGGAGTTTGTTCAGTGTTTGGATGGATTTTCACATGGTCATCGTCTCATGACGACCCCTCTGATGTTGCCTGGTTATAGTTTGACACTTCAATGAGGTTGTGGTCTGGATCTCTGAAGTACAGGGAGGTGATGGGCCCCACAGCCCCACTTCTCCCCACTGGACCTTCCTCTATTTCCACTCCACAAACCTGCAGAGGAGAAGAGAAACAAACTGACTGAGCACAATACAGAAATGTGACATAGACGTCATGTGGATTTGGTCTTAACTTCCTCACAGCATTAGTGTTGACAACATAAATTCTAAACAGTCTGTAGTTATTGGGTGACGTACCTTCAAATGTGCAGCTACTGTAGCCAGAGGGGTGTTGGTGATGAGGCACAGGTCCGCAGAGCCCGAGGTTGGATGTTTGGCTTTTGGCTCGAACTCCTGACCCAGCTGGTGAAGGTTAAACTTCTGCTGCCCAAAACCCAGAGCCTTACGGTTTCCCTTCAAATGCAGAGATGACATGAGATGACAGGGTGTTGAGAAGAGTTTGATTACTCAAGCTCCCTCTTACAGCATGAGACTGAATGGCTGATTTTTAATCAAAGCCTGCCACCTAGTGGACTTTTTTCTCACAATCAAGCGAGCATCCACAAATTCTTCCTTGGATACAAGGACAATGATGTGAATTATTTTCCTCAAACACAGTCGGTAAAGGACCAGTAACTTATGAGCAGCAGGACAAAATGATGTGAAATCATTGTTCTCCGTTAAGAAGTAAATATCTTGGCAGCTTTCTTCTCGAGAGTAAACTTTAAAGCTTTTGTCACAGGCCAGATGTCTGATATTGACTAAATGGGAATCTCCAGTTTCTCTTCTCCTTTTTCTACAGATAAGGGAATTGCTGAAAAAGTAAATACCCCCTGGGGAAATCTATTTACAAGCTTGATATATTTACTGGATAACTACTGTTATGAATCTAATGAGTGCTTGATGGGTAGTTCATAATCCTCCCATTAATTAGCAATACTTTATGACTAGGTTAATACTACTATTATTACAACAATACATTTCAAAAGTGGGATTATTAATTTCTAATTTGTTTTGTGTTTGAGGGATGATATGAAAAAAGTTATTTTGTCTTTCTGATTATGTCTCAATAAAGGGACTTTGAAAACCATTTAAACGATGGAGACACATTTGCTATTTTTATTATTATAATTATTATTATTCTCAATATATGTGTCATGTGCAAAGCCCCTGTCAAACCTTGAAAGTGATGACATCCATGCCGAGGACAGAGGTGTAGAAGCTGATGGTGTCTGGGACACTTTTCACTGTGAGAACCAGATGATCCAGGTGACTCAGTTGAACTGGAGAGGTTCTCTTGAATTTCACACCTCCTGCTGTTTGAATGGACGCAACCTGAAAGATGTGAGGAAGTCATTTCATCTTTCATTCATGCTGACGCTTTTAGAAATAAAAGAAAAACAGGTAGTGATTGTATTTCCGTATCAGCAGCACCGCTGTGTGGTGTGGTGGTGTACTGCATGCTGTGAGAACCTGAAATATATGCGGTTTTGCGGATTGTTAAAACTGACGCAGACTTGCAGCGGATTCGTGCACAAATAAAATCTGAAAAGAAACAGACGAGGTGAAATGAGTGGATGGTTCAGCTGGTTTCGGTTTCTCTAAGTGCGGGTTGTTTGAGTCTGTCCGGACAAACTCCGCCGACAGACCAAAGATCGAGGAAACAGAAAATGTGAGCTGCTGGTTAAATAAGCACTTGATGTTATTTACCGTGACACGGCTCCTGTGAAAAAGCGACAGACGGTTCGCCACAGCTCGGAGAGTCATCTTCAGCCTGGAGCTCACCGACACACTTCCTTGTTTGTTCCGCGGTGAACTGTGACCTGTGTCCGGGCACAGTGCAGCGGAGCAGCGGAGCAGCGGCTGGAGCTCCGACTGTGCGCACTGCAAACACAGGACCGAGTTCTAATACATGTCTGACTCCTCAGGGTCTGTCTTATCACCAGGCCTCTGAACAATCCTGTGTTTCCACTGTTTTACTGACTCTGGAAAACCATGAGCCCTTTAGTTTCTGTCCACATCCTAACTCTGAATTAGCTGTGAATTTTAAAATGTGCAATAACTTCTATATTCACATTCTTATACAGACTTCCCTTATTACTTTGGTTTTACACTTACATCCCTTGATGTATGTAGTATTGCAGTATTTTATTTGATTGCTTTTATTTTCTATTGAGGTCTTTTTTTGCCTTGTTATGTTTTTGTATATGTACTTCTTGTAATAATGCACTTTTCATTGTACTGTTGACCAATGTTAACTTACATGTGATCTATGCATTCCTTACAATAACATGATTGTTGTTTAATGGTCATTCTAATTGAAGAACTTGACAGTTTCTGGTTCATGCAAGTAAATCAATTTTTATACTTATATAAAAAATTTTGACAAATCCAGTACAGCTGTTTAGTGAAGCCTGGTGGTGCTCGGGTTTTTTAAAAACTATTGTAGAAGTTTTTTTTAATGAAATTAGGTTTTAGTATTGTAATGGGATTGTTGTGAAGGTGTAATGAACTATAGATTTCTGGTTCTTTCATTCTATTTCTCATTTATGTAAAAGAAAGGACAGAAAAAGCAAGTCTACACATAAAGTTATCGGTTATCACCAACTTTTACGATGAAAAGAAAAAAAACCTTTATGACAATGTCCACAAAAACAAAACCTGAAATAAATTCAGAAACTTTAAAAATTGTGTAGGATTTAGGGATATCTACTGATGTGGAGAGGCCCAGCTTTTCCAAGCATGTAGGAGAACCTGTGGTGGTGTCCAGTGACTTCAAAATGTTGTATAGGCCCCAATCTAGAATCTTGTAGATAATAGTAGTGCAAGATGGTGCAGTCTGTGGAGGAAGACACACTCAAAGGGTAGATACAAAGAGCTTATTATAAGGTAACAAAATCAAAATGTTTTAGTTTCAGGTGATAATGCACTAATTAAAAGCTTAATTATGAATATTATAATAAATTCCTGCGACTAGAACATTCCAAGTCCTACACTATGGTCATTTCAAGAAGGAGAAGTTATAGCAGCTTATTTTCTGTAGTGGGCAGTGTATTAAATGATCATGAGTTGTAACACCAACACCAGATATTCTATTTTGGATCCGTTTTAAAGGACCATGTAATATTGAAAAAGTCAAAATATTATTTGGCAGAAAAATAAACAGGGAAATTTAAAAAAAAAAAGATGTAAACTGTTTAATTTACTGTACATGGTGGAAGTAACACCAAATAATCTGGATGCAGCATGAAATTATCCATCAGCATAGTAAGAGGACAGGATGCATGACGGAAAGTTTGTAGCATAACAACTTTAATTCAGCGGTTAGTGTCTTTTAACACCCAGTTAACATACTGCACTGGGTGGGTCACAGAACAAGGCCAGAACTAAAGCATGGCCTGAGGGGGAACATACATTTCATTTACATGTTTATGGTTTTGAACAATGACAATGTCTTGTGTTCAAACTTTGTCCCGACAAGGGAGGTAATAATTGTGGAATAGACATCAAACAGTGAAACGAGAAACATGACAGGGTGGCATTAATAGTGATGCACTTTTCTTCCTTCAGCCAGTGTTCCTGTTCAACAGTGCTATTAAAACCTACAGAACTTCTACATAAAATAAAATGAACTTCAATACATTTTAATAAGTCCTCATTTAAGATTTTTAGCCATTAACAAGATTTTTTAAGAATAGCATACATTTATATCATCGCTTGTAATCCACTACTTTCACTTTTGCATGTATTGCACACTGATATGGAGCATCTGCTCATGAGGCAGAGGGAAAGGACAGTGAGCCAAGCGTCCTGACTTTCAAATGGAATAAGACAGACAGACAATTCAGACTTTGAACACCCCTCCGAAACTTTAAAATAATTAATTAATAATTAATAACTCGTCACCTGTACGAGGCAGAGTTGAGGAGACAGGTCTACATTTCAGTTTGTTTCACTCTGCCAAAAACAAAAGCTGTGGAGAACAGATCATTCATAAAGACAATCCCTGTTTGTGGCAAAATTAAGATTTAGAAAAGAAGTGAATGGATGTCGGCAAAAAATGATTGTAAAATCGTACATTTAAAAAGTAAAGGTCCTTTTACACAAGGGGCAAAAAAGCAAAGGCAACTATATTTAAACTTCTCATATGTCATGCCAGTATATCTTTGAGATGGGGGAATTCACATGCCAACAACTTGATTTCAAATCCAGTATCTACTACCAATATAGAGACGTACCTATCTGGCATGAATACTACTCAATCATTTAATGATCCGGAATATGTTGTGATCCCAAATTAAACTTGTGCTTTGCAACAGTAATCTAGCTGAAATTAACTTTCCCTTTATTATTATACAACAATGTTTTTTTATCAATACAAGTCACACAGAATTTTCATGATATAAGCCACTCCCAAAATATTAGTTTCTTTCATGTGAACGAAAAACAGAAAGAGAGAGAACAAGTCACACTGTAGATGTCAAACCAATTCATGTCCTACACCCTTTGGACATCACAATCTCTAAATAATTCTGATGTGTACACCGATATCACCTGTTTGTTTAACACCAAATTTAGATGTTGTGGTTGAGTAACTGAGGCCAACACTATCCTAATCTTCATGACATAATTTACATTCCAAAACCAATTCAATGATACAAAGTATGATTCAAAATTATTTATACAAGCTTATTTACAGCTAATACTTTGAACTGATGTAACTATGACTTGTACCAATACCCAATTTATGGTATATAAAGGCGCCATTTAGGAGCTAATACAAAAGGATTTGAAGTGCCTGAACTACCTGCAGGTGTGCAGCATTTAAAACCAGGGGATTCTTTATTTGATACAGATCTGCTTGTGCGCATGGTTTGGCGCAGTGCAAAAAACTGCTTGGTCACTACAGGTCGATTCAAACAGCATGCATTGCTTGTGTCTAACTTTGGACTGCATTAATAATAGTCTTACTAGAGAGTGAAAATGTCCCGATGTCACTACGTGGAGCACCCCGTATCAAACCTGCATCTGCATTATGATCAAACTCACAAATGGTATGAAGGAAATACATTTCAACAGTGGAGACACATTTCCTCAAGAGCCTCTCATGGACATGGGATATTAGATTATTTAGGTTGAGGCAAAAGGCCTGCAGTCTGTTGTGAGCTACACCACACTCTCGCGGTTGGCTGACACCAGGACAGCCCTACGGCAGATGGGGCAAGTTGAGTTTTCAGAGAGCCAGCGATCAATGCAGTGCACATGATACTCATGAGAGCAGGGTAGTTTACGTAGCTTGTTACCTTCTGCATACTCTGTTATGCAGACGCTGCAAGTTTTCAAGGCATCATTCTCGCCAAAGTTGCGCATGGAGAGGTTGTCAATCTGCTCTTTTGTCAGCCCCTGGGGCTGGTCCTCATCATCATCATTCAGAAGGAAGAAGTGGGCGAGCCGCAGGAAGGGCAGTGAGCTCGGCTCCTCTAGGCTGATAGCTGGTCGAGGTCGAGCCCTGCCACCAGATGCTGGCGGACCCGTGGCAAGTCCCTCAACCATATCAGTCTCAACTGTCCTTGCTCTGACTCCAGCAGCTGCAGGCGGCTCATCAACATCAGCAGCAGCAGGAGCCAAAACAGCAGCGGGAGTAGCTTCTGGGTTGTTGAGGGTTTCACCCAGATCCGTAGGTGTGCTGGCTCCACGGTTTGAATCTGAAGAGTCAGAGTCCGAATCCATGAGGTAGCCAAGTTCACCAAAACCAGTCATAATCTGTCTAATCATAGACTGGAGAGCCATTGAGGTTGCCTCTCCCAAACCTGCATCAGAGATTCTTCGAATAGGGATGCGAATAGTGCTGACGTAGGTCCTCACACCAGCACGCTCAGAGCGTGAGAAAGTCCTACGAAATCCGCCACGCTCACTCTCATAAAGAAATGTGTTGTTTGAGTTCTGGGAACGTGAGCGGGTACGACTGGCAATGCTGTCTCTTTGCCGATATTCGCCTGGACGCACACGACGCACCTGGAGATCTAGCATAATAGTAGGTGGGCGCCGTCCTGCTGCACCACCCTCTCCCCCAGGAGCCTCTCCTTCCTGAGATTCGACATTTTGGACCTCTGGGACAGGTTCTGCACTTGCCCTATATGGCTGAACATCAATGTCAGCTGTGCTTTGCCTGGAAAGAACATGCTGTCGAGTCCGTGAACTGCCCTCTACTTGAGGCAGAGGGGGAGAACTGGTGGCAGGGGTGGGGACTTGAGAGTTGAGAGCCGGACGTGGATTAGGGAGTCCATCGAGCTGGTCCAAGCTCAGAGGGGAACGGCTCCTGGCTGTACGTGCCCTTGTCCTGCGTGGTTCTGGACTGCGGCTTCGGGGTCTCCTTTGACCTCTGCGCGGAGAGAGAGAAAGAGGGGGTTGTACTGGCAAGGCAGCAGGTGAGCTGGGAGATTCTTCTAAAATCTCTTGTGAAACAACCTCTTCTAGCTCAGGCTCTGGTTCCACTATGACAGCCAACTCCTCTACAACTGGTTCTTCCACCACTTCTGTCTCCATTGGGACCTGAGGTTCAGCATTTGCCACTACTTCTTGACCCTCTAAAGACTCTTGCTCCCCTTCGGCAGCTGCCTGTTGTTCAGCCAGGTTACGGTTCACGCTGATTTCAAGGCTGAAACGAAAATCGCCACTGTTTGGGTTGGTCTGGCTTACTGCTCGCCATGACTGGTTTCCACGATGTCCAGTTCTGGTTGTATTTCCTGTGCGTCTCACTGTGTTCAGCCAGTCCAGGAGACTATCTCCACCGGCAGGATCCTCTGAGCTTTCTGGTTGTACTGAAACAGCAGAAATAACAAGTGAGAAATCATATCTGATCGTGACAGTAAATCACAGTCAAAAAAGAAAGATTTCAAACTTACCAACCGGCTCTTCTCCAGTTTCAGTACTAGGGGTGTTGTTATTCTGCTGGTCTGGACCATCTTTGATTTGCTGAAGTCTATTGAACAGCTCATCCTCCGTTACCTCTCCTTAAAGAAACATTACAAAACAGGACCAAAGTCTGGTATTAAAGAAAGAAAAAAAGACTTTCAGCGTTCCACAAGTTCCTTTCTTGGAGTTTATCAAGTGTTTTATTCCTCTTCACAACTCTGACTGCCAGCAGTTTCTGGGTGAAAAACAATGCACCTGCATTGTTTTTCACCCAGGTGGCAAGAATTGACAGCTGTAGTTCCTACAATGAGAACACACATGTTCTGATACACAGAAAGTGTTCAAATCGGTGGATTGAAACTGTTCAGCTATATATCTGGCAGGTAGGAGAACTATGGTAAAATCAAAAGCAAAAATATAAAATATGTCAACAACAAAAAAAAAAAAAGAGCCATTATTAAATTTCTGTGATATATTGGCCCATAGATCTGTTTGGTTTTAAACACATTAACAGGACAATACTGAAAACCTCCAGACTTACCAGGACATGCCACTGTCCATTCAATGCCCTCTCCTTGCAGGGTGCTCCGCTAAAGGACGTTCCAAACTTACATTCTCCCTCCCACTGCCCTGGGATAGAAACGAATTGGGTGTCCTCAGTAGTCCGTAGGCTTTTGCATTTTGAGCAGTGACAAATCCAAAATTATAGGTATCTGTGCTTGCTAATAAATTAATATTGTTATTATTATAATTATTTGCTGTTATTGTAACTTCTCTTTCTACTGTGCATGTATGAATTGTGAGAATATGAAAGGAGAACATTGATTCTATCAAAAAATTGAATGTTGATATTAATTATTTTTGCAAATCAGGCCTGTACACTCATGCAGCACATCTCTGGGAACTGTAGCCTACTTATTAGGCCAGCTAGACGACATTTAAAGAGAACATACTAGACACTGAGTTCAAATAAAAACCTTGAATAAGTGAGAGAGTATTAACACAATGATAAAAGTTTGTTTAAACCTGTATTATACAGCACTTTTTGACAAATCTTTAGCAACCAATTAAAATTCTGAACTTTGGACTAACATAGACAAAAGATAAGAAATAATGATGAGGATTTATGTGTTTAAAGTAACTGAGATATAAGTGAAACTTCTATGTAGGACAGATGTTGAAACATTCTGGCAGGATTCTGCAACCTGACTTTGTTTCATTTTAATTCCCTCTGAATTGCTACTAAGAAATGAATGGCAATACCTACCTATTTCTAAATAACACTAATTACCTTTTGAGTTGCTTAAAAATCAAGCAATGTCACCCCTAACCCTAAGTTTACTTTCATTAACATTACAAGTGCAATTATATTAAATGCTTATTACCTGGGGTTCCCAAGAGATTGTTGTCTCTCATGAGCCGATAGTCCTCATCACTGAGATTGTTGACGAACTGATAGAAGGCCTCCTCTCTGTCCAGGCGGTCCAGCTGCCTTCTGCGCTGTGACTCCGACTGGTCACTGCCACTCTGCTCTGAGCTGTCAGACCCCTCCATTGACTCAGAAGGGAGGGAGATCGAGGGATGTTCTCCAATCTTCAGCAAGATCCAGCTGCTGCATCAGAAACAAAAACAGCTGTATATCAACAATGGACAGATGCAACGAGTATAATTGACTCTGCATCTATTCAAATTTAGCTACACTACTTTGACTCCTTCCATTTAAGCATGCACAAAAGGAAATCGTAACCAAATACACTTTATTTTTAATTTAACATCTGTTAATGTGCTCTACCATCAGCCAGGGAGACAAACTCTGGTCAAAACCTAGCATCACATTCCAACACAGAATCAGAGGGAGAAATCAAACCGGTAACTAATGTTAACACGTTTAAAATCCACTGATTAACCAGGAAACCAAAAACTTAGAATGTGCAACACTGGGTATCTGAGACGCTGTGTTTACAGTATCATACAGTGGACTTCTCCCTGCCGTGGTAAAACATGTGGCTGTTTAATAGTCACGATTAAAGTGAATAGTTTCACACAGAGAGTGTTTCAGTATCACATTGGAAAACAGTATTGGTCAAAGTCGGGATAAAAACAAAATGGCATCATCTAGCTTAGCCTGCGTTAGCTAGCAGGGCATTAGCATCGTACACGGTTGCTAGCACTGTCATCTTTAAATATGGCTGACTGTACGTGAGACCTATATTTGATGTAATATCTAATAAAACCGAAGTGATACGCGTCTTTAAACAGGCTTATTAAATGACCAAACAAACCCAACGGTGTAAGGCTTACAGTCCGCTACAGTGAGTTAGCTCCAATGTTATCTCCTAGCCGAGTGGCTAACCTCATTCACTACCAACGAGATACCCAATGTAAGCTAACGATAGCTTAGCTAGTAACTTCTTGATGAGAGTCCCCGGTAACATTACCTTGCCGTAAACACACATCATCCCAAATATAGCTGATGTCAGGAGACAATCATTGAACAGTTCCAACTAGAACACGAGGGTGTCATTAAAAATACACAACAGTTAGCATCACCGCAAGCTAACTTAGCAAACGATGTCAATTAGTGACGTTACGGGCAGTGCGTTAGCAGAGCAAATAGCTAAAAGTAGCTAGCGGATGAAAATAAAGGCCATCAGGGTGAATACAGCTCTGTCATCGATACACTACCTGTTCACTGATGTTCGGATGTGATCGTACAGCCCAGTCGTTCCTCTGCCACTCTCTGAAAAACGCTCGAATGTTGAGCTACGTGCGATTTCAGGATTCCATTTTCTTTCTTTTCGAAAAGCTACAATGATCTTCCGGAAACTGACGAAGTCCACACGCACTCTCCCCCGGGTTCAGTCTGGCAGGCAGACACGGGCACGGCACCAATCCTGGCGCACGAATTCAGGCTGAGCTGTCTGAGCGGCAGCCAATCACAGCGAAGGAGGCGGGCCGAGCTGCGTCGCTGTGTCTACCTGATAGACCTCACGCAGGGAAGCAAAACCTGAGTCCCGCACCAGAACAGCGTCAGAAAGAAAAGGATGTTTGTTTTGGACGGAGCGACTCCGCTCGGCTGTAGCGCCACGATGCGGTTGCAAATATAAATACTCCAACCTTCTGCAGTATCAGGCTGGAAGACAAATATCTGTGAACACCAGTATCCTTAAATGGCCAACATACATCATCGTTTCATGGTTTTAACAATACCATCTGTCTTATGCACATAATCTGCCCTGGTGTTCAGTAGCATCCGATGATTTATGTCACATCATAAACTGCAGCAACTATATTAGTATTATAAAGGAGCCAATTATATCATTATCAAAGTAGTATTTAGTCAGTTTCTGACCATTTGTAATCCAGTATGGTCAAAATTGGATTAAATATACCTATGATAACGGCATAGAAGAAATATATGATACACATATCTGATGGCAAAGGAAGAAGTTCTATAGCTACACTCAAATTAAGACTATTTCCCTACCGTCAATGTTTTATTTGCTCTCACACTCTCACACCACATCGTTAAATGAATTGATTTCCGCTGCTTTGTCTTCAGAGGAGATGCACTTCATTTAAAGCATCTTCCTCTGCTTGTATGGTCATGAACAGGTAAAAAATAAAATAAAACAAATGTGTCAGGTATATTCTTGATTAACCCCCAAAATGTTTGGCACAATTTTTGGAGATCATCCTAAAATGTATAAAATAAAATGCTACACCTGCAAATCTATCTCTCATAAAATCACGAGGTAACATTAGTTTAAATGAAAGTTCAGTGCAAAATGAATGTTTCCTCAAACTTAAACTGAAACAGATAGTTACAACAATGAAAAGAAATGTTCCAGAAATAAATTGTGCTATTTAAGAACAAAGATTTTTATGAGAATAGAAATTCAGGATAATATTTTTGTTCAAATAATTAAGGTCAGGACAAAGGAGGTAGCTGTATCTGTATCTGAGAGTGGCAAATGTACAATACAGCATGTGACATATTGTATTTGTAATGACATATTAAATTAAAATGAACTAAATAGGGATATACATTTTAATTTACAATAACACTATCACATAGTATTGTATATTCTCACACAAACAAATGTTCAATTCAAACTAGGTCACAACATCCAACTCGTCTGTAGAATTCCGAAATTATATTATAACTCTGAAATAAAATGAACAAAAATATTGGAACTATAGATTTTTAGAGGTAGAAACCCCACAGGCCTATAGCAGGCCCTGGAAGTTTGAGTGGGCGGAGGTGGGACAGTATTGATACATCAGCATGTCAGCAGAGACACAGTCGTGACCCCTGAGCTGCTGGGGGGCATCTGCTCAGAGGCCGTTTTTTAAACCAAACCTGCAAAAATATTACAGCTACAGCAATCACAGAGACGTTTTCATGAAAATGACTTAATTCTGCAATTTAATTAACACCCAGGAATAGAAAACCTTTCAGTGAAACCACAAGAGGCTAATGGGCAGGGGTTGAAAACCTCAGTAGTGCCTTAAAGCTATTGTTCTAAGGATTTATCGAGGATTACTGCAGTTCAATATTACCACGTTTTACACATCACATTTGCCTGAAAAGCTTGGTGTATAAGTACATGTTTTTTCTTTGAATAACCCAGCGAACAAATTGTGTTTGAGTAATTGTGTTAGTTTCTCGTGATTTGACTCAATAAGTAGCTATGTGCCTACTTTACAAAACGCTGCATATATAGATGTATTGATTCTATTGTAGTGTTACTTTAGAATTTTCTCAGTAATGATAAAAAAGAAATGTATAAACAACTGTTCTACTGAGAGAGTCGCCTATGACTCTTTATGCAACGTGAACGCACACACCAACAAAACAACTCGGAACAAACATAATAACCACAGGTGCAACTCATCCATCGCAGCAGACGATCCATCTTATAATTTGCCTGCTCCCTTATCTGCTATGGGTGACTAAAGAACAAAAACAATGCTAATACCACCTGACAAATTTGGAGGCATACATCACAGGATCTGTTTATGGTCTGAGACAGTATCTCCAGCTCCAATTAAACATGCCAGAATGAGTTGCAGTGTGGACCACTGCAGCCCAGCTCAGAGTTATGGATGAGCAGTCACTCCAGCAATGCCAGGCCCTGAGTGCTAATTAGACATGACATTAAAATAACATGAGCCAAAGCCAGACTTGTGCAGAAAGTAAAATGCCTTTCGTCGAAGAGTCTTCTAGTGTAACAAATAGGGACAGGCTAATTGGAATTGTTGGTTGTATTTATGTTTACACGTTTTGTGAAAAGACCAAGCACTGAATACAGAAGATTATATTCTTCCCTATTCCTATTACTGTGGTAGAGGGAGGGTATGATGTGCCACTTACACTTCACTCCAGACATCTCAGTTAGCTGTTTGTCATATTAATTTATCATTTTGTAGGATTAATTGTTATTTCGAATGGATAAAATTTGTTTTCAAAGAAGCTAATAGTATGGAGATTTCATGCTGTAGTTACTGGCTACAGCAAGTCGTGGGCGGTAAAAAACACAACCCAACTCTCTTCAGAAAGCAGCATTCAAAATCTTATTTTAATTTGTATATTTACTCCATAAACATTATTACAAAACTCAGCAAGTTACCAATATTACATTATCACCATACAGGCTTGATCACAAATATTTAAAACCTTTGCAACAGTTACAACAAAACAAAAAACAAAATAATACTCAAATAATTTACATGAAAATCTATAAAACAGCAAATTGTTCACAAATTATATTTTTTTTCAGAGTTTTCATGTTTTTTTTTCTTTGCTTATTTGTGTTTTGCACAGTAACACAACACTCTCACAACAAGATCATGGTCTTATTACAAAACTCCCAACAAAATGTAAATATTTCTAGTTTTCTGTTGATACTTTCATATTTTGGTTTTTAAAACCAGAAACTTGTCATTGTATATCCTTTCCACTGCCCACAGAGGCGCATAAAAGGTTACTCACACACACAAATACTTCACAGCACTTTCTAAGAAAAATATACACTTACAAAATATGTTACAAATTGGCACACAAAAAATATACAAGATTTTGTAGTGTCAAGAGTTCATTAAGATTCCTTCTGGTAACAACTCTAGACAGTATATATAAAGCTCGGTAATCTTTTAATGAAAAGAGCAAAAGTAATTCCAATCATTGTCAAAGAATCATGAAGTGAATACATCAAACATAACAGTATAATATACATTCATAAAGAGGGTTAGGTACCTAATCTATTTTGCATTTCTTTTTTTGTTAACTCTGGGAAAACAAAAAAAACCAAAGACAAAAAAAGAGAAAAAAGGAAAGAACCAAAATAATTGTCAGCTTTCTTAGCACCATTAACATGAGGCAGCTCAACAGTGGCACATTTTGAAAACAAACAAAGAGAAATAACTATGAACTCAGAGAAGTACATTCAATTTGACAATAGGCAGAAATGAGAGAAGGCAGACTAAATGGGCTTGCAGCCCATGGAGCTTCCCATCAGCAGCTTGTCTTGGTCCTAACCCTGATACACTGGAGAAAAGAAACAAAGGATCATGGCAGAGAAGAGAGAAAGGAGAGACAGAGAAAGATTGATTATGAATCCTGCCATATGCAGGCAATCAGTTACCGTCACGTGTGCATCAGAATTACCATATCCAGTGTGACAAGGCCCGTTTTTAAATCAAGCTTCAATTTGTCTGCATATCTCCATGCAGGCTCATGTTAAACTGCTTTATTTTTTAAATAATACTTAACTTTCAAAGATAAAATATTAGCCTGTTAAGTATTTACTTGTAAAACCAGGTGAATGTATTTATTTTATAAAAACACTTTTACAGCAGATTAAACATGATTGTAAACTCTGTTTTATGTTTGATTTATTTCTGGGCAGTGTGGAGGTGAACGACCCCCGAGTAATTCATATTAATTGCGTGGGAATACACTGGATCAGATCGTACACATAGATTTTTTATTTTCAGTTTGTGCCCTTATTTGGCCTTGATTTTGAAAATATTTTCTGCCAAATTAGAGATTATGATAAAGACAAGACAGAAACGAAAAGTACCTTCAAAATTAAGTTGAACGTAGACATTATGAGACAAAATGGTCCAAAATAACTAGAGAAACAACTTACTGAGTATGGCAGCGTTAAGAAATAAATTAGATGAGAATGTCAAGGAAAATTACTGTTTATATTACCGTTTCAGGTAAGATAGAAGTAAGATTTCCAAGTGGAGCTAAAGACATGCTTTCCTTCATTTACAAGATTACTGATTCCATTTGTACTGAAAACTGCTTTCACATTCACATTAAATTTAACTGCAACAATGTAATATCCATTCATGACTGATGCGTGCATCAGAATCTCAATGAGTAATAAACCACCTTGAATTTCCAGTACAAAATAGGTATTCAGTGAGGCACTGCCTCTGACAAATGACAAATAATTTCCTTGCTTACCCTCAAACATCTGCACTACACTCTCCTTGGTCCAGAGAAAGCTCATTTGAACATCTCTTTTTTCATCTTCTTCCTCTACAGTAGCCTTCAGAGCACATCTCCCCTTTGCCTCTCTTTTGTTGCTTCTCAGTGCCAGGCGATGTTGAGGTAAATTGAATTTGGCAAACAAAGTGGGGGAAACGAGGAGAATTCAGAGTCTTTCTGATTTGGTTTAGTGAGTGGTGGTGTACCACTGCCAGCTGTTGGTGCCTTTCATCGGAGAGAGAAAAGTCCCAAATAAAGAATTCCTGTAGTGGCAAGTCTCTGTAAGGAGTCTCCAACCCGAGCAGCCAATATTCCAATGGATAGAAAAGAGGAACAGCCAATATTCACACATATATAAGAGGTCATTTACACAGCATTGTTACTTTTGGCACATTGATTTTAAGATTATAATCATCTTTTTTTGCAAATATTGCATGTCCCTGTACAACAACATTGACAAAAATACTCTGAGGGTGGAGCTTTTATGAATTTGCAAGGCGTAAAAATGTAAATTTAGATAACCAGGTCCTCTAAACCCCAGAAGAAAAAGAAAAAAAGGAAAAAATGGGGAGTCATTCCAACTTTGAGGGAAATAAACATTGTCTGATATGTCGTCAATACAAAATGGTCCCATCTTGCGTTTTCAAGATGTCTTGGGCTTAAATACGGCTCATTAATTGTAGGTTTCCCTCTTGAAATGAGCCAGGCAGTGTATGAAGGACAGCAACAACAGGACATCCATATTCTGCATACAAAAACAGATGAGGAGGGGTGCGTAGATGTCACTCAATGCATTTGTGTATATAGCTACATCTTTAGGGAAAAGGGGGGAATAAATACATAATTCAGGGGAGCTAGTTCTGCTGAGAAAATACAAAAACAAAATTCCTCAAAAAGGCGACAGAACTGTTTTCAAGGCTTATTCTTTTTTTTTTCAGACAAAAATAAAACAAAAACGACTATAAGAAGAACAAACAAAGCAGAAACAACAAAAGCAAGAAAAATGCAGCCATGGTCGTTTCAAATCTCAATCAAGCTTGACACAATCACTCAATAGGTAGTTTGCAAAGTACAAGAAGTTTTTCATGCAGATATTAATTTCATCTTCGGGGGGGGGTTAAAAGGAATTGGGAGTAGTCAGGGGGAACGTAGTACTCATGCAGCTCTGGCATAGCGTCAGTGTAGGTATGCTTGGGAGGGAGGGCTGAGCAGGTAGTGGGGGGAAAGTGAGAGGGGGTGCAACAGCAGCTGATAACAAAATATTACCTCAGTTTCTCAAAAGAGGTGATCAGTGCTAAGTCCTTATTTGGGTCTCTCTCACCTCGCTTCCCCTTCAGTGTCTCAATCCGAGGGAACTTTGCACTGGTCTTGTGGCGGTACAGCTTTTTGTGCGCAGGCCCGGGGTTAATAAAGTTGGGTTTATCAAACATGTTACAGCCCAGTGCTAGCTGAGGGAATAAGGGATGAGAGGGGTTGAATTTGGCCTGGTTTTTTCCTCCCTTTCCCCCAGCCTTTCTGCCTCTCCCAGCCCCTGTGAGCACAGCTCCTTTTTTCTTCAGGTCCGCCTCTGTGCCTGCCAAGATTTTTAGGGTCTTTAGGTTGAGGCTATTGGCCTCGGAGGGCATACAGGACTCCGACATGGGATTCCACAGTGGCTCAATGGAGGCCATCATGAACCTTTGGACCTCAGCCATGCCAGAGACAATGTTGGACAGGATATTGGAGGGCTCCTCGAATTCTCTCTGGTCATCCCCCACCAGATTGTTGCTTTCTGACCAGCCGGTGCCAGACCAGTCCCCAGTGGTGCTACTGTCAGTCAGGCCTGTGGCACAACCGCCTGCCTGGTTCTTTGCTGCCTTACCCTCTAACATGGCCTTTATCTTTTTAGTGGAACGTGAGTTCTGTTTGGGCGTCTTAACCTTTTCTGACTTGGGAGCTCTGGGAGCCCGGACTTTCTTTGGGCTCTGTCCTGCAGCTGTCTGTTTGCAATTGCCTTTCCTCTTAGACTTTATGCTTTTCGCTCCAGGCAGCATCTCACCAGTCTGTTCATCAAATTCTGTAACACCCAGCTCCTTTTTATCTAAACATAACACATTCTGATTGTTGAAGTTGTGCAGTGGAAACTGGCTGTCTTCCACCGTGTATGCATTTGCTGTGTGCTCTTGTTGCTGTATAACATCACAGTTCCACTTTACTTCCCTATTGCAGTCCATGGTCATATCATTAACATCCTGGTATTCTCCAACATTCCCAGCTATCTTCATCTCACGCCCCACCACCTGCGGGGACAGGTTGGGGGTCTCAGGAGGGGACAGTTCTGACAGTGATGAGTGTCTAAATTTGTCAGGGGTAAAGTTGGAGATATCCAGTAGGTCTGAGGACTCCCTGAGTGGGGTAAGGGCATCCACACTCTGCTGAATCACCACTTTCGGACTGCAATGAGCTAAGAAGCTGTCTCGGCCCTCCTCCTCACCCTCTCGCTCACAAGACTTGAGGCTGAGGGAGCTGTAATTGCTAGAGGAGGCTGACAGAGAGCCCACTGAGTCATAGCTGACGAGCCTACCATTGTCTGTGCACAAGGACCCTCTCTGGTATTGCACCTGGCCATCCACACAGGCAGACTGAGACACTTGCACATCTGCCCCGGGCTGCAGCCCAGCCTCAGTCAGGTAGCTCTTGTCATAAAGCAGCCTGTCCGCCTCAGGGCTCAGCTGGCTGTAGTTAGACACTGGCAGGTTGTCGTTCAGGGGCACAGCACCTGCAAAGTTGTTGGGTAAGATGGGAGTCTCAGGGGTCTCTGGCCCAAAGCTCTGGCTGTGACTTGCGCAGAGCTGCTGGTGCCACATCTGGGGGAAGCTGGGGCAGTTCTGGGGGGACTGCTGGAGCTCGGACTCAGAAGGAGGCGAGAGGACGCAGCTCTGAGCGAGCTGCAGAGAAGAAAACTGTTTCTCCTCTAGGGATAGCCCCAGAGGATACTGTTGCCTAGAGGACTGCTGGGGGAAATATGAGATAGCTGCTCCGCCAGAAGAGTCTGTAGCATCTAACAGGGTCTGCAGGTAGCCTCCCGGGATGACAGGGACACCCGCCTCCACCTCCTCTGAGGAAGGAGCTTTATCAGCAGAGCAGGTGGACGTAACAAAGGAGAATTTCTCCTCAGATCTGTGAGCAGGGGTGGTATTGTCAGAAAAATGGGGTTTGACTGTAGTTGAGCTAATGCCTGCCTCTTCTAACCCAGCAGTTGGGTTCTCAATCTGTGCTGCAGCTACACAGGCATCCGTTTCATTTGTCACACTCCTCCCCTCCTCTCCTTCTGCCTCTTTCATTTTCTTGCTCCTCAGCCTTGCTTCGCTTTTGAATTTCCTTATCCTGACTGTTTTATTTCCTCCCAGTCTCCTCCCCTCCCTCTCCTCCCTCTCCTGGGAGCGGCTCTTGGCTGTGACTGTGTGCGTGATGGAGCTCGTGTCTAATGTGACTGGGAGGCCTGGAGCTGCTATTATTCCCCCTACCATGGGGGTGGCCTCCGCTTTAGTGACACCTCCCTGGCCCTGATCAGAGAGAGCGGAGCCCTGTGCTGTTGCTGATTGTTCCACAGCATGAATCCTCTGAACCTTAAGCCTGTTTGCAATCTTGTATTTCCTTTTGGGATGACTAGAATTAAAAGGGCGATGATGGCGTCCATTTAGATGAAAACTGCGTTGTTTTTTATCTCTGGCAGCCAGCTTAAGCTGTTCCTGTCTCTCTCTTTGCCTCTCTTGCCAGAAATCCTTCAGAGGAGCCAGTTTCTCATATTTGCTTACTGTGTCTGTGTTTAAGCTCACAGTCGCATCCAAAGGGTCTAACTTTCCCAGTTTCACTGACATGAGTCTCTCTCCTTTAAACCTGTTGATAATGATGTACTTGATGACAACGGGTGGTTCCTTACGACAGGATTTCCGTCGCTTTTTGGGGCACCAGTCCACATCCTCCTCCTCTTTCTGACCAGCAGGAACTTTTTCCTTTTTCTCAGCATTCTTCTCACTCTCGAGCGAGTCAACATCATATAAGTAATCATCGCTGTATCTAACCTTTCTCTTGGAGCGTAAGCCGTAGTTTAGTGGGTTGGAGGGGCTGAGGAATCTTTTTGAGTGGCCTTTTTTAAATTTGCCCTCCTGCAGAGTGTCTGAGGAGGAGCCTGTGCAGGAGCTGTCATCACTGAATTCTCCCGACTCCTCCGTGGAATTGAAATCCATTAAGTAATTAACTTTGGGAGTAGACATGGGTGAGCCTTGGGAGCCGTCAAGAGGGCTCCTACCACTGCAGTCCCCAGCTTTTCTTTCCTGTCCGGTCTCCAGGATGAGCTCATCAGTTTTGGGCTGCAGCTCCTCAGCACTCCTCCTCAGGACGCCCACTCCTTCCTCTTTCTTGGCACAGTTAGCCAGGACACTGGGGAAGAAGTTGAACTGTGTCTCCTCCTGGAGCACATTTGTTTTCTCCCTCATGTTGTCCTGGAAAGACTCATAACGAATCTTCAGCGAACAGACATCACTGCTTAAAGTGGAATCATCATCTTCATCATCAAAGAGGTTGTCGACGTCTTCCTCAGAGAAGAGGTTGACTGACAGTTCATTCTTAGAACAAAGGTCCAGCAGTTCCATCTTACTCTCGCTGATGAAAGACTCAAAGTAGCCCCAGTCCTGGCCGGCATTAGCCAACAGAACCTCCTCTCCGCTCACTTTGTCCAGTAACAGTCCCTCATACAAGTTCTTAGCTGTTGCATCATCCTCTGCATCATCACAATCCTCTGTTGTTTTGTTTCCATCCGCTCTCTTGCCCTCACCTGGGGCTTTCGGCAGAGGAAAGCTTAGTAGCTGGTCAGAGAGGAGCTGTTCTCCATAGTGACTCACTGTCTCTCCTGCATGACTCAGGCACTGGATGCTGATGTTGTTAATGTCTGAGAAGTCCTCTCGGCTTACATCCCCTATCCTTACACTTAGCCCAGTCTCTGTGTCTGGGTTAGTGTTAGGGTCAAGCGGTGGGTTCTGGATGGAATTGGGGTCAGTAGCATCACAAGTTTCAATGAAGCAGCCAAGGCAGGTGCGTGAAGGCTGAAGAAGACACTCCTCTGTCAGGACAGACACAGTGCCGGGCTCCATCATTGTAGCTGATAGAGGGAGGGCAATGGGGAGTGGATGCGGAGTCTTCTGGGTGTCTCCCACTGAGCCCCAGGAGTTTACAGCCGGGGTGGGAAGGGAAGTGGGAGTAGGAGGGTGGTGAATTTGTGGGACTACAGTGGGAGAGTCATCGGAGGAAGGGCAGGGGGCTGCTGTCAGGCCAAGAGAGGGATCAGTGCCAATGGGCAGGGGCAGGGTTGGCGGTGGAGGTGTGGTCCTCTGTTGTGTTGGACAGGCCCGCTGTGACGTCTCTGCAGCAGGTCGGGGTGAGGATGGAGGGAGAGCAGCATCGACGAGTCCGCACAGACTCAGATCACCACTCTGCTCACATACCCCTGTGGGGGGAAAAAAAGAAAAGATTTCAATTCTTTCAAGTCTTTGAACCATAAGTCAAAAGTTAAATGACATTGTTCTGTAGTTACACTGACATTTCTTCTGGGCTGCTGAGATGCAATTACAGTAAATTAACCCCCCAGAGCTGAATGTGCCATTTTGTGATGCCAGCTTTAAACATTAATAAGTCAGTTTTGGTATTAGATTCAGTAAGAGGTATTAGCAATGTCAAGTTGGGTAATGACAACTTCTTACCCATTACAGTTAGATTTTCAGATGTAAAAGTCGAGACTGGGCAAGATCTAACACAGCCATTATAAACTCCCCCCAAATTAGCTGTGGCTCAGGACGTAGAGCAGTTCGTCAACTAAGCATAAATTAGGTGATTCAAGCCACATTCTCCTTGCCCCTGACGCCTGTGCCAGCACTGGCTGATGTATGTGAAAGGGTAGATAACAAAACTGTGTTGAATAGCGTGTTGAGTGGTCATCTAAGACTAGAAAAGTTCTATATAATTACAGACCACAGACCAGACCACACATAAAAAGAAAGAGAATTACCCATGAATTTAATCTCACACATCCTGTTAACATGTGAAAGTGATAAAGAGCTGCTAGAAATTCAGCAACATTCAAAATAATTAGCTTTATCATGCGCTAAGAGGCGCAGCACTGCAGCAATCTCAGAAACAAAAGTGGGCCTCATCCACATGATTGTAAAGCTGCTTTCAGACATGAACTGAACTCTGAATATTAGACATTTTTCAGAGGGGCTGTATGTAAAAACATGAGTCAGTTGTTGCGAACCCTCTCTGGACCTGCCAGCCTCCTGGAGAATGTCCAAGTGAGCCCTTGTGAGAATATGGCAGGATATTGTCCAGAGAATTCACAGCAAGCAGGGAGCATTGATGACGTTTCTAAAATGATACAGACACAAATGTGATGAAATCAAAAGATTATTAAAAAAAAATATTCACACAGAAGATGCTGAAGAAAATGACAACTTGGAAAGACAACGTGATGTAAGAGATTTTGGTGATCGGGCCAATCCAGCGCCCCACCCCTCGCCTGAAAGCTCCAGAGCTTATCTCATTGTTGTGCACGTGTCTGATCTGGACAATCTCCTGCTGCATTCTTTATATGTGAGAGATAAAGATAAAAGTGATCAATGTCATTCCATTGTATAACAGATTTATCAATAAATATAGTAATGGTTTGAATTTTGTGTTAAATTAAGTTCCCATCCATGGAGAGAGTTGGACAAGTCACTTCGAAAGTATAGCTAACTAAAAATAATGTTAAGTAAAGATATCATCTGCTTGATGAAATCAATATACAGCAGCACTGCGGTATTATATATTTTTCCTCACCAACACAAGAGCAGTATGGGAGATTAAAGTAATGCAGTCATATTGCTTTACCTCCCCCTCTTTTTAGCTTTTCATCTGTACAACTGCAGATGCAACTCTTCTCTTAAGCAACAAGATGCCACAAATGTACACAGATTTCCAGCAACAAGCAGTGATGGCTAAAAGTGAGGTCAATTGTGACGGTGTTTTAATCAGTTGAAGACGTCCATGTGATGAGTAACAATCAAAACCCACAGAAGTGGGCTTGTAGCAGCAGGCAGATAGCTTTGTTTGCTCTGCATAATTAGATGACAGCAGAGGAGGCAGGTACGTACACATGGGACACGACAGCCCCATATGTTGGAGACTGTATAACCAATATCATCTACACCTGCCTCCCGCTACAGTCCCAAGCTGCTGCCTCACTTGTATTCTTTAAAACCATGCCAGAAAAAAAATGAAAAACAAACCACAGCAGTTAATATGTTCACTGAGGTTAACTAGCAACGTTAGTTGCCCATTTTAGAATGAAGGTGCCTAATCATCGCTGAGGTAATGAAACATTCTTGAGGGAAGGACAGCTTTAACAAAAGGATTCAACATGGCTGTATTGGTGGTGAGTAGATCTCTGAACATGGCTATGACTCCAGAGTGATTTGACGAGGTAATTAAATTTCTGAGAGCGTGTCTCTGTGGGTTTTGTGGCCTAAAGACGCAGTGGTGCAACTAGAACGCCTACTTGAAGCAGAGAACTTTGCTACTGTCATCCCTAATGAAAAAAACCTTCCCTCTTCCTCTCAGGAAACTGTTACAGCAGCAACTTGTCAGAGGCTGCAGAAGCAACACTGCGAGGCGGTTGCCATCAGTTCAGTTCAGTCTGCGAGCCAAAATGACCTCCAAGCAAAAGCATGTTACTGACACACTGACAGATATCCTATTCTACATTTGGTAATACATCACCTGCTACACTGTATTGTGTGGCTCTTAGTGTAAACATCGCAAGACTGCAGTTACAAATAATTAATTAAATTTTGGTATTATATGCAAACAGTCTGCAAAAGAGTACTTTAAATCTACCAGTACCCACATAAGACAAATATAAAGAAATTATAATTTTTCTTTCATTAACTCTACAAAAAAAACAAGTACACAGATGGAGTAAGAGAAATAACAAAAATTGGGAGAAGTTAACCTCTTTTCTCCCCTATGCTTGCATGAAATCTAAGCTGCCACGTAATGTTGCCAAAAGATTGTTCAAAATTGCTGTGAAACATTAAACTCATATTGAGAAATGTGTTTCCTCAGGGTTTATAATGGATTAACAATCTATCCTATCCCATGTGTGCGTGCATTACATTTTTCTGCCGTGTGTGTGTGTGTGTGTGTGTGAGTGAGATAGAGTGCGAGTATTGGCTGGGGGGTATAGTGTTATCGAGAGGCCATCTGTCTCCAGCTGGACCATTAGCTCTTCAGCTGTTCAGAATGTGCCACAGATCAGTCAGTCAGACAGGTACACAACCACAAACACAAACACACACACACACTAGCTTTTATAGCGATGACTGTAGCTGACAAATTGAGTTTGACATTAGAGGTCAAAGGTACATCGGCAGCCTCATATTAACTGATACAGTACAGCATAATGTCACTACTGCATCTATGCTGGCAAATGTAAACAAGATAAACATCCAAAACTCTCACTGCTGCCAGATTTCAATATCTTAGCATACAGAAAAAGCTGCTCATATACTAATAAATAGAAAACAGGCTTCATAGGCAGAGGATGTCGCACCTTGTTAAGCCCTATGAGACAAATTCAGATTTATGAATATGAGCTTTACAAATAAAATTTGATTGATTGATTGACTTTGAGATCACTCTAACATGATTCAAGTTTTATACGTGTGTTATCAGAAGAAGAGCTTCTTGAATAGAAAGCGAGTCTGGATGTGACACAGCTCATGCAAGCTGGCATGGACATCCACCAGTGAACATATGGAAGGACCCCAGCTGCTGGCAGGTGGCGGTGATCTGCTGATCCCCAGCTCTGCCAAGTCCAGCCATGCTAGACAGCTCGACCACAGCCAAACTAGCCCAGACCAGACCAGTTAGCGCTCAGAGCTCTCACCCCCTCCCCCCAACCCACCCCCATTCTCCAGCAAGATAGTCAGGGCTCCACCCACCTGAGGTAAGCTCGAGCTGCCCTGTGCCAGGCGGCACCTGCAGGGAGGTGCCTGCAGGGAGACGAGTCCATGTGGAGGGACATGGTCATGGACATGAGGAGAGAGACAAGTTGGCATCTGTGGCCTTATCTATTAGTGTGTCAGATGCCACACATGCACTCACAGCCACACATGCACTTACACACATATACTCATACTTTTTCCTGTCATCACTATATAAAAATAAGACAAATATAGAAACAACACTGTAAGAAAATGTCTATGATCTGCCTCTGCTACTAATATGATAAAATCCATATTTCCACTCCATTTGGCGGACAGAATAAAAAAGCTCAATTATCATAATATAAAGTACAGTGCAAATTAAAACAGCTGACAGTAGCCTCTTTCTCCTTAATGGCTTTCTGAAATCATTCCTCATTCCCATCCCCTCTCCATCCTCTCTTCCTCTCTTCTTCTGGTCACTATCTCCTTCCCTTCCAACTTCCCTGCTCCCCATCCCTGTTACATGGAGGCTTTTTCAGTGGAAAAATGCCGAGCTAGCCATTCTACAGATCAGCCACCCAGTGCATTCATTCATCCAGCTGGTGGGCCGACCACAGAAGCCGCTCGCTACCTTTTGCTCCCTCTTCACTATATGACAATTTGTGAATGGCCGCAGCAGCGGTGGTGGTGGGGGGGTAGAATCAATCCAGCCTGTACAGGATGTTCATAATAAGTGGTGAGTAACTGCAGCATGATTCATGGCCATCCTCCTCAGAGAGCTGCCCTGTTCCTGCTCAATGGCGCTGCGTTCACCGTTCTCCTTTCTCCTGCTCTCATTCTCCATCCTCCTCCCTCTCTCTCTTTCCCTCTCAGTGCCTCTCTAGGACCAGACTAGTGCTGGTGGATAATCTGTGTGATTCTCACATTGGGAACCAGTCAGTCCCCACTGAGCCTGACCAGAGCTGAAACACTGAGATACCCCTCATATAAAGATCAGTGTTGCTTGGCAGAGGTAAGTGGTTGAATGAGTCTTGGAAACAGTGAGGATTTTAGTCCAGTGAATGGAACTTTTTTACCCAAGACGCTTACATCATGGAGATATTAAGATGCATACTGAGATTTCACAGAAGGCATCTTCCACAACTTAAAAAACGTTTAAATAAATCTGACTAAATGATCTTTATATAGTAATAATATGTACATAGTACTTAGTACACTTCATTGTAATTATTCCCATTTAATATATAAAGTGCAAACCATTTTATACTCATATTGATATTGTGTTACACACCTGTCTATATACTAATAACAGCCTATATATACATATACATATGTAAGTTTATTTCAATATAAGCTAAATAATTCACAAATACAGTGTACATCTTCAAACTTTCATCCTGTGACATTGCACTTTACTCAAGTAAATATATCTTTAATAATTAAAAGTATAAACATATTCTCAATATTTTTATTTAATTTTATTCTTTATTCATATTTATTCTCTACCTCATTTTGACTATCTGCTGCTGTAACAAGTGAAAATCCCTGGTTTGAGATGAATAAATCTTATTTTATCTTAAATTAAAACCTTAATTTGTCAGTGCTAATAAACATGAGTGAGCGTATGGGAAAGAATTAATTGCAGCATCCTCTTTCCCAGTTTCACCTTTTTTATGCTAAAAGGTAGATTTCTGAGATGTGAAAGGAGAGAGGATTAACAAAAGCGTAAATGCTTCATCCAATGTTTCTTTTCCACTTTTCATTTTAAAACAAAAAGACAGTATGTGTTTCACCTTGTCCTGTATCTTGTCAAAGAGCTTAAAAACTGAGAGAGAAAAGCTAATTCAAGACACCTACTTCAAATTGCAGTTTCAAAGTTTAAAGCTTTAATTTATAATAATGAATTATTGATTAAAATAATTTTCTCTTAGGTCAACAACTGAGTCTCAAAGCAAATTTTCAAAGAATTAAAAAGAAAAATTAACAATTTGGGTTAATTTAAAAATACCTTATATGGATTTAACATCAAGCTTATGATCAATCAAATACATGTATACATATTCGAAAAAGTGAACAGTTTTCACCTGTGTTCTCCAATACGTTTGCATTCTCTGGTTCTGAAGTCTTCACAATCAATGTGAGACTGCTGTCTGTTAACACATCCATCAATACGACTCAACGCTGCACCTCCTACGCATCATTTTGACTGTCCCACCTGTTGAAAGAGAGAGCCAGAGAGAAACAGAGGAGACAGGGGGAGAGAGAGAAGAGACGTGAGCACGAAGGGAATCGTTAATGGGTGACTTCCACATGTCAAATCCAGAATAACATTAACAGAGTTAGATTTCATTACAACAAAGACACAACAGTAGACACAGACAAACACACTGTTGCAGTAAAAGTAGAAAAAGCTCCAGACATGACAGAGCCATCAAACGAGCCCTCGTGGCACTAACAATCACTAATTTCTCCTGTGTATCACAGATTTGTGTCTAAAATTAATTTAAACTTTGTCAACCAAGAGAGTACACAAAGAATCACAGCCCAGATCACTATGGAAACTGTATGCCATACTATCCTATTTTAAGCTTCATTTAACATTTATAGCAGAGTTGTTAACCTATGCGAACCTTACATAGGCAGCTCTGAGCATATTTGTTTATTGTAATTAGCCGACTCCCTCCCTTCTGTGCGCCTCGGCAGCATGAAAACCAACCCGGCTCAAAGAAGAGAGATTAAAGAGATGTGACTGAGGCGGTGACAGCAAACTGTGAACACTAACAATAGTTTTACTGTAGCGAGTGATGGTGAAAGTGGGGGTGGGTATGATGGAGTGCATATGTGGCAGGATGCGGTGCACTAGGTACAATGTAATACAAAGCAATGCGTTAGAAAGGCTGAGAGAGAGAAGAGGGGTTGAAGTTTGTCAGCCTGTTGAAATTGGGTGGGGTGGCACAGGAAAGGCAAAGCATATTAAACAAGTGTGATTCCTGAAAGAATAATGACGCTACGAGCGACTACGGGCCAGTAAATGATGAAGATTTGATGCTGTGGCCTCCCGCCTGTTAATATTGTTTTCTTTCTTTCGGCTGCTGCAGTCCTTTTCTGAAGGAGTGGTGCTGCAGGATGACAAATGAGCCAGGGGAGGGGGATCTAATAACATGATCTCCTTGTGGTGTGAAAGGGGTTGCTGGGAGATTAAGACAGACGGAAGACAATAAGACAAAGGTAGTGTGCGGCTGACTACAAACAACTGCCATCTCTTTCATCCTATTGTTTCTAAATGTCATTAGCTGCTTGCTGACCTGAGCGGGAGAGCTATACCTGAAGGGAGCCCCTGCTTCAGCTTATAGTTGCAGACACACCGGCTCAGTGGGTAATTACCTCATGAGCCATCACATCTGCTCATGTGTGCAGCAGGTACAGGGACCCTGTAGATAGACCCAGCCGGAACCTGCTCTTCTCCTCACAGAGAGGCGCTATTACTCCTAAAGCCGGAGCCTGACTGAGCGATGGTTTCTGAGGTCATGTTGTACCATTTCAACACACTGAGAAACCAAAAGTCTACATCTGGCAATAAAGACATCTATTTTGACAAAGCATAAACTGGAATTGGATACCTCCTCCTGAAATGGCTGACCCAGATGAGCTGAGCCCGGCCTCATCGATGCAACAATCCCAAGGACTCAGAGAAATAACAGTCACAGCAGCACCCTATTAAAAATAGGCTGTAGCCACTGAGCAGTGTGTCACCGAAGTGGCAGTGACACAACACACAGCTGGGATGCTGGTCAGGCTACAGAGGTCCTGCCAGAGCTCAGCGCCTAGAGCTGCTTGTGGATGTGCAAGGTCTCTGCATGTGTGTGTGCGTGTGTGTGTGTGTGTGTGTGTGTGTGTGTGTGTGTGTGTGTGCGTTTATGCACAATTCCATGTGTGTTAGACAAAGCCCCAAGGCTGAGGATTCACAGCATCAGCATCCACTGGCAGAAGCTGCACACACAATCACATGAGGAGAGAACGAAAGCCGGGAATTTCACAACACTCCCAACACCCCCTCCCGCCAGCCAGCTCCAGCGCCTCAAATGTGTTTATTTTCCACATTATTCACGTTTCTCCTGTATGCTTCCCCCTCCCCTCACCATCTCCACCACTGTCAAGACCTGACGAGAGGCCATTTCAATAATGAAGATGGACTTACTGCAATAGAGAGTGCACATAAATTGGAGCTACAGCCAACAAGCATGTCCAATTTGCCAAGCGGTTAAGCCTGATGTCTGGGTGCAGCTTTAAGAGAGCGCCGCGGCTGCCATCAACGGGTTTGCGCCGACCTGATTCATCCATCCACATCATTAATACTTCACAGAGGGCACCACCATTTAACTCTGCTGCAGGAAACCGCTCTTTAAACACCACACATTAGGGCACGTAATCACTGTGCACTCATTTCTGGAGCATTCAGCAGGTGTAGGGAAATGGCTCATACTTCTGACCCCTCTATTGTTCTTGCATGTGCACCGGGTTCTTTGCACGGTGAGGAACAGAAACAGAGACAAAGAGCAGAGAGTGGGAAAAGCCAAACAAAGTGATTAGGATTTGATTTATCCTTTTAAACCCTCCTCCACACACCATGTGTTAATGTGCAAGCTGGATAACAAGATAAGAACATGTTTACTCGCGCTATATGGAACTTATCAGCACCACAATCAAATTCCTGCAAGCCTCTTCCCTGGTCCTCGTTTGACTGCATTTCTCTTCCATTCGATTGTATTTCTCTCCAATGAAGCGGCCACAGGAGGGATGGCTCGAGTGGGATTGTGTACAATAGTTGAAAATACTAAGCAAGGTCTCACAGCAGTGGCATATGTAGGTACAAAAGGCTCATTGTGTCAACGTAGGGAGACAGTCAGGGGCCAGGGAAAAGATCCCCAACAGACGAACTCTAGAAGAGGGCATAGCGCCACAGGGAACACTGGTCCAAACCGACAGCGCTGAAATGGCGACTCCGCTTTTCAGCACAGGTGTAGGGTTTCAGAGCAGGTTCACCGTTTGGCTGCAGATAGACTAAGTAATCTGCCTCACACGCACTCTTCAGCTTGTGAACTTGCAGCAGTACAGGACAGAGAGGCCCACATCAAATACATGGTACAGGTACCCAGTAATAATAATATACATTCATATTGCATGTCTGTCTGTGGAACACATATCTCAAGAATACTTCATCTTATCGGCTTCACACGTGGAATGTTATTGGTCAAATTTGGTATGATATGTTTAGAATTAATAACATTTGAATTAAGAGGCAAACAGCACATTGCAGTCAGTGTGGGCGTGGCAACGTGTCTACGTCCTCGGGTAAACTACAGGAACAGGTGTTTTCACCTCCCGTGATGAATGCAGGCACGATCAGATGACCAGCAGGGACAGTGCCACTCTCCAATTGAGAATTAAACTTTAAGTTCGCTATACTAACCGCCATACCAGTAGCTCCACTCCAAAACCATGTAGTTATGTCAAAGCAAATGACTAAAAGGCTTATTTAGACTGCCCTACGCATCCTCCGGAGGGCCTGTCTGAGTAGAGTTTCTCCTGCCAGCCCCCTAGTAAAAACTCAGGAGCATGTCGGAATTCACAGTGAGCAAATGTTGATGACTTCTCTAACATACAAGACCCAAAAATGAAAAAGAGACAAAAAGAATACAAATATCTCAAGATAAAAAAGGATTGCCATCACAAAAAAAGACAGCAAAGAAGACGTCAAGAGACCTTTTTGGTGATAAGGGCTGATGCCAGTGTCACTGTGCTGTCAACAAAAACTCCTCTGTCCTGCCTCTGCGCCACCGCTTATCTAAACTATCGGGAGATTTCCGTGTTGTTGTGAACACGTCTCAGTTGAGAATCTCCTGCTGCGCTGTTCATTGTGCGGACGTTCTCCAAAGTTCATGTCTGAAAACAGGCGTGCCTTTAACTGTGATTCTGAGGGCAAGTAGTCGCATCTTTGATATTTATTTTCCCCTGAACCACTGTGTGTTTCACTGCTCCTGCTAACCGTGACTAGCCACAGCTTGGGTGTCTATTTTCTCCTGAACCATGACGCAAACCTTTTCATCACAGGTGTATTGCGCAGAACCTGAGGAAGCACAGGGTGAAGTTGTTTGCAAAGGCTGCAGGCAGCAAAACCACAAGCCAAAAAATAAACCCATTTCATATAGGCATGTTTTGAATGGACACTGCACTAGAAGTTATAAATATTATGGAGCAGAATTATCTGAATTTCTCTATCTGAGAGGAAAACCTCCACTGAAAACTACACAGCAAATATGAAGTTCCGAGATCCTGAGAACATTTCTTTTATGTCAAGCACAATTTACACATGCGCAGGTCTCTGAATTCTACTTCTACTGTTTTGAGGAGGGTCATTTCTTCAACACCCACAGACAAGCTGCAGATTTAAGGACAGTACTATAATGGAGAGGGGACTCCCCAAAATAGACCTCTGCTGTCTTGAGATCAGACAACAGTGCTGCCCACTGATCCATCACGCCACTTAATTTGTTTCTCCGTCCTCGTCAGCGACTAATTGTTGAGATTCTCTTGTTAATTGATCGGTGGACCACAGAGCTCTCGCGTAGCCCTCTACTGCTTTTATGTCTTTGTACTGTCAATGCTGCAGAAGAGACATTAACTCTCTTTTCTCTCTCACAAACATAAAGAGTGACAGCTCATCAGGTCAGGACAGTTCAACACTTACAACAGAGCTCTCCTCTTCTGACTCACCAAGCCAACGACAAAGATGCAGCGCTCTCTAGCAGATCACATCAAACCCCTTTGCATCCCTTCAGCAGTTGTAGGTAGGACTGGTTATTACAGCTTTTTCTATGTAAATGTGTTATATCTAAAGAAGTCATATGTCAGGAATACATCAGACTGACCTCTACTCATGTAAAACACAAACTTAAACCTGTCTTAATAGTTTTGGCCACTTGAGGGCAGCGAAACAACCTATAAAACACATGCTTATATATTATTTGTTACCTTATTGAGTTGATATGTTGCAGTGATAACCTGCATCAAATACCTAACATTTTACCCCTGGATTTTTTTGCAAGCCTACATTGGCTTCTAATTATATTAATAATGATTTTAAACATTTTGATTAAAAAAAGCCGCCTACAGCTTTGGTGGGTCTTATTAGTCACATTCGTCCCAGACCCTGACCTAAATGGTTCTTGGTTCCAGACCAGCTGGTCTCTGTCTGTCGAAATGTGATGAATCGGTTAGAGATTAGGCACCGAATCCAAACCAGCCCTGTTCATCCACCACCTTTTCATTAACTGCTGCTGTTTGGTGCTGGGCAAGTTGAGAAAATAAATAAATAAATAAATAATAAGTTAACCGACATTGTACATTTCCCTGGAGCTGAGGCAAATTGTCGAGCTGGGGTTCAACATTATCACAGACCCATTTCAATATACACACATGATTATAGCAATTGACTGACTCGGTCATGACGATTACTTGTCAGGTAATATCACAGCAGAAGACAAATCTCAATGATTTTGTCTCTGACCTATGACAAGAGAAAGACATCCTTATCTGTATATCTTAATTCAACAGAGCCTTCTACATCTGCCCCTGGTACTGCACACCTTCTCTGCCAGATGTTTGCTGCTGTATTTGATCAAACCTCCACACCTGAAATCCCTGACATGGTCCTGTGATGGCAGAGATATGGAATCTGCTTGAGATAATCATCGTCAATCACAGGCGGCTGAAGAGCCCCGGAAGCATCTAATAGGTTAAGATTCAGTATGTATCGGGATTATAGAGCTGGATTGTTATCAGCACAACCTGCAGATCCAGACTGGAACAATTGTAACCACTGTTACCTCCAAGACCTCATGTCTGCCGCAGAGTGAAGGTGCCGGCCTCTTATATCAGAGTCTTTTTCTCAGGAGGCTGCTCGGCCTATTAGTGTTTTGCTCTTGATGGGATCGTAGTGCTGCTGAGATATAGTATGTGAGTGACACTCCTCTCAGGATTTAATCAGCTCAGTATGTGGTTTCAGAGACGACTCTCTCACCTCCTTTCATTTATCTTTCAGCATAAATCTGTTGACATTTTCTCAGTTTAATGTCTAATTAAAGGAGCATTTCACCACCTCATTTGTGGTGATCTTTTTAATGGTCTTGGAATATTGATATGAACTGGATCAATGGTGTTTGTCTTGTGAATCACACACGATGCAAATGAAGAATTTTGGTCATGTGATAAGAGGAAAAATCTAAATTTCCTCCTTATTCTCTTAAAGCTGCAGCCAAGATCAACAATAAACCTTCAACCTCAAGGATTCTCCAGTACATATGGAAAAATAATCCCTATATGACCATTAAGACAAAAGAAACAGCCTTTCTATGCTGATCTCATTTTCAAGCACAATTTGGATTGTTTAGTCCTGACTATTGGTTGGTAGAATTAGGATAAAGATAAAGCAAAATTAAATTAAATGAGAAATAGCTTGTGAGCTTGGATTGACACTTGTAAAATGTATGTAGGAACATTTATTGAGTTCAAACTAAAAATCTTTTTTCCCCAAGTTACAAAATATATTTTTTTGAAACATTAAATGTCATAACAAAAACTGGTAGCAAACAAAGTGCAGCTTATGTCTCCAGTCCACCAGCTAACAAGTCAAAACAAGATATAATACGATAACAACACATATAATATAATTTTTTGAAGATGTAATTGGATTGGACTGGAGAGTATTGAATAATTTGTGCTGAATTAAATTACATCTTTGGTGCTGTCTCTTCATAATGACAGTATTAATGGCAAAGAGTAACAATTACATGAAACTGCATTAAATTTTATAGCCCTATTTCACAGGTGTTGGTGTAATTGCATCATTATGATTATACTTTAGGACTTTTTATTACATGTTAATCCTCCAATTCAGGTCTGTGTTTTGTTTGGCTATTAATCATTTCATTTCATTCTGATGAAAATGAAATTTTTCTTTGCAGTACCTTGTCAAAACTGTGAGACACTGGTGCTTTAAACATAAAATGTATAAAAGATTATAAATGATGCCCCTGCAGTGCATTTATATAATTTATCAATATTTATTATCAACTGCTGCAGCTGTTCAGACAAAGAAGATTGAAGATGCCGTAACTATGCCGTAGCATGGTGATGTTTGTTATTAGTGTTTATCATCATGAAATAAATAGATGAATTAGTAATTCTAAAGTTATCTTTACATACAATGGGACTAAGTTGGTTAAATACAGGCCTATAACTAAATACATTATACAAGAGGGTACAACATGTATTGAATAATCCATTCATGTAGTTTTCTTATCCAGTGCAGAAACATGCTGCATGACATCTGACTTTTAAATTGCTATATGCTAACTGATAACTGAAAACTGTGTCTGTTTCTCTGTTTATCATTGCACAGGCTGAGCTCTTCAGCAGCGAGGAGAAGAGGACAGAGAGAGATAAGAGGAGAGAACTAAGCGGAGGGAAGGTCAAGAACGAGAAGAGAGACAGACGATTACAATACATCACTGTGTGCCTCCAGAGGCTGCTGCTGCTGGTGCTGCTGCAGCATGTGTTCACAATGCTGCTTCATTCATACCTGTACAGATGATCAGTCAAAACAAGGCTCCTGCCTAAATGAAAAAAAAAAATTCTAGGTGAATGGCAGAGAGAAGAATGGCAATAAGGCAGGCAGTAGGCGAGGTGTTAAAAGTTGATTAGGTTGTTAAAGGTCACATAGTCAGGCCTCATCAGCCATCCCAATGGAGCACGGGAAGCAGCTCAGGGCCTCAGCACTGCCGCTAATGAGACAGAAGCAATGGCATCCTCACTAACACATGGATATATCCTGCTCCCATGTACAGAAATCTTCTCATGGTACATGAAAGTACACGGTAGTACCCAGTGAATGTGATAACATTAACAAAAATACATCTTAACTTGCCTGAGGTTGCTATAACAAGCCAAGAACACCCAGAGCATGAGGAAATCTGGGTGAGGCATGTAAAGCTAAATTATTTGATCGCAGATATTGGAAATGCACTGTAGGTTCATACATTATTTTAACACAAAACATACACCCACACAAACACACACACACACACACACACACACAGAGGCCATAAACTTTCACATTACAGATTCATTTGCTAGCAAATCTATGTTTGGTCCATCCACTGCTCATGAAGGGTTAGTCTTATGAAACGATTGCGTATTTAATGAGCCTATGCACACAAGCTCACACACACACACACACACACACAGTGCTCCCACTCAGTACAGTTAAAAAGATGCTGATGTATGAGTAAGTGCGGATAAATACAGAAGATGCATCCACCCCCCAGACACACTGAGCCAAAACTACTGATCATGACCAACCCTACAAACTCCTGCCTGATACACACAAAGCCACTCACACATACACACGTCACATGCATCAAATAATCTCGACTGCAGCAGTGAAGAAAGGTCAGCCATCAGATACATAATTATCATAATTCCAACAGGTGCATTTATTAGAGCTACGCTTCGTTCGCTTTGCCGAATCTAAATCTGGATGGGTGGGTGGGTGTTTGTGTGTGTGTGTGTGTGTGGGGGGGGGGGCGGGGTACAACTACTCCGCAGTGATCAGTGTGAATAGTGTCATAATGTCCTGCAGGTTTACAGGCTTGCCAAGGCACTCAGTCAATGCCTGTTTCTGCCCCAACAATGCCTGTCAGACACATTATGTGTTGAAGTGATCAATATTTTTTATTACCACCACTTTGTTCTACCTCTCTCGCATACGCTCCAGAATAATTGACATTTATGCAATTTTCAGGGGCACCGCTTTTCTTTTCCTCAGAATGTGTGAGTCTGTGTGGATGTGTGTTCCTTACTTTAAATGAACATGTGGAGGCATTTGGCTCCGGTTGTGTCTTTGACAGTTATCAGAAAGTCTGACTTTCACCTTGCAGGCGTGTGTTTATGTTCAATATTGTGTATATACTGCGCACACGCATGTGTGTGTGAGTGTGTGCATGCTGCACTTTTCTGTTTGTGGAAGAACTTAAAGTTAGAGTCAATCAAAATGAGAAGCCGTTCAAGGTGAGGCTGGATCACAGGGAAAGGGCATCAGAACAAAAAGTGATGATGGTCGCTATGGTGCTGGCCTCCACGGCAGCCAATAACGGCTGAGACAAGAAAAAAAAGTAAAATCACACTCAATATCAGTGGTGGCTACAACGGCCATCAATGGCTAATCAATAGAGCAGTGCACCTATGGGAGACACGTACCATTAAGTCTGTGTGTCAATGTGTTTGCCAGCAGATAGCACTGTTTTTTTCCCCAGTTCCACACCCCACATGCTTGATTAGCTACCCTGCTTGACTCCATTGATGTGTATCAGTGGTCACCCCCGGAGCCATATCAGTCAGGGACTCTCAGAGGGGTGAACACATGCGACCTCTGCCCTCTGCCCTCTGAACCCGTGTGACCCTCAGCTAATTACGTGTGTGTTTTCCAAACACCTGCTCCGTTTGAAACCATTACCCTGCTGTGTGAAATATAGAATCACAATAATAACACAGACACAATAGTGTTTGTGAGTTATGACGCAGAAGCAGGCTAAATATTGAGCGAGATGAAAAAATAAACATCAGCAGCCAAATTTCAACTACTCTACATGTATCAATGAGATTGGCTGGTTTCACGAAACAGTGAAAATGTGAGTTCAATTATTACATCAGCAGCGATTTGTCCTACGTTTTGTCAGCACGTACACAACATGGCTACACAGACTGACAAACAGAATGTGAGAACATGCACGTAACACAAGAGCTAGTAATTAATGGAATGACCTCTGAATGCTGCACCCACAATAACCACTTCTCATCACAGCTACGCACACACACACACACACACACACACACACGTACACAACTTACATATTAGAATAGAATGGCTGGCTGAAGCTGCTGGAACCTGCCAATTATTCTGTATTTTACTGGACCCTCGCTGTATCGGAGGTGTGATTGGAATAACAACCATACTTCGAACCAAGCAATTCTCCATCCCCTGTAGGGCAGCATTTAACCAGCAGGGGAAGAGGGAAGGAAGTGTGACGAGATGGAGGACAATGAAAGCGGATGTATAAGAGACGAGAGGAAGAGGAGAGGGAGAGAAAGCAAAACAAAAAAAAACCCCAAGGATTACACGATGAAGGAGAGAAAGGGGAGGAAAGGGGAAGAAGTCAAAGCTGGGGCTCCCTGGCAACATGCAGAGGCAGAGGCAGTGTGAGAGTGAGTGCTGTCTGAGTGACACTCACTCTCATATCCCCCCCTCTGGGGAAATAACCCCCTTAATCCAGCATGCTCTTTCAGATAGACAAGATCCCCCTTCTTCTCCCAGCAAGGATATGAAACACTCCCCCTTGTGATTCAAATACCAGGGATGAGGGCTGGAAATCGAATAGACAACAATGTGACGTGGCGCAACGAGAGAAAGACATCAATGTCCCTGTCTCCGCCCCTCTGGCAGCTGACTCGCTTCCACGGCAGGAGGCACAAAGTCATTGGTTCACGCCGGAGGAAGTGGCCTGCCATTGGCTCGTGTGTTGGGAGGTGGCATAACAGTGGTGTTAAGAGGCACAATATTAGGTATTCAGGTGCCTTTTTACTGCCAACACCTGCTTTGCACGGGAGAATGAAAGCATTTGTGTGAATATGAATGCTGTACGAAATGCAGATTATCTTTCTTTTCCGCAGATTCTTTGCCTTGACTTCTGAATAATAACCCACTATATGCTTCCTATATCCTCTCGGTAATATCCTTTTTTCCTAAGCTTACACAGTGGACAAATGTTCTGAGACAGAGTTAATTAACAGGACGCAGCACTGGACGCACCACAGAATCAATGAAGTCAAGGCAGGCCCGGTCACAGCAGGCCAAGCGGCAGGACCCGCCAACCACACAGCCTTTTCACTGTGAACCGAGGGAGGTCTTTTTCTCTCCATACTGGGTAAATCACTCCACAGCCAGGCTGCTTGGTGCACAGAGCAAACTGCAGAGCTAGGCCGACACAGTGTGATATTATATTAGCATTACAAAGGCTTTCCCACCATCTGTGACACACAGCAGAAAAAAATCACTTTTCTGTTTCCAACCGCCGAGTGCTGATGTTTCCATAGGTTCAGTGAGGAGGGTTGATGGAAGTGTGGCTGGGGACGACAAACACAATATGTATTTATTAACAGCCTCTGTGACACGTGTGATTCACGTCCAGGACAGTAGGCTGCATACTACTACACGTAACATTCTCGAAGCCTCGTGGTTAACATAATCCTTTTAACTGCAGGGTTAAGGGATATGGGTATCCACAATCATTATAAAGCCATTAATGTTACAACACTGCACTCTGTGGCATTACTACTCTGATTAGAAAAGATAGGCCAGGTTTATGATCATTTCCAGTGTAGCATAAAGTGTTCTCCGCAGTGAGAGCAGATAGAGTTCTGTGCTTCACTCAGCGGCCTAGGGGAATGAATAGACTTGGCTCATCCACACAGCCCTCCTTGCTTTCCACTGTAGCCTGTTGTCACTAGCCCCTGGTCGTCCGCCAGTCGCCTACTTGGCAAGGAGAGGTGCTGTACAAAGCAACTGGCAGGTCTGCTAAATAATGCTGATGGAGTGCGATAGAGAGAGAAGCATCTCCTTTATTCTACACAGCTACTCTATCTGTTTAACTGCGGAGAGAGGAGAGACAAATGCCGTCTGCCTTTTTTCCCCAATCTCTTCAAATGGAGAAGCAGGGAGAAGCCCGACCTACCTAGCTCCTCTTTGTGTCATCGTTCGTGATGTTTGCCAGATTAAGAAAAAACAACAGCCCTCAGCCGATGGCTTTCCAGAATGCCCGGCTCTGCAGGAGCAGACAACCTGCCAGTAGCTGGGATTTGCAGATGAAACTTGGTGCATACAATTACACAGATGAAGGAGGGACAAGTGGACAATAGCAATGCAGCGTTGAGGGGGAACACTCATCCAGGCAATCATGCAAAGCCCTCGACTTAGTCAGTGAAACAGAAGAGAGGGAGAGCGAAAGAGAGGCATGATTACCACACGCTGTATGACTGACTTCATAGTTCAAGCTTCGGCATCAACAGCAACATGATCACCCTCCTGTGTGAATGCAGTCTATTCTTCAACAATGCTGTCTGAATTAAAGTAGCACGGAAGCAACAGCAGTTCAGTTCAGTCACTGAGCTCTACAAGTAGATTTACACCTGGTCTACACTAATGTGGCTTGTTTGAGATTTTTACGAATGTATTTCAAAGTACAGATTTTCAAAAACCCTAGATTGTTTGTATCCATGTGTACATGTATAACAGACCATAATGACGTGACAGGTTTTTTCACAGATGCGCACTATTGCTTTGTGTAATAAGTGTGCACTAGAAACAACAATGGTGGCTATATATCTCTATGTTTGGTTATCACTGCTGGGTCTAATTACAAGTTTGCAGCTAAATTTAGCTTCACTCCACCACAATCACAGGCGTCTGCCCCGCCCAGTGTTAGACAACAGCGTTCTTCTGTGGTATTTGTTGATGTTGACTTAATCGCCCCCTACTGGCCCGGCATGCTTGTTTGAGCGTTTGAAGTAATTTTTGTGTATTTGTCTGGATGGAGATTTTTTTTTTTTTTTAAACAGACGGGAGTATATCCATCCATAAAAATAGCCCAATGTAGGCTTTAATGCACAGTGGTAAAAAGAAAATTCGTATATTTGGCTTTAAACAGGTTTGTGCATTGGCACAGCTGAACCTAGACCAGAAATGCCCCATTAACATTGCTCATTATTCCCTTTCACTAACTTAACATTCAGCCATTGGTGCCTCATGTGTAAACACATGAGGGAGATGTGCATGTTCCTGGGGCTGTATGTAATAGAAACAAGCCCTGCATAGTGTATGTGTGCACATGCAGTGGCTGTAAGCAAAGGAAGTATGAAAATGTATCACTTTAAGGAGCGAATCATGTAAATGACAGCCATGATTCCACTGAGGCACTGCGCCAACCTGTAATTCACATATTTGGATGAATACATTGGACACCTGTCGTCTGATGTGGATATTAACCACAAGCATTACTGCACACAAAGACCATATATGGCTCAGTGGCAGTACACAAAGTCACTCACATGGGAATAATGTGAAGGGTCAATGCGGTTTCCAGCCTGGTGTAATATTTGTGTCATGAAGCCTCATTCTGAAAACACCTGTAGCTGCATCCTCCCTTTCACTAAACGTAATTCGCATTAGCATATGGCCCAGAATATCCAGCCCAGTGGAGCAGTCAGGAAGACAGCCTGGTGAGAGCGAAGGTAGCAGGGTTAGCTCTCTTGTCAAAACCAATATCCACGTCTTGAAGACTAGACTGGGGAGAGGCAGCCAAAATCATCTACATAAAGGAGAGGCACAAAAATCACCTCTCATAAAATACGACAGGGGAGCCAGCTCACACTGGTTAAAGCATGATGAAAGGAATGGAATCCAGCACAGCTCCCTGTCTGTGGATAATCAAACAACCCCGGCGCTAAAAGCATGGCATTCAAATTCAATTGTGAAAGCTGCTGCTGTCAGAGAAAAGAAAAAGACATGGAAGAAAAATACAGTCCTGTTGTTTTGAACTCTGTGGGGCTTAAGATATGTGTTTTAGAATGCCTTCCATTAGAGGTAAACACGTAGAAACGGGACAAATTGTTAACAGTAAGATATTCTGAAATGAAAAAAATACATGCATGGTACAGTAATTGCATCAAAGGATGATTGATGGCTAATATAATGAAAACAATAAAGATTTATTAAAGTTCAGGCAGTAGCATGAGCTCATGGTGTCTTGAAGTGGAGTATGACAACCACGTCTAATCCCCAAGGAAACAGCCGCACATATTAACCAGCGATCGACAATGTATCACATGGATTATCACAACATGTCAATGCAGAAGCTTTCCTGGTCCCTGCAAGTCGATCAACTTGTACAGCATGTACGTACGTCAGAGGAAAAACAACGAACAATAATGAAATATGCTTTTAATCCTTAAAAGACAGTTGGTGAATAATATGTGTACGATACACACAAGCACACACACACACACACATGAGTTCACAGTGCACAACAAAGAGCTGAACACATTCACATTCACTGACACATGCAGGCTCTTACACTTGAACTGCAATGTAGTGGTGCGGCAAAACAGTCGAGGCAACACAGAGAGAGAGAGAGTATGAATGCCTTGTTACAGTGTGTAAAGTGGAGCTGGGAGCAGGGAGGGTGCGGGGAACGTCTCAGTGACAGAGGCAGAGGCTGATGAAAGCCCCGCAAAGAGCAGTCAAAAGCGCAGACACATGACACAGCTCATATCTGCTCACCATCCAGGACAGGATCGCATTCATGTAGCCCTCTCCTTCATGTATATTTAAACACTCACAACTCCAGTTCAATTTCTGCTAAAAAACGGCAGCTTTTTCTACACGTGTATATTTATAAATGTGTGTGTGTGTGTGTGTAAAAATCAGGACAGGCCTCGCACAGCAGTGAGCGGAAAAGCCGCAGATGACCCCAAAATGGAGAATTTTGTATTTTATTTACATCATGTCTCATTTTAATTAATAGAAAAAGTGAGCTGCCTGTAGCGGCTGCAACGCATTACGACTGTGATCTTCACACATGGATGTATCTTCAAGGCCCTTGGTGTGTTTGTGTATGGGTGTCAATGTGAGAAAGTGCGTGGGTGTATTTGCTTGACTATATCTTTGTGTAAGAGAAAAAGGGATTGACGTGATGATGAGAGCAACTGAGTGAGAGGGAGAGAAAGAATATGGACATGAGGGCTGGGAGCAAAAGAGAACGTGGTGGTGGTGGCAGAGAGAGAGAGGAAGAAGGAGAAGGTGGAGGGGGTGGGGGGTCTTCTCTGAGCCCAAGGGGTAGGTAAGATTACAGATGTACACACAATGTTCTGGAGCACAGGCCAAGGGCTGAATAAGAGGGTGGCTGTTTCTCCAGCACTGCTCGCTGCAGCTCACTCTGAGCCTCGTATTGCTCAATGCCCAGGGCAGCCATTCAGAGACGCTCCCCCAGTAACAGCACGGATAGACTCCCATATCCCAAATAACAGAGGTCCTGCAACATAACAGCAGTGCTGCTGATGAGCCCTTAAAAGAGAAATACACCCAGGGTAAAGAAAGTCAAGGAGACGGCTCGCATTTTTCTTCACATCATTTGTCATTAGCTGCAAGTCCTTCTGAGTGCACTTCCAGCTGGCTTTTCTGTTGTTACATTATTATTTTTTTCTCTGATTATTTCTAATGTCAAAATGTAGGGTAGCAGGTATAATTGCACCTCCTCAGCCTCCTTCCATTATCATTATAACCAGATTAAAGAGATACCACAATTACCTCAACTGTTATCCAGGCTCATGTTAGTCAAATTAAGGCAGGAATAACACGATTAACCCAGATTACTTGTCAATCTTGTAAATTACTGTCACCATGTGTAGAGCTTTGTCAAACCTCTGTAAGAGCAATAATTCTGTACATGAAGTTAAAACCTGGTTTGCTATACATTGGTGCCGATACAGGCAGAGTAGGAGTAACTGGCTTTTTAGAGAGACAGCAGGAAATTGTCTAAACAATAATGACCCTCCTTTTTCCGTCTCTTAATTTCAAGGCTTTAATGAAACAATTACAATGATCTTGTTTTACTCAATCATGTTATAATGTGCATGTGAATACAGATTCTAAATATATTCAGTAAGTTGTGGAATTCATGCTCTCTCTTTCTCTGCTGATAAAAAATACCAAATCAGAAGTAGTTAAATAAAATCGTCTTATCCCTGATACACCTGTAGAAACTTTGCTGCCAGCAAGTTCTTTTGCAAATTAGATATGTTAAGCGATTTGTCTTTGCTAATTTCTTTTTATTAACCTTCCATTCTCTCCCTTCTTTCCATTATGTTTATGACTTATCTGCCAAAAAAACTGAGAGCAAACGCTCACCTATTCTTGTGAGGCGCTAGCTCACTGACAGACATCAAAAACAAGAAATATAAAAACAGGATTTACTTGAACTTATTGAGATCAAAACTTCCACAGTCACCTCACAAGCAGTTATATAAACTAGGACAAATGATTCAAGTCATGACGAATAACTTCAGAGAGTGATCCGAGCCTGATACAAAAACATCCACATATCAAGCCATGGAAAATACCCCAAAAATGTCAAAATCAAATTCGGAAAGGAATCATTTCTTCGTGTACCATTCATTTTTATATGATGTTAAATATTAAACTGAAACATTATATATCCCTGACTTTAAACACCTGAGTTATCGTATAAATACCATGTGACTGGTGTATTTTATCCTGAAGACTGTAGCTTCCCTCAGCATTAGACTTTAGAAATTGAAATTAACGACTGCATCAGTGTCCTGAGCACGCAGCTTCATAATGTGGTCCAAGACGTCTTAATTCTGCCACAGGTTGGAGTCCAAAATGGCAAATTATATTTTAAATCAAAGCTGGGCACGAGTCCATCGCAATGTGGATAAAATTGGGGGCGTGTGAGCAGGTTCGTGTGTGAGAGAGAAACTGCCACAGAAAAAATGACACAAAACACAGAGAGAGGAATACAAGCATGATCACGAGTTTATCCAGAAGCATCTTTGCAGCCAGTCAGTGTCACTATTTAGACTCACACCATCACAGGTCAGTGATGACCAACATAAAGAGCTCTGACCAGTTACCTTCAGCTGTAACACCTCAGAAAATATACTCCTGAGTAGAGAGAGACGTCTACATGTGATGAATATTGGCAGCTATTCTGGCATGAAATTGCACTTGTATATCTGATGACGCTATTATTTTACTATTTGTTAAAATTGTTAAAATTTTCATGGCATTAGACGGTTAGAGGCACAAATGACCTTAAACACGTTTTATTGTTTGTACATTAGGTCTTCACACAAACCTTTAGATTAATACGCACTTATCAAACTACTATAATGACAGAAAAGTGGTGACGGTCTTGTGTGTGCATAATATTGTCTATAATCAAATCCATTATAATCAATGTCACTTATCATGTAAGGGTCGCTCCTGGAGCGAGAGGAGGCCCAGCAGATGCCAAGGCCATCATACAATGACTCTCACAAACCAACCTACGTTCAATTAAGGCGCTTTCATTCCTACCCTGTTTGGTCTCGACCTTTAACTGAACCAGTTTGATTTGTTTGCAATGTGATAACTGGGATTGGGATAGTTCGGACAGAATAAAACAACAGAAAAAGAAGCAGTCTACAAACTAATCATTGTCAAGTAAAGCAAGATGGTGGTGATGACAGGAAGTACGCATGTCATACAAAGTTCTTTATTATGCTATCAAATGTAAACAGAGTAACAAAGACATGAACCTTGGTTTGGACTATCAGGAGTGAGAATGCACAAAGAGTCTCCAATTGACCTAAACCCACTCTGCTTGTCTTTGGGTTAGTGCAAATTCCATGCAGAAAGACCCTGACTGAATCTGGATTCAAACCAAGAACCATGAACCCTTTTGCAGTGAGGTGAAAAAAAATACACAAAGCAGTGCCCTTTGTAACACGCCTGAATGATGAGGTATTCTACCAAAGTTCATACTGTGCAAAATACTAACAGCATTAGATCCTGAACTCAACCGAAGACTTGAGGGCATGTTTTTCTAAATCAAATCCCTTTATATTATTTTTATGTTTATCTAAAACAACAATACCGTATATATCAAGCATGTTTGGGGAATAGCAGATATACAATCAGGAGAACTGCAGCAGTCTAACAGGTAACTGCTTTCAAATAGCATATGGGTGCACTGAGTGTGTGCTAGGGTAATGGTGTGTGAGTGCTGTCGATGTGTATTATCTATATGGACATGAGGAAGAGGAGCTGCTGTGATACAACAGCTAATGAAGATCTAAGCTCACAACCAGAATATTATGACAGCATAGTGCAGACTGCTTATGAATCACTTTAGTAATCACAAGACGACAGACATACATCTGTCCATGAAAGTGCATTTTGGCTTGCTGCATATTCCTCATAGGAGAATCCAACCTGAACCGTCCCCAGGCCTCATCAGGGAATTATCGTCTGCTTTTGAATGGGATAAGAGGAGCTGATTTGATTGGCCATTATTGAGGCTGCCTTGCTGATAATTTATTCCAAACTAACAATGTATTCATCCTGTGGCAGGCTCCCCCAACCCAGACTCTGCAGCACTCATCTCTGGTCACCGATATATTTGGGCCACACCCATGGGTACCTGGAGTTTACACTTGCATTTTTGCATTTAGGTCCCTACCCAGTTATAAGGAAAAAGACTGTTTGTGAGGATCCCATATTTTTTAATATTGAATTTATGTTTATTTATGTTCTTACAATTAATCCCTGAATGAAAAAAATCTTTGTACTTTAGAGGTGTACGACTGTATGTCATAGGTCTTAGCTTCTAAAATGATGACAAAATAGATAAATGCACATTTATTTTTCTCCATCTGCTTCATGACTTTTCCTTCTTCGTGATCTGATGGAGGAACCTCACAGCCCACACTGACCTATAGGCCTGTGCCTAATCATTAATATTTATGAGAAAAAGAAAAAAGACTTCCATAAAAATATCAGTCATGTCTTGACTTATATGTGACGCACTGACTATAATGTTGATTGATTTTAGTGTGAAAGGATGAACATCTCTTTCAACAACATGATAATAATGAAGTATTATTGAAATAGAATTGAATAGAATAGAATAGAATAGAATAGAATAGATTAGAATAGAATAAAAATGAAAATGTGTCTTTGGCTTGGATCAGAGCTCCTGGTTTAATAAAATGGGGTAAAAAAGAGCAAGACAAAGACAGTTCATCCACACAGGCATACATACATACATATATCCAAACATACATACAAATACACATACACACATGAAATTCCTCTACCATGGGCTAGAATACGTGAGATAAAAAACAATGAATACAATAGAAAAGTTAACCTAGTAGTAGTAGTAGACTTCAATTATTTGATTAGTAGGACAACAGAGGATGGGAAAAAAGATGTCTTAAAGATGTTTCTCTGTTGCTCTGTAATTTCCAAAAGGATGATTACTACAGAATGAACAAGGCTACTAATAAGTAAGTAGTCCTATGGATCAAAATAAGTAAACTGAGATATTACTTTTAAAAATTTTACATATAGCTGTCATTTCTATTGTTATAGACCAGGACATAGACATGCCTAATAATTTACAAGCATGTATGAGGATATAAAAACAACATTTCCCCACATTTTCAACCAACTGATGTTATGGATGTGAGATTAATATCAGCATATTCTTTGATTCAAATCAAGGCCAGTGTGGAGGTTTGTCATTGGAACAGCACACAGACTTCATCACAGCACCTCTCTGACCTTGCTCAACGCCATTTTTTCCCTGACAATTACAGTCCAGTATTAGGCTTTTGTCCTGTTCCAAGTAGAGCTGGCCTTGATGCCTGTATCCAGCTTCTCCTGCGTGAATGACAGCTGATAAAAGCCCTGGGCTTTTGCTGGCATCACCGGCGCTATGTAATTCCACTACAGGGGAGTGTGCTTTTAGCCATGAAGCCCACTGCCACAAGAGCACTAAAGACACAGGTACAAAACATCGGCAAATTGCCCTTAAGCTCCAGAGACTTTTCCTCTGACATTTTATTGACAGAGACAATTGTCGCTATTCTAACTGTATGTTATTGCATCAGTTTCCTGGTGAATACCATCGGCAACACTGAATCACAACAGAGATAAGGTTGGTTGCCGCATCAAATACAGTCACCCTAATTATGAGGGTTAGCATTAAAATTTCATCACACAAAAAAAAACAAGACAACAATAAAGTCTCGCCAGTCAATAATGCGCCATGGCAGCACAATAGAAAATTATTTTTTAACAACCCAGAAACCTGAAGGAAAACACTAAATCCAGCTTATGTATGCTCGTGGTAGAGCATGCATGTGCACATGAGCACACGTGTGTGTGTGTGTAAAAGGAGAGAGAAAAAAGAGAGAGACCTTGAGTGGAATGGGAGGAGTAGATGCTGCAGCATTCAGGGAGGGAGAGCAAATCTGACTGTGAGTCAGATTCTCTCTTTCTCTCCGCTTGGCCCTCACCTCGCTCGCTCCACTTCTACTCTCCCCTTCTCCTCCCTCTCTCAGCACTTAAGCAGCTGCCTCCACTTATGCAGGGCACATTTCTGATGACAGGGGGGAGGGACAAAAGGGGGAGGAAGGGAATGATGGAGGGAGGTGGTGGCTGGGAGGGTGGGGGTGGTGGTGCAGGAGCATTAGGGGAGGGAAACAAAAGGTTGCCCAATGATTGCACAACGATTCAGAAGCTGCTGCTGAAGGGGACATTCCAGGCTAGGTGAGGATGTTCCCCTCCCCTCCCCCTGCAAAAAAACCTCACGCTTCTATACATCACGGAGGAGAAGGTTAACTGCTAGACACTGTAACCTCTGTAATAGAACTGTTTTCTAATGACCATCAAATGGTGTTTATTACCTATGGGCCTGTGATTAATGTCTTTATGCACAGGCAACCTCACAGGCAACCTCAAGCTCAGAGACGGTGAAAGAGAGATGTGGAGAAAATGACAGCTGGGATGGAGGATGCCTCTGAATGCTCCTCCAGGACCTTCGAGGACAGGAACAGCTTAATCTCTTGACCGCCTTAACAACACGTATTCCGTGTGAGTTTGCTGATGTTAGCATTTGCTGGTTAACTCAAGTTATTCCAGTAGGTTTTAATACAAATAGTGCAACACAAAGGAAATCATGCATCTCCATTTCAACATTTCATGAACTAATTGGGAAAAATAGTCTTGTTTTCAAAGATAAAGAATTTTCTAAATAGTAAAGTGGAGACTTTCCTGTAAGCAGGTCATTAGTTAGACTTTATCATTAGCAACCTTTAGAGGCCGCAGTGAATGTGAATTACAGAAACATCGTTAACAGAAGAAGAGGTTGGAGGTTGGACTGGATGTACAGATGAGAGGGCTTGCACACTGGAGAGCACTATTCATTACCTCTGTGAATCTTTCTGATGTGACTCGCTCATCAGAAGCAACATCCTTTATCAGTGTCATTTCAGAAAATCCAAGACAAAAAATTATGATATTTGTTTTCTGATCTAATATTACTTCTGTTAAGGTTTGGTTTATGATTATGTTTTGGGTACAGATAAAAACTTAGGTCAAGGTTAAGGAACAATTTTTGTCGTCACCTGAATAGAAACTATGTCGACTGACATTGAAATGGGAAACAAACAGTGGGCTATTGTGTTGAACCATCCATCTAAAACATCGTCATCTTATGTTGTCCTCTGCTTCAGACTGCTTCAGACAGCAACTAGAGGGATTTTTCACTTGAACACTAATTTGTTAAAGGTTTGCTTCAATCGCCCACCCGTAAATAAGTTATACGTACTACAAAGAGATCTGTGTGGGACTCAAAATTGGTACAACGTTTAAAAGGAGAAGATAAAATCTACACTGAATTTCTTTACACCTGCAATTTAAAATAATGTAAAGTATAATACATTAATTTTACCAAAACAAGTGTAAATAAGCAGTGCAGCTGTCTCACAAATTGATTTAATATAATGTGTTAATCGTATAGAGTCCGACCAATATCAGTTGGCAAAACATTTCAGCCTTTCACAGATATATAGGAGAAGCTGCTGCTTGACTCTGCAGCTGCACTGATTATTCTGTGGCATCAAGTTTGCTGCTTCCACATTTGTCTGATAAGCATTTAATTTAGAGGTGTTTCATAACATGAAATAACACAATCAATCTGTGGAGGTGATATTGGTTCGTTTAATATCAGTCACTGAACTGCAAATGTTTCAAGAAGGGATATTGTCTGTAAATAAAAAAGTCAGTGGGACAGATGCATTATCATTATTATTGATGCATTTTGCAACTTTTAAGATATCTTTCCTTGGTAATATTGCAAGCTATGTAGCTAGTATCTCACTTTGAGAACCGTTCATTATGTGTGATTGTCTTGGATAAAGCATTTTTTGTTCACAGTACATTTTTCCACTGATAAGGTGGAGCTTGTTTATTCATCTACTGTTTGCACCTGCATTTTGTTGTGTTTCTTCTATTTCACATGGGATCTGTAAAGGTGTCAGACAGCCTACCTCTGTTGTTGTCAACTAAACATGCCGCTGCAAGAAGTTAGGAGTTGATTCTATCGCTGTGACTCCCCCTGATCCTCGGTCAACTGAGGTCAGGGTCCTGGTTAAAAGCCATTGCCATTAAAATCAAGCAATAATACATGATCTAAATGAACAATACATGGTAAACCAATCACAACACACAATACTAATACCATAATAGTCTTTCTTTGTTTTTTAATGATCATGCTATTGTCAGAGGAAACAGGAATATGTACATATCTACCTTGTACCTAACAGATCACATTGTGATTCTTCTACATAATAATGAGGTTGAGTTAACACGTTGTCGCCCTGAAACATGGACAAAACAGCCAGATGGCAATTAGCTCAGTTCAGCTTAGCTTAATGACTGAAACCATGAAGAAACAGGTGGTCTGACTCTCTTCAAAGTTCAAAAAAAAACTTAGCAACAGCAAAACCTGTGACTGTGGGCAGCGATTGAGAGAGTCAATCATCCCCGAACTGTGCTTTGGGTTTTACCAACAATAACCACCATCGCTCTTGTCAACACTTTGTTTTAGGTTAAAATCTCTAAAGATATTTTCAGACATGAACTCAACACAAAACAAAATGTTTGCCTTGTAGATGTGAAAAACACAGCAAGAGATTGAGCAGGTCAGACATGTTCACAACCAGAGGTCTGGGTAGAGCATAGGAGTCAGAACATGATGAATACATTTCACTGCAGAAATCACATTTTAGATGCGGAATATCAACAACAGGCCGTCAGACCTTATCCCCAAAAGCTCTTGAAACTCGTTGTCTTTCCAAGTTGACAGCTTCTCTTGCGTCTTCTTTGTGTATGACACCGTTTCAACCTGAGATATTTGTACTGATGTTTCATTTCATCTGTCACATGTTAGAAACGTCTTCAACAAAGCCCCTCAGGAAAATGTCCACAATTCACTGCATGTCTGAAAGCAACACTCTCAGAACCTGCCCAGAACTAAAACATCAGGAAAATTTAGCAACAAGTAGGTGAATAAAATATTATCATTCTGAACAGGTCACAAGTCTGAAAATGATTTCAGCCATTTCCCCCTGACCTCTACAAGGTTGTGGAACAAAGAACACAGGGAGTGCTGGTTAAATCCAAAGTGACTCCTCAGTCAGTGTGTCCAGTTTTTCCATGAGTGTCCAGAAATACCACTTTTCTATCTCTTCGATGAAAAACAACTCAGTCATTCCCTAAAGGTTTGCAGAATGCACCAAAGAGCCAACCAACAATAAACCGTACGTGGTCATTCAATCCTATTTGTGCACACTTCTTCACTTTCTTTGGAAATAATTGCTCATCTTTTTTAGGTGGGTTAGACGATTTAATCGCGTGCTTTCATGTTACTTACACTGACAGGTCACTCACTCATGTATTCAATGGTATAATGGAGGGACGTTTTGAAAGCAAAGACATTTCAGCTGTAAAAGTTTCTTTGTCTTTTCCATTTGGCATCTTGACTCATCTTATGTAGTGCAGAAAAAGACGACAGTTCTTTACTACGGTGTTCTCCTAGGCTCCATCATGTAGAAAAGCAGTGGTGACAAAACAAAACAACTTTGTGCGACAAGGAGCCGCCAGAAATCTGCAGTTTGAGACGTCAAAGAGCACAAAATATCTGTGGAGGAGACTAAGGAGCGAGAGAGTCTGGCCGACAGATCCGCAGCATCCCTGGCTCCCCCAATTCCATCTTTTCTAGCACAATAAATGTCCTGCTAATACATCCACAGTCTCTTGAGCCAAGACAAAAGCAGCTCATTGATAACAGCTCAATAAGTGGGCATGGAGGTCTGTCGAGGGCTTTGAAGAATTTTCCGTCAATACGTGACCATAATAGATCGCACATGGTGCTTTTAAAGAATGCATTGTAGTCCCAAATTTGCAGTTGTTGCAATTCGGATGCAAACTTGTACTAGACTGCAAGCCTCACCAACATACAAAAACATTAATAAAGTTATACATAATAAGATTTTTTTAATTTGTCTTTGCTATTTCTGTAATGATCCTGAGATGAGATCAATTGTATCGGAACTGTTTTTGTTTTTTCTCCCTCTTTAAATCATAATCTTTTGTCACTTCTTTGTTTGTGTTTCCTAAATGAGCCTGTAAAATGAAGTCATGTTTTCATCCACATCACGAAACCCATTCCATTACTCTCACAGTAAAGACTTCCCTTTGTTCTCGGAGCCACAAATTATTTTCCCGTTACTTCAGAAGGCTATTCCTTTACTTGGCTTCAAAACCAAAGGACAGGGGCAGGCGGGGCGGATGGAGGGGGGGTAGCAGAGGACAGAAGGAGAAGAAAGGCGATGCACAGAGAAAAAAGGGAGAAAGAGATAGAGAGAGAGCATGAAGGCACAGGGAAGGGAGGGCACGAGTAAAAAGGAGAGGGAATGCTGCAGAGAAGGGTGTCAGTCAGACTGAGTGTGAGTACAGTGTGTTTGTATATTAGGGAGGTAATAATGATGAGGGCATGGGACGGAACAGCAGACTCACTCTGCCCTTCAGACCGATGACAAACTCAAATCTCAATATTCATCCACAATCTCTGCTGGCTAATACACCACCTCCCTTTGATATTTGTTTTCCCTTTTAAAGTCATTGATGTTATTAGTTTTTGAAACCCAGCTTACAGGCTTATTGATGGGCTGTGCAGATGGAAGTATAAATGGCTTCAGAATCTCAGATGAGAGCGAACAATAATTCTCATCAATTGCTCATGTGAAGCCGCGGCACGTCTACAACACACAAACTGCCCCCCCCCCCCCCCCCCCCCTCCCCCCCCCCCCCCGGGAGGAAGTTTCAGTTCAGTTTCCTGAACGTCGCAGGGTCGGCCACTGTGCCACCGGAGTTTCTTTTGCCAAGAATAAGTAAAACGCAGCTTCCCAGTGAAACACTTAATCAGGGGGTATGGAATCAGTGAGAGCAGTAAAAGGAGCACACTGTCACGGCTTTAATGTGTGTCTCTCTGTGTTCGGGAGGGAGGGGGTTAGCATCTATGATGTGCCACAGCTGAAATTGGCAGGCTATCAGTCACAAACCCTGTAACACAATGTACAGCATTTCTAAACAGTATAAAGAGATATGACAGCCAAGCAGGCAGAGAGACAGATTGAGGCAGGGAGCGAGGGAAGAGTGCAAAACAGAGGAGTGAGAGAAAATGTCCATTTTTAGCAGCCTGATGTGTAAGTCTAAATGTTTTCTGTACAACTGGGTCAGAACAGCACAATTGTTTTAGATGCACGGAACAGGCATGTAGTCATTTAACACCCAGGGTAAGATCCCGGTGTGAGTGCAGCAGGTCACATTTCACAGTCACAGTCCGTCAACGTTACCGTACTGCGTCCAAACGACAGGGAGAAGTTGGCAGGATGTTTGCGAAGGGGCGCAAGCTTTTCTGCAGACAAATGAGAACAAAGCTCAGTGTGGCTCCCTGTAGGTAATCAGGCCTATTGATTAGTGGCCGTGTGGGTCTGTGAGGGGCTGCAGTAGCCTGGGAGCCAGTGGCTGTGTGCATATGCACAGGGGTATTAGCAGTGTATATTCTCCAGCCTGCGGGACAATGCAGCCTCTGCGCGAGGTGATTAAAAGGCCTGAGCTATTGAGCTCCTCAAATCAATGCCCTCCTGTGCTTCTGTGCAGAGCCGGAGGACACTTCCTAAACAACAGACCCACACACATGCAAACATATTATCACTTCCACAACCCTTTTTATTTCTCCTCTCCCTCCCCCCCAAGTCTCACACCGCTTTTGTTAAGTGTCTGGGCCAAAGGGGACCAAATCCCAAATGCTCCACTGTATGGTTTGCCTTAACCACACCACATGCCATTTTCATCATCTGCAATGGCCAATTAAACAAATCTAATACCGGAGAGAAGATTGGGGTGTGGGATAAAAGTAGGAGCTTTTCATTTAAATGGATAAGGTTAATGAGTTATTTGTATGGTTGACGTATTCTGATGGTTTAAAAGGTTAGGCGCATCTACACAGCTGCCCTTTGGAGTGATCTCCTCCGCTTCACGCTCCTTCAAGCTGTGGTAATGAGAGGTCACCGTGCACCATGAGGGCCCTGGAGCCAGCGGCCGAGGCCAGACAACAAGCCACCGTCATATCACTATTTCCTCCAAAATAAACAGGCCATGAAGAGAGAAACAGGTCATTTCAGACATTTCTCTTCACCTCTCTGTCTCCCTCTCTCTCTCTTTCAATATCCTGACAAGTGGTCTGCTCTCAGCTCGCCATGACCGGTGAACACTCCTCCCTCTTGTTTTTTGGAACATCCACTTTCATATTTTCAATAACTGCAGAATCCTATTTTTGTTTCCTAATGGAGCCTCTCATTTTTTTTTCTCGTCTCTAAATTCCATTTCAGAGAACTGGCCTGTTTTCTTTACATCCGCTGCCATAATCAGACCTGCTATTTTTTGACGCCCCGTGTCTCATCAACACCTCAGTTAATCCAGTCAAAAATATCACATTTGTTGACATATAATCAGTCATGGAAATAATTCAATCACAGTGCAGCTATTGAATCATATACAGGCGAGCAAATATACAGTACGCCGATGTTCACTCCCCCGCTCTTATCTTGAACTTGGACTTGTGTCGGTGAGAGTCATGAGAACAGGCCTCGCTTTGCTTAAATCCAAATCTTTGATTTTATAATTATTTCATTATGTCCAAATACTCACAGGCACAGAAAAGCTCATATCACAGGCGACCAGGCGACCTGGGGTGTGTTGCTGTCAGGTTTGCCAGTGTGAGCAGACAGAGGCGGTGGGCTCTGCTTAAGACAGAGTATTGGACAAACACAAACAAACGAGGCAGCGGCCACTGTGACTCAGTGCTCTAATGAACCAGCGTATTGACTTGCTGGCTTTCTCTTTCTCCATGCCTCTATGTCTCTCTCTCTCTCTCTCTCTCTCTCTCACACACACACACACTCACACACACTGCTTCTCTCTCTCTCTCACACACACACACACACACACACTGCTTCTCTCACTCTCTCTTTCTCTCTCTCTCCCTCTGTCTGCTGTGTTTGTATGGATCCCAGCTGCCACTCGGAATACCAATTACTGTAGGCCCAGGAGTGGGGGAAGGAGAGGGAGAGGGGGAGAGAGAGAGAGAGAGAGAGAGAGGTAGGGATAATAGGGAAGGAAATAGGAGGGGGAGAGAGGGAAAGAAAGGGGAGAAGCCCATGAAGAGGAGGGAAGGAAATGGTCAGGTTGCTGGCAGGAGATCCAGGAGACTTGGTGTCCAGCTCAAAGTCGTTGGTGACAGCGAGGAGGGGGGGGGGTTGTTTCATCCCTGATGCTGAGGCACCTCACAAGGGAGGGAAAATCAAAAAGTGTCTCTGCGTGAGACATGTACATGCCTGATGCTGTGACATGCTTGCACCTGACATACAAGGAGGGGAAATCAAAGGGGACCTTTTTGTAGTCTGCCACAAACAGGTGTACTCCCCTGCACAAAGAGGAAGAGGAGGGGCCTCAAGTGTTTCGCAGGCAAAGGTAACATTTTCCTCGGACGAAGCTGCAGCACCACGGTTCCCATTACAGGATATATGTATTTGATAAAGGAATTTGGACCGCGGAGAGCTTCTGGTACCAATGACACCCCACTCCCTTTCTCTTCTCCTCTCCAACCACCGCAACAATTCTCATGACAACCATAATGAGCATGCTCACATTCTGCACGATACCACTAATTTGAGAAATTTCCAGCACAAAGACATAATTAGACAAACTAATTAGACGAAGACTTCGCTGCACAGAGATCCTCCGCAGTTCAACTCATCCGCCTACCTGCCGATGACTAAAATAGGAAGCAGCCGTCAAGCCCATCTATGCTTGTTCCCCTCAGTTAGTGCGGTGAGATGTTTGTGAGATGGCGCACGAGGGAAAATAACATGATCTCTCCCAAGGGCTGCAGCCGCTCCTCAGCAGCAGTACAGCAGGGTCTTTGTTGTGGCTTTAGTGTCACATAGGGCTAACAGGTCTTACCCAACCGCAGATTGTGCTCCTATTTATATCTGAGGCAGCATCGATGTCTGGATACTGCGAAAAAGTTGGCTGGGCACAATCTGCGAAAAGCCCACAGCAATACACCAACCGTGTAAGACACAATAAATCAGAGCGAGGCACTCCAATGTGCCATGAACACTTAAAACACACAGCGTTCCAGTTGAGGTGTTCATAGTGAGCTATAGGTGAAGTGGTGGGTTTTCTAATGAAGAATATGAGGAGAGTACTTAGTGAGAGTTGGAGAGGCGAGGGAGGCAGGAAGGTAATTGATTTTAAAAGTGATGGGAAAACCCACAGGTCTCAGGAGGGAGCAGCAAACCGTCTCGACGGATACAGAAGCCCCAGCTGCCTCCTGGAATAATAGAATTAATTCTTAGACTGACTTAAATACATTTTATAATAGGAACTTAAATTAACATTTCCTAAAGCCCCCAGAGATGGAGTCAAAGTGTAAATTGCTACAAAATTTTTTACTCCTCTCTCGACAATGGTGCCTTTGTCCTCTGAATATCTGTTCCTTGTAGGTACTTGGTGTTATCCAAATAACTCTTTATCATTTCTGTACAGTGTAAGATGAGAGAAAAATAATTGTTTTATTATATGAACATGGGGCTGACTTATGCACATATGCAAAAACAAGCTTTTAATACCCACAGGGAAGCTCAGGGGGGCCGAATAAGCATGTGCACGTGCGTACGTGCGCATCCATATTTCCGAGCGCTTGGCAGACTGTCACTACATTCACGTGGAGTCTCAATAGTTGTGGGCAGATTTGTAAGAGTATAAGAGGGAGAGAGACAGACGGGTGTTTGTTATTGCTAATGTTCTGTCAGGTCACTAAGTCCAGGTAGACTCCATGTGCCTCGGGAGTAACAGTCAGCACAGAGGAATCCTCTGGACACTGGTCGCCCCTAAAACAGATCATACATATGTACAAGCAAACATACACACAGAGCGCAACACATACCGCACCTCCAGAGGCCTCATCACTGTAGCAAGAACACTGCAGCAGCATACATCTTTGATAGTGAGTTTTAAACCTATTAGATCATATGGCTATTAAGTATGCATGCAGGCTGTACACTAGCGCTCCCCTGACAAGGAGTCTCTCTCAATGGAGTTTACCTGCATAAATAAACCATAAGCAAATCCCCAAATAGTGAGCACAAAAGGCAAAAAGGCCCACTCATACATAAGCATACTGTATACACAGCTCACAGACTGATCTCAAAGGAGCAGGTTATATACAAGCTCATTTGAATATAAAAGGAGAAATACCTGGTGTTGTGATGCTCGCAAAGTATTTAGCCCTACTGTATCAAAGAAGAAATAGAGACAGCAGAGATCACACTGGAGGAAAGATTACTGGACACTATAGATATGCACAGTGCTACTAATACACACATATCACACATTCACTATTGTAGGGGAATGTTGCTTTTAATGCGAAATAGGTGCGAATACTTGTCCCTTATAATGACGTGATACTTATTCAGGTCTTTCAAGTCGGTCGTCAGTAGTAGTTAGTGCATATACTTCCATGTCTGTTCCCATATGAATCCACATTTTTATTTGGATCTGTATCCATTTGCACACACTCATAAATATCTGCCCCCCTATAGATTTTAATTTAAAAATTATGTCTTTTCTGTTTTATTTTTTATTTTTCATATGTCTTCTAGGTTTTTGTTATTTTTTCTTGTAAAATGTCTTCTCATGTTTTTATTTTTCTAATATGTCTTTTTATTATGTCATTAGTGTACCTGCTGCGATGACAATCCCATGACTTTATTAATTCCATGGGGAAGCCAGATTGTTTACATCAAAATTCATGACTTGTTCTCTGAGAAATCCATGAAAAGTTTGCAAAATCTCATAATGTTAAAGGAGAAAAAAGAAAATCCTGAATCCTTCCCCTGATCCACACCAAAACTGAATGGGTTCTTTCCTGACCCATCACACATCCTTCCACCACGTTTTGCCGAAACTAACTAACAAACAAAGGATGAAAATATCTGCAGCTCCATAGCATGGCTGTCGTTTGAAGATTTTTTGTACTAATTCCTAACTTTAATTCTAATTTAACAAGAATGCAACCAGGAGTAATTTACATTATCGATTAATAATCTGCTAATTATTTTCTTGACTGATTAAATAACTGTGGTCAGTAAAATGTCTGAATGTGAAACTTTCCCACATTCCAAGGTGACATATTTTCTTTTCTGTTATAACGAAAAAACCCTCAACATATTCAGTTTATTATCAAATAAAACAAAGACAATGTAAGTACCAGAATATGGAGCCAATTTTGCATCAAAAATTAATTATTAATCATTATAGTTGTTGGACAGTTGTTTTCTCAATCAATGAAATTAATAAACTAGATGAAATTAAGTATAAAATTAATTAAATCATGATTGTAATCAGGAGCTGCATGATAAAAAAGACTCTGATCAAGCATCCAGCAGCAGTCTTTAATACTCAACAGTATTTAATACTCTGTGGTGAACACATTACTGAGTACTAGAAAAGGTAAGAGAGGTCAAAAAGCTTTAATAGATGGAATACCTATGTTGTTACAGCATTGAAGTACAAAAGGATCCTTTGTCTTTATTTTTTGGAAGGGCATCAATAATACTAACACAAATTAGAAAGTAAATGTGGTACCTTGTTCATAAAAAAAGATAAATACTAACTGACCGACTCATAAAACAGAAAGTACTTAATGTATTCAGCAGATCCAGATGTTCTTAATTGCAGCAGTTTAATTTAATGATTAAAAGTCATCTTTGAAGATCTCAAATACCAAATTGTATCAACAGGAATATTTTGTTATTTGTTTTTATGGTAGGTTTGGTTACAGCCTCCAGCATTATGTTAAAATGCTGGAAAGTGTTGTGTCACCAGACCTGAAAGACTGGATAAATGCCATGGTGGAGACCTCATCTTTCAATCAACAGATTGAAAGGGAACATGGACGATGAGACAATCCCCTGCGAGCTCTTTTGAATCCATATGAGGATTGATGAAAACTTGCTTCAGATCGCCAGTGACTGAATACAGTACTCTCCCTCGCTCTATTATCAAATGAATTCCCCACTTCTCACTCTCTATATATATATGTCTCACAATGTCTTCACCAGAACCAGTACCTGTATCACCAACCCTGCATTTAAGGGAATTACTGTTATCATTGAAAATCCAATAAACATTTCAATGACCAAAAGGAATCTTTGAGGGTTTGTGTTGGTGCACAACACTGCCTCTGCCTCTGCTGAGGTTATGCTCAGGTGCACATATGACTCCTCCTGGAAAGTGCTTTACTGGCTAAACTGTGATGCATGTGGGCTTCAGTGTCATTAAATGATGACTTGGGGAATTGGGGTAAGAGGAGCATGTGGAGAGTTGCAAAAACGTGCGTCAGAGCTTCGGTATGTCTCTGATTGTTGCTGTCAGGGACGAGCTCAGAATAAAAACCGGCATCCTGGCCCTTCATGCGCTTTATGCTACAATTAGTGACTTGTTAAATGACAGCAGAGACTGGGTCACTATCATGGTGTTAAATATAATTGTGTGCATGTGTGTGGGGGGGACTGTGTGTGTTTTTATGAGGGGAAAAAACAGGAGTCACAAAGCTGAAAAAACCCCAGAGCCAGGAGAAATGATCAGTGTGGCGTGCCGGAGCTAACGCACACAGGGAAACAAGCAAGTATACACACAGCTGTACATCCTAGAAGTCAAAGAGTGGCGGCACACACTTGATACACTCTTCTGCAATGCATCTGAAATAAGAAGTCCTAATTATTATTTCCATTGTGCCCCACTCCTGTGACAAGGACCACTAGCTGTGAATGATTATAATTATTACCCGTAGTAGAATAGCAGTCATGCTGTTGTATCATCAGCAACATCATCCAACAGAACAGGGTCAAATCCAACTTGAAATTCATGTATGCAATTCAATTCACATTCTCTGTGTTAAGATATTCAAAAACATTTTTCATTTGACTTCTGCTTAGATGTGTCATGCATGGATTATGTTTTGCCTCTGGCGTGCGACAGTAAATAGAAAGTAAAGTGCTATTCGTCAGCTCACTGTATCTGACAGAAAAACTATTGCATCTGCTCAACAGGCTTTTGTCATTCGGCTCCCTACATCAACTGCAACACACGATGAAATATAATTCCACTGAATAAATGTTACAAACAACAGCAGCACAACTAAAGATATCAAATGAAGCACTCCGTCATTTAAACCTCAAATAATCAACAACAATTTTGTTATATATTTCTTTAACTTGTATGCTGACAAATCCAAAGAAAGAAATACCCAGTTTAATGAGGTAAGAGGGTGTTTTCTTTTGTTCGCCTTTAATGTGGTCATATTTGCTTTACCCATAGCTTTTGCCCGCCTCTACTATACCTTCAACACTGCTAGCCAGTTAGCCAGTTATCTATTTTTTTTTCCTCCACTGTTTGAATTGGTCACTCGTAACACATCATGATTATTCATCGCTGTATGATCCCGTTGCAGCGTCATCAAACTAGGGGTTTTGTTATTGATTTGGTTGAGAGGCCCCATAGCGGCCGAAGTTACGTTTAAATTTTTGGCATAAAATCAACTCAATTACAACAAATCTCAGACCAAAGCGCTTGCAATGCATTTTGAACACTTAACTTGTTGTGCCCCGTGCAAAGATTTACAGCAAAATATAGCCTGTCTCTTATTTGTACATAAATTCACAACATTGTTTAGAATAGCAAACAAGCCTGTCGTGAATGGCTGGTAATTATGTACAGCAGCAGATAAAGCACGGCTCCTTTCTGAGGCACTGGTGGCTTGTTAAGTGGTGAACAGACAAAACAGCATTTAGAAAATGAAAGGTGCAGAGAAACATCCAGGGCACAGCCAGCTTCTCTCCTATTAGAAACAACACTGTCTATCTCACGGCCGTTTGTTTGTTCCAGCTGGCTGTGTTGGGAGGACGCACCCTGAACCCCCACCACCACTCGTAACTATGTCTCTCCCTTATTTCTGTCCCCTCGCTCTCTCTCCGTCCCTCCAAGCCTTCCTCTAATCTTCCCACCATGTTCAACCCCCCTCTCCTCTGCAGCCTCTCTGTTTTTTCCTTTCTCACAGACCGACCAACCCTATGTTTTTCTTCATTTTCTCATCATCAACCCCCGTTTTTTTCATCCCTCCCCCCCTTTTCGCATCCACCAAATCAAAGATAAGGCTAATGAAGGTGGCTTATTATTTCAGCATTCAGGGCCCTGCCGGTACTCACGTCCAGCGTAACACGGATATGCGGCTAACCCAGCTCCAACAAGAATTGGAAAAAAAAACATGTTCAAATTAGACAAGGGGCAATGAATCTATTAGTGTTATTATATAACAAAATCAGAGCAGTTATTGCCACTGTGTGTGCCATTACAAAAGGAACAAAACATGGGAGCACACTGTGTGAAACCAATTAAAATCCAGCCCCGTCATATAGCCTCCTCCCTCCCGAGTCATGTTGTGAATATTCCACTTTCACACCGTTCACGTCAGTGCACCTGTGTCCACAGCATTAAATCCCCACCTCCTTCTCAAATTTCCAAGCATCACATCTCACTATCCGTTTCAGGAGTCCCGCGAGTTAAACAGAAGGGGGCTTGGGGGAGTGTGATCAGAACAGGGGAAATTTCACATTGTCTATCCATCTGCAATATAAGGGTCTGAAGGGGGAGCAGGAAATGAGCTATGAACGTCAGGCCCGCATGCTCCTGGTCCCAGTGGCCACCAGCCTACATGTTGAGATCAAGAAGGCAACGTGGAAAGTGGTTTAATAGACCCCCAGTTTAATTGGACTTTTATTTGTTAATGGCAGAAATCCTGATGCATTACTTTAATCATCCTGGCAGAACTAATTCATGAACACGCTGCAAAAAAACAAAAAAACTAAAATGAGGCTGGACTTGGCATTCAAATAGCATCCAACTGCTTCTCTCTCTCTTTCTTTCTCTCTCTCTCTCTCTCTCTCTCTCTATTTATTTAAACCTGCTATCCTCAAAGTGCTCTTGCTTCTGTCTCCTGCAGGATTCTCTCTGATAGGACTTGTAAGGGGTGTGATGATTTAAAACCCTCAGTGTACTTTAACCAGTCAGCTGTCATGAATTAATTCACAGAAAGAAGACACACATACACACACACACACACAAACACACACAATAACATTTTTTTTAAAACACTGGGGCCCACCCAGATCCTATATGTGAGCATGTCCATGTTTGCCAGGCCCTCAGAGTGCAGAGCAGCCCTCAACCCTTTGGCTGCTGCTGAGGGTGGGAGGGAGGGAGGGAGGGGGGACGGCACAGCTCCCCCTGCAGAGCGCTGGTCCAAGACAACCACAGGCAGCCTCTGCTCCGTCAATGCCGACCAGCAGCCGATCCAGGCAGAGGGCCTTAATGTCTTCCTGATTGCACTGTTTTTTAATTCATTACATGACTGCGCTGTGACAGTTTTGCCTCACGCCTCGTACTGACACATATTTCATAAGCGGGGCATTCTTTAAAGTAGATTAGCACAGTTTGCCTGTTAGCTACCGATATGATTTTTTTTTTGCCTCGCTCAGCCACTGTGTCTGTGTGTTTTTGTGTGTGTGTGTATATATATGTGTGTGTGTGTGTGTGTGTGTGTGTGTGTGTGTGTGTGTATGTGTGTGCAGCAGGATGTGTCTGAGTAGGTTTACGTGTGTGCGCATGAGTATGCCAGTGGCGTATGAGTACAAATGTGTGTGTCTTCCTGGAACAGCTCCCGTCTGGGGGGCAGAGCAGACAGCAAAGAGCTCAGCAGCGCCTCAGTCCCTCAGGACACGCTGCAGCTCTCTCCTCGCGGCCATGAAAAGCAATCAGAGCCCAGCCTTCTCCCCTGGTCTTACCTCTGCCTTTAATTACAGACCTCAGCAGCAGAGGCACAGCAAAAGACTGCCTCCGCTGGGCCACATCCGGCATGTCACAGCCCAAACTCAGGGCCGGGGTCGACGCAGCAGGCCTCTGCTGTGCAGTGGCCTGACATAAACACAGTGCTTAAACATATAGTCGGTCCTGATGGGCTCAGCATGTTTCTACATAGACTGCAAAAGAGCTAAGGTGCTCCCGTACTGTAAAACAATACAATGTGCAGGGAAAACTGCAGCACTCCAGACATAAAACACAGCAGGGCTCCATGTAGGCAAGAAAAAGCCCTTTTCAGTATGCCTAACAAGATGTTCTTGCCTGTATTCTGCCGTTTTTGAGTCAAAAGACGTACTGAAGGCAGCGCAGGAGCACCACATCACTGAAAAATGATTTGCCACACACTATAAATGTTTTCGATCTAGCAGTATTATATCCAGATAGTTGTTTCTCCTCTTTATTCTGCTTTATGTGTAAAACATTGATCACCCACATAAGAATAACAGATGATTGATCAGTTCATTGTGTATAATTGAGACTCTCTCCCATTCGGCAGACGTGGAAGTAGAGGCCCAACACATGTGCCTAAGGCTGAAACAGAGGAGAAGCCACAGTGTACACATGGGCAGGGGTAGATAAGAGACTATGTACACAAGCTGCTGGTTTTATTGCTGCAACATAACGCTCAGATAGCATTTTAAACACATTTTCAGAAAACCTGCCAGCGCTGTCCTTGCTCCTGTGGAACAGAGCCACGTTGTTGAAATGTATCATTGGGCTCAATTTCTCACCCAATTTAAACTGAACATAGAATGACACTTTAGTGAGGGCACTGACACTGATCGGGAGGAGACGTGAATGGCAAACGCTGCAGAGACAATCCTCCGTGGCCCGCTTGGTGGCACATCACTGAATGAAGCCACAGTTAGATATGATAGCTCCTGTTAGTTTCTGCATCTGTGATCTTCAAACAAGACCAGGCAGCCAGAGCAAGGAGGCCCGCGCCCCGTCCACACGTCATGTAGCCTGGGGCCTAATGGCGCACTGTGCCGTCACACATGATAATGACACCCACATCAACGTGTCAACTCAATTTGGCCATCTTATAGGCTCTCTTTGACTCAATCAATGCATGGCCTTCCATCTGGTTTCCACTGCTGTCTTCACATTAGGCAGAGAGAGGGCAGAAACAGGCATTAAAGCAGCTCTGTATAACTGGCCCCTGAACAGGTCATTCTCACATAACATTTGATCTTTATGACAAGTACGTAGTGCATGCTGGGTAAACAACAGGTCAAAGAGGCTAGAAACACTTAAAAGCATAAATCCAACCAAGTCGTGTCAAGTCAATGACTGTTAGCTGTGCAGATCATTAATTGCGGCAATAAATTCACCAAGATCTTATTTGAAAATCCCATCTTGAGAGCGATTCCAATAAACATCAGCCTGGCACATTTCTCACTTGTTAAAAAATTGAATCCAATTAAAGTCGTATTAAAAACAAAGTGAACAACTTATTCTAACACCTCCACTAAAGCACCGGTGCAGAGGGGCTGTTATTATGGGCTGCAGCTCATTATTTCCTCCATGGCTTGTCTGACTGGCAGTGTGGCTGCCTGGGACATCCAGCAAACATCTGTCATGAGGCGTCTTCACAGACACAGTAAGCCACTGATCCACTGACCCCACAGTGCAGGCATTCACTCACGCCCTGGTGCACCTGTGCGTCGTGATGTTTAGGCCAATTTTAAGAATTTGTGCCCCTAAATCGTCTATGAATGATTTATTCGCCATATCACAGCGGAGGGGCCTAGCTGTAAGATGATGTGTTATCCCATTGGGTTTCAAGAGCCCATTCATGAATCATTCATCGGTGTGGACTATAGATTACCCCCCCCCCCCCTTATTCATTTCGGGGGCACTGCTCGGGATGCATAACGTAGATTCAAAATGACGTCCGCAGGCCATCACTGTTTGTCTCCAAAACACACACACACAGCGCGAGGGAGCTGGCTCCAATGCGAACGACCGCACGTGGCATGTGTATGTGTGTTGCTTTAGTGAGCCTAAAGCGAATAAGGTCACCGCTTTAAACGAGTGGGGGTATTTTTCGCAGGGAGTGGGTAATCGATGGAGCAGAGGCGGGTGAATGTGGGCTACGACAGCTGTCCCAAGGAGGCAGAGCTGCCACTACAACACCGCATGCTTGGTGCGCTCGTCCCTTAGAATAAAAATGTCCGATCACATCAAAATCAGGCGATGCAGACATATAAATCAGCGTGTGTGTGTGTATATAAATATATAAACCAGGCTGTCATGTGCATAGCCTACCTAATGTCTAATAGCAGCATAATAACGTTTCCACTGCCTACCTCCAGAGCGTATGCGCCCGAGCAGCGTTTTTTTCCCCCTCGTCGCAATGGGATCCTTCTCCGCTGCTTTTCTGGACCGGCTCAGAGATGCGTCTTTCCCCCGAAATGCGAGTACTTCCCCTGCATGGTCCCCCCACCCACCCTCCCCAGCAGCAGCAGCAGCAGCAGCAGCAGCAGCAGCAGGAGCAGGAGCAGCAGCAGCAGCAGCAGCAGCAGCAGCAGCCCGGGCCTCCTCCTCCGGTGATAGCAGGTGGACGCGCCTCTCAATGATGGAGACAGCGCGACTCTCCTCTCCCTCGCCGCTCCATTTACAATGACGGTAGAATCGGTATTCCAGGAAACGTGCTACAGGGCAGCAGCAGCGGCGGCGGCGGCGGCGGCAGGAGCGGCAGCCAGCATGTCCTAACGTCGCCGCTTCTCTGTGGACAAACAGGGGCCGTCGCCTCTGCTCCAACACTCCCGACGCGCGGCGCCCCTTCCCCTGGTTGCTACCTTCTTTACGAGTGGCTTGATGTTGCCATTGTCACGGCGTATTTTCTTTTTTTTTTTCTTTTTTTTTTTTGCAGCTGGACCTCTCCCCCTCCTTTGCAGCGCGCAGTCTCGGAGGCGCGTACTTCTCCGCCTGCTCCCCCTCCGATTCTTCTCGGTCCGACCTATGAGCGCGCACAGCCAGCCCGACGCAGGGCCACGCACTGCTTTGACGGACGCGCTGAGCAAATCAGGTGGTGCTCTCCAAATAGGACTGTATCATAACAGGGCAACTGCAATGACATGAATAATGAATAGGCTACTCATGTAAGCCTGTGCTGGATGATAGGCCCACTCATAACACTTACCGGACTGGAAGCGAGATTTGGATAGACCTGAGTCTCTCTCTCCCTCTCTCTCTGTCTATCTCAACATGACTTAGAAACCGTACAGGTCTGGATGATATGGCCAAAAACTACATCAAGCAGGATTTTTGTCACTCGGGGGGGCCAAGATTAACACAGAGGGGCCAATTATGCCCAACATCAGTGCACAATTCCAGACTCAGTGAGGTGCACATTTAAGTCATTCATTGTTTACCGTTAACTCCATAGCTCAGATTCAAACACATCGTTGAATTTATTTGGAAAAAATAAAAATTGTTCTTGTTTATTGTTAGTATTGTTAGAAGGTGACTAGTTTGTTGTTGTTGTTGTTGTTGTTGTTGTTGTTGTTGTTTCAAAGACTACTGACAGGATCGAAGCACTTCAGGGACCGATCATATTTCAGTTAGGGCCGGTGACCTCTGGACCTCTTCCTGGATCAGCCCCTGATATCAATACAAATAGTCATATCAGTAAATATCAATAATTGTAATAAAATGTTAAGGTTTAAGACTTTTTGCTCCTGAGTGACAGTTTCACTCTTCTTTATGACAAACTTCGGAGGTAAATTATGTGTTACACTCAATTATGTGTCCTTGCACAACACAAAAGCAATGTCGATGTATATATATATTTATTTATTTATATATATAGGCTATACATTGAACCTTTGTTATAAATGATATTATATCAGATAAATCGATTTTTGAGGTCAGGGTCAACTGTTATGTCCTGTAAAACTACCTCAGGCTGAATAGATGAGTCCACAGAAGGCCGGGCTGCTCACAAACAAGCTAAACATGGAGCTTCAATTTCTGAGACGTACAGTCAATGTTATTTTTCATTATTGCTATATAGTGATAAATAATATGATTTCACACAAAGCTCATGATGACAAATGAGAATTGCTTCTTTGCTCAGATCAACAGACACTCTACAAACAGTATCATATGTGACAAGGAAAAGCATGAAAGCTTCACAGAAGAAGCTGGAGCCCGCGAATGTTTGTTTGCTTCATAAAAATAACTGAAATGATTAATTGATAATACATTTTCTGTCATTTGTTAAAATTTTTTCGACTCTAGACGTAAGAGTCTAAAATCAATTAGTGAATTGATTAGTTGACAGTACACAAATAAAAACAACTTAGATTCTAAATTAATGGGCTATTGATTAAACATTTCCCAATAATTGCTTATTTCATCTGATGTTTTGAGTCATTGTCCATGAATGTTTGTTTTTCACTTTGACAAACTGTCACATTGTAAGACGCCATGTGTGGTTTCGAGAACATTATCTTACAAAATGATATAGATGATTCAACAGTCATATAAAATGTTGCAGGTCAATTCTTAGTCTATTGACTCATCAATAAATCAACCTATATTCTTATATTATTCATATTTTTACATATCACCGAACGTTCAGAGCAAAAACTCAGAACAGACAGTATAATCGCTGAGTTTCTTCACATCTCTCCTGTAAACAGAGGTCATATATCAAAATATACTGAAGCTTAAATGTTGCACATATAAAGGCTTCAATAAACACTTTTATACATAGAGTCGAAAAGTTTGAATTAAGAGGCTTAAAGGTTTGCCTCTCTCTGAAGATTGCAGCTATTCATGATTTATATCATATTAAGTATCTATCCCGAAACACAGATTAATAAGACATCATAATGTTTCTTTATGATGTATATAGGTCTATACCAAGTTTTCTGTGTGTCTACAGTAAGTTAAGATTCCAACTTTACACCTCTGGGGATATAACCTCTGTATGTCATATATATGCAAATATTCCCTTTAAATGAAAATGTATCAAATATTTGAACATATATATATAAATGTGTGTGTCTGAAGATATTAAAAATATATATTGCTATATATGATAATATTTACATGGCATATATATGTTAATATTAGATTAATATTACAGGGTATATGCGGTGATCAACAGATGATGAACTGATTGCAATTCTGTGTTTGAGAGAAACTGCTTTTCGAACAAGCTCTCTTAATGCAACACCCAAACAGCTGTCCACAGCTGTCACAGCTTGAAGTGTGACAGGTTGAAATTCTTTTTTTGCAAATGTGTGGGATATTGGAGAATTTTCTGGTAGGCAGGATTGTGTTTGTTCTTCTAAATATTACATTGGAAAACAAAAACTCTCATGTAACAGTGCTGACAACGTGAATAATATATTCTGTACACATATTTATATATTGCATATATTCATTTTGCTTAAGCCCTCCCTGATTTTAAGTCCGTCTCAATAACCAAGTTTTAAAACAAGACCATCAATGCAGTACAGATAACTGGGTCAGTGCATTGACAAAACAACTTGGCATCAAAGTTTCAGTTTTTGTACTGACAGAAATTCAGCATGATTGTGAAAATGTTGAGTTAAGGTGGTCGAATATATGCACCGTAAAGTATTAGAAGCCAGTACAGGATGACAGGAACATACGCTGACTGACAGAGACTGATACAATGTTTTAGATTATGATGAAATACAATTTTTCAGGTTGAGCCCCTGAAAAGTTACTAAATAAAAAATAAGATAAAAAAAAAAGTGAATCCACAGGAGCTGACTCTGGCATTCAAGACCATGTAAAATTAAAGACAGTGAAGGTCGAGTGCGGAATGAAAATGTTGAAATTTCACGCTTTGATGCTCACCAGGTCTGACAGTCATTGTGAAATCTCCAAGAAGATTATGACAGTTGTAACCTGCATGCATCCATCTTTGTGTTAGCATCACTATGCTTGAACAAACTGCCTGAGAAGGGGCCATTTGGTCTGATTTGTCAGCTCCGTGTGAGATGTGGAGAGCTTGATTCAAAAAGCTGACCTGAGACATACACATGCAGGTTCACACTGATTCATGTGAGCACATCAAAACATCTTAAACACCAGTGAATAGCAGGGCATGACCACAAATCCTCCTCAACAGTGACTCACCCTCAGGTATTTGATCTGGGTTTAAAGTATTATGATCAGTTCTGGAATTTTTAAAGCATCATACACACCTGACACACATAGATTGTAAAAAGTATTATGATACAAGTTCTTTCCAACTTCTTTTTAAGATCAGTTACATTACTGGGAAGTAAAAATTCCAATGACAAAAACAGTTCAAGAAATTATTTGAGGGGTTCGATTTTAAAGTGAACCCATGATTAAAAAATAAGCCCTATGAGTTATTTCTGTTAAAAAACGATTTACAGTTAAATTTTGAAGCTGAACAACAGAGGAACAGATGGTAATGATGGTGATGTCACCAGGGCACAAACCAGTGAGCTGCTCTGTTTACACTGAATAATGGAAAAACTCATGTGTGGCTCTTTGATTGCAGCCATTTTGATTTTTTTGGAACATCGTCAGATTCACAGACTGAAATTTTTAATATTCACAGTTTCAGTCGGGAATTCACTGTCAGTCGACCTGATGACATCACCACTTCAAGTCTCGATGCTCTGAGTTGGAGCTCAGATGAGAAACTTGGGACTTTGCTAGAGTTTCTGTTCTTCAGGGGATTCTCTCCTTAAGTAGGTTTCTGTCTCTATCCATTACTGCCTGTGCCATTTTGCACAATTATTTCACAATTCCATGTGAAACCATGACGTTCTAACATTTTAAGATCAATCAGCCACGACGTTAAAAACTCTTAAAGGTGACGTGAATAACACTGATTATCTTGGTACAATAGCTCGGTCAACGGGTGGCATACTGTACATTATTCAGTAACTGAACAATAATTTTTCATGTTGACGTGTGGGAAGCAGGAAAAAAAGAATCAGAAAGATTATGACAAGGGTCACATTTTGACGGCAAGACATCCAGGTCAGTATGCAGTGGTTAGAAGCTGATAAAAATGGTCCAAGGAAGGGTAATCGTTTAACCAGCGACAGGGTTGTGGGATCCACAGAATAATTTATGCACATGGGGATCAAAGGCTGCCCATGTGCTCCAATCCCAAAAAGCGAGATCACACAGCTTTAAAAAGTAATTGCTGGCTATGATAGAAAGTTGTCAGAACACACAATGCATCACAGCTTGCTGAGTACAAGGCTTGACAGACTGGATGGAGTGCCCCTGCTGTCCCCTTCCACTGATGGAAATTGCCTGATGGGCAGGAGGGTGTCAGAACTGGAGCAAAGAAAGAAAGTGGCCTGGTCTGATGATTCACATTTTCTCCTTAAACCGTGGACCCTAGGTGCATTGGGGAAGAGAAGTCACCAGGATGCACTACGGGAAAAAAGACAAGCTTGCAGGGGCAGAGTGATGCTGTGTGGGTAATGTTCTGCTGGTAACACAGGGTCCAAATATCATGTGGACGACACGTACCACCTTAACACTGGCAGTGCACCCCTTCATGTCAACAGTACTTCCTGATGCCCTGCATGCCGCAAAAAAATATTCAGGAGTAGTTTGAGGAAGTGTTGCCTTTGTCTTCAAATTCCCAAGATCTAAATCTGACTGAGCATCTGGGGGATGTGATGGAACAATATGTCTGATCCTTGGTGGCCACGTCTTGGAACTCACAGGACTTATAGATCTAAGCCGAACGTCTCTGCCAGAGGACACCTACAGAGATTCATGGCTGGACGGGGCAGAGCTGCTTTAAAAAGGGTTAGGGCTAGGGTTAACGTTCGCCTGATTTTAAAACACATTCAAATTCAAAAGAGATTCATGAATTTAGTATCTGCAGCGAGGATACTGTACACCTTACATACCACATGTGCAGCCTGGATCATCCAGACTCTGCTCAGAGGATGCATCCTCTGCAGCACACTGCAGAGATGTTAATGCCAACTATTTCTGCATTTATTGACTTTATAAGCATTAGTCGTGTGTGTGCATGCATGTGTGAATATTCACTCTCATTTAGACCAGGAGCATTGATATAGTACACAGGGATTACGTACATAAATTTACACTCCCACACAAAACGGTGGAAATAACTACACCTTCTCTGAGGCATCGATGCATATTTATCAAGGCGTAGACGCCCTTGGCCACACACTAGTTCTATTGTAGTGGAATGGGAGTGAGCTGATTGTCTGGTGCAGGGGGGGAGAGAGAATCGCACTGAGTCTCAGTCTACTCTGCATGATGAAAAGAGAGTGTGGTGGACTCCTGCAGCAGGCCACAGAAGCCAGACCCCTCTCATCACCAGGAGCTGCAGAGTTTTCGTGGGAACAAAAATGCCAGTTTTGCATTTATAACAGCAAACACGATATGATGTAGCCACGTACAGATAGAGATAGCGGTTGCAGCAAGAAAGCAAGACATTATCCCATCTGCACATAAGCAGAATGTTCTTTGAAAATCCACGCTTCAGTAGGAGTTTGTGGTTTACATTATGTTTACATTACTGCCTCCTGCTGCGGTCCATATTAAGGACGTATTAGAGGCCTTTGTGTGCCTGTCTTCCCTCGCACCTGCAGAATAATGCATGGTAAACAGGGAGATGGCTTCATTATTACCTCCTGAGGATATGCTGAGAAACATCTCACGATAGCACTAAACACATGCATGCCATACAGAACAATCAGGGGTCACTAAACAACAGATTTTGTGATTCAGTTTAAAAAAATAACATAAAAAGCCACGAAGCAAACACCCTTCAATCTGTCACAGATTGCTCAGCAACTTAAAAACTTTGGAGCGTTGTGTCCTTGACCGTATCAAACACTCACACAAAGCTACGCCTCAGCAAAGATGAGGGAAAAAAAATATCTTGATAATATCTCTCTCTCTCTGAAGCCAAGCAGATCATAGTGAATTCTTCTCCCTGAATAATTAGTGAATAACCTGTTAGGGGCAGCAGCTATACATTGTTGGGAGTCACTAATGAATAGGCTCATAATCTCTTCATAGGTTAGATTAGAAAGAAGCCATTAACATCAACTCATCTGCCTGGACATCTGAAGCATGAAAGGAGACCCTTCCAACCAGGCATCATCCAGTTTCTCCTTTTAAGCAGGCCCTTATCAAAGTCTGCTTTCATCTATGATGTGTGACGTCCTCAGGAGGTGCTGGTGGTGGAGGCCCAAAGTGAACTATGCAGCGCAGCAGGGTCCGCTCTGTCACGTTCTCTCAATGATTTTTGTCATTGTCGGTTTCAAGTATAATCCTGCCTCTGCAGGGAGTACTGTCTAATGTGTCTGGTCCCAGAGGAGGATCCAGGGAGCTGCAGGGGTTCTCCAGGAGGCTCCACTGTCATTCTGTCCACGGAGAACAAGACGAGAGCGAGCGAGGATCACTGCTCTGTTCACGGAGTTAAAGCTTCAGCATCTACAACAAAATACTCTGACCTGTATCAGGAGGACAGATCAATAATCTGTTACCTAGTTAATCTAGACCAGTTAGCTGATGACTTTGATGGGTTCCACTTTTTTTTAATATCAATTATGGTTAATTAGGTGTTTTGAACATAATCTGAAGATTAGCTGGATCCAAATGACAAATTGAGAAATTTTGGTTTGTCTATCTCTCCCTCAGTTTTCAAACATGGCGGATGAGTTGCTATTGTGTCATCTATGACTCTTCTCTCTTTAAAAAATCGATGAATTAAATACACAAAAAGTTAAGTTTTCTTATATTTATGCACAAACCCAGTAACTCTAATACTGCCAAGATTGCCTACACAGTGTTTCACAACATTTTTGACTCATGACCCGAAAACAGACAATTTGCAGCAGTTCAGAGATTTATGAACAGCTGTTTGAAGAAAAACTTGTCAGGTAAATGGGACATAAATAAATGTATATAATAAATGTGAACAAACATTCAGCTCATATCAGATACAACATTTAACTTCCACTAAGGAGGTTTTTAATCATTCTTTGTTAGTTTGTGGGACCGTTTACCACAGAACTCGGAAGGATTCAGTCAGAGAAGAACCCATTACATGTTAGTAACATATAAGCAAATTTCCAAAAATGTAACTGTTGCTTTAAGTATCAACAAGCAAAGATAAACGTCATAACTGTTAATGGCATAAATCTTTATTTGTAGTTTGTTCATCACTGTTCTAGGCCCTTAGATGGGCTCTGTCCCTAATGTTAGGAACCAATCCAATTAGAGGCATTAAAGCTTCCTTGTTATCTTTGACATCTTTCGTTTAATGAAATGGATTTATCATATCATGAAATCAACAAATCCTGATCAGAATGAAACCATGTGGAAACCTTGTTATTTAGCCAAATGCCAACATTTATTATTGTGTCTGCAGTGAACTCACATGGTCAACACAATGACACAGGTTTTACATTGTGTTTATTATTTAACTCCCAAATAAACATTTTCAGATGATAGATACAACACCATAGCAAGGTTCCTAACAAAATGTGCTTATCGCAGCCAAAACAGCCCTCAGAAAATGAGGACAAATGTGTCTTTTCAGTGTTTAAATATTAACATTTACATTTTACCTTCAAGAAGAAGTCTTTGTATTCTGATGAAACAATCCAGAACGCTGTCTTAGCACAGTTACAATCTCAAACATAACTTTTCTTTAGAGGCGGCCTGTCTGCCTAGGCTAAATGATATGACTGTGGAATGTTCTGAGAGGAGGCTTTCAAGTCGTTGCCTCTTAATGTGGCTCCAGTCTGGTGAAAACCATTCATGATTTATTAGAGGTTCCACTTGTTATTCTCAGAGTGGTATATTTACATGAATTTGACTGTGACATATTGCTAATTCACTGGGGAGCTGTTTTTCATGTTCACGAGTGCAAACATCCATATTATGATGTGATTTGTCTACAAGACTTGATTATCTGCCAAATTTGGTATTTTTAGAACAACATCATGGGCAATGTGCATTATGACTAAATTGCGCTGAGTTATCAGCTTCATGAAACTGTGTTATTCAAACAATCTTTGTTATTCCACGTTCTAACCCGATTGCAGAGCACATTTCTATATATACACATCCTCAATATAAAAAGAAAACTATAGGTTCCATTTATTTTGAAAATAATTTAAAAATGTAATTAATACAAATCAAGGCATATGTACATCATTACGTGTACTCTCGTCCGTTTCCAGTGCAATGGAAGATGTCAATAAACCTGATGTCAAAAATGAGGAGGAAAGGGGGGCAACCATGTTGACTAGCAGATGTCTTACACACACGTATGTGATATACAAGGTCTCTTATGCTTGGCTTCAGCTGAGGCAACTGGCATAAAAGCTCGTTGTCTGGACACCAGCCAGCGCTAAACACACTTGTTCTCTGTTCTGCTCCTCCTCCTTCACTTTGGCGAGCAGTGGCCTTTACTCACACGAGGAGGGGGCGGGATGGTCACATGGGTGGAGGCTTGGCTGGAGTTGGGAGTGGGTAGCAGGGACGTAGCCCCCCCCCTCATAATACCGCACAGACCAGGGATTCCAGCATAGGCCATCTGTGAGGGACGAAGAGACACGGAGGTGGCAGCTTCTCTCAACAGGAGCAGTTCCCACAGCCCTTCACACTGTTGACGATCTCCTCCTGCAATTTTCTCCTCTCCTCTTCCTTCTGGGACAGGCGCTCAGCCTTCGGCTCGGGCGAGTTCTTGGTACTGTTCAGGATTTTGCTGTTCTGGGTGTTCCACAGGTCTGCGTACAAGCTGCCGGGGGTGCTGAGGAGGGAGAGGTGGTCACCACGCTCGGCCACTTTACCCTGGCAGAGAAAAAGAGGAGAGTGAGAAAATCATTGGGGGGAAAAAAGAGACAAATTAGCAGAAAAATGGCCGATGACGTGAAGTGAAAACGAAGGGGCCCCGCACACTACGTCCTATAGTTAGCATATCTTTCTGACCACACAACACTGACCACATTCTCTGCGCAGAGTTGCCCCCCCACCTAGAATGCCTGCCGCCTCCCCAACAACTGTTGCATTTCTCTCGCAAAAACACGGCCTCACAGACACACGCGTTCATCTACACGCAACAAACACACATCCCACCCACACAGCCAAACACAAATGAAGGCACCCTCGTCCCCCACCTCCCATGAGCATGCAGAGGTGTTGGCATCATCTTTAGTGCACCCAAGACAGGCACGTGACTGCTTCCGCTCGTTATTTTAATGAGCTCTCCAGGCAGTCCTCTGCTGGTGACACCAGCAAACGGCATGGCGACATCACACGCAAACATGCCTCCTCACCGCGACCCTCTGATCCCAGCCATCTGACTCTAGAAACATGGAACAACACATGCTCACTCGCCGCAGTTCAAAAGAAAGCTCTCCTCATTTTATTCTATCTGACTCTGGCACTGGTGGAAATGTCACTTCACCGCTGTTACATTTCACATTACCTCCTGACGTCTAGATGATAAGTGGCTTTACTCCATCTCTTTGTGTGTTAAAGCATCTCAAAGCCCAGCCCTTAACATGCTGCAGCATTTTCCTCTTCACTTGGGGATTTGTCTGATACAGCACAGAGATTTATTGTTTCCACATTTTTTTAAATCCCATCTTTGTCTCTCTGGCACCTCTAGTCTGACTTAAACACATCCATTTAAAAACTGTATAGACGAGGTATTTGAATGACGATCTCCAATGAAGGACATGTTTAGCCCTGGATAATGCCTCATCAGCGTCTGGGAAGCTGGCCCATACATTATTAGTCACCGAGAAAAACAAGACACGCCATCTGACCAAAACAGCCAGTTGAGTCTGACTGCTTTAATGAGCCCTTATGGAGAAAATAATACATTCACTTCAACTAACAGTGCCCTGTTGTTGTTGAAGTTAATGAGAAAAGCTAAACAAAGCATGTTTTCATCATGTACACTGAAGAAAGGTAACTGAAAATAAATGAGTGGCAAAAACAGAGGCTACTTGTTGCTGGCACATCCAGTGTGCTGAGGGTCATACAGAGTGCAGTCCATCACCTCTCCCTTCAATGCAAAATCCTCTAATTGGACTTGCAATTAACACTGAGCGTGTTTTTACTCTGAAACTCTGAACCTTCCTATAATTTGCTTTTATAAAATTGACATTACAGCTGGAAATGTTAATCAGGGAAAGGTACAAGATCGAGTAAAAAATAAACGGATGAGTTCTTACCTCGTTGAGCACTATAATCTCATCCGCGTCTACAATTGTGGAGAGCCTGTGGGCGATGAACACTGATGTTCTGTCCCTTACCATCTCCTTCATTGAATTCAGGATGTTCTGCAAGACATAAGATAAATATAATAATCACTTGGTTAACAAGAGTATCCCCTAATCCAAAGAAAAATAGTTCCCCAGGTTTGCAATAACATTGGTCTGCAAAAATAATAAGAAAAGAAATGCATGAATGACAGGATATATATGAAATGTACTCTCAAACTTTGATTTGAAGAAGCGGCTAAGTCAACACAAAGTTGCTCGGCAACATCCACCTTCATATGTGTTTCTACCCCGTGTTTACATATGATAATCTAAAAACATAGTGATGAGAAAATCTCAATTAACAGCCACGTCTACTGCCCCGCTCTTTTTCGTGAAGTTCAGTGAGGACACGCTGAACTTTCTTATTAAATGTAACATTTACAATGACTGGAGTTTAAGCTGAGCTGGAGATTAAGTTTCAGAAAACAGTGGCAGGTGGCAGAAGAGAATGTGTGTGTGTGCGTGCGTGTGTGTGTGTGTGCGTGCGTGTGTGTGTGCGTGCGTGCGTGCGTTGAGTGGGGGGGCATATGCTCCAGCAGGTATGCGATGCTGGAGTGAGCTACTTATTGTGTACCTACAGCAGGTGAGTGAGTGGGTGTTTGTTCTGATACAAGTGTATGCAGGGTCTGTTGAGGTGTCAAACTGTACATGCAGCAGAGAACGGGCATTTAATGGTAAGTCATGAAGGCAGGCCTGCATTTTAGTGTGTATGTGCTGTGCACTGTCAGGCCCACCTCTTCTGTGATAGAGTCGAGGGAAGACGTTGCTTCGTCGTACAGGAGAATGGGTGGATTCTTTAGAATTGCGCGGGCGATGGCGACACGTTGCTTCTCCCCTCCTGAAACAACGCGACAGACATCATCAATAAAAGCAAAGAAGGCTTAAGGCAAAAAGTTTTAAAGACGTGAATATACAGCAGGTCTCTGGCAGTACCCATCAGATAAGCACTTTAAATTTGCAGCCAATACTTTGACAAACCTAATGCTACAGGCTTCAAAGTGGTAGAAGCCACTATAATTTAACTGTGAAGAAAATCAGCAGGATGCAAAAGCTTGACTCAGCCTTTATTGCACATGAGCTGTGTGAGGCCTCTTGGAAGTAAGCAGCGTTCAGCAGATGAATATTGCTGCCAGTGGAGAACAACAATGAAGGAAGTGAGGAGCCTAACAGCCCAGACTGCCCACCTCCCTGAACACCTCCTCCCCCCGTCTCAAAAACTCACTGGTAGCTGTCACGTACAGCGGCAGAATTAATGAGAAGTTATTCATGTCTTTATTTTGTCCGTTCACTCACTCACTAACTCGCAGAAAGAAATCTGTGCTGCCAGTAATTGCGTCTTGAATGTTGAGTGAAAGTGCTCACAGTGTGTTTACATGGGCTAAATGAGTTGCAGAGTGATGCTAGGAGCCAAATACTACACAGTCTTGTGTTATCGCTGCATATCAAATAAGGATAAATATAACTGTAAGGCAACATGCCAAGTTCATACACTACATAGAGGAAGACAATGAAAAAATGAAAGTGCTGCTAGAGATGAACCCTTAAGTCCCATCATGGTGTTATGTCACATTTAATAATTAGATACATTTTAACTAACAACAGCTCATGATCACAGTTTCAAAACTATGTCAAATCCTGTATTCCCTTATAAATTTTCAAATTAATATTTATGCAGGAACTTGAACATCATTTTGATCTGTGCAAACTTAAATCATGGCAGTGTCTTGCAACCCCCCTGTTTATTATGCTAATGTTCCTCACAGAAGAAATCCTGTAAAGTACTTTTCTCAATATACAGTATGTCCTATGCAGCAGGAGAAACTGCTACTGAATCTATGGATTTGCATAGAATCATAATACCTGCACAGAAATCTGCTTTCAGTTGCTCTCAGACAGCAAAACTGAAAGCCTCAAATATCAAAATATCTTAAACTCAATCCCTTACGATCAATAATAACATGAAAAAATTCTGTGTTGGAACATTTCTGTCATATAATAATGAGCAGGTAACACAAGTCATGAATGTGATTAAGTTTAACAGCTAAAACCAGTTATTAAAATTAGAATATAATTCAGCATTTTACAGTAAAGCAACCCAGGACTAGAAAAACTCATTAATCAGCAACTATTGAGATAAATCATTATAGGTACAGTGTGTAGAATTTTGTGATATCTAGTGTTGAAGTTGATTGTTGCAGCTGAACACCCCTCACCTCACCCTCTCCTTCCAAACATGAAAAAGAACCTGTGGTAGCTTCAGTTGTCATAAAAACTCAAAAGGTGTTTAGTTTGTCCAGTCTGGACTAATGTAAAAAACATGGCGGCCTCCGTAGACAGGACCCCCTCCATGTAAATATTAAGTATTTAAATATAAAGGAGCTTTTCTGGGGTAAAGAAAACTACAATTCATACAATTTGGATGAAACGAACTAGTGAAAACATCATGAGGATTATTCTACATTAAATGTCTGCCAATAGATGCCTTTCGCCCAAATCTTACACACTGGACCTTTAAATCAATAATTAATAATTTACTTGTGGTATGTTGTTTATGTTGAACCAGTTGAACTGGCTTTGACAGATTTCTGTCATTTTACAGAATCAATTAGTAATGAAGCAATTGACAAGATAAATTAATCTTTCATGAATATAATAATCAATAATCACAATTATAGAGATATTGTCCTGAATTTCTATGTTGGAATAAAACTACTAGTAGCCAGTTATTCAGATAACAGCTGTATTTTTTTGTTTGTTTGTTGTTGTTTTTTCCAGCTTAGTGAACCATCCAGGGAGATGCACAAAACACACAGCTCTTTCAACTGCTTGTGCTGAGAGACCATATTTTAACAGAAGTCAGAATGGTGCAGCAAACCTGACAGCTTGAGGCCCCGCTCCCCAACCTGGGTGTTATAGCCATGGGGCATCCGGAGGATAGCGTCATGGATGCCTGCTAGACGTGCCACTTGATAAACGTCCTCTGGTGTAGCGTTGATGTTGCCGTACTGCAGGTTGTAGAAGATGTTGTTGTGGAACAGAACGGCGTCCTGACAACAACGCAGTTAGAGGGGAAAAAACTAGGCTTCAGAGAATGTTTTTATTGCAGCAGCGACCGAAACAGAGGACTGCAGTTACTAAGACCAGGGCAGGAGGGAGGAAGAGACAGAACGCAAATGACAAAAATACTGTTCATGTACCATCTGTTCAGATCAGCCTCCGAGCTCACTGCAGTGAAAACTTAATGGAATTCAGTTTATTTCTAATGCTGCTGTTAACGGTTAATGTTACATGTTCTTAGCTGCCACTTTGTTTTATATAATCATCAATTATTACTCTCAAATGTACATTTCATTTGTGGTGAAGAATGGCAATCAATTTGATTATAATAAATTACTATCAAATCAATTATTTGATTGTGTTTGTGTGTCTCATACCTGAGGTACGACCCCCAAAGCCTTCCTCAGGCTGTCGAGGCTGACGTCTCGGATATTCTGTCCAGCTATGTAGATGTTCCCCCGCTGGGGCTCAAAGAAGCGGAACAACAGGCGCACAATGGTGCTCTTTCTGCAACCAGACGGGGAATCAATCGTCAGCACCAATCTGCCTGTGAGCTGTACCCCCACAGTCTACTGATGATATCTGATGATATGACTGACTGCACATACAAATGAGATGACACACTGGCTAAAGGTTTAACAGTCAGTGTATTTCTATGAAAGCCTACCTACCCAGACCCGCTGCCACCAACGATGGCCACCTTCTTCCCAGCAGGCACGTCAAAGGACACTCCGTTCAACACTTTCTGACCCTCCAGGTATTCAAAATATACGTCTTCAAATCGGATAGTGGCCTCCTGCGGTGTGACGGCTATAGCCGGGGCGAGATCCCTCTCCTGGGGCAAACCATCAGAGGGTTAAGACGATGAAACAGAAACAGAGGAGATTGATACAGAACAGCCAGTGGCAGAGAAGGCCCAGCATGATGCAACGCTACTCCAACACCTTGTAAAGAGGGATAATAGTGGAGCACAGAGCCTACACAGGCTGTTTAAAGCAGAGACATTCACATCATATTCAAGAGGTCGTTTCAAAAGACCATCTGAACCTTCACACCGTGCCCTTCACAGCGACTGAAGGATCAATAGGCTTGAAAACTTTGGGAACATACTGAGCTGAGCTACAGTGCTGAGATGTAGCCAAGGTCAGCAGTGAATAAAACCCGGCCTTACCCAGAGAGTAGAAGCCTGTTCTGTTCTGGTTCTATTCTACCTAATGGCAACATAATCACCCATTATCCATCTCAGCCAATTAATAGAGAAACTCACAGTCGCTTAATATAGACAGATGAAAAAACTTAATGAAATTATTTGACATCTACATAATAGGCACACATGTTCTACAAAAATAACCAAAGCATTCAGACAGTAATGGCCTGCTGGGCAGTGCCATTCCACAGGGAATCATAATAGAGAGGAGAATTACTGATGAAAAATAACATGTTATAGAATAACTGGACAGATGTGTTTTCCAGACTGTAATTCCAATGACATTTACACTGTTAAGCAGCAGGTGCACATTAGTGTGTGCGTTCTTCTGGCACAAGATGGGTCGTTATGTTCAAAAAACAGAGATGAATGAAATTAAAAAGGTCTCAAAATAACAACTGATATCTATCACACTGAATAAACACCTGTTTTATATGTTTGAATATAACTTTGTATTTTCTGGGTGACTTTATAAATAGGCAGGTTATACCAACAAGTCAGTACCCGAAAAGTGAAGTTAAAGCTTTATGATCGCCCCCCTGCTGGCTGGCTGTAGTATATGTCATAAATCCTCCATGTTAGAGTATGGGACATGGACCTAACTAGAAAAAAGTACACATTATATTGATTTTTCTCAAAGATGGCTGCTGTCATTTTAACTAGCTGGATGTTTGACCACCTGTTAATTTTTCTTGTAGATTTGGGTTTAATTATTTAGTTTGCTACTGACTCCAAAGGCTGGAGATGGCAGCATGTGTATAAGGGATATTTTGGCCTAATGTCTGGATAGTGGGAGCAAGTGGGGACATGAGTTCCACCTATATTTACAATATATGAACATATATGACCGCAAACTCACTATTTAATAGGCATCCAGGACTGTTGAGTGTATAAAGAAAACAAATGTGTCACCTTGGGCTCAGATAAATCACAATAAGTACATGTATTTCATAGACCCAGTGATTAATTCATTAAAAGATGGAAATAACAGATAAGTCAATACTGAAAAAACATGCATTGTTCATAGCAAAAATACTAACGAAACAGGCAAAAAGCGAAACCCAAGACATTTGACAAAAACAACTCAAAACAGAACAATTGGAAAAGTTTCTCTCTTCCTTCGTCAACCTGACAGAGCTCATTACTCTGTTTAGAGGAGCCATCACTGACTGAAAAGATTATCTGCACCAAGATCAGTGGAAAAATGAAATAAACCACACAACTAAAACAGTCTGTAGTTATCTGTAAAACCTCACTGTGATTGATGACTAACACAATGGAACTGGTACACTCTAAGAAACCATTAAAAAGGAATAGTGCACCAATTGAAATTTCTACTGATTAAGTAAATACTCAATACAAAAATGTGCCATTCACAGCTCCTCTGCAATCCGTCATATCCAGAATATCTTAATTATATCTCTCATGCAGCCAGTTCACTACACGTGGCAATCGATGAGGAAGCACCTGAGTCACATCACGCACGTAATTACTAGATTTGACTACAACCTATAATTTTTTAAAACCCATGCAGTTAAGTTATCCATGTCATGCAGCTGGAAGAGTAACTCTGTGCTGTGTTAAAAAACTAACCACTGATGCATTTCAAGGCTTCATCAAATTTATATTGGACACAATATTCACTGTCCAGTATGTACAAGGTCTTTTCCTCTGGTCTATTTTGTTAGAGGAAGAAAAAAAAGGACACAAAACATTTTGCGAATCACTGCCACAGTGTGGATTTGAGCATGTCTGGCCGAGACAGTACCTTGATCCTGGTGTCAATGCTGAGCAGAGTGAAAAGAGTGTTCATGTCTATCAGAGCCTGTCTGGTCTCTCTGTACACTGTGCCCAAGAAGTTGAGAGGGAGCGAGAGCTGGAAGAGCAGACCGTTCACCATCACCAGGTCTCCCACGGTCATCGTACCTGCATGACAGCGACAGAACAACTTATAGAGTGATGTAGCTCTGTTCCTGTATTTATCACTGGGTACATGATCTAAAAAAAATTGTCTCAAAAACCTCCTTCTTTCAGGTTATTGAAGAAGATAACAAATGCTATGAGTCCACTCCAGTAAATTTAAATTTCAGCATCATAACCATGCAATATGGGTTTATTACTAATTTAATTTCTTCCCTAATAGACATTTTGTCCTGTAGACGCAGAAAATGGCCATGAAGAGGTAACTTGGATGGAATCAAATGTTTTTTAAAGGTTTGCAAATGTTAATGGAGCGTTTTCCCAAAATTACCCCAAACCCACTCACCTGCTGCGATGCTGTTGCTGGCCAGCAGCATGATGGCAGTGAGGCCGACACTGAAGATGGCACTCTGGCCAAAGTTGAGCATGGCGAGCGTGGATGTGGTTTTTAAAGAGGATGACTCATAAATCTTCAGGAATCTATCATATCTTTCAGCTTCATATTTCTCATTGTTGAAGTACTGCAGTAGAGATGAGAAACATGGAGGGAAGGAGGAGAGCAGGGAGCACAGGGCAAGAAGACCGCAGAAGGATTTACAAAAGGAGAGAAAGTGTAAGTTGAAAGAGAAAGAGGGAGAGATACAAAATATGGTTAAGGTTAAAGGTTAAGGAAGCATGGAGAGCAGTGTCAGGCAGATGGACACTTAAGCACAGCCTGCCTCAAGGCCGCATTTGTTCTCAGTGACCCCTATGGGCGTAGTCTGGGTCTCAGTTGGCCTCTAAAGCACTTTTTCATGTCTCTGTATCTTCATCTCCTCCCCACTGATCTTAAAGGACGTGGAGGGCGATGAAACAAAAATCCAGAGTCTGCATCACTGAGCAGGCTGCAGCTCTGAAGGTTTGGCAGAGGATAGCGCTCATGGCCAAACAGAAGTTTATAAAATATTAGGCAGATATAATAATAAGGAAAGCAAAACACACTTGAAAGTTAAATAATCACTGTAGCAGGATCTGTAGCAGTTTAGACAGACATCTATCCACAGAGCACATCACACACTAATTTTGATTAAGACATTTAGCCCTCAATCAGAGAGAAAGCTTCATGAATCAGCCACAAGCACATATTTTAAATTCAGCCCATAAAAACCGCAGCATGATCATAACAACCACCCTCCTCAACTCTGCTGCCAATTACCTAATATTGCTGTTTGTTTAGTTTGCACTATTGTTTCTCTGCTCGTTAAGTGGGCGATTTGCTTCTCTAGCTAACGGCAGTGATGCTGTGCTGCTACCGGCTTGTCACTGATTTACATATAGGGAAATGCAGGGAACCAGAGCAAGATATGGAGAAGGGAAGGAAAGTAGCACATGGAGAACGAACCGAAGCAGTGCAAGGCACTGCGTTCAGGTTCTCTTACAGCCCTTTGTGAAAGTGGAACGGATTTCTGAGTGGGCGGAGATCTAATTACATATGCACACTCACAGCTCAGAGTGATGCTAAATCCGGCCGCATTGACACAGATGACACAAAATAACACAGAACAAAAACGTTAAGAAAAACAGGATGCAAAAAAAAAACGGCAAAGAAAACAGCACAGATACCAAAATATATCTGGAACGATAAACAAAGCAGCCGAAACTGGATGCTGATTATGTTTCGTCTACAATGAGGGTTACCTCGAAAGAGACTTCTAAACAGCAGAAGGTTAAGATTTAGGATTACCTTGCCTAGCAAAGTAAACCCTCTGCAGACATTTTGATTCAAAGACATTCTTTTCCAGGTCAAAACTATGATAGAGGGAAACCATTTGTGGTCACTGTCTAAACAGAAAATAGTCCAGAGAGTCGTCTGTTGATGTTGTTAATAAATGTCTCATTGTTTTTTAGCAATAGGAATGACAGGTGGACACTTCCCCACTGAGAACAAGGACAAGAACGAGAGAGAAATATGCGCATAGTAAATGTAAACAACAGGATAAATTAGCAAATATGTGGTTGATCTTAATTTTTCAATACAAAATAATACATTCAACTTCTCAGTTGTGATGATATACTGCTTCTCTTTGTGCTATGTGATAGTAAATATGTAACCCAGATTATGTAAGCAGGAGAAGGGCAATATTACAAACATGTTTCTGACTTTGTTCAGATAAAACCAACAAAATGCAAGCAGCAAATAAAACTGTAATGCTAAGTCACTCCATCACAAAATGTTCCATGACCAACCTTTCTACCTGGGCTGGTGTGAGACTGCTCTATAACAACTAAAAGGAAATACAATAACCATCTCTAAGTAAAGCAATAGAAGAGTTGAATGTGACTTTCTACCCTCTCAGCCATGCCTGTCACTCCTCTCACTCAGAGATGTTTAAAAACTGAATTTGAAAGACTATTTGTCCTTGTTTCGACAGTGTGTGTGTGTGTGTGTGTGAAACTTTTCAGGGAAATACTATTAACACAGACAAGTAAATATTTCTTCAAATCAATGTTTTGGCTTACGTGGACAGTAAAAAAAAAATACAAGCGATGAGGAGGTAAAAGGGACAGTTTGAAAGGAGGGTGGAAGTGTGTGTGTACACGTGGGGGGGTTGGATCTCACCTTCACAGTCTCATAGTTAAGAAGGGAGTCTATAGCTGCATTGCCCGCTTCATTGTCAGCTTTGTTCATCTCTATCCGGAAGCGAGTCCTGTGTGCAGAGACAGATGCACACATCACATGTCTTGCTCATGATAAACATTCTGTACAAATGGCAGATGATGAGGCAGTATCAATGGTGAATTCAGAGGGGATGTGGAAAAAGGTACACAACTGGTAATGAATGGTCTGTATTTATATAGCTCTTTTCTACTCAGTACAGTTTATTGCCATTCACACACATTCATACAGTGCATCTATGGGCAGCACTTTTTTCTATTAGGGGCAATTCCGTATTTTCAAATCGATTCAGTATTTTGCCCGAGGACACTTAGGAATAAAGATGGAGAAGACTGGGATCGAACGGCTAACCTTCTGGTTGGAGGACTGCTCAGCCCCGCTCAAATGTGATTAAACAATTATGTACATTGTATGTTTGAATATTAAAGTCATAGTAATTTGTCACATTCTGTTTTTAGAGACAGTGACACTGGTTACCAAATAATAGCGAATTAAAGAGAATTATAGTAGATCCCTGTACATTATGTTGTCTGTTATTTCAATGTCTGTTATTTCCTTCGATAACAAATGTGACTTTGGTGTCTCTCTTTCCCTTAGAGAGTGTATAGCTCAACCTGACTTTATTTGTATCACACTTTACAAAACATTTTGAAAACACAGGCCTAAAGAGACTTCAGGAGCTGAACTGGTTTAACTGAAGTAAACCATTAAGTAAAGCACTTTTAAAAGCTAATTGTGTATTAAGACAGTGTGAAGAAGAGAGCATTGAATAATGTGCTGTAAAAGTCTAGAGAGAATGTATCATAGTTAGTAAATGATGCAGAGTAGCATTGAGCTTAATTTTACAAACTGATTTGTTTTTCTTAAACCTGTGACCCTTGTTTGTGTCGACACTCAACCACCTTGTCCATCATTTCTACAACTACCCTGGTGCTGTTTTTGAGATGGCAGTCAGGACCTGCTTGCAGATTTCTAAGTAGCATTATAGGAGCTCAATTTTAAGTTCAATTTCATGGTTAGACATTTCAGAGTGTGTCAATGAGTTCAGGCAATTGACAGGCACTGCAACCTTGAAAATGTCCTGCAGATCTGAGTCAGCTAAAATGTAGACAACCCCTGAGGAGGTTTTCTCTGTCACCACATGCCCTCTGGAGATTTTAGAACATTAACCAAGTATATAAGGAGCTGAACTTCACTTTCCAAACACAACAACTTAGACAATCAAGAGAATTACAGGAAGTTATAGGAAAAGCACAAACATCCTCATTGTTACCTCCACTGAGTGATGAGAATGGTGAACAGGGTGTATGATGATAAGGTACCCAAGGCCACTGCTGCAAACTGCCCACCACACTTGTAATACTACAGAAGAGAAAAGCACAGTTCAGACAAAGCATATTTTACAAGCTATGACTCAACAGCTTCGTGATAAAAACTGGAGCGGCAGCATCAGACCATCAGGCTCCATTGCTGGCGTCACAAGGTATTCTGAGAGCGCACTGTTTTTGATCATTCCACTATGAAATTGAGTGTTACAAATGGACGAGAAACTACAAGAAGTAATCGTGCTAATGCTTTAGCTATTTGGGCAATGCAGTCTGGCCTCATTACAGGCAAGCTGACATTATGGTCCAGAGTGGAATAATAGCAGGAAGCTATAGAAGAGCTATTCTTGCAGTGCTGGCCAAGGAGGGGGCATCTGTTTAGGGCATACTCTGCAGGAGGACATTAAGCTGCTACAAAGCTTCGGGATTCATCATTGGCACTAATGGGCTCTGTGTTGCCACCAAAAGTTCATGGGGATTCATATTCCATTTAGAATGCAAATGAGATGATATTCCCATAATTAATTTCTGGACAATCTGCTTTAAAGAGTGTCAAGGTGATGGACGGTCCTGTTCTAACGTTAACGACTGAAACGGTAACAGCAAAATGAAGAGCCAGGAAATTGTAAGCAGTGTTTCTGGTAGTATCCTACAATAACTTGATGGCCAGAGCAAATGACTACAAACATCTGTGGGTCAGTTTCACACTTGAACTCACCAAAATGGCACTGACGAGGCCCATCTCGAAGACCGTGGGCCCTAGGTTAAAGACGAGCGCACTGAGAACGAAGGAGATGCCTCTTGTGCCACGGTCGATGGCCTTGGAAAGTGCTCCTGTCTGTCGGCTGAGATGGAAACCCAGATCCAGATTGTGCAAGTGGAGGAAGACGTTCTTGGCGATGCGTCGGATGGAGCTCTGGGCCACCTTGCCGAACACAGTGTTCCTCAGCTCGTTGAAGAGGGCCGCACAAGCCCGTGACACGCCATCTGGGATAGCAGAGGAGAACGGGAGTTTAGCACAACAGCTGTGAAAAGCAGCGCGGCTGGGTGCTATCTGGTGAAAATGTATCCCCATCCCAAACCGACACGAGTGTTATGGAGCAGCAAAATAAGAATCTGACCCAAATCTTCACGGTCCTGTAAGATGTAACACAGAATATTGAGATAGAATATTGTGAGGTTTGTCACATGCTCTACAGTAAAAGCATATTTGAGGTGGCGGGGGGCAGTTTTTCCACATCATCTCAGGTCTGCAAGCCCTGCAGTGCTACAGCAGCAGCCTCTCCAAGCCTCTGTAATTACAGAGCAGGATGCTGTCTAAAGCCTTGCTACTGTGGCAGACCAGCACAGTGCAGACTGAGGTAAGGAAATCTATGCACATGTAGTGTTGGTGAGTGTTTGTGAGGCAGAGAGCAGGCAACATGCTTTAGTAGAATACTACAAGAGTGGGAGGAGTTTGTAAGAGCGCCATGATAAGATGTGACAATGAGCTGTCAATGAATAGGCTTGATTTCACCACTGTCTGCGTCAACACACACTCTCTGGCTGATCAGCACTGATGAGGGTAGATGCCACACAGTCTTCCCATAAAGTGTTTTTTATTATTGTAAAATTTGAGTTTTTTTAAAGAATCTACATGGGAGTTTCAATTAAATGATAACACCAATTTAATCAAATCCAAGAAATTACTCTTATTTGATTTCTTTCATTTTTCAAACTGTTAAATAAGCAGATGGCGAGCATGGCTGTCAGAAATTAATTTTAGTCTGTGTTTAAATGACATATGGCCTTTTTGTGGTGATTTCACAGAGCTGTGTAAATACACGACTTTTCTGCTGAGACCAGGAGTCAGGTTAATAATTGCTTTGTCTGCCGGTCTTCATAGGGCTGTAATGTGGCGTTAAATAGTATTGCTAATCTAATAAACAATGTGTCCACATCTGACAAGGTAGGATGAGTACTATACAACCTTTTCATCAGAATTACCCTCGGCACCACCGGCTTAAAGTACCAGGCCCCGAATGTCGCAACGAAGGACCAAAAAATTACAATTTCTTTCTTTAAAAGCATCCCCTTCATTCTTTCTAGTCATCCTAATTTGTCTGTCTGGGGTCCTGTTCCTGTGCTCCAGTTATTCCACACACAGCATTAATGTGCAAGACCTAAATGGGCTCATTAAAATAAGTGGCTACAGGGCTAAGTGTACATTGCATCCAAGCTGATCTCACTCAAGGCCGGAGTGACTTGCAGAGGGTGTCAGGTTCACAATATCATTTTTTATTTTTGCTTTTCATCAGCAACTCAGAGAAAAAAAATCCTCTAATCATTCAAATTCACACTCTTGCATCTCAGCCTTGAAAGGGAGTCACTCTAAAGGGAAGAAGTGAAAGAAATATCCCTGGCCTCTTGGCCACTTTCAAAAGGATATTAGTAATTTCTTCCCCACTGCTTTGAAAATGTATCCAGCTCTGTTTGCCTGAGGAGCACATGGGTATCATACTGAAAAGTCATCAGCATTCAAGAGAGGGCCGTGAGGATTAATAGAAGTGAACTCAGACTGAGCAGAGCACATAATGTAAATAATGTGAGGGGGAGGCAGAGATTGCGGAGTGGCATTGATATGAATGTGTTCGGAAAGGTCATCCTGTAGATAACAGGCCGTCCCACAGTCCCCTCTGATGAGCGCGGCACCTGCCAGTGAAATACAAGTCTGGGACTCACAGCCAATCAGCACGGCCGTTGCCATGGTAGCCACTGTGCTTGGCGCGTCATTCAGGTTCAGCATGTGTCCCGACATCTGGTTAAGCTCGTCCACTGCATACTTAAACATGAAGGGCACCGTCACATTGGTGACCTGGGGAGGCAGAGAGGGAAGGAAGACACATTCAGACGGGAGGACGAGAAGAAAAAGAGAGAGGGCAAATAGTTCCAAATAGCCCCTTAGATAGATACATGCTAAATATAGTCCAGAGCCATTTTTTGCCATTAGTCCTCTGTACATTACATTATGTATGTGCATGTATGTTCTGCACATATATGCATTCATACGGATCCTGGAATGCACCTGAATAGGTTGTGTAGGATTCACTGCCTAAATGTATGGTATGCTGTGCAAGTGCTGATTCTTCCCGACTAGCTCTGCTGGTGCTTCCTGCTAATGGAATTGAAATGGTTATTAGGGCTAATTAAAAGCACAGGGACAGCTGTGTGACTCAGGATAGGCAGTCTGCAGTGCATTAGGGCAGCCAGAGAACACAGCAGCACACCAAAGCATTTTCATCTGAAACCCATTTCATCTGAACCTCTCAACCCCTTACACACGGGAGAGCTTTTTTTTTTAAACTTTTCTTTTTGTTCCATTATCCCTGTCAAATTCTGCAGGATATAATTCTGACAAAAACAGTTGAAATAATTAGATAAAAACAAGAGTTCAGGGAAAGCACGTCGACCTTGCTAGGACTGTATAAAAAGGCACCGAATAATGCACCAGTTACCAGTACTGCAGAGGCAACATCTCCAGGGATCTTGCTCTATACACATGGGTATTATACAATGGACAAACAATAGGAACCCTTCAAGAGGAAAAAACTCCTGCCACTTTGCTACCAAGACAACGGAGCATGGCAAAAAACAACAACTCAATACCTCAATTTTACCACTATCACACAATAAGGTTGGATGTGCTCTATTTTAATCCATTACCGTTCAACACCACAGATTAAATCGACACCATGCCAATCTGTACCTAGAGATATGTCTTCTCATAGGAGAGATATTGTGTCAAGTAATGGAGAAGAGGCTCCACGCTGTCATGAATTAGCTTCATCCTATAGCATGACACACCGACGGAGAGGGCAACGTTTGAGGCCAACAAAAACAAGAGCTTCTACATAATCAGTTATTTGGAATGAAAATGTCACTGATAATGTGGAGTGCGGAGGGGTGATGCGCTGCAAACCACATAATTATTTAGCTGATTTAAAAATTGCCTCTACACCGCTGGTGGCTTTGTCTCAAACAGGCAAACTGGAGAAATTGAGTCTTACCACAGCCAAGCAGGAAAATGGTAGAAATACACTAGAGGGAGCCATGCTGAGGGCAGCAGGACATGCTTATTGAGGAGCTGAGAGAGTATGATTGTTTTCCAGGGTGTAAATTTGAGACCATCAACAAAGGAAGAGGAGATACATTATGCACTGATTGATGCTGGCAGTTCATTATTAAAAAAAATAGTATCTGTTTTTAATGCACAGTGTTTTTGACACAGTATAATTATAGTGAGCAGTCATGCTGCTTGAGAAAATGCAACACTACTTAACTGTGGTTGGAATTTACTTCAAATAAAATTCTACAGATTTTTCTTACACGTTTACTGATACTGAACACATTGCATGTCCATTACATTACATTACATATCATTTAGCTGATGCTTTCATCCAAAGCGACTTCCAATAAGTGTGTGAAGAGAAGATGAACACCTCTCGAGATATGCGAGCGCCAAGACAGACAGAGATCTCTGGAATTATTGGACAAATTTCAAACCTCAGACTTCGATGGAGAACCCTCATATTCTTTCTTTGTTCTTGACACTAAGGACTAACAAAATACTAAAGCTAAAAAAGAAGATGAGGGTTGTGAATTTATTTCCATAACCTCGGCAGCCACTTCGACAATCTATTATTCTTATTATGACTGTGTGTGTTGTTTACCTGACTGCACGACATCTCTTCGCATGGAAAAATTCATGAAAACTTCTTCCATTATGCATCACATCACAAATGCTGGAGATAATAACTGCACTGTCTACAATAATTTCACACATTGTCCACATTTCTGTAACACTGTCAAAACCATCAACCATCATCAACGTCATAAACACAGATGTGAGCAATATGGTATTATGGGTGGGGGGGGTTGTGATTTCTTTCTGCTTTACTATTCATTTTACATCATTCAGATCAGTGCTATTATTGTGTTATGAGTATTTGCAGTATTCCTCTTGTCCTTATTTACACATTATGATGTAGCTCAAAGAAACAGAGAAGAGAATTTGAGTCCAACTAAGTTTTTTCGGTTTTACCAAGTTGTATTTGGAAATTTGAGTCTTATGTAATCAAAGACAACATTGACTGCAATTATTTTTTATTTCAGTGTGAAGGTAAAACAGCAGAAGTGTTAAAAAAATATAAATATAAACCAAGGTCATCTTCAGTGTTAAGTGGCTGGACTAAAAATTTCAATATCTGCAACTGCAGGATATTAGGGCTGTCAAAATTGCTCCAAAATGACGTTCGAATATTTGCTTTAAAAAAACACATGCGCAATGTGCATTATGTCAATAACAGGAGGACAAACTAATACGAGGCATAACTAATTGTATAGGTATTTTTTCTCTCAGTTCCCATAAAAAAAAGACCGCTCCGTCTCTCGCCCCTCTCTCTCTCTCTATGTACAATGCGCATACTGATTTAAATAAACAATCTGTTAATAACGGTCGGTAATAACCATAGTCTGTAAAGGTAATAACAGGTCTCTGTGGGTGAGGTGAGCTGAAGGTAGTGGGAGTGTATGTTGCAGGTTTAGGGGGCACGTCAGCCAGAGCTGTAGTGTGTGTGTATGTGAGTGAGTGAGTGAGTGAGTGAGTGAGTGAGTGAGTGAGACTGCTGCCTGCTGAACAGCGGGTCGCAGGAAGAAGGATCTGAAGTGCCCGTGTTTCGGCTACAAAACCCCGCCGAACCAATCCGAAAACAGCCCAAATTTGTATCCACCCGCTTGGAAACCGTGGTCGCATCTCACTTTCACCAGCAGTGAGTGACGCTGTCCAAGTGCAACTCCTGTGGCCTGACCTGTCATGCAGTGCGCCCACTCACAAAACAGCCGCTGATGTGTTTTTTTTCCAAAGTCGAATATTAATTTTCACAATCGAATATTCGTTTTTTTTAAATATTCGAATATATATTCAAATTTAGAATATTCGTTGACAGCCCTACAGGATATGGATGAATAAAACTACTTAGCACTGATTGGAGTAGCAGATTGACATTATACAACAAAAACCAACAAAGAAGTACAAAAGGAAAGTACATCTCTGATACCCATGTTGCTGACGATAACCTTACCTTGGTTCCAACGAGCAGGCCCAGAGAAATGGCAACACGGGCCCGCAGGTCAGGTCTGTCCTTTGGCCACACATAAGAGAACATTGCCGACAGGATCTTGGCTGAATTCACCTCCTTCAGCTGTAGAGAAGAAAACAAAAGACTAGTATGTGATGAGATCATAGTCCCCCAAGTTTGATCCACTCATTTGTCCTGTAAAGCAGAGATCAGGAGGCTATTTACTCTAATGTTTATTTTCTAACCTTCCTTATGTTCACTAATTATCACAACTAACTTGCATTTTGTGTTCAGCGTGACAGTTGCAATCACCTAAACATGGCTCTCTGGGCAGACACCTGGTACATCAAATGTCAATGAGATTCCCTCGGGGGGATCCAGGAGAAGCTACGACAGCAGACTCCAGGTGGACATGGGTATCCAGAGTGACACTACAAGTCCTGAGAGACACCTGAGCTGTCATCTCAGCTGAGGTTGAGAGCCCAATGGTGCCAACATGGCTGTTTACCCAAACTCTACCGCACACCTGCCATGGGGACTCTGCACAGGCCAACGAATATGCAGTAATTACTCTAATCCACACAATATGGTGGCATCATGTTACAGCACTGCTATAAGGCAGCACCTCTTATCATATAACTGTGAAACTGTGCCCAAAACCTGCCTTTAACCACAGACAATCAAGCTAAGCATTTCACTGCAAAGAGAAGACAAACATTAGCAGCTGAGTGAACCACTGAAGGTTTATGTACCATATGTGTTGAAGGCCAGTTAATAAATAAAAAAGGCTGTCTTACTCAGTGATAGTTTATTTTAAGTCTGATGCAGCTTTTAAAGAAAAACGCTTAATACTCTTAAGAATGTGAATAAGAGATTTCAGTTGTTAATTTGTAAAAATAGCAAATGTTGCCTTTTAAAGTTAAAGTTGTTCATTATGTGTAGACAGACTAATCTTATCAAAGAACATAATTGGTGTTAAATCGAGGTCTAAAACTTCTGCCATGAGACAGTCATTGAGACATTATAAAGCACTTCAACCCTACAAAATTCTTTAATGAGAATATATGAATACATACTGTACACAGATATATATCAGCCTTATATATCTTATATATTTCCTTCAGCAGAACAAACTTCCCAGATAACTCCCTAAACCCAAGACTGAAAAACACCGGATTGCTCAACATGGAAAGACACCTCTTTTAGCTTTGGAATCTTGAGAATAACATTTGTCAGCATTTTTGAAATTTTCATAATACTTCAAATCCACTGTCGTGTCCACTGCGTTATTTTCAGTTCATATGTGCTCTTAATTTAAGTGTGCATGTGAAGAACAACTCCCAAAAAATCATTTCATCAAAGTCATTTTCAATAATCTAATCCTAAAAGAGGATATGTTCTCACCACATTTTTTGGATCAGCATTCAGCCCTCCCCCCGCATTTCCATGCCAACATGTCCGTTTCTCAGTCACCTGCAAATGCTGTGCAAACAACATACCATGTTATTCTTGGCTGGATTTTAATAACAAACACTGATTCACAATCATCCTCACAAATACTTACTTTTGCTGCCTCCAAAATCCGACGACTGTTTTCGCTTCTGTTTGTGTTCCATGTCGCTGTTCGTGAGTGTAGGGGGGAACTCAGCTGAAACACAGGAGATGGTTCATTTAACTGAAGTTTCTACTGCAATTTTTACCTCCACCAAGAAAGTACATTTTTCTCCCATGTCTATGTCTTTGTTTTTCTGAACAAATTTCCATGAAACTTGGTGACTGAGTGGGTGATGGGTAAAGAAAGAACCGACTAGGTGTTGGAGGGGGAATCAAGATTTTCGTTTCTTAACATTGAGAAACAGTGCATTTTTTTACATTTTCAACAATTTCTCAGGAAATAATTCATGAATCTTGATGAAAAAAAACAGGGATATTTAGGCTACTCATATCTGTGAGTTTGTGCTATTCAGTGCAGCTTGAATTAAACAGGTGCCTTGGCAGAGGGATGTGCTCTAATGAATGTGTTATAAAAATCACAAACACTTAAACCCAACTGAAAGATCAGAATTAACAGATAATATACCAAAAGGTCAAATACACAATAAAAGCATTTGATTCAGATGCAAACAAAGTCAAATGTTTCTTCTCTAAGAGCATTTGAAGACGTCATTACAGTTAAATGTCACCAAAGTCACAGTTCAAAGTTCATGCAAAGGTTAGCGACGTACTGCACAAACATATGAGCAGAGCAGAAGATGAGTATGTGATCAACATAATTAACTTTAACCCACATTAAATCAGAGCAGGCAACAGAAGGTCACAACATTTCACAAATTTCAAAAATATTTCCAAAGCTTGTGGTTGTTACCATATTTTGTGAAGCTCTGAAAAACCTATTTCATCTCTGTCACTGTTTATGAATGACAAAAACAACTCCAAACTGCTGCTGCTTGATAATACACCATGGACGGTTAAAGATAAGCATGCAGGACCGAAACTTAACTTGCACAGCAGCTACATTTGTAGTAAGACTTCAAAAACACATAAAATTGGGTAAAATTTATCAATTACTCAGTACAGCTTTGGAGCATCAAATCTCAACTACACAAAAATACTATTTAACAATGATATGTGACAAAAAAGCAAAACATAACACCTCAAAGACTGGAATTACACAATGTGGGATATTATCAGTATTTCAGTAGAAAATGTACAGAAATTATTAATCAATTATTAAAATAGTTGCAGATAATTTTTCGGTCGGTCGCCTCAGTTGTTTATAACTTTAGTTAATGTAACTGTATAAGAGAGTTGCCCGTTTACAAAGTTCACCTCAGTTCACCTGGGCAATAAATTTACATCAATTATTATTGCAACAAAATTTCATCAACGGCAATATCACAAATGTTCACTATATATTAATATAATGATTATGGGAATAAGTTATAAGACATCACTGATTCAACTCAGTGTTTTTTCTGTTTTGCAAACATTTGTTGTTAAAACCACAACCTTCACTCAGAAGCAGAAATCAGTCTTGAGTTTCTAGACATGAAGAAAATAATGTTGCTTCATCTATTTTGATAATTATACGAAATGTTTTATTTAGATATAACAGTCTTCATAATGAACGTGAAGGTAAATCTGCACCATATGAAAATAGTTTCAACAAACAGTGAACATTTTGGAGTTGGCCGAAGCACGATGTCATATATTTTTGGGCTAAATGTGCCTAAAAAACAGGAAACGAGTGTTTGTTGAACAATCAATAATCAGTGATCGCGTGACGAGTTACATCAGCAGTGATATTGGCTCCTCGGTGTCTGTCACTTATCTAACATCCCTGACCCCCTCAGTCCACACGTGACTGGGACCACTCACATGAACATGGGAAACTCTCCCAGGAGCTCTGACACGAACAACAATCACTTGACATGACGTCATACGTTAAAAACAGATCGTGTCATCGTACGTTATGTCGTCGAACCCTTGTAGCGAGGTTTACCCAAACAACGCTACCAGGTACCATTATAGCGAGGTGACATGCTAACAGTCCCGGCTAACTCCACTGACACTGTCCTCACATTCCACCTCACAGCCCCTCTTGCGAACAGACGACAGACTGTGACAGAAGCACAACACAGAACTTCTCTCAAAGTTAGTTTCCACTACTGTCCCATCTCTGCCCTTGCGTGGTGACTGTGTCGCCTATGGTCGCCCCCCAAAAACACCGTGTCCTCTCCGGACAACCCGCCTCCCAGCGGCCCTCCACTCACCGCGCAGCCGCTGTGGTGCTTGTGCTCGGTGCCCTTCACGCTGCTGCTTTTATTCCAAACGTGGTACGAGCTCGTCTGTCGAAGGAGAAGCGCAAGTTTTCGTCTTTGGAAGTGAAAGCCGCATTTCAGCGATGCCAACATCGGCGCCATGTTGGACGAAGGAGGAAGGCGGTAAGTCAGCACGCCGGCTACGTCACATCCGGGACGTCACCAATGGGCTGTCACTTTCAAGGCTAGCAAGCTAGCAGGCTAGTAGCTGCTCCACTCCAGGGGGGGGGGGATCTAGAGCTGGTGTGGTTTAACACGACGTCGCTGGGTGTCTGGAGGTTAGTGAGTGTGCTACTTATGGCCAGTGTCCGAGTGTTGTTAGCGTGAGCCGGATACATCTCACTGTAAAACAAGGGTCAGAGCTAAAGTCTGAACACGTTGTGTGGCCGCTCGTCTTTGTCAGATAAAGTGTTGGTAAGTGGGTCGCTCGGTCAGGAAAAGCTGTCTGGGCCCTCTCAGCCTCGCTGATCTCCTTTGCAGGATGCCGTGCCACAACCAGCCAATGAACAGTGTCACCAGTGGCCAGGACCACCCGGTGAAGCAGGTCCGGTTCGCTAACAACAACAACAACAGCAACAGCAGCAGCAGTGTCCCCGCGGTGCCGAGCGGCGCTGAGCCCGGCGATGTCACCGAACCGCACAGTCAGGAAAACCTGGGACCTCAGCTCAAACTGCTCCCTCTCAACGACCAGATCCGAGAATTACAGACAATAATCAGAGACAAGTGAGTCCCCAATCTTCCAAGCTCACATCGAGACCACAACAAGTCACGTGTGCGCATTCAAAGTGTTGCTATCTGTTCAGAAATCAGTTCAGCAGTTCGGTTTGAAGTCCAATCTTCAAAGTGCTCATGTAGAGATGTGAATCTTATCTGTGAGTTTATGGTCTCTACAAAAAAGATCCTCAATATGAATATGATGGTTAAGCAGAAGAAAAATTAATAACTGTATACTTCCCTCAACTAGTCACAAAAGCCAAACGAATCATATAATCTAGGTTTATTTTAGGAAGCATGTAATTAAAAGATAAACAAAGTTAAAATTGAAGAAAACATTCAAGCTTAAAAACAACTTAAGTGTCATTAAGTCAGATCTCATATAACTGTATAGTAGAAGGTCTTCTAGAGTTAAATTTATGTTGGGTGAAGTCATGATGCACCAGTCTCACCATGATCACTCTGATGCGTCATCGCTGCCTAATGATTCAACAGCACAGATCATTCAGGGTATTGACTGATTAACAATAACACCTACTTTACTATAAGCTCACACTCTGCAGACCAACAGTGGTCGAACCCACAGAAACTCTTTTCTTCCTCTTTCAGTTTCCAGGGGAAGCTGCAGGGTTTGCAAAAATGCCAGATTCATCCGGCTGAATTTTGACATTTACATGTGATGGGTTTTAATATTTGATTGTAAGAGCACAACATATCTAAAACAAAGACCTGATACAACGGGAAGTGTAAACTAGCGAACTATCAGCATTGTGATACAGTCAAAACGTTTGGACAAAATAAGGGTAAAGTAAATTTGACTAATGGCCCTCAGTAGAGTGCATACACCCGACAAGGACAGTCCCCTTATGAAACCACATTTAAATTCATTTTATTTGGCTCTGCACAGAATTGCACACACTCATAAATATCAGTCTGATGCCCCTGCCACATTCAATGAGTATTTCTATTATACATCAGTGCATTAGGATATTAAAATTAAAGGCTTAGTTAGTTCCCCACTGTACGGTAAAGATTTTAAATTAAGAGAGAAATGAGATCTATAGTATTGGAGCCATGTTCAATGTTGGTCAGTATCCTAAACTGATATTATCATGCTAATAATTGTATTTTCAGGACAACCAGCAGAGGAGATTTCGTGTTTTGTGCCGACCGTCTGGTAAGATCACTCTTCATTACTTCACAGTGTAAATATGTATTTATACATTTATAATAAGCTTCTCGCTTTTTTTTTTCAACAGATCAGACTGGTAGTTGAAGAGGGCTTGAATCAGCTCCCCTACTCAGAGTGCACTGTGACCACACCCACAGGTGAGGATGTCCCTCTAACAACAAGTCAGTGGTTTAAAGGTTGGACTCAGAATCTGGTTCTTCTGAACCATTCTTGACAGAGCAGACTGAATGCAATAATGTAAATGGATACATAAATGCAGGTCTGCAACCATTAAGCAGTCTACCTTCAGCATTTTCTATGACTGAGTGGTCTTGTTCAGAACAGCGACGTTTGTGAACTGTATTTTTCCCCACAGGGTACAAGTATGAAGGTGTCAAGTTTGAAAGAGGCAACTGTGGAGTCAGCATAATGAGGAGTGGTGAGTTAAACCGTTTCTTCTATAAGGGTATAATAAAGTCTATCTCCATGCATATGTGATTTATACCAACTGTATAGTCATGCTGTACATTCGGCTCTGCACTTAATCACAAGACTTGGCTATTGTGAGCGCTGACACTTAAATACTTTTTATCAGCAGTCAGATCTTTTATCTCAGTGAAACTTATAGATTATTAGAATACTAAGTGATATAACAGAAGCATGTTACATGGGGAATAAGACCCATACAATTCTGTGGTAGGGGAAGGAACTGCAGGGAAGAGAGAGGATAGATGTCTTCAGTGATTAGCAAATAGCAAATAAATATAAAAAAAAAAAATCAATGTAGACTTCACTACAAAACAAACTAACTCAAATAGTCAATGCTGTCAAGGTCTCAGGCCAATGAATAAATAAAATAATGTCTAATGATTCTGAAATAATAATAAATAATACATATTTTTTTATTTATTCTGGAACTACACAACAAACTCACTCAGGTCTAACTAACCTAACTGTCCAATACCCATGTTCTAGTATCTCAGTATCACATAATCGCAATCCTTTTACACTGTATTTGTTCTAAATTGCATATGTAATTTAAATGTTTTATTATATTTCATTGTGTTTCTATTATATGTTTCATTATTTTCTACCTTTACTGAGTTTCTATTTTTACTCTCCCCTTTACGACAAATATCCCCTTAGTGGAACTAATGAAGGATTATCTTATCTTATCTATTTATAGACTCTGTTGGCTAAAACACACAAGAAGCCTTCTCCTTCACAACGATTCACTACATTTGCAATCGGAAAGGCAAACTCATTAAAATATGCAGGCCCTGTGATGCGTTAGCTGGGTATTTTTTTCCAATGGCTGGCTGTGCTGCTTGCGTATCAATGTTGAAATCCCTGACAATGGCAACATGATACAAGTTGAAACACTTGCACAGGAGCCCCATAGTTCACCTGGTTAATCAGACGCCCCATGTGCTGAGGTGTAAGTCCTCTTCAGCAGCCACAGGTTTGGTTCAACATCAACAGAGACCATAGTGCCCCAAAATATCTTTAAAAAAATACTTGCACGTATTGTTTTCTATTCAAGTCCTGACAGCCGTGGCATCTTACCACATGTCCACATGGGTTGATGTGCATCATGTCAGGATTTCTAATTGGGTTTTACAGAACTGTACCATCGATCAATTATCAGGATAACATACAGTATCTTTGACCCTGATTCCTATCTGGCTGGTTTTGGGCATAAACTACCACCATACTGCCACGGGACTAGTCAGAGTCAAATCAGTTCTGATGAAAAAATGTCACTGTATAATTTGATCCAAACAACACATATATATTTGAATGGCCAACATTTTGATCCCAGTTGTATTCTCTGTGTCTGCCCACAGGTGAGGCCATGGAGCAGGGTCTTCGGGACTGCTGCCGCTCCATCCGCATTGGCAAGATCCTCATCCAGAGCGATGAAGAGACACAGAAAGCCAAGGTCTACTATGCCAAGTTCCCACCAGATGTGTACAGAAGAAAGGTGCTGCTCATGTATCCCATTCTCAGTAAGTAACAGAGGGCTGCGCTCAGTTTATCCTGCTGATGACTCCAGTTTATCTCCTTCAGTTGCTTGTAAATGTCAAGAGAGCTCCATTTTTGTGCAAATGTAAAAACATTTCCATGTATTTATTCATTTTGAGAAATCGCCGTTGAGTTGACCTTCACACCGACTCTGCATTTCCACATGATAGAGGTCCATTCACAATGTTCTGATAATTATAGCTCTCATGGGGGAAATTATACACTGCCTGGTAGATAGCCACCAAGCTGCTGAATAGCATAATAAAAGCCAACAAAAATAGTATCCTAATAGCCCTGGCTTCCCAATGTCAAAAAGCAGTATTTTTCTGCTCTCGGTTTCTGAAAGAATATGATTGCAACCATGCCAGTTTGAAGGTGTGTTTTATAATGACAGAATGATGGAATGATGGGTTACAGTGACGTGTGCTAACAAGGTCAGAAATGAAAGCCTGCCAAGTGCCTAGACTAATGGGCAGATCCAGCAGCACACAAGTGTATTTTTTCTGATGCTAACATAATGCATCAGTTGCAGGCAGTCAGATTTTTAATTTGGAAAGTTTTGCATTTAATCCTTTTTTCATTAACCTAATCTATTGTAAAAGGAGTCTGAAAGTTTTTTGTTATTAGTGTAAATGTAATGACAAGTTATCGAGTATAAAAGGTGGAACGTGATTCAAATTTCGAACCTTGAATTTTCTCTGTCTGCAGGTACAGGGAACACGGTGATTGAAGCAGTGAGGGTGTTGATAGAGCATGGAGTTCAGCCCAGACACATTATCCTCCTCAGCCTCTTCTCCACACCTCATGGTAAACAAACCCAAGCAACACACTGCAACTGCAGCTCATCAACTAACAATTAACTTTTATTTATGCCCATTATCTTACATTGAGCATTACCCGAGGAAGAACCCATTCATCTTTTTTAGCAGATCCAGAAAAAGAAAAACAGCTTACAGAGTTTTTTTTATCCACTTTCTTTAACAGGAAGTTAGGTGGAGGTATGCGCCCTCAGAGTGCACTTGTAGTTTTACTTTTGTTTTTAAATAAAAATCATTTTCCTGAGAAAATCCTTCTTTAATGATTTGAATGTAATATTATGTAGTAATTTGTGGACTTTGGTAGTTGTCTCTTTGTTAACTATAGACGAGAATACGATGACATTTAATGTGGATATTTATGGTTTCCCAGAGAGGGATTTTTAAGCCCTTGACCTTTCCATTACTGCCACCGAGACCAACTTTCCATTTTAACACCATATTGAAATCTGATGTTCATGTAACCATACGTTTTCTAAGTCCTTTTATTCTCTTAAGAGGATGAAGTTTGTTGATTTTATTAATCCCACAGACTTTACTGAGATCGAACAAATGAGGTGTTCAGATATGTATCTATCAAAAGCCTCCTAGTGGTCACTGCAGTGTTTGCATGTTGAGAGAATAATGTCACCTGGTAGAAATCCTTTAGACATGAGCATGACATCCATTATGAGTATTTTCTCATTTTCAGAAAAAAGACGAACAATAGAAGGTTTCTTTAAATTTCCTACAATTTCAACAACCGATTACTAATTCTTACATATTGTAGTAATGGTTTGAAAACTCATATGTTACTTTATTATTCCTTTAGGAGCCAAATCTATAATCCAGGAGTTCCCAGACATCACCATTTTGACCACAGAGGTTCATCAAGTGGCTCCGACACATTTTGGGCAGCGGTATTTTGGCACCGACTAAACCTGAGGAACATGGTCAGCGACCGGTTTTGACATCTATTCAAATATTCCCCGTGTTCTCCTCGTTGTGCCAAATACTGCAACGTGATCTTCAAAGTTCCCAGATTGATACAAAATTGATAGCGATTGTATTTATTTTGCTTGTTTTTTTGCGGTGTATACTCATGATTAAAAAAGAAAAATACATTTCAACTTGGATCATTTTATTTTGCATGTTACAACAAGTGATGGATCAATAAAGAATTTATATTTGTTAACGGAACAGAAAAAGAATCAGTGTCAGTATTTCTGGTGATTCAGGTGTTTAAAAGGGGAAGTACCACATTCACATACTCCAAAGACAATTCAAAAAGGGACCAGGTGTGCTTAAGCAATACTGACGTTTGCATAATGGAAATAATGTTATCATTTTGTTTTTGATAAATATCGTACTATCAGATTAAAGCACATTGCTTAAAAGTATCAATTGATAGAGCAAAATAAACAGACACCGCCCGCAGCAGTTCAGAATCAATAAACAGGAAAAAAAAACTGAACATTAGAACAATAAATAGACACAAGACGACATGAAGCACTCAACAGCCACATCCTAATGTTTTACACATGCACAGAATGACAAACAGTTTTACTCAATCTATTTCTCAGACATGAGCAGCATTTCATTTGGCTTACCCAGCACAGTTAAAGATTAAAAATCAAACAGCATCAAGGTTTGATAAAGGCCCGACTCACTCACTTACAGAAATGGTTGTCAACCGAGTACAGTGGTCATGTCCATGAGCCCAATGGCCTTGATGAGAAGAATCTGTTACAACGGTATTAAATATTCCAAATAGATAAACACAGGGAGTAAAAAAGAAAACAGAACATCACTGACCTCTGCCAGCCAGTGGATGAGTGTCAGTTATCATTTATATATGTACAGTAAACTGCATGTTTAAAAAGATTAAAATTAAGAAAAAGAAAACAGGAGAATCTATATCCTCCCCTGTGTGATTAAAACTATTTTCACTTTACTTTCTCATCACTTTGCCTCCACATAGAAGTGTTATCTTACACAGGGATGACTGATATACTAGAAAATAAGATTATGACATTTTTATTTGAAAAAGATTTGTATGTTTTTATGTTCATCGTAGACTTCAACATAAAAATTCTGTACTTTTTTTTAGTTAGCATTTAGTGGTGAATATCATGTTTTTAACAACACTCATGTATAAAGCAACAGATATAAGATTGTTGTGTTTTAATTACCATCACTGGTGTGATCAGACATTGATAATGGGATCACAACTCAATTATTAATGATGAAAAACATGTATTCTGAAAATAGGTGCCTAAAATGGCACAATGTACTAACGAGCAGGAAGCTGGATACATTCTTAGGAGAAGAGAAACTCCCAAAACACAGGAATAAAAATAGTTATAAGGCGCAGGTTAGGTCAGGTATTCTAATATGTTTATGTTCATTGAAAAGATAATCAATTAACATTTTATTCCGCAAGACCCAAACTGGTATAGATATGATAACTAAGTCACAACAAGAGACCTCTGGAGCATCAAGGGTGTGAGGTCCCTGCACAGATCAAACTCTAAGGTACAACACTGTAAACTCAGCTCAACACTGAAACAGGGGCATATAAAACATCACAGTGTCGGACAGAAGCTTCCTAATTAACAGAGGCCGGAGCCTTGAGATGAACAAAGGCAAATATACAACCTATGATGATCAACAGATGCCTTCTTGTATGCGAGGTAATATTTGACGAGATGTTTTTTTTTCTCTGAATCAAACTGATGTGTTTCCAGACAGGAGAGCAGAGGTGATCCATTCATCCAGTGAGTTCCTCTGTTCTTCATTTTGCAAAATAACCAAGGTACGAGTGGCCACGGACAGTTTTATCCACTCATTTAGACCTCGTCAGATTTTTGTTTTTTCCAGTGTTGTGCATCCATATCATTTGGAATGCATTTACCATGTGGTACAGTGCACAATATACTGTATATCTACATGCTCCGTACCAGTGTAAATCGTCCTTTTGTTGAATAACTATTCCTCCATCTCTATGGTAACAGAGGGGTCTTGGTCATCAACTGGAATGAGACACAAGAAATTTCAGCATGTAAATGATTATTTTCTTTCAGAGCTTGTTTGTCACTGATTCAGCTCATTTAGTAGTTAACCACCAGGTGGTAGCAGAATGTTATTGTTGGAGTCTAAACGAGGCTAACTGTTACACAGCTCACTGTGCAGATGTTTGGTTTGACTAGTGTAGAACATTCAATTCACTTAATAAGTGAAGTAAACTCTTCATGTTCAAATATCTTAGCAGGTAATGATAAAGTCATGTCTTCCGTTTTCGATCATCAGAGATCCTAAACCACTACAGAATGTACAATGATATAAAAACAGAGCAATTATTTACACGTTCTTGCTTGATGAATTATTTAATCTGGATTCTACTCGATCAAAATCATGGCAGCACTTGTTTAATCAGGAAATGCATTTTGTTTCATACTGTCTATGGTGAGTCAAGACCGCTCAGCAATCTTCCATATTTTGAATGGATAATATCTTGTAGTAAAACATTTAACTGTCAAATTTACAGAGGTCAAACTCTCTTCAGACTCAGATGCTACTGACAAATTTGGTTCAGGCACACGTCCTGGTTGATATTGCAAATACTGTTCAACCTTATGACTTGAATGAGCAATAACGTGTGTTTAGTAAGTATTTGTATTACAGGTATTAAAACAAGTGTGTGGAAGAAGAAGATATGGCAAATTTAAAGTGACTCACCCAAGCTTACTTCCTCAGAGCCATCATCTGACTCCTCCCACATGTCCTCACTAGCTAATAGGGGATTCTGGGATTCAGAACTCCGATTCTTCAAGGGGAAGTAGTGGCCGTTCCCTTGGCTGCCATGTACATTGTGCAAAAGAATATGGAGGTTAGTTAAACAGCTATGACCAACACCTCAGTCTACATCTAGTTCATTAGTGCCAACACTGTTTTGATGGTTTTAATTATTATGGGCATTTTTTATTTTATCTGATATTTTTATATATTTCTGTTCACTCATAAAGTAAGTCTAAAGTACAAGTGGATACCAAATGAAAAATGAGAAGGGAAAGGAGAATCAGGTGATTATGCATCTTAGCTCACCTTGTGAAGACAGGGATGAACCACAGTCTCCGATCCTCTCCAAATACCTGCAGCAGGTTTTTGCGTATGCTGACATTAAAACCATTTCTGTCTGGTCCATTGACAAAAACTGGAGCTGAGAAGGCCTCTAGAAAAAGGAGAAACAACCGTGGGTCACATTATGTTTGAATGCTTCAATTCTCCTCATCTGCTTTTACAAAGAACAAACAACAAAAAGAGAGCTTCAGCAGATAATTCACATGTGAACAACTTACTCAGCAGAATCTAAAGACCTTAATTCAGGTAAATATGTTAACCCTCACCTAGAGTTGATCTGTTCTTGGCCACCAACCAACAGTGGTAGCCAAAGAGAAACATGAGACTGACGAAAAACATGAGCGCCACAAACATTAGGAAGAGGACATGGAACTTTGCGGGCCTGTTTGGCAAGTCCCCCTGAAGGAGAGACACACAAGTAAAAACTTGAGAAAATGGTTGTTTTTAAAAAAATAAATAAAAAGGGTGTAACTCATGACAGAGTGTGAAGTTGTTGTCTGTTCTTGTGCAAGTGCCATCGTGGTGATCATGTACAACCACAATGTGTCATATGATTGCTTTATCTGATGCTGAGCATGAGACTAATGACACTCACCCCCCAGAATTTGAGGAAATACTGAAAGACTGTCGCTGCAATGAATACACAGTACACCATGGAGTAGGAGAGGAAGAGCAGGAAAAACTTGTAGTTGGAAAAGCCCACACAGTTGTTAACCCTGAAAGACAAATTAAGTTTGGTGTCAGAGCAAAGTTAATACATGAATATATCCTAACTAGGGCTGAGCAATACAAAAATATAAATAATTATCGCATTATAATTTTCATACATAGCAATATAACAAAAGTCCAATACATCATATATATAATGTTTATGCAACAATTTTTAAAATGTTTAGATTTTTTTCAAAGTATTTGTCATTCTCTGATCATAAAAAAGAGCTTAAACCCACAACCTTCACCCAGGAGCAATAATCAGTCTTTAAACTTAATATATATTAAAATGTGACATTTATTTTGATAAACATCATGATCAACTGATATGAACATTTTTGTTTAGGTATAATTTTGGGTCATATTGCCCAGCTCTAATCATAAGAAAGAAATACAGGCTCAGTTCTTACCAGGGACAGTGGTGGTCCATCTTCAGAACGCATCTATAAAAGAAAAACATTAAACACTGGTTCAAAAATGCTAAGGACTAATATCTCGATACAATTTTGCACATCAAAAATCTCTTCTTTCATTTTGACTTTCAACTGATCCATCTTTACAGTGTCTGCTAATTCCTTTTGGTAAACCACTCTGATTGTTCTGATTGATGGAAGGAATAGGAATATTCTTTCTCAGAGATTGCATGTGAGCAAAGCAACACCTTCTAATTATCACAGAAGTCCCTGGCCAACAAATATCTCATTGCCTGGGCTAATCTCTCTCAGCAAGTGGATTGGGGAGGAGAGGGTGACTTACGTTTCACAAACCGAGCAGTGGTGACAGCGGTCAGGCTTCAGTACCTGGCAGCGGTCGCAGAACCTGATAGCTGGAGACAAGAGGATGGTCAGTTGAAAGAATGACATTTGAGCTGAGCTTACCCTCCACTTACTTCCTGCAGCCTCAATCTTGGTCTTAGCAATCAGCGCTAATGAAAGAGATACATTGACTGATTACTCTGGATGGGGATGCTCAGGGACACAGGCACATACACTCACACAAAGCTAATTGTTCTCTCCTACTTGCTTTCATTGAACACAGATTACGTGCAAAATAACAGACTGTTGCTAATGCACCTGCCCTGTGACCCCAGTGGTTTGGAGATATGACAGAAAAGTGAATAATGTGGCAGTAAAATATAGACCATTGGACGGGATAGTCTACCTCCGGATTGCGCTCGGGTGAAGATGGGCAGTTTCTTAGCAATTTCAACCAGGATTTGCTTCTGAGCGTCCGGCCTCTCCTCCATCTCGTATCGTTGCTTGTCCGAGTACGAGAGCTGGAACTAGAGCAGCAAATATTTAACCATGATAAACAGCACATACAGACTTTACTCACTGCTCAACAGCTAAATCACATTTAGTCCAGGCTACCTTTTTGCATGGTGAAGCAGGAGGGGTAAAGATGGACTTCCAGTAGGTCCAGGAGAACATCACGAAGCAAACATGAAATACCAGTAGATAGACCACTGCAAGCAATAAAACACCAGTCACAATCATGCACACATATGTCACTGCAGCATAAAAGTTCACTGGTTGTCAACTTCCTTCTGAGCTTGAAGCACAAATAGCGAGTGTCTCACCTTTTTCCACTGTGTTGGTTAATGTAACTGTAAGAAACCAAGCACATGACAAGGTAAAGGCACGGGGTAGATGTCCGAGACAAGATACAGCGAAGCTATGTGTCTTTGTTAACAATAGTTTATTCAAAAGAGAACAACATTTAGTGGCTAACACGACTAGCTAGATTTAAAGGCTCAGAAACCAAACAACCGGCCTTTCTATGAATAAACAGTCAACGCCGACATAACAGCGGTGACGATAGGGTCACTTTCAAAAAGCTAAAGCTCACGATAAAGCATTTACGAGCACACACCCTGGACTTCACTTCCGCCTGCTTAGCTAGCCCCCCGCTGTCTACAACGTAGTTGTATGTCAACACTGCTGTGCGGCAAGATGCGGCGTCCACTGTAAAACCACAACAACGTCCAACAGACACCCGCAGCTTCGCGCACTTACACAGACAAAGCTCAAAGACGTAGGCGTAGTAAGACCACAGCACCACGGAGGCGATGATAAGCACAGGAATCCAGGAGAAAACCCTCTGACAGCATCTCAGACCTCTGGACAGAGCCATGTTCCATCTCACCGCCGCGCGCATCTGACATCGACTGCCAGGCCTGGGATTCATCCGTCAGCCGCTTCTGGGAGCGATTCACCGCACTGACCGCAAATAGACCGCCCTCCTGGTGGGACACGATGAGTAATTTATTATGAGTGATTTTATTACAGTGTGAAAGCAAGAAGACTTTTAATGTTATGGATTTATCATTATATATATTATTATAATATTATTTATTAAGTATTGACTGTAGAGTTTGGTTTATTGACAACAATGTGATGCAATTATTAAACAAGAAAAATCCTGTTCAATCAATTCAATTATGTGTGTTTCTATAAGATGTGAATTCTCTATTGTGAGCAGTTACTGTACTTTAGTAAAGTGCAGATACAAGAAAAATGTTTCTTTTTTAGGTATTTTTTCCCATGATGTATATCAGCATATATCTGTACTCTCCACTCCATTTTTTCAAAGCATTGTTTCAGTTCAGTTTCAAGTTTTATTGAACTCAGCTTGGCAATGCAATAAGAGGAATGTCTTATAGAGAATATAAAGTCAGAAAAAGAGGGAAGAACTTTGAAAATCTAAATAAAGCAAAAGAGCTCAATATATAAAATATCACATACACTACTGTTTAGATTAGAGCCATTAGAAATATGGATGGATGGACGATGGGAGGGAAGGAGGGAGTAATTGGGGGTTTGGAGGAATGGTTGTCTATTGGTGTCAGGGGGAGCTAGGGATTGAAACACAAACCCTACAAATAATGGCGAAAGCTTCAGCCTCCGAAGTGAGGCTATAGTCACATGAGTCCTACATGCTCCAGCCCATAGGAAACAATATCTAATCATTACATTCACTTCAAATGCACGCAAGTCATGTCAGTCATCTTAGCAAGGACAAGGAGCAAGTAAGAAGTTAGACACAAACTCAACAAGAAAAGCAGGAATAGCTTGATTAACTAGTAATGTGACACAGTGTGACACAGGTGACACTGAAACTTGGCAGGAAAAGACAAAAAGCAGGTGAGTGATTTGAAAATGCAGGAAAACACCCACAGAAGAGTCACATGAAGATTTTCTTGTCACATAATATTTCAGTCGTACAAGATATTTATGATATTGATTCAATATGAATAAGAGCTGATGAGCAACATAGGTCACCAACTGGACCTGAACCAGGGATTGATTTAATTTTAACAGAGCTATTTTTTCAATTAAGAGCTCTTGTTTACTCGTGCGCTTGATGTGTAGGTTACATGACCAGCTGCATATTTCTCTGCAAAACCTCTGCAGGCCACACACACAAACAAGACATTGCATAATTGTTTTGACCTCCCAAGAGCTAAATTAGGTCAGAATTCTTTTAAAGTGAGCCTGGAACGCTGCTGCAGTTAATCAGCTCTTTAACATAAAGAATAAAGTTCACCCTGTCGCTCAGTCAATGACATCATCTGGGGTTGTTTTGCATTTGAGTTTAATGTGATAATTTAGCACAGACGTACATCCCGGACCTCCTCAATTTCCACAGATTGCTGGCAAAAACGTTCAGATTTGAGTGGATTCAAATAAACTCTTCAGATTCTATGGGTTCATGGTTCTGCAGCAACAAACAGTAACTCGATACACCAGAGGAAAATAGAATTTAAAAAGAAAAGAAGAGAAAGTAGTTACCACACAAGTGACAAATTCAGCACTTTGACATTACAGGACTTTATATGACCCATCTGTACTCTAGTGAAGATGTGTAAAGCAACAGTAGTAGTATCACTGACATCACAATTGTCATTTGTACATTATTTTAAACTAGAAATACATCACAGAAGTTATATACAATTTCTTCAGACTCATACGAGGACACTGTCACCTTTGACATTTGACTCTTGAAATAAGATAAATTCATTTTTGAGTTAAACTGAAGACTGGGCAATTTTGAAGACATCTCCTAAAGGTAGACTTCAGATATGAAGAAGACAAAAACATGTTTTGTAAGGCTGCTGTGACCCTGACATTTGACCACCCAGACCTAATCAGTTCATCTGTGAGTCTAAGTAAACATTTGTGCTGAATTTGAAAGGACTTTCTCCAGACATTCTTAAGACTTTATGTTCAAGAGGCAAAGATGTAATGAAATTCCCTTCTAGTGTTCCTGATATATCACGTTAACAAGAAAATGAGGTCACCGTGACCCTGAATCGAATCAGGTTATTGTGGAGGCCACGTGAACGGTTGTACCAAACCTGAAGACATTCCCTCAAGGTGTTACTGCGATGTTCCCTTCACAAGACCAAAAATTGTTCTGTAAGGTTCCAGTGACATTTGACCAACCGACTCTAATCTTCGAGTCCAAATGAGCGTGTTTATCAAATTTGAAGAAAATCCTGCAAGGCATTATTGAGATATCGCGTTCACAAGAAAAAATGACGTTTCCATCAATGTATTGGACAGAGATGTGTTAACGACAGTGTTCTGCACATGAGCTGTGTATTGCAGTGCAAAGCAGTGTTTGTATCTCCAGTATCAGCGGCTCCTGTTCCCTGTCAGACTCCGGGTGAGGCTGTTTGGTCGGAGAGGGCTGAAGCTGTGATTGATATTTGCACAATGGCTTTCTGTCACACCTTCGAGGTCTGAGTTGGAGGCTGCAGGTGCTCCATGCATCAGCTCATCACAGCGGAGGTAAAAAAGATCATGTGTTCCTGCCAGCAGGGTGTCAGGTTCCACCAGCCTTCTCAATAGTCTGTTTATCCTGTTGTCCCCCCAGTCTCCATACTACCTCCTCTGAACACCAAAGCTAATGATACTCGAGGACCAACTGATGACATTGTACTGCAGCCACTGCCTGTTCCAGCTTCTTGTTCTCAGTGCCACAGTGTTGTGGTCATGTGTTATCATTTTATTTGGAGGAGCGTTCAACTATGTTGGGATGTCACTACGTAGATTTCATTACAGTTTTCAAATTTTTTGTAACATTTTCATATATACATATATATATCATATTTAGGGGACTGATATCTATGAGTGTTTGATTTGGTGTAGATCCAAATAAGTGAATAATCTTGTGAATTTAAATTTCTCAGTTCTCTGAGCACTATTCTTGTGTCTGTGTTCACCTCTGGGACAAACAAAATCAACAATGCATGCACTGTGCTGACACCACCAGTAGAAGGCAGTGTGAGATTGCAAAACTCAATGATGTGCGTACTTTCCATCTCAAACAATCATCTAATCAGCTTTCAATCTTAAAGTTAAACATAATACAACTAAAGGCCAGCACTAGTTTTGATACCTGCATCTAATGAGTGTTGAACATCAAGGTTTCCAATTTGGTTTGTCTCAACATAACTCTCCTTTCTGTTTAATAGGAACAAAAGAGAGACACTGATTTTATTCTAGGAGGACCAACACATCTGATGTCACTATCAGCACCGATTTCTGCTAAAGAACAACTCTCATTTATAATGAAACACATCAATTTCTCCCCCCAACCCTTCAGAGAGATGCTGTTTCACAAGTTCACTTCATTTGTTCTGCAGATTTATGGCACGGCGTCATCCTCTGACGTGGCCGTCCAACACATTGCATAGAAACCACTGTTATCGTCTCCCCATTACTGAAACCTGTGAAACCTTTCATCATGTCAAGGGACCTGCGAGTCACTCTAGCATTTAACCGTGGACTCCGACAGCCCAGCAGGCCTGTCCATCACACGCTGCTTAGAGAGGTTCAGTGTGCTTCACTGTACACCCCCACTCCTCTTTACGTAATGCAGACCCTCTTCTGGGACAGGGGTGTGAGGTGATCAGCACCTAACACTGACCTCCTCTCCTCCATCACATGTGTTCTCTCCCCTCTGTCTGTTGGCCTACTCCTTTCCCTGACATCTTCTCCCACCTCACATCGTCAGCCGCTGACTCTCCATCCAGCTCCTGCTCTCTTTGCCCCCCCCCCCTCCTTCCTTTCTCTTCAGGCCTCAGTGTCGGCAGCCGGGCGATGACAGCTCCTCTCTCATTCAACCGCTCACTAGAGGCAGGGAGCGGCTATCCATCCATCAGCACGGCAGCAAACCCCTCCACTACAAAGCCATTGTGACTAGCAAAATAGTAACGGCCTTTTAATCAAAACATTTACCCCGTGTAAAAATAAAACACAAACAGCTCATATCAGCAGGTCGAGGCAGAATCCTCGTCTAAGAGGTGCGTGTGTGTGTATGTGTGTGTAAGTCTAGAGTGTTGGAGGCATTCCATGCCGCCCTGGTGGTAGTCTGCAAACAGACAGTGGGGCTGGAGCAGAGCCCGTTTGAAGAGAAGTCATGCGTGGCTGCGGAATAGTGCAAAAGTAACCAAGTTTACACTGCACCACCATGCAGGGTTTTTAACCAGCGAGAGCACAATGGCAGATGCAATCCAATGTTATTTGAGTTTGCACTTGGGCTGCTGCTCACTGTTATGCCTTGAAGATGAAGTGGCACTTTGAGTGTGCATTTCATTTGACCCCTGAGACTCTCATGTCACGCAATTGTGCTCTGCAGTCACGGTTGGTTCAGGGAAAGCTGATGATGCTAAGCACTTGGGAGGGTGATTCATTTGGGGAGGTGTGCATGTGAATGTGTGTGTGTATGTGTGTATGTGTGTGTGTGTTTGTGTGTTTGTGTGTGTGTGTGTGTGAGGAAAGGGAGTGGATATATTGCTTGTTTTTGTACGTCTATTTTTTGCAATACGGCACAATGATGCAACATTGACTTTGATAGGATTTCCATTTCATTCCCTGCATGCTTCAGTGTCTGGACAGGGAATTCATCGTGTGTACATCCGTTTGAAGTCAATATGGAGCACATATTGGAAAGTCTGCATTCAATGTCACATATTTCTATTGGTGTGTGTCCAGGTGATCAAAGAGTCACTGCACGAGTTGCCCACATTTAAACAAAAGGTATGTGTGCAAAAATCAGACACAAGCACAGGAGTAATTAGAGAGACAGACCAGTGCAAGAAAACACAGCTATGACTTTACAGAGCACAGTCTCACACGTCATTTGCAATTTAACTTAACACAAGGCAGAAAAAGACTTAATGTATTCTATCATTAACATATTAACACCAATGCATTGCACCAAGAAAGTAACTAGAAACTTCTCGTGGTGCAATATGCATGTATGAATAAGTAATGTTGGAACCAGGGAGAATTATGCATGCCTTTTCTGCATTTTTTACATCATGCAGCCAAATGGTCTGAGTGTGAGGAAGACTACAGAGCCTCAAGGTCTGGTTCTCACCCCACTGATGGACACAGCGGACTGCAGACGTCTGGAAAGCTGCTGGCCAGTGTGACATCAGCAAACGGCACTCGGCGGAGCAGGAGAAGCCCTTAAATGAGGCTTTATATTTCTGCCTGGCTTCTGCTCATATTCACATTTAACAGCAGAACAAACAATGACAGGGCGGGGAGGAATTGCAGACACCTCACCCAGCATGTGTGAAAATAAATCTGCTCAAGGGTGGAGACCTGTGTGTCTTCAGCAATCATGGAAATTTCAATGGCCACGCCACGGAGGAGGACTGTGTGCGTTTCATTAAAGGCATTTCATTACGCCGTGTGCGAGTCATGCACTCGTGGGCGATTCCTGAATCACAATGAAAACCTGCACAGAGCTCTTTTCATTGCCTTGATTCCAACAGGATCTCATCTGAAAACATGTTTCATCGGTGTCATTGTTCTCAATCTCTGCACTTGTCATCCAACAGACTAATTGCATTTTGCTAAGTGATAAAGTCCTACATTGTGTCTAACCACATGATAATATTTGGTGTGGAACATCAAAGGGTAATTGTAGCAGCTTTGTCGCTTTCAAGAGCCGCTTTGAAAGCTGAAACTCTGAGCTCTGTCTAAACTAAACCACCTCTTTTCCACTGAAAATACCTTGTGGAAAATCTGATCCAGAGTTTAGCCTTGTCTAATCAGAGATAGGGAGGACAAAAGACAGTCCTCTTACTTAATAAACTCATTTTCATCACCCCATGTATCAATATGTGTTATTTTACTGAGTGAAAAGGAAGTGGTTGTTAGGTGCTGCTGGTGAGATACAAACAGAGGCCGGGGAGAAGAGAGCAGTGGACATAGATGGCAGCTGGAAAGTCTATCATTTCACAGGATTAGATGCTGTTTGCCTTGTATTGTACTCCAGCCTTCAGTGTCCCCGAAGGACGCTTATCTGCGCACTCTTTCCATGCAACAAAGACGCAGTCACAACATACAAAGAACCACACAGAAGGAAAATGTAGCAACGAGTGCAACCCCCACGCATTAGGATGTTTGGCTGCAGGTGATGGATTAAAGTCCGTGATGGAGAAATACAATTATTTTCTCTCCAACTTTTTATCGAGATAGAGCAAGTAGTGAGAACACATAACAGCAATAACCAGAGCACAAATATGTGAACATTCCTTTTTCCCATACTGCCTCAGAAAACAGATTACTCACTGATGGTGCAGTAGGGAATAGGCCGAGGTAGACAGTGGAAGGCTTCATTTGGTTCAGATGATCCAGTCCTGCTGATGCAACCACGTCAGCTTCACATGGGAACAGTCTTCTTCCGCCTTCGGCATCTGTCACTCATCCTCATGATTACACACGCCTGTGCCTATATACACACATTTAATGACCACTATATATCAGTCACTCGATCTCAGGATTAACAACATGGAGTTATTTCAGCATAAATAAACTTTAAAGACGTACTGCTTACTGTTTAAAAGGAAATAATGGGAAATCCAGGTGGCACTTAGCAATAATCTTATTTTGTACCTGTTCTTTATTTTGCATTGTTGCACATTTCCCCTCAGGGGATGGCTTTGGTTGTTGAGAGGAAAAAGTGTCAGCACCAAAAACTCTGTGACCAGATGTGTGCAACTCTATCAAAGCCAGATCATGCAAAGACCTGAGCTCTGACAGAGCAGTAATGTGGCATAAAGAAAATCTGGGTGACAACAGCTCATCTGTCTCTTGCTACGGCAGCTTACGGTAATTTATGAGCACCCCCATTTGAACCATACACAAATGAATGCTTTCCAAGATTACATGCTCATAAATATTCTGACGAATGCCTTGAGTGAAGAGGTGACCCCATCAATGACAGTAATTTACATTTCAAAAGGTTGCAAAAACATTTTAATGGCTTGGATTTTTTCTCTTTCCCTCTGAAAATTCAAGTTTGGGTTGACTGTTTTCCCAGTTCTGCATGGAAAGGGTCTGGAGTTATCATCGCGGAGGAGATTCCAGAGCAGGTACTTAAGGGAATCTGTTTCCATGCTCCAGTTTAATACACAGGGGCAGAGAGTTAGAGAGGCAGACTGCAAGAGTGGGATGAATAGAATAGGGGGAGATGAAATGTGGGTGGGAGAGAGATGGAGAAAAAGGCTGAGCAGTAATAAGAGTGAGGAGTAGACGAGATGGTAAACAGAGCTTCCAGGTACAGGGATGGAAAGGGGCTTATTGTGTTAGTGAGACAGCCAGAGGCAACCAAATGTTGCACAGTCACTGAGTTGGTTGTAAACCACATTATGGAATCCCAACCTCTGCATTTAAAGCCCCCTGATGTAGGCACTAATGTGTTTTCGTGCTCCAGGTTACCAAAACAAACGGGGTGACCGGGTTTTGCTCTGTTTTGCAAGGAATGCAACAGATGCAGTCTGAAGCCGCAGGGGTCTGGTTGGTAGTCATAGCACATGTTGTTGACCTTGTCTGCACCCCCAAGAAACCTGGGCTGATACATACAGGCCTTTGAAGTGCAGACAGTCAGACAGACAGACAGACAGACAGACAGACAGATAGACAAGCAGCCATAGAAACAGGGCACATGTGCCAGCAAAAGCACTTCATTAGCTGACAGTGCTTATAAAAATAGAAAATAATACATAAACCATGTGTCTCACAAGCTGTTAGTCCTGTAATGAAATTGAATCCCAATTTGTATGATGATGCCTGACGCCTGAGGGCTGACATTGTGTAATCAGTTGTGATCATGTAAACGAACACTAACAAAAACGTGCCCATTGCCAATACAAACAACAACTTGGATTCATTTGGTGCAATTTTTGACTGCTGGGACTTTTTCTACCCTTGAAAAAAAAGGCAAGTGCATTCAGGTAGATGGGTTTTTCAGAAAATGAAAGCCGTGGAGAAATCAAACAAAAAGTCTGTCACGCATTCAGCTGTGTGAGGCTACAACTGAGACTGTATATAAGGATGGACGACATGACTGCCCCCGAAAAGTAAAGCTGAAGTGTCTTGTTCGTCACCTGGTGGTTGGCTGCAGTTTGGATCCTAAGCCCCGCCTTCACCATGTTAGCCGATGAGAAATGGATTAAACCAAAAAAGTTAGTAAGTTGATTTCATTAGTAAACAGTTGACGGATGAGATTCATGATTGGTCGAGTGCATGTATCAACGGGACCTCACCACAGCAGCTCAATCTTCGAAAAACCACTGCACAGACTGTGGCTTCACATGCGCAAGATGGCGGCATTGGTATGCAGGGTATCTTGGCTCACCTCTGGATGGTGGGAGGTTGTGAAGACGCATCGTCCATCTTTATATACAGTGGTGGTGCTTTAAGTGCTAACATCAACATACTCACAATGACAATTCTAACATGATGATGTTTAGCTGGTGTAATATTCACCATACAAGATGACCATGGTATGCATGAGCATTCATTCTTTAACTAGCTAACATGCTGTTGTGTTAGTAGAATTTACTTGAAACACTGAACACAAAGTACAAAGTATGCTGATGGGTTAGTTTTTCTAGTTTTTGTATAGTAGTTTTGGAGAACAGTATTAGAGTTTTGGAAAAATATTTTTAAACCCGATGAAAAGTTATTTAAGTTCATCCAGAAGGGAATGAATTTCATATCAATTCACTGAATAGATGCCATCCTAATGGTAGTGTTTGAAGAAACACCAGGGATTAACCACCGGTATCATTACGATACTCGTAAAAGCCAAATATTACCTATGTACAGCATTTGTGCCGTACCACATGGCCCACTGTAGGTTCACATCCAGATTACACTTTGCCGAACCATTTTGTCCGGACCACAAGAAGGTCAGAAGTGCCGCATCGCTGCCTTAAGTGGTCCAGATCTGTATGCTATCTGAGAATAAATTTCATGACAATTTATCAGGTGGTTCTTGACGTATCTAAGTCGAGATGAAAGTGGCCATACTACCAAGCCGCTGGTCCAGTTGAAACTGTGTAAAGATGAAAAGGTGTATCAGAGCATGAATGATTGCTGTTGTTAGAATTAATTTAATCAGTAATTGACTTACATTGGCTCAGGAATGCTAATGAATGAGAAAGTCAGTTAATCCCATTCTTTCAGTAAGTGCAAAGAGATTTTTTTGTCAACAGCTTCTTTTATCAGCAGGGGAAAGCTGGTTTCATTGAAGCTCTTTCCACTGATGTATTTTAAACACTCCATCTTTCCATTGGCAGTGTCATGTAAACCCTGGCAGATGACTTTGTCTCCCCTGTGCTGGATCCAGTGTTATAGTCCCACTGCTGTCAGGAGCCACCAGCCAGGCTGACAGCTGCCTGGAAAGAGATCTCGTGGGTCCAAACAGAACCTTAGTTGGGGTCCTTTGTTTCTCAGCGTGACTGTAAATCTTCATCCAGTCGGTAAAATCCCATTGTTCCCAGACACAGATACATTTACTCCCACAGAAAGCAGACTACACCTGCAAAGACCCCAACACCTACTATAGCATGCCATTCTAGAGACTTTTTTAAACTTGACAACATAAGTAATCGCTGTCGATAGAGTGCAAACACAAATACTTCTTAATGTGTGTATGATTCATCGATGGGAAACGTTAGCTGGACGGGTGGAAACATGTTTCTCTTGGATAGTCATGTGAAATTAATATTATGAGCAACTGTTGAATGTCTGGCTTGGAGTGAGCTTAGACTAATAAGATTGGTACTACTGTAGTTTTGCTTCTGTTAATATACAGCTGATTTTTGACATTAGTTATAGTGTTACCCGATGGAGAATCCATACATTTGTGAAAAATCCATATAAAATCACACTGCCAGGGGATGTTACTATGAAGATAGAGATATGCATTATATACATATATATATAGAAACACTGCTATACATATATATATATATATATATATATATGTATAGCAGTGTTTCTGTCTCCATGACAACAAATACAACTTGCCCACATGTCATCAGGTGGCTGATAATGGACACGTCCTGTAGTGATGATGTCACTACCTACATACAAAGGAGAGCTCGAGCATTAAATGGAGTGTGGAAGAGACTTCTCATTCGCAAAAGAGCTCTGTGTTGGGTTAAGGATTAGGGGGGAATTAGAGTGCCAGTGTCACCTCTAAATAGTTCTTCCATCCTTTAAAGTCACATAAAAAGTTAAATCTATGCACTTGGGCAGCGACGAGAACTTTGTTACATTGTATTTTCCATTTGGATTCAATAGCCAAGAAAAATATGGCATAAGCAGCAGTGCTACATCAAAGTCGGGGATTGCAAAGGGAGGAGAGGGAAAGAGAAAGTGGCTGAGAGGGAGGAGGGGTATGCTTCATACTGCTCCTGTGTACCTCACTTGCTCTTCCCTCCCTCTGGCAAGTAACATGCACGCACTGCCTCAGTGCACCAGTGCTGAAGCTATGAGCTGGGACGGCAGCCTAACTATTTATCCTCTGCAACTATACACCCTTCTCCCGGCCGTCTCTCAGCACATTAGCATAACAAATTTTCCACTCGTAGTAGTTCTCTCATAGTTCTCTCTGGTTAAGCAGGGTCCTTTTACTGGTGGATAAATGGCTGCTGATGGGACAGCCACTATGGTCCATATGTGTCACTGGAGGCCAGGCCTCCTTTCTGAAGCACTCTCATAAAGTCTTAACGGCTTGTGAAAGGGCCTTTCATGTTACCTGGCTCAGAGCAGTGCTCAGTAGATCTTTCATGTTCATGTCATTATGCTCTAATACAAGACCCAGTGTTTCTTTATTTAGAATCTCTTTTTAACATACAATATGAAACTTTGACCACTAGGCGTCTCTCAATCAAAACAATAAAGAAAGACCTAGTTTGATGACATCCCGAAGCAGTGTGGGAACGTGGGACTTGTTGTCTTTACCACTATTGCCAATGAAAAAATATGAATTAGGTACATTAAAGGTATGTTTAAGTTTTATTCCTGTTACCAGCAAACGGCAATGAATAATCGTATTCAATTACAAGTGACCAATACAAACAGTGGGAGGAAAACACAGTCGACTACCTTCCTGGCTAGCTGTGTGTTTTTGCTTCCTCGTATGTTGTTTGCCCCGGAAGTTATTGTAGAGATGGGCAAAGCCACAGGTAAGGCAGACATGACACAAATAAAAGGTGACCAAAAATGACCCAAAACCAAATTGGGTATTTCTCTAGGTTTGAAAATCATTGAAAGTATTTTGGACAATGTTAGAACACATGTCAACAAAATATTTAAAACATCATCATTTCAATTAAGAACTGTTACATATTATATCTTAAATAAAAAAAATCATCACTCTCAAGTTAACACTGTGAAATTATAGTAAAGCTGCTGTTATTAATATTTTCATAATTATATGGATCTCTTAACTTCTTGTATGTGAAAGATGATTGTTAAGACAAAACCATAGATGATTATCATCAAATGCTGCAGATCTTCTCAGTTCCACAGAGCTTTTTTAAAAATATTTTTAAGTAAACAGATTAGACAGAGCCTTTAAACAGCTTCAGAGCCTGATGTTTATCTCATGAGATGGTGGAGACCAAAATCAGAGCTAAACAAGAAAGTAAATGTTGGACTTTTGCTTTGATTTGTATGATGTTTGATGGTTATAACATCTGTGTTGGGTTTACAATTTGTTACTGTTGTAACTGAGTCAATGTAAGTTTAGTAGAAGTCAAGAAGAAAAGAGCAACAGTGACAGCTGTCCAGACAACCTTGCTCAAGGGAAGGATGACAATTCATGTTTGGAAATTGATAGACACTCATATCTTCTGTCCTTCAGAGACGACACTTGTGCTGTGTCTAAAGAATAAGAGGACACACATAATATCTGCAACTCCTCCTGATACATATAATACAGCAAAGAAATATCAAATCATACACATCGGTTATGTAAGTTGTCTGACTGACATTCTCAGTTTTGTTGCACCTGCAGCTTTGTAACCACTGTAACCTTGACTGATAGAGACGAGGCTGTTTGTTTTTCGTGGGTGACAGAGGGTGCTGTGAACTCTGGTCCACACTCTGCTGTGAACTTTTGTGTCTGGTCATGTCGAGGACAGCTGGGGTTGCAGCACCGCCCAGATAACCCTCATCCCTGCGCACGCCTAACGTCTGTGTTCGGCCCCTAATAGAAAACAGACACCATTAATAGCAGATTCCTGCCCGTGATTAATGATATTGATTCAGTTTTCCAAGCCTGTGTTTTTCTCCTTCTCTCCTTCTGAAATGTTTCATCAGTGTTGCCATGGCCAATTAGTCTGATTGCTCTGCGCTGGCATCAAAGAGTGGCTGGGAGAACCGACCTGATGGGTCCTGGGCTGAGTGTTTGACTTGCTCAAGAAGGACTGGAAAACAAGCCTGATGGCTCTAATTAGAACATATCTTACATAATCAAACACGACTTGTATCACCTATTTCAACTATGCTATTACACGTTCTTGCATAAATGGTTACAAGGACTAAAGTCTGCCCTAAATAGCCTCCAGGGGGTTTGGAGAGGAAAAAGCTCCCAGTGGCAGAAGTATGAAAATGCTGTGAATAAAGGTGTCTCACAAATCACCTTTCATTATGCAAATTCAACTCTACTGTGAGTGATTGGGATTGGGAGATTATGGATAATGAAATTTTTTTTTCATAATTAACTAATTCATTGGAAAAATGTTATTAAAAAAAATGAATTTGACATGTGATTTACAGATGCAGCACTAGGACAAGTGGAAACAACGGTGTCTGAGCCAGGAAAAGGCTGACCAATGAATCACAGACACTAACAGCATTCTTCTTCTTTCAGCCTTCACAGGACACCTGATACAGGTACACTCTGTCTTCCATGCATCATTTTCCTGCTATATTCAGTTTGAGGGATATGGTGGAATATTTTGAAAAAAAGAAATCTGCAGATTTTGAGAATAAAGTCACGAATTTACTCTACATGTCAATTTACAGGGAGAAGATCAGTCATTGAAATGAGGAATGTGGAGTGTCTTGATGAGTTATACTTCATAGATTTCTCAAATAACAAATTACTTAAAGATTAATCAGCACCACATTAACATGTCTACGAGGACTTTGAAAAGATTGTGCAAGAAATGATGTCTATTCCAAAGAAAAAACAACCAAGGTAAAGCGAGAGCAGATGCTGGCATGTCCTGGAAGCAATTGACCAATCACAACAGAGTGGGAAAGGACCTAAAACCAAGTGTTTTAGACGGAGGCTGAAATGAGGAGCTGCAGCAATGGACTGTATGAGGAAAGTGATGAGTTTTCTGAGCATTGGAGCTCTAAAACCTTTTCAAGTAATAACCCAAATACAATTAGGAACCTGAATATGAGCAGAATTTGTCTTCATTAAAGTTTGTAATGAACATGAATGTTGTGGAACAATATTACACAAGCTGGGGAAACCAAATATGACTTGATGCTTGATTATGACCCCAGTCTTTGCTACATGATGACTTAATACATGATCATACAGATTCATCACTTTGTAGAAAATTATGTCTCCTACCCAGCTTTTTCTCTCCTCATAGCAAAGCCAACACCGAAACTCACTTGTAGAAAGTGAGTACCAACAAATACTGGTACTCTCTGTATACCACACACTGCATGGAAGTGGACTTACCTTACAATATATGCATTTCTCGGAGCAGCACAGAGCAGAGCAGGTTAACAAAACAAATTTTTCCATTTACTGCAGCCAGGTTTAGGGTTACCACATCTTTTCATCCCTGACATGATTATATTTGTCACATTTCATGGAAAAGTGCATTTCAATCTCACTGTCACTTTTCGCATATTCTTTTCTCCTTTTGATCACTTCTCTCTTTTTATCCCTCACTAATATTTTGTTTACCAATCTCTGTTGCTTCTCATTACTTGATACGACTTCACAGAGACTCTCATCAGAGATTTTGCTTCTGTAATGTGCAACCAATTAAACTGAATTACCTTAGCACACGAGCTGCAGCACATGGCTCATGAGCTGTTTCTATTGGCTTTGTTGGATAAGACCAGGGAACATGTTTGCTGTGTGAACACAGGAGGTGGGGACTTTATGAAGGGAAGACTTTCTGTAGAGTTTCTCTCTTTTGTCCACTCATTTTCGACTTTTTCTCTGTTCATTTATATTCACATAAGAAATAAAGGTACTCAATTAGTTCTGAAAGACACAATCATGTAAGAGAGTAATTTTGTAGTAACTATCTGGGACGACCAAATCTGCAGCTTCCTGCCAGAATGATCTGTGCTTTACGGCCTGAGTGGCAACAGAAAGCACATAAATGGTGCTGAAATTTTTGCAACATGTGGTTCACAAGTAACATACCAGAAACAGATGCAGGGGCGGGGGTGGAGGGGAAAGGCAGACGCTCACTAAAAGCAAAATGGTGCACCGTCATGGTACAGCAACTTCCCGTGAACACAGCGTTAGGCATCCTGCTGAATTGGGTGTTTGTTGCGCACAACGAGCCCAAACATCCTCACAAGCCTTTATCGATTCAGTTATGACAATGCCGTGGACTCTATCTCCACAGGGTGCCCCACCCTAACTCAATCCAGATGAGCTCCATCATGTCATACTTGGAGGGGACCCAATCTTACATGACAGGAATGGGTGGGTATTTCTATACTTCTGATAAAAATGAGGAGAGTAGGAAAAACATTTCTAAGGGGACACTCTATTAAAGAAAAGGCATGAGGCCTTTTCCACAGATGTTTTGCACATTGGTCTGAGTCAAGCAACACGGCTGGTAATGGAGTGGTAGGCAGTGTGGAGGCCTGCTCCACTGAGAGCCATTTTACATTTTTCAGGGTGTTGGAGAAGTACACTAGCAGGACCGCACACACACACACACACACACGCACGCACACCCACACACACATCTGTATGATTCTCATGCAGATACTGTCCAAACTCTAAAGGAAATCAAAGACAGCATTAACATGTGCTCAACACAGCATTTCAAATTAATCTTTAAAGAGAAACTTAACACCCCCTCAAAGTCTTGTTCTTTATAACCTCCAGTGGTTTACTGTTTCAGCTTGCAGGTGTACTTCAGGACCCTGTGACGTCACCACTGCATGTAATTACAGGTATTACAAAGCACAGGTCTCACCTCACGTCAGTGATGCTGATTGATCAGAGGTGAAACAGGCTTCAAACTTTTAAAAGGGTAGTCAAAGCCTTCTGCCTCGAGTTTAGTTACTCTTTAAACCAGTTACATCTGTCTTTTAACACCGACATATTATCAACTTTCTGTTGACTAGTGTAACTTGTTGTCGAGCAGTGTTTATGACATCACGTAGAGATATACTGCAGATAGCATTAAATCTGATATTCACTCTTCATTAAGCTCCGTTGTGCTCACCAACAGCCGATTGCAGAACTATGCTAACTTGACCACTTGGCCCTGGGCACATGTTGCACAGTGACGTTTTAAATATTTAGAGACATCAGACATTATAGATCATAGAGCATTGCCTGACTAGCTAAAGCTAAAAAATCGATCAGAACGATACTGTGGATGAGATATCACTCCTTACATCTCAGAACAGCGTTACTTCCCGTAAAGGTTCTCATATGCCTCGTTTGAGTCCCTTTTGTAAGTTACTGCTCTCTTGTGGTCATAGTAGGCTATTGTCTCTGGATGCTAAGTGAACTGCCTGTTGCTGCATTGATGATTTTTGTCTTAATGAAGTAGCCCAGCTCCCTAAAGATATAGTTCAGTGTAAATGTAGACAGAGGGTGTGTGACTAGATCAGAAGTTAGAAGTTCGCAGAATAAATGCTAATGTAGCAGAGCAATGTCATAACCTCGCCGAGGAGGTTATGTTTTGACGTGCGTTTGTCTGTTTGTTATTTAGCAGGCTTATGCAAAAACTACAGGACGGATTACCACAAAACTTTGTGGAAAGATGGAATATGGGTCCGCAGAGTACACATTCAATTATGGTGCGGATCCGGGATATTTCATTTTTTAACTTTCTTTAAGGCTGCGATAAAGGGCATTTATATTTATTCAGGGAACTGATATCTATGATATTCTGCACTATATCACATATGATCACTTTACTGGACATTGGTTATGTTTACTGTCAGTTTACAGTAATATAATAACAGTAATAATTATAATACTAATGATGAAGATGTCAGGCAGTGCGCAGGGAGATGCAGGAGAATGACAGGCAGCACAAAATCATGAGACAGGCCCTGAATTGATGATTTATTATTACTGTCGTGTTGTTGTCTGGTCTTTATTTTATTGTTGGTGTAGTAAACAGCTGACTCACACATTGAGACGGTGAATGCCTATCTGTAAAAGTCACTGCACACCACTGCCTTAGAGCTGAGGAGAACTGTGGAGTCAGGGGACAAATCTTTGGGGCGTCATCTTTTCAGTTTCTTTTACATTACGCATAGTCATGTGATTCATTGTTGATCACACTGGCTTTAAGTCCACCCTCTAAAGTCTGAGAGAGATGAACTTTAGGAAGAGTTTAAAATGACATTACAGCAAGCATCACATATTTTAGTAATTTCCAGTTGACAACGGTTAAAGGATTGTTCAGGGAACCAGCTGTTTCGACTGTCATCACTGTTCAGAGATCAGTGACACACTTTTCTTTTCCATGACTGCTGCAGCTCTGGTGCGTTCAGCAGCAGTCAGGTCTGTCCAGCAGCAGGCCTCTGACAGCTGGGCCTGAAAACACCTCAGACAGCTTGATGGGCCGTGTGGACTCGCTCTCTCCACCGGTTCCCACAATTTAACTGCATGCCTGCCATGAAGAAAACTCATTACACAAATGTGCACATCCAAATTCTGAGCGTCATGCACGCTGATTGTCTCACTCAAACATTAGAGTCATGAGTGACACCAAAACAGGCTATAAAACTGAAACATTACTGTGATGTTTAACTTTATTTTCTGACGTTTTCTTTTCAGCGCAGGACATAATGTTTCCTCTTAAGCCAAGCTTTATTTCACAGCATGCTCCACTGACCGCTGTGCATTTACACTCACAGTTTGTTCACTTTGTTCAAAACACAGACACACATCCAGAATTATCTGTGTCCTCTGTGATTGACTTAGCAGAGGGAGACAGACAGTTTGCAGCAAAAGTAAAGAGGGAGGAAAACAGTGGAATCAACAGGTAAAAGCAGCAGAGAGTTGTTATATTGAACAAAATCAAAGATAAGTAAATCAAATATGGAGTATCACTGTCTAAAGCTGTGGTTACGCCTGACAGATTGGTCAATATAAGCAAAAACTGTGACTTGGTGCAGTCTTCCCCAAAACGAATACAACCACAACCACACAAGGACAAACAAGAAGAGGTTTTACAGCTTGTTTCCTCCAGGAGCACCGCTTTGTGCTTGTCCGCACTTGATTGATCAATTACCTTATTAGTACTTGAAACTCTTTGAGCTGGCATTTCAATTCATCAATAATAAATGCCTACAGTGCCTACAGTGGGCACTGTAGGCATTTATTTAATAAATCTGTGTTCTGGATTCTGGTGGTGACGCTAGAAAATAATGTTAGGCTATCTGGCAACCCAAAACATGTTCTTTGATATGACCCATATATTATAATGATAATCTAATTTACCTAATATATGAAGTAGAAAATAAAGAGGTACTGATTGTTAATGAAATAATTATTTAAAGATTATAAAGCCTTTATAAACTGTTTACTTGTTAGAAAGTGGAACCAAAGATTAACTTGTTTTAACATGCTAACAATAAAATGTGTGTGTTTTAAAATTGGAAGTGGATCGTATTTACACATCGTGTTTTACAGTATAAGTCACATTCACACACAAATTCAGTCAGCACTTCAACAGAACTCTGGCTGTTTGGAGCATTTTGGGGCATTCTGAAGTACAGTTTGTAATGCAGACCGGAGGTGCTGGGAATCAAACTACCAACTTTCTGGTTAGTGGATGACCCCCTCTACCTCCTTCTTCATCTCATTCCAACAGCCATGAAATCTTTTTTTTAAATACAAAATGTGAAAATCATATCGACTGCATATAAAAGGTTTTCATGGAAACACACTAATTCATTCTCTCAGCCTATTCCATTTTTTCTTTCTCACACACACACACACACACACACACACACACACACACACACAGACAGACTTGTGCGCACAAACCCAAAAAAGAAAACAGCCTGAACCTGCGGTTTCTTTTTTGTCCCTTTGTATTCGCCTCATGATGAAGGATTTATACAACTGTGGCTGTTTCATTTGACTTCACTGTGCCTGTGGGAGCACTCAAAGTCAATTAATATACTGAACAATAAACAGCTTCACGCAGGCATTTCAAAGATGACTACGTCAATGACCTCCATCGCTCCAACACATATAAAACACCAAAACATTAGGTTTCATAAACCACTTCTGACTGAAAGCAAAGTCGCAGAGAAATATCTGCTGAGGTTAGTCAAGGTCCAAGGATTCACTTCCCATCCTCTCTGCTGCCAGACACTAGGACTCTGTTAGTTCACACCTTGTAGTGCAATGAAACATGCTTGTCTAGTTTTACAGGTTTTGGCCAGTGGTGCCCTGTGTCCACAATGACCCGTTAAAGTCTCCGAGTGCACAGTGGAAAGTCAAGGTAGTTGGCCCGTGTGCGCGAGTAGACAAAGACAGTCAGGATGGGAGAGATGCACAGGCCGTCACAGCTCACCAAGCGCACGATAATGTGACAGAGTGGGGAAATGAATCCATGGAAAAGACACATAATCCTCATTACAAAGGGCTTGGCGTCTCTTTTTATGACACATGTGACTGGCAAACAATTATGTATTCTCTAATCCCATCAACCAGTCAGCAGCCAGCCTTCCGCAAGCTTAACCTTTGCAGTTAAACTGGAATCTCCCGATCAAAACAGGGGTGTCAGGCTCCTCTCTCTCACCCTCGCTTCCCTTATTACAATATATCAAGCAGCAGTCTGTCAAATTAGCACATGTATGGACCAGTACGGAGAAAATTAATCTGTCTTATCTGAACGCATTTGAACAGGAAAATAATTGGAAAATAGATTTTTGTTGTCTTACAGGGCTCAGATTTTTTTCACAGCCTTGTGCTTTTCCTATTATTTTTTGTTTCTATGGCTACAGATTATTTGAGACATTTCTTGTCAGGGTAATCAGTGAGTGTCTTACTTTGTTTTAAGGTGGAGGAGGAGACTGAAGAAGACAGAAACAAGTGGAGAGGCTGGCAGCAGCGGTGGAAAGAAGACAATAACCCACTGATGAAGTTGCATGCATGCAGGGGTGTGTGCACGTGTATAAGGTGCTTGTGTGTGTGTTGTCTTCCAGCAGATGGGGTTCGCTCGATGACCCTGTGCAGGGCTCCTCCAGCAGCTTGTCAGGGTTGGCGGCTCCTTCCCTGGGACCTCTGGCTCTCTTATCCAAATTGCAGTCAAGCTTCAAAAATAAAGAGCCCCTGAGACCCATTCGCCTGAGCAGGCAAACCCTGCACCGACAATGCGTCACAAACTCCACATTGACACTTTCATGGCTGATTCCTTTTTCTTTTCATTTTTCTTTCTTTTTGTATACATTTTTTTACCAGTGCTTTGGAGAATTTTCACAATTGTTTCCTGTCTTACTCCCTGTTTTCTTCCTCTACACTTTCCCCCATTATAGTTTTTTTCACCTCCCTGTCTGTTGTGTTGTTTTTCTGTTTCTTGCTCCTTATTTCTATGGCGACAGTGTATTTCCCAGGAATAATGGAGGCTGGGGGATTAGAAGGCGTGAAGGCGGATGGATGGCTTTCTCATAAATAGGTAGGAAACTCCTGGAGCTGGGTGGATGGGATCAGCAGATGTGTGACATGGGCTCAGACTCTAATTGGAGACTTTTCTATCAGTCAGAGTTGCAGGGAAGGTCTGCGCAGGAGAAACACAAGACATCCTCTCGTACATACCTTCATATCATCTCATCTGAACTGAGGGGCCACTCTGAAACACCACTTAATCCCTGCTATAACCAAACACGAGGAATAGACACACCACAGGCACATATGCAGGTGCACATGCACACACACAAGCACTGACACACGTCTCCTATAAGCTCCTGCAGGTAATGAAATCATCAGATGCCACTTGCAGGCTTCATCGCAGCCAGGCTTCATGCTGACAGGATCTTATCCACTGCAGCTCGAAGCAGCAAGGGAACCACACACACCGCAAAAGCCTCAAATCAAAACATTTCAAAACAAGCAGTCGGCACACACACACACATATACACACACAGGCAGCAGAACGGGAGGTTGGACAGAAACAAGCTCAGTGTGTTTACAGTCTGATGTGACTTGTTTGGAAGTTAAGTTTGGGCTATTGGTGGGTTCACAGGGATGTTTCGCTGCTACGTGCAGTAATTCTAACACTGTGTAATGAATGGTTTGGATTTTGACAAGTGGTTTTGTCAAAGGAAATGCCAACCTCTCCGGTACTCTCTTTGGAGAGAGACAGAGAGTGTAGTTGCTGAGTGTGTGTGTGTGTGTGTGTGTGTGTGTGTGTGTGTGTGTGTGTGTGTGTGTGTGCGTGCGTGCGTGCGTGCGTGCGTGCGTGTGTGTGTGTGCGTGTTTCTCAGAGAGCGTTTGTGTGTTTGAGAGTTTAAAACATCCACTCGCTGCTGCACTCCATACTTGCCTGACCGCGCTAACCACAGGCGAGCCACAGCTAAGCCTCCAAAGCCAATTAAAATGTTATGAAGTGGAGTTCCTTTTATTTATTTATTTATTCCTCCAGGCAGGGAATAGCCAGACGGTTACTGTAACTACACAGAACTGACTGCAAGCGCCAGGCCTCCTCCTCCTGCTGCTGCTGCTTCCTGTGGGAAACGTGTGAGTGGAGGTCCCTCTGAGGCCTGGCGGGGCACATCAACCCTCCACATTTTAGAACAAGCCCTCTGACAGACTGACAGCACGGAGGAGAAGGGGTACGAGCCTGGTTGCCATGAAGCAGACATCAGACAGGGGCTACAGGAAAGGCCCCGCCGCTGCACTGAGGCCGACCTATGCACCGCATACCGACATATTGCACAGTGACGCATGGTGCACCACCTAACCCTGTGCCCTTACAACTAAAGCTGTAAGCACCTGTGTGTGTGTGTGTGTGTGTGTGTGTGTGTGTGTGTGTGTGTAATCGCCTCCCTTATAAAAACATCCTGCAGGTCCAGCTGAACACACACACCGGAGTCCCCGGCAGCCCTCAGCTCCACACACCGGGCTGCATGGCAGACACCCCAGGAACACGCACTTCTTCAGGCCTCACACACATCCTCGCCCTTGTTCCCCCAACCTCCCCAAGGGAACCACAACCATGCTTTTCCCAGGCTTTGCTCATATCATGTGTCACAGGTGTTTAAGTACAGAAACAGCGGTGAGGTTTTCAGAAATACTCCCACTGCCAGTCGCAGGCGTGAGGGAACCTGCTTGATATTGCCTTGACAACATGCTTATTTCTCTGCTGTTTTGCCTTCACCTCCACAAAATGCCTCTCCCTGGAGTTCGCTGCATAGCTTCACGTACAACACCAACACCCTGCAGATGACAGGGCATCACCTGAAGTAATACCCAACTCCTGATGTAATTCACCTGGCCTTCGCTCTGCAGTGTGTTTGTGTGTGTTTGTGAATGACATTTTGTGTGTGAATGTGTCTCCTGCAATGCAACAGGAGGGATTACAACTTATTTTGTCCGCTGTATTGTCAGGAGGGAAACTGCTGTGAAATGGCTTCTTTGTCTCTCTCCCTCTCTTTCTTCTCTCTCTCTTTCTCTCTCTCTCACTCTCTCTCTCTCTCACACACACACACACACACACACACACAGTCCTTCAGGGCACCTCCACCTCCTGACTGAGGAATGTTTTTCTCGCTCACCCATCAACACAGGGGGAAATTGTTTGTGCACGTGTGTGTGTATGTGTGTGTGTGTGTGTGTGTGTGTGTGTGTGTGTGTGTGCAGGCTCAGGAGAGACAGCTCCTGAGACAATATCTCATGTCTTAGCAGGTAGAGGAGACAAAGTAAACATCTAGTAAGCGCAGGAGGAACAAAACGACCTGTTCCACGATCAGACGGAAAGTTCCATAGCACACACATCGTTTTCCATCAGGATCTACATTTCACTTCCAGAAAAGGTTGAATTGTATCACTGGGCTTGATATAGAAAATGCTAAGCATTGGAGAAATCAGCAGAAAACTGAATTACAATGCATTGGAGCATCTCTTTTTGCATGTAACTGCTGAAAAGGCATGGAGCTTGTATCAACTTTTCAGTCAAATGTCAAATTGTGTTTTCTGGCAAACCACTAGAGGCTGTTGTTTGCCCTGAAGTACAATTTATCTAACTAAATACCACACGCCCAGGACAAGGTTATGAGAGAAATGTTGTGAAGGAGGGAAGGAATTCCGATTGCATGTTCAGGGAGAGAGAGAGATCCAGCTTGGGCGAGATGCTTCTGCTTGGGGAAGGACGACATTATGATGGATGTGTGAAGAGTTGTGTATCTCCAGAGCCCAAGAGGTGTGCTTCTTCACTCTCCAAATCCTCCCCAGCCCTTTGATAGCATGTCTCCCTTGTAGCATATTCGAACCCTGGCAAGAATACCAACACCTCCTCTCTGGAAGGAGTGGGAGCAGGAGTGAGAATCATTCCCACAGATTTGAGACGCAACATTGATGAAACGCTCCTGCAACAGCTAAAACCCGAGAGCAGGACTGAACCGTATGGACGTGTGTGTGTATATTTGCGTGTCAATAAAGATACCACAGACGAAAAACAGTTAGTGTCTGAGGAACAGAACAAATCCTGCTGGATCGTAAAAGTGTCTGAAGAAGGAGGGAGTTCTTTGGGCTTTGGGAGGAATTAAATAGGAATCATGTCCTCCAAAAACAGCTAAGAGTATGATCCAGGAAATACCACAAAGACATAGAGTTGTGAGAGGAGCTGAGAGGCTTCATGTATAATTTGCTCTGCTTGTCGATGTACCATTTTTGATTTAACGTTCTGGGATATGTATGAATCCCATGCAGCAAGTAGCTTTAAAAAAAATCTGAATATAGAGCTAAAGCTCAAATGTGAACTTTAACTTTGTTTCACAGACATAAAGAAAGATATCCGTGGAAAGCAGCTATAACGCCTCACTTTTATTCGCAATGCACCAAGGGAATGTGGGGGGTGTAATTCACTTTGAAATGGTGCATGCACACCATCTCATATCTCAAAACCTCCGAGATGTCCTGTAGTAAAAAAAGAGGTCTTTCCTTAGCTTGAGAAAACAAACAGTGGCATTCTTTCCAATCGAGTCTACTGTATGTGTATGTGCATATTTGTTTTCCCTTCTTCCCCTTTCTTCCCGATCCCAATCAATTCCTGATGGAATTACTGCGTTATTCCATGGAAACTGCCTAACATGAGCAGGTGTTTCACTCTCGAGCTGATTGCCAGAGAGAGCGGGCCGGGGTGCAGCTGACTGTTAGCGCTAATGTGAAGTGACAAGGCCTGTGAAGCCAGGGGGAAAAATAGAGGATCATTCTACTTTCCAGAGCTGCTCTAAGAATTATCAGGTTAACCACAGGTTAAACATAAATCAGAGAAAACACTCACATCCAATATTAATTGATTTCATCCTTGACAAGTTCAAGTGCAATTAATCGAATGGTTGTGTTCCTTTCATTGTTATGTGTTAGAGTAATTATATTATTGAGGTTACATGGCTAAAATGAAAGTAAATCATTATGCATTGCTTCATCTGTATAGCAAGGGCCTAACTCTCTTCACAGTATAAACTACTTCCATGGTACAATTAGCCCCTCACATGACTTCTCTATGCAGACGACACCCAACTGTACCTGGGTCTTGGTTTGAATCTTGTCTTGTTGCAGACATCCACATGGACGAGAGAATATCACCTTCTACTAAACCTCTCTAGGCTGAACTCTTAGTGATCCCGGCCAAACAATCACTCAATCACCTCACAATATCTACATTAATATTGTCTCTTCATCTCCTGCTCCGATCAAGGTCTCAAGAAACCTGGGTGTCATGTTTGATGGCCAACTATCGCTCTCTATCTGTTGCATCTGCTGGATCATTCAAGGAATGTTGTTTGGCATGTCCATCCCTGCAAATAAGGCAATTACAGTCCAGACTGTTCTCATTTATGGTTACCCAATAGTGGAGTAAGCTGCCAAATGCTATCAGAGCAGGTTCTCTATCTTCTTAAAGACTCTTCTGTTCTGAAAGCACCTCTGCTTCTAACACTCAGACACCATTGGATGCCTAACTAGCACTTATTGATCACTTTTGAAACACCTAATCATCTGATCGCCTAAACTTTCTCTTGTTAAGAAGATGTTGCACCTAGTAATTACCTCAAATTCTTCCATTGTACTGAAGCTTCAGTGTTGTCCCTCTGTTTTGTTGTACTTGTATGTCATACTGTCTCGATAATACTTTTTACAGGGCATCATTTTAATGGTGAAAGCTGCTTCTCCTTCAGCTTTAATGTATCTTCTGTGACACACATTGATCTGCTTTAAGATGATCAAAAAATATTCACAAATGTCAACCGAAAGTAATTTTTTCCATTTTGCATGCTTTCACTATATTTGTTTTTTGGTTGGCTCTCTTATGTTGGAGACGTGAGAGTATCTACTTTGATTTGACATCTGCCCCGGCGCAGCAGGTGTTTTGAAAGCGGAGAGACACTCCATAAATCCAATGAAGAACATGTTCACAGGCAAACAAAATGTCATCAATCCAACCATCTACCAGGTTTTCGATCAAAAACAGAAACCAGCAGGAATCTCTGTTCACATCTGTTTCTTGTGACGCCGATGGACAAAAGTCATGAAATCACTCACTAGAGAGACGGGGAGGGATGGAGGGAGAGAGTCAAGGTGGTTCCAATTAAAGAGCTATAGATAACCCTTCATTTATTTGAGGCTTGGCCTTGAAGAACGAATGTTACATTCACACCATTGGCTAATAGAGTCTTCCTTAATGAAAGCAGATACTCTTTATCAGTCCTGGACATCATCAGCTGCTGGCCGTTTTTATCCAGTATCCAGTCATGCTGACAGAATAAGACACTGGGGAGGGCACAGAAAAAGCCAGAACCTGTACTCCCCACACTGAACCTCTGACAGAGAATAACTGAATGACTGCCATGGCAGCCTGGACGAGGAACAGAGAGACGGCCACATCTGTTAGGCTCATGACTGGGCCGACCTACACTGAGTCTGTGCCCCTACACGGGAGCAAAGACAGAAAGCAACAGTCAGAGCCACCTTCAGACCTCATATACCTCGCTTCCTCATCCCAGTTCCAATAATCCTGCATTCATCACCTGCAAGAATAATATCCCCCAAAAACGACTATTCAGTTTTTAAAACGTACAGGTCGCCTGTCCAGACAATAGCACCTAATATTGCACCACAGAGCAGTCTGCTAAAAGATGACAGCACCCCTCAGTTTAACTTTTTGTCAGCATTTTAATATTCCGAGGCGGAGGACGTATGAGTGAAACCTTATGGGCCAGGTGCATCCGCAGAGCAGCGTCAGAGTCTCTGATTGAGACACAGGGAGAGGATTCAGACAATAGACAGGCTTTGTGAGGACAATGAAAAAGCCATGTGTCCACGTGGGCATTTCCAGACCCCGGGGTCAGAGATGTAAAGTTTCATAATGCAGCGATCGCTTGGCAAAACCTAAACAAGTTTGTGATTTTAACACCAAATACTCTCCCCCTTCTCTGGAAAATGGCTTATGTCTGGACCTCTGGAATGTGTTTATGGACGTCTGTCCACCTGACAAAACCATTGCCAGATATATGAACTACTGTCACAAGTCGCTTCAAAGGTTATACTCATATATTCCGAAGAAGCTGCCGCTGTGTGTGTTCTGTCTCCGTTGTTCTGATACTGAATTCACCAGAAGGAAATGAACTTATTACCAAAAACTGAGACCACCGGGCCTATTTCCCCTGCTGCACACAACATGTTAAAGTCGCCCACACTCTTTAGTGCAAACTGAAACCCCTCCTTCGATTGGTGACTGTAGTTACGGCGACTGTGCGGAAGGCCTGTCGAGCTTTGGATTTTTCTGCGTGAGGATGTGTGCACAGAACTGTGATAAGATGAAATCTTAACATTTAAAGAGTTGGAGTCTTTCCAATCTCAATAACACAAGATTTAAAGTCAGTGGAATTAATTGAACATAAGCTGCAATCATTATCATGTCCAGCTAACTGCTATAATACAATTCATTACTTCCATGGCCTTATGAACCACATCATTAAAGTGGGTGACATGATATTTGGTGAGCAAGAGAAAAGAAAATGTCAGATTCACAACAAGCAGATCTTCAGTGTCATATTTCATCACTTTGTGGAAACATGGTCCTGGATGCTGTCAGAGTTCATTTTCACAATGATTGCATTGTTTCATTGTGTTCATTTTCCTAAGTTTGGTTTTGTTAAATTATTTGATGCTATACAAACGGTGACGTGTGATTGGTCCAGCGCATGTATTGACAGGACCTCGATGCTGTGGTGTAACCTACTGCACAGGCTCCAAATGAGCAAGATGGCAGCATTTGTATCTGGGATATTTGGATATTTATACTACTTATGTTTTCTGGTCCTTGCACAAGGCTAATCGACAGAAGAACAGAAAGTTATCATCTCATCTATTTGTCAAGAAAGCAATTAAATTATTTTCATGTACCAGGTTAGCTGTTTTCCCATGCTTAAGTGATAAAGCGCAAATCTGCAGTGTTTATATCCATGATATTTTGGCTTCGTTTCTGGATAGTGGGAGGAAGTGGAGATGCGTTGTTCATCTTTACATTCAGTCTCATCGTTGTAACCTGTCAGTACAATGAGTTCTGGTTGGGAAAGATATTATACACAATGATTGATTTAAGAGAAAAACGGAAAATATCAATGACACAGGTGCATCAACATTCATATTGACCTTTTAATCACTTCAGCTCTCTGATGAAATGGTTTGTGAGTAACAAATCACTGTGAAGAGCAAAGGTCTATTTCTGTCCCTCTCTTTATGTATAAAACAGACTGCATGTCCTCTATGAAATGCAGCTGCTGCCTTTACTAGAGCTGAGAGACTGTGATAATTAATAACCTCACTTGTGCCTCACACGCAAAAGCCAATAACTGCATGTTTAAAGTCAAAAATACACCCAATACCATGACAATTGATCCATATTATGTCTGTGAAGTGGCTGTTTTTGGCCAGCGATGAGTCTCATATCGTTGTGTACATCGTGATATTGATTTGCTCTAACTTTTTGGAAACGTAAAAGGAAGTTGATGATATCAGAGGGTGATTTAAGGGAGATGTTGTCAGACTGTTAGAATGTAAAAAGGGCGGAGAAAGACCAAACCACTTGTGGACTGGATCGTCCTTTTCAAGTTTGGAAAAAAAACAAATGCGCACACATACACACAAGCGCACAAAAAGCAGAAAACATACCTCATCTCTGTGCCTTAAATTAGAGTGTGAATACTTGTTCAAAGAAACCGGCTGCTGTCTTTTCCCACTGACGGATTTGAAACTGTGCCGCCTGAAACCACATAGGGCAGTCAGAGTGAGCGTTTGATTCCAACTCTGGATTGTAAAATAGACTAAAGATGTGAACATGAGTCCTTTAACCACAGAGAGGGGGCCAAGAGGGCATAGCTGTTTAAATCAGCCATCCAGTACTTAATAGTCCCAGATATTTGCCGACTAGAATCACACATCTGTCAAGTTGCACTTTAGTACTCAGACAATTTTGCAAATACTGAGAATTAAAGGATATTTTTGAAACCACTCTCACTCTTTGGTAAATATGTTGCTGAAGCCAGAAGCTGCTTATCTTAGCTTAGCCTAAGCAAAGGAAAACAGCTAACCTGCTACATGAAGCATGAAATACTTTTTTTTTTGCTTTCTTGCTGAGAGTCAGATGAGACCAGCTCTTATGTCTGGTCTGAAGCTACAGCCATACAAAAAAATAAAATAAGAACTTTATTTGTATAGCACTTATCTGAACAAGGTTACAAAGTGCTTCACAAAAAAAAGACTTGTTGCTATAATGAAAATAATAATCTTCAGTTATACCTTGGTGTCATCAGGTGTTTCTGCCTTTTAATCGCAATAATGTTAAAAGTCTATTTGTCAATCTGACTGGCTACTGGACAGTGTTAGCTTAGTGCAAGAACTGAAGACACGGGAAGCAGCTGACCTTGCTCTATATTTATTTCAATTGTTAAATCAAACAAACAAAGCGTCAAAGCGACATGTCAAGCACATGGACTTTATATAAAGATGCACAACGTGTTTCCACTTTGTCCCACTATCCAGAAATTAAGCCAAATATCCTGGATATGAACGCTGCCATCTTGTACATGTGAAACAAGAATCTGTGTAAGTAGCGATCGGGGAATAGACCAATGGTAGAGAGGTAGCATGGATACACTGGTTCAACCAATCACGAGTCAGTATCAGCCGTCAATCATGACATTATAATACAGAAAACAGCCACCAGGTAGCTACCAGGAAATTTTGGTTTCAGTTTTGGGGAACAGTCATGTCATCAAATTTATGATCCACATACTCTGCAGGAAAACCGCGAGTGGTATTGATCGTATACTGACAGTGGAAAAAATGTATATCACAAATATATTCAGTTTACCTTTTAATACTTCACCCGTTTATTCATGTGAGAGAATTCTGCTTCAGATAAAAAATCATATTCCATTAGAATATAACACTGAAATTAGAAACTAGCTTTTATTGCTGCAGTGTGAATATATGTAATCAGTTATGTTCTGCAGACTTTGAGTAAGTTCTTGTTATTATGGCAGAATTCATGTTTCACTCTCTCTCACCAAACCTGTCATGGTAAATGATTTATTACATTTGAAAAACAACCTTAATTTTGCTCATTATGTATCTTGAGTTGTTTTGTCATTGTTTTTTTAAATGTGATCTGTTTCGGTTAGTTGTCTCTGTACTGTGTTATGTTTTCTTGCAAATAAATTGACTTAACCAAACTTTCTGCAGGAATTTTAGATGATTCAACTTTTTAATTTCTTGATGCTAAATTCCACTCTAATCCTTTTGAATTATCTGCGTACCTGGAGGGGCAACATAAAGACACTGTTCAAAGTGAAATGGAAAATCAGAGCATAACCAGCAGGTAACCAAAGAGCCTTTGTTTCACCACGGTGTGTCTGATAACTACTTTTTATCTTTGCCCACATTTTTCCCCCTCTAATCCTGTGCATGTCGACTCAAACAAGGAAATGAAAACTTCTGTTTGATTCCATAAATCCTTTTGGCACGTAAACAAAGCCTCCTCTCAGTGTGTTATCCCAAAGAGAGGCAGCGCCTCATCAAATTACCACAGCTATTCATATCTGTCTCCCCTCTACTGGAAAGATTTAACTGGAAACCAATCCCATCTTTCCTCAGCAATCATCAGTCTCTTATAATTGTCCACTACTGGATTAAATAGCATCAGACATACAGCCAGCGGGAGTGAAATCAAGGTTACTTCATGTAAAATAACATAAAAATGCAACATTCTCAGATATTTTACTTTTTCATTTTCTCTCGATTAAAACTTCACACTTGAATTTTGTCTCAAACGCTTTGTCTCTTTGTTTTAATCTCTCCATACTTTGCAGCCAGAAAGGGGAAAACAGATTTGGATCCAAGTGCACAAAATTTTACCTTGTTTATTGAGAGGAATGTTTCTAATGGAAGAAGAAAAAAGAATTGACTTACAAAAACTATTTATTATTTTAGAGACCAGATGCTGAAAACCTATTTAACATGATTTGCATTTCATGCTATGAAATTGTAAAACCAATTAGAATTTATTCAAATATGATCAAATATGGGTTCAATTTGTTACAAAACTGTTGAATTAGAATTTTATTTCTGGCCTTCAGAGCTGACGATGCTACTCTGCTGCTCCCCAGACAAGGAACCTGATCAGACAGTGTTGTCCAGAGATAATCAATGAAATTACTCATAACGAGTATGAAGTAAAACAGACAAGTAGCCATGAGCCAGGCTTCGCAGTGTCTCTACAATTGCAACAAGCAAACATCATCTCAGCTCGGCTTCGCTTGCCGCCTCAGACTGGCCTCGCACTGTGTTATGAGAAAAATAAAATTGGTTGGGACCAAATCATTTCAGATGGAAAAATTTATCCAGCCGGTGCATCTCATTAAGTTGTTGTCATTTTTTAAACTTTGGCACATCCTCGACTTGTCCTTTGTGAGGTTCTTTTTCTGTGGGAGTTCCTGTGTTTGAAGACAGTGCGTTCATCCTCGTGTCCGGAACGGCTGAAAGTTCATCTTGCTTGGAAAATTTACTGCCTTACTACAAGCCACCTGCGGCTTAGCACTGCATTACTGTCTCATTCATGTTGCAGACTGAGAGTAACTGGAAAATCATATCTGGTTCAAATAGCTTCAAAACACTAGAGGGCCCGAGGCCTGATGTTAAAAATTGTGTGTAATCAGTGTTTTGGCATCCAATCACTCCAACTGGCTGAGTGCAAAACAGAACGTACAGTTTTTTTTAATCACATGAAACACTACAAAACTGAATACAAGATGGCATTTGTGTTTGTTTGGCTGCAAACACCTAGATTGATTAAGTCTTTGCATGAGAGTCAAACAACAGGTGTCTTTGTGCATGTAAGGCTGCAGCGGGCAGAGTGGCCGGCGCTTTGGGTTTCACTCTTTGAAACTGATATGGGTGAGCTGCTTTTCTCAGGCCTAACCCCAAATCTGCCGTTGATGGACAGACCACCCATCTCTCAGCTCTTATAGGCGCACAGTGGGGCCACTCGCTGCAAAGGCAGCCCCCTGTCATTCTCCTTTGGGAAGGAAATGGATCAGCCGACTGTTTGTCAAGTACACTGTCAGGGTCTCCCTCACAATCAAAGAGCCAGCATTACACTAATGGATACCTCTGAAATACATGCAGGGCTTTACAAACCCTTACATCACTTTCTCAAAATGGTTGAAAACGTGACAGCAGTAGCTTTGACAGAGGAAAAACAGTTAAGTTCTCTTTGTTCGAGTAAAGAAAAGTATCTTGCAGGAATAAATAGGACAGTGAGATCAGTAAAAGAAGGATCTCTGAAGACAAACAACATTTTTATGGTGATCTGTCCCACGGTGTCTCTGTTTGACTTTATCGTGGGACCAAATCAGAGGTTTCTGCCCTTGTATTCTGATCAGAATAAAGATTCCCCCAGGACATCACAGTGCCAGAGCTGAGGATACCAGAGCCATTGGTCAGAGGCGGAGGGCCGGGGGTTTGCCTCGCTGGGCAGCTCAACTGACAAGTAAGCTGTGGCCAAGAGTGGACTCAGACCGAGACAAAAGATTCACACCCATCCTCTTCTCTCCAGAAGGATCCCTCCCCTAAAGTCTTTATGGTTAGTCACAGGGAGAAGAGAGCCACCAGATACACAGCCTTTTGTGCTTGTTCCTAAATTATCTAAATAATCAAACATCATATTGAGGCAAGAAACATAAGGATGGAGGGATGGAGTTTCCAATATTTGGTTGTTCTGTAGGAAAGGGTTAAGAAAAACCAAATGTTGTTTGAAATCTTGAGCCTTGGAACATTAGACCCTCACTTTTGGAGACGTTGGAGACATGTTACTTCATATGTACGTGCACTGAGCGCCCAGTTAGCAAAAGGATGCAAGTTGTGTTTGGCTGGTGACGGGGGGCAACCTGGTTTACGACCAAATCCCAAACATATGTTCCTGTCGCTGGATGAGATCTGAGATGCTGATAATTACTTTCATGGCCCCCTCCCCAATTAAACCAAGGCCCCATGGGTCTGTCCAATCAATAAAATGGGATCCAATCGTTCGGCCAACAAACAACACATGAAAACTCACCCTCAGAAAAAGTTGCTGTCTAGTTGTTGGAGTTTATGTCAAAATAAGTTTATAATCCCTTTGCTTATGTAAGTGTGAAACGTTACCAATATTTCAGCATGTGTTGAGTTTCAGCACAGAAATCCAGCAATAAATGAAATAAATCAACCCACTGCCACATAAATCATGCAGCATATTAAACAATGGGGTTGAGAAGAAATTAAGCCAATGATTAATTTTTCTCTGGACATTTTTGTCAAAACGCTTACTTCATCCTATACTTTGTTCATTACTCAAACACATCTGGCTGACAGGTGCCCCGTCTGTTAAACGTTGAGTAATTTCATTCCAGCAAAGAGGAGCAAACAGAGAGGAGTGTGGGATAAGGTACTCTATCTTCTATCTGTGATGACATCAGGGCTCGCAGAGCTGCCTGTTAGAGATGGAGGGTTAGAGCGGCGTTGCTCGGTTTCTACAGACAGTAATCCAGCCCGCCGCTGTCAGTGCCCTTTTCGGAGCACTGATTACTCCATTTCCAAGGACCTAATCTCTGTAAACAATCTCTGTTTTCATTATCTTTTAAACTGATTAGCCCTATGAATATAACTTTCCAGCGCTGGACTAGACAGAAGAAAAAAAGAAAAGGCCCTGCCATATTGATGCCAGCTGTAGCTGCATGACCTTACAAGAGAAGTAAAGCTGTGATACAAACACAGATAGAGGAACAGACAAGGGAGGAACATATGTGACAAAGACATACTTGAAAATTATGAGAGACATTTGATTTTTTTTTAAGATTTCCTCAAGGAAAATCTTTAACCTGCCTGTGGTGCCACACATAATTTGTAGCTGAATATTTTGGTGGAATATTTTGGTTGGATTTCTGGTTGTAAACAACATTTTTTCTCTGACTTTATGTTTGACATTTGACATTTATAAACAAAGTGGTTTTACTGCTTATTCTAACTTTTATTTATTATCTCCACCTGAAATCCTAGACACGCAAATTAAAACAAATAACTCTTCTTCTGACATTATCTTTCTCTTCCTTCATGTGTCGATGTCTTTCGTGCCATTGCAAATTAAATTTTCTTTTCCACCCCATCCCTTTTCTCTCCCCTCTCCCTGTACAAAGTGAGGTAACGTTTGCCAGCACATGTCTCCATCTGTTAACAAACACTTCCAATATGTTGAGAACAACATCTTGGCCCTCGGTCTCCTCCATCAGGATGTGATGAACGCAGTGCACCTGTCTCAGCCTCCAGCCTTGTTTCTGGCAGCGGGGAGATGATCTCGGCCCTAACAACCACAACATCAAAGACGGAGACATCGAAGGCTTCAGATGAAAACAGTGGGTTTTTGTGCTTTCTTTTCCATTTTACCTCCCAATACAAATCATCACCAGTGAACCCGCTGGCCCCATTATTTCGTTTGGTGTTTTCCCATTTGCCAAAAATCACTTTAAGTCATTTAAAACATCTCTGGTGGAGGAACTGTTTAATGTCAATGAGCACGCGAAAGACATGACTCCTGTTAATCCTATTTGGTAAACAAACTTGAGGAATTCTCATGCAAAGGCCCACACGATCACCCCAAACTGTAAATCACTCTGGACAGTACATTACCTCCACTAATATACCAGATCTGGGTGTTCACTTAAGTCAACAATGGGGGGGGGGGATAACAGCAAAATGACGTCAGGAGCTTGAAGCGGCCTTGATTGCAGAAACTGAGAAATAACTCATCCAATCACGCCAGGAGAGTCAGCGAGTTGGACCCAGCTCTGCGCTTGCATCGTGACACGGAGGAATGTTAAAGAATGAAAGCAACAAAAAAAAAAAAGACAGGACAACCTGCGTCACCCCGCTCTGAACTCCACTTTAATTAACTAATGTATCTCCATTTGTCATAGCGTGACATGTCATCATTCTGAGGCAATCTGAGATGTTGGCTGCGGCTCCGAGAGGGGAAAACATCAGCACCCTCTACTGACGAGCGGGCCAGCTTCAGGGCCCCGGCGGACTTTGATTTAATTTCTTTTAAATGAAGGTTGTTTGTCTAATTATCAGCTTTATGATAATGCTGCCACTAATGCCGCCTGCTAATGAGCTGGAAAACCCCGCATTTAAATGACAATGACAATAAAACAGTGAAGTGTCAGAGCCCGAGCTGAAGAGTTGCTGTTAAATAAGTCGAGTAATCTGTCCTCACTTCTCTCACTGGTTCCAACAGCCGAAGTTGGCTCCTGTTCATAGAGACTGTAGAAAAATGATGAGCTAATTGCTGACTTTTTCTCATCCAAGGTTTATATTTTATTTTATTCTTCCCATGTGAGATTTACACCAAGCATTAAAAAGAAATAGACCCATTAGGACGTTTTTTTGTGTGCGCCACACGCCAGAAACATTTGGCCACATGACAACACTCCTTTCATAATTTTGGCAATTTGGTGGCTATGTGAAAACGACTGTTCCTTTAACACTTGAACAAGTTACAACAACTTAAAGTCCTGATGCACTCGCTCTTGAAAGTTTGTGCCGTTTTTATGTTGTTTTATTTGTGAGGTTTGGGTACCCAACTCTCATCTGTAAGCAGTGGTGTATATATTGACTTAGTACAATACAAAAAGTAATCTATATAAATACTACCCAATTACTTTAACCGACTATATATCAGCAAATATCTGTACCTTCTACTGCATACATTTTTTACAATGTATTGTGTTACAGTGTTTTTTCATATGTACAATATATTTTTAAAAGTAACCAAGAGCAGAATTAGTCCACCGATCCAATCAGTGTGGGCAGGTAACATTAGACCCCGCCTCCTGCAGCAGCAGCATCACTGGTGAAGAAAGCACTTACAATAGATTCAGAAGAGGCCGAGACTCCATCGTGATATATTACTGTTGAATTAGAGAATCGGCTAAATTCAGCAAGTTATTTTAACCTTTAATACTATCAGTAGGCTATGTTTAAAAGCAAGTACTTACTTTTACTCAGATGGAAAACTCAATGTGGTACTTTTACTTTTACTTAAACAAGTTTATTTTTATTGAAGTAAAATGTTTGAGTCTTCACCACTTCGCCTGTAAGTTCTCTGAACCTGATTGATGAGTTACTCTGAATTAAAAAACTCACCTTATAAATGGCTTTACTCCTGCTATACACATATCAAGAGCCATATAGCTAAAAGATAAAAAAGGGCAAAGCATTTTTTATCTCACTCTAAGATTGGTGAGAAAGCAAATATAAACTCTGATTCCAGGAAGAGTTATCATTATAAATCCTCCTCTCCCACATCTGCCTGGACGAGAGGGGGACAATAAGTCAGAGTAGCAGGTAAGAACCTTTTGGGATATATTTGGCTCCTCTGTGAGAGAGAATGACTAAATATAAAGTGCAGGGGAAAAGTCTTGCGTCAGCACTCAGATATTCTCAGATACGGGACGCCTGGCCTTTTTCATGTCGGCGTAACTGAGCCCGCATCGGTATGTCACTGTCTCCTCAGCTAAACAAATTAGTATGTTTGATTGATCAAAGTTTATACGAGAGCGAGTATTTGATTTCAAACGGCGAGGGGAGAGAAGGGGGAGAGGTGGAATGTGAATGTACAGATAGAGGCAGAGTGAGAGGCAAAAGCGAGGGAGAAAAAGAGAGACAGAGAGAGAGACTGAGCAGCTGGATTGCCATGTAAATAGCTGTGCAGATAGGTAGGGTTGGGCTCGGTGCCAAAGGCTCTACAAAGGGCTCCTAACATCTGTTTGAGGGTAGATTCCTGCTCTGTGTTGTAGTAAGAATAATAGTCTCGCTCTGAGGGCCCGTTCCCTCATCAGACGGGATCATGATCACGCATACACACTCACTAACGACAGACCGCAGGCCTGCAGAGCGAGTCGAGCTGTTAATGCTGTTATTACACCGCACCTCAGTCATCAGCATGAACGGACAGGTGGAACATTGCTCGGATAGTGGGAGCTCATTCATGAAGCAGGAGCAGACTCATGTGAGACTAGCATCCCAAAAACATCCATTTATTAATGAATCAGTGTCGGTGAGCAGGAGAGTCAGGGGGTGAGACGTTTAAAACCTCCTGGATAAGTAGGAAGTTTACACAGAGAAGTACAGCGTTTAGGGTTCCAGTTTATATTTAAGTCAGCTGTCTGATGAAAACTGCAAAGCCACAAGTTTGGAGTACGGATAATTAACTGCTAAACCAGAATGTTGGAGACGAACTTAAAATATTCCTACCGAGGTTTTCCCATCGAGTCGAGAAAAAATAGCGGGACATCTCCGCTGGAGTGTCATGACAAGGATCCTTTTTCCTCTCCCAAGAACATGTGCGAGCAATTTGTACAACAAATGTTGGTTTTAGACTGTGTTCCTTGCATACTAGTGGCTTTCTCAAAAAAAAAACATGCAGGCCTCCATTTGTTAGTGGTTGAAAGCAAAGCAAACAAATTAATTAACACTATCTTTACATGGTGGTGGCCAAGGAAAGCAGGCTCTGAAATGTTACACCATTACCTAAATTCGCATGCATCTGTCTGTGTGTCCCCCCACCCCCACCCCCACCCCCTCCCTCTGCGCACCCTCCCACCCCCTCCCCAGCGCACACAGCGCCCTTGAACAAGACCGGAGGACCACCTGCGTGAAAGAGGAGACCCTCTCTGTTATGTCTCTGCTAGGGAATGAAATAACACGGAATCCAGCTCTGCAAATAACTCACAGTGAAGATCATTTTCCACATGCTGCTTGACAAAAGGTAAAATAAGAACAGATGATATCCTTTCTCGTCTCTCTCTCTCTCTCTCTCTCTCTCTCTCTCTCTCTCTCTCTCTCTCTCGCTGGGAGTTGCAGCTCTTGCTCTACAGCCTTTACGTTCAAAAGTCACTGCACTCTGTCGTGCTGTTCTGCCCAGCAGGCAGATGCACGGGTCTGACCCCTGAAGTGGCATAAGACACAAGCCCCCATTGCTAATATCCACTGATATTTACTCAGCGATTTTTTTCCATGCCCTCCCCTGGCTGAGGTTAAGAGGGGTTCAAAGGAACCTGATCCCAGATCTGATGATTATGTATGAGCCATCAGGAGCAGCAGGAGGCCTTCTTCTAAACCCAGCATCCATGACAGGAGAGGAGCTTCACTATGACCAGTAGATGATACCTGGACCCTTCGGAGGACACGGCCCATGAAGACCGCCTCCTTTGTGGGCCATGATAGGCAGAGGCTGAAATGAGACGTCTGGTCTACAAGGGATTTCTATGATAGGCGTCACTAACTGCTGTCACCTAGCAACAAAGCCACAGTTGGACACGACGTGAAAGTTTTAAAGCCCCTTGGTATTTTACAGCTGTTCGGTTGAATTAAAGCGTTTTGTCACTTTAACTGGTCGGCGCCATTACCTTTTGGAAAATCTGTTTGTGACTGAAGCACAATGAATCCTGGGATAGGTTGTCCGAGAACGATCCACCCGTTGGAGCCTTGATTTCTCAGGGGTGGAAGGACACATGTGTCAGCTGCATTTGGAGGAGCCTTAAAAATGGGGGAGTCTAGTTGCGCTGCTGACGCAATAAAATGCAGCCTCCAAAGAATACAGCCCCTGAAGTGAGACATATCTAATCTTTTGAGCATCTTGTAGTGGACTTCACAAAAAGTACATATAAGAGTTGGATCAGACGACCAAAACCACCACAAATATGAAAGTACCAAAATCAAAGTGGAATGTTGGTCAGTGGGTTTCTTTAAATTCGGACAGAGCCAGACGGACTGTTTCTCTGTCTCCAGCCTTTATGATAAGCTGCACACATGAGAGTGGAGTCTATCTTCTCAGATAACTCTCCCCAAGAAAGTTCAAACCCCTTTGTCACACTGTTGAACTGTTTCTTTAACATCAACAGTGACTCTGCAGACACGCACCTCCAGCGCGCTGCATGCATAATCGAAACCAACACCTCTCAGTCTGCGGTGTAATTTGTCCGAGCGGACCTTTGGCTCAGCTCCTCTGAAGAGGACACATGTGAAGTCTGTCTAAATAAACAGGTGAGGCTCCGATTAGCCCCCAATTCCCACTGCAAGTGTAACTTCATTTTCAATTTCGACTCTCTCGCTGTGACTCATGGGAGAGCGACTTCAAAGCTGCAGCCGTGCACTTGAGGTCATTATCTTCATGTCTAAATCCTCTGCAGGTTCTCAGCATATGGGAACATTTTAACTCTATTTTTTTTTTTTTTTTTGGTGTGTGTGTCTACAGCCATAAATCTGCCATGTCAACTATAAAATATGGCTGACCAGCAACAGATGTAGCTGTAATACCTACCAATAAATGCATAAATAAATAAATAAAACCTCTGGATTTTTATTCTAGAATTTAGTAGCCATTGAGATTGATTTGTGTGTAGAGGAGATGGACAGTGAGCAAAAGTCAGAACACGAAAAGGGGGTGTTGGGTGTTTCCTTTTAATTTTCTATCACTGTTTCGCTTGCTCGCCCTCTTTCTTTCTCTCTCCTCTCGTTTCTTTAATCGCTCTCCTTCTTTTAGCCTTTAGCTGAGACGAATCCTCCTTTCATCTTCCTCTGCGGCGAGGCCCCGGTGTCTGTTCGCACAAAGCCCGACCATCCCTGACTCCTCGTCAACCCCTTGCCCAATTCATCAAGCAGAGGCCCAAGGGGCATTCATCACCCCCACCACCTTTCATATCCCGCACCAGCTGAAAGCCACTGTCCCTCCTCTGACTTCAATGCAGCCATGACACACCCGCAAGATTTATAGTGGCATAATTAGTAGCAGTGAGAAAAAGGGCCTGTGTGCTTTGGAGGGTCAATCGTACTGTATCCCAGTCAGAGGAGCCCTGAGAGCCACTCACATCTGCTTCAAAATAGATTGTACCGCCACCTCAAAAGTTGATGAATTAGCCCAAAAAACAAGGAGCCAGGAAATTCATCAAGGCCTGACATTGACATCAAAACAATCATACACACTTTGGGTCATTTGAACACGCTATTCATCACCATTCACTGGAAGTGAGACATGGCCATAAATCCTGTTTCTGCACTGGGGAAGCTGCTGCTGCCTGCGATGAGCAGCACTGAGGTGAGAACTCCCCCTCAGGACGGGGGTTTCCAAAAACAGCCATAGGGAGGTCTAAAATAACAAGTCTAATAGTTAAAGTGTGTTATTGAAGTAATCAGGCCCACCCCTCCCACCTCGTCCTGCTGTCACTGATATCTCAAGAACAGTGAACTAATTAAAACTCTCCTGCAGTGTGTTTTCATTTCAATCCTCACACAGAAATAAAGTCTTCACTAAACAGCTGCATTTCTCTTTCTTTTCTTTTTTTCCTGCACAAGTTGGGACCCGTTGCCACCATTGTGCACCGAGATGCAAAATCCCCATTCAATCATAAATTACACCTATTATTCATTATTCCTGCTGCGGCTTCTCTCGCTGTTCTCTTTCATGTGCGCAGCAGCTCATTGTGCACCTGAAATATCAAAATGTTGGACATCAGTGGAGAAACTCTGGCTTCAGCTGAGAGGAGGGAGCAGAAGTGAAGGTGTTTGTCAGAGCTGGGTAAAGAACATTTACTCAAACGCTGCACTGAAGATCAGTTTTTAACTTATGTGTACTTATTTGACAGGTACAGATTTTTAACCTCTGAAAATTGTGTAATAACATATACATACATGTGCTACAGCACTTTATAGTTTTTATGACATTGCTCTTATTGTTGAGCTGGCCTGTCCTTCTCATTCAACACTTTCTCATCAGGTTGTTTTTAAACACAAAACATCAATACAAATCACAAAATAAAAGTTTAAATTAACAGTAATACAAAAATTACTCTGTTCGTTTGGACCTTTTTGCACAATTTGTGCTTCTTTTCTTTTTTCTGAAAGCAATATTTTTACTTTTTCCTAATTATTTTTACTAATTCAAACGAAATTCAAAGTTTTTTTTATGAAAACAGTAAATATATATGAATCAATGTGAATAGTCATCCACAGCAGGAGATCAGTCAGAATGCAGATTTTAGTTCAGCTTATTAATTTACCACCAATATTCACATTTACACTGTACAGTTAACTGGTGAAGCAGTGGTTCTCTGTAGATTAGACATAATAATGCAGAATACACTGAAAAGGATCATTGTTAACCAACTAAAAAATACACAAATACTTTTTCAAGTTTAAATTTATATTACTATAACTCGTTAGCTTTAAGTTGAAAAAACTGAATTTGTGTTACAAGTTAAAACTATTTACCTTTCACAGTGCAAAAACAAATGTATTATCAACTATTTATTTACAATGCTGATATTAAAGAAATGCAAACTTCTGTAAATAACTCAAATATCCAGGTTGTGCATCCTGTTTTCAGAAGATCAGTAGAACATCTCATGTTTTATGTAGTTACATAATTACTGAGCAGCAGAAAGTGCAGCAGTTTATTTGAAATGTAAACATTTTCTGAGGTTTAATGTTTCAAACTTTTAAAAAACACATCTAAAAACATTTGATCCAAGCTCTCCTGGAGTCCCCCAAAGTTCAGCAGCAGTCAGATTTGATACTACACGTCATCAACGTTTGGATTTTCCTTCTTTTTTTTTTTCCTTGCCAGTAGTACAAGTGGTTAAGCTGCTGGTTTGCTGGAGCACATTGCGAACGTTGTGCAGAGGGGCGAGGAAGCACCTGCTTCCAACGAGGCGGTGGAGAAAATGCTCTCATGAAAACGTCCAACCGCTGTGGTTGGCACTGGCACTTGTGCGTGAGACTGGTTTGCTCTGAGATTACGCACAGATTATTTTGATAATCTTGCGGGGAGGGTAACGCTCACCTGATACTTTGCGGTTTTCCTGTTTTTTTTCCTTCTTCTCCCGGAGAGGCCGTGGTGTGACCATAAACCAGTCAGAGTAAATTATGGATCGCCTTTGTGGTGCAGTGGTTTGTTACAGTTTATGATAGATAGAGCTTCTCGGCTTTGTGTCAGCTGCTTTTGTTTTGTCTTTTTACAATGATGGTCTCTGCGTCTGTCTCGCTTTGTAATGCGCCACAAGCTGTTGCCAGCAGAGTTCCCTGCCCCTGGATAGACCGTGTGCTTCTGTCAGAGACGAGAGCGCAGCAGCTATGAGAGGACCCGCACTTGGATTTTGTGTGATCGGAAGATTTGGTGCAGCTTTCTACAGAGAGCAGTGACACACAGCGGCATCAGCAGCTGAAAAAGTTGGACTGGAAGTGGTTCCACACGTTCAAGTGAGGGAAACTGATGCGCGTAAAGAAGGGATGCCAGCCAGGCGTGGCTTGTGTTTGAACATCCAATGTGAGAATGCGTGGGGAGTATGTATATAATAAGAGCCTTTCCATCTGATGAACAGAGATATCAAACTGATGATTAAAGCAGAGGACGATCAATAAACTCAGAGGACTGATTTGGAGGAGCAGCAGCGCGCCGGGTAGCCCTTTGGCTTCGTGCGTGCATGGACCGGACTTACTTAAAACTTTTCTCCCGCTTCGTGTCGCCGAAACCTTTTAAATGCCGTCGCTTAATCTGACAGCTGTGCACACCATGGCAGAGGTCGGGAGCTTTTTGGGGACAATCGACTTGGATTTACAAAGCTTTCCTGCGCTGGGGAATATGCCCATAGCGGAGCCTCCGGTGGGGCTGAATGAGCAGCTGGGGCAGATTGAGGGGAGGCTGCAGCGGGGGTCGCCGACGGATTTTGGGCACCTCAAGGGGATCCTGAGGCGGCGGCAGCTCTACTGCAGGACCGGCTTCCAGCTGGAGATATTCCCCAACGGCACCGTGCACGGGACACGACAGGACCACAGCAGATTCGGTGAGGCCAGGGACCTTTTTATTTGGTTTAAAAGGTTTACAATGCTGAGGATCTTATCATGTGACTGTCTTGGTTCACCACCAGTAAATTATTATTATTAGTAGTAGTATTAGTGTCATTATACACAGTCACTGACAGAGATGTCTAAATGAAAAGGGTCGAGCTGAGGCCTCCAGTGATCCTGAGGGAAGCAATTATCCTTATTACAGAATTTCATTGCAGTTTTGGGTGATTTACGAGGTGCAGTATATCCTGCGCTATCAATTTAGATAATTCTCACTGCTGTCAATCTCAAACTGACTTTAATTAAGAAGCGTGTTTCCCCCTGCCGCACTTCCCCCTGTGAATACAGCTCCGTGCGTCACCGTCACCTGGAGCCGCACAAGAGGAGCGGAGCCGCGCACCTTTCCCTGGCGACCGCCGCCGCGTGCGTAAGGGGCGCAGGTGTCTCCGGCGCGTCCTCGTACTCTGAAGATTTGGTACCATTGATGCAAATGGGGCGAGGTGCGGCTCGCCGGAGAGCGATAAACACATGAGGTCAGGGGGCAGACGCGCACATGTCTCGCGCCTCGTGTCCGTGCAGTCATGTCGCAGGTGCAGGCGGAATACCTCCAGACTAAAGCATGACCACTGTGGAATTCTGGGAAGGTTTTTTTTTTAATGTTCAGACGTGCAGCCAAAACAAGCCGGTTTACAGGGATGGGTGGTCCGCGCGTGTTTGTCTCTGGCTCCACTTAAGGTCTTTGTCAGATTTGCGAGGAGCGACGTGGCTTTGATTAAAAGGAAAAAAATAAGAGACACACTCTTTCGCCCCGCAAAAAAATTAGAGGGATCGTCTGTGTCATCCTCTGGCATCGGATGAGGTCGAGGAGATGGGGACCAGGTGGCCTCTGCCAGTCGGCAACAGCCAGCTGGATCCTCTCTGACTAACCTCTGCATCAGCCCCTGGCTTTTAATTTCACCGGTTGTTTCCTGGTCTTTGAACTATACATGTTCCCTTTTGCACCAACTTCCTGTGAGTCAGCAAACAACTGTGCCCACAGCTCCGGCTCCTCTCTCTGTATTAGAGGCCAGTTGGAATTCCCAAAGCCAGGATGAACACATTTATAGACAACCACAGCCCATTATGACAGAGTGACGCGATGAATTGAGCAAGACTTGAAAAGAAAGCGAGAAACCACACATTTGTCTTTTCTGTTGTAATCGATGACAACATCAAGTTACATAGTGGCCTTAAATGTGCGATTTTTCAATGGAAGCGTTGAGTGGGAAGATGTTGGGTTCTCTTTCAGTGCAAATAATTCAGACTAAATACGTATTGGATGGCAGTGGACAATATGCAAAAGTAGTCAGATAAACATACATGTATCTGCTACAGTCGGCTGAGGAGGAAATTATATTTGTGGGCTTCATTGATGGATTTGTGTGTGTGTTTGACCTCAGGTATCCTGGAGTTCATCAGCCTGGCAGTGAGTCTGGTCAGCATCAGAGGGGTGGATGCTGGACTCTACCTCGGCATGAATGAAAAAGGAGAGCTCTATGGGTCGGTGAGTCAACCCACCCACCAACCCCTCTTTTATTTACACCCCATGCATGCAGCCTCTCATTCACAACTAGTCCAGCCCGAGAGAACACACGTCAGTAAGTAGTGGGCTGTCAGAAAAGATGTTTCCAGGAGCAATCTGAGGGTCCGTTTGTTATCGAGGTTCCCATACGTGGTGGATGGGAAAAGCCGCAGTGAGTCAAAACAAGTTGTCGGCGTCTCTCTCACACTCTGAGTCTCATGCCTCCCTCTCCCGCTGCTTCCCTTCATCACGGAGGAACGAATCGAGACACTAGATAGAACTTCCAGACCGCAAACAACAGCATCAGTATCAAAAAAACCAAATCAGAGGTCTCCATGTGTGAAAGGATTCAAGGAGAGCAAACTGACCTCATCTAGTTTTGAGAAATGCAGAAATATTTACATATTTTCCCCAAAGTGGAGACATTTGGACGTGTGTGGAGGGTGAGTTCAGTGGAGATTACGTCTCTGTGCACAGCTGGACAGCAGTGTTAAATATAGAAGAGTTATTTTGTGTTTTTCCACAGTGATTGTAGATTCAACAGAACATCTGTCTTTCGGGGGGGGGGCGTTTTGTGTGTGTGTGTATGTGTGTGTGTGTGTGTGTGTGTTACGTTTTGGCCGACTTTCTCTCATATGTGGTCGGTGTCTGGGGACAGAAAGAGGGGAAATGGAAGAGATAAAAACAATGAAAGGGAAGTATGTGAGGGTTACCTGTATCAGGTGTCCCAGGGCATTTTACCTGAGGGCCCCTCAGAGCTTAGCCTCCCCCCCCCGGCTCTGAATATTTCCAACAGAGGATACTTTTTAAGCACGGCCATTATGTTCGAAAGTGCAGATATGGTTACTGCTATCAGAGTCTGGCATCCTGGAGCTTTGACCCTGCATGGGGGAGGTGATGGTGGGAGGCCATGATTTGGTGGGTCGAGGTGGGGTGGGGGAGTAATTGCACACCTGACTAAGTCACCTGACTGACAGAGGGAGCGATGTAGATATGTCTGTCTGAATCTGAGAGGCCAGGAGGTGGGACGTGAAGGGGCCAACAGGTAGAAGGCCGCTTCCAACCCACAACCACCAGACCTTGACGAGCTTTTGATCCGATGAGGTTTCTGCGTGCGCGTGCGTGTGAGTCTATTAGGATGAAGCTGGCCTAGTCATGTGCCCTCGGGGCTGTGTTTACAGACAACAGCTTCACCACACAGCCGCAGCCAAGCAGAGCCTGACAGCCAATCAACAAAATTACTGCTGTAATAAAAAGCAAGGCTCTTGCACAAACACCATTAAGTGTGATGGTGAACATTTATCTTCTTCGTAGCCAAAAATAAAAAAGTTCAATTCCTGTGTGTCCAGAGGGACAGTGTGAGGGAGAGACTGTTTTGGGACACCCTTCATATTTGTGCCTGGGTCCTCAGTGATACCCTAGACTCCTTTGAGTTTCGGGCCGTCTTGCAGAGCAGCAGAGACTGACCGGTCCTGGCAGGAAAGCAGCTCTTATTGTTCTCTCACAGTCACTCAGCCAGCACACTCTCACCTGTTGAACCCGCAGCCATCGCTCATGCTGCGCCATCAGTGAAGGCTGAGTGTGTGTGTGTGTGTGTGTGTGTGTGTGTGTGTGTGTGTGTGTGTGAGGAGCCTGTACTCCCGCTCACTGTTCTCATTGTAGCACATGCAGGGAGGGAAATAATTCTCCATGCACAATGAGAGGTGAACGGGTCTGAGGAGTGAGTGTGGGGCGTGAAGTGAAAAGCTGCCTGTAATGACTTCCCCTCGTTTGTCATAATGAGCTCCTGTCTAAATGAGCTTCTGCTGCTTCATTTCAGCTTTAAGTGCAGACCAACAGAGTTCACGGGTCCGTCAGAGACAGTGAGACCTGCATGCACAGCAGCATCGTCCATCTTAATCTCCGCTTGCCTTCTCTCTTTAAACTCTGTTGTTGCAAATGTTCTTTTTCCTCGCTCAGTGCCATGCAGAGCAGGACCTCAGCTCATGACTAATGTGTTGTTTTCTCTCCTGCAGAAGAAACTGACAGCAGAATGTGTGTTCAGGGAGCAGTTTGAGGAGAACTGGTACAACACCTACGCTTCAACTCTGTACAAGCACACGGACACGGGGCGCTTCTACTACGTGGCCTTGAACAAGGACGGCTCGCCCAGGGAGGGCGGCAGGACTAAGAAACACCAGAAACTCACTCACTTCTTACCCAGGCCGGTGGAGATCGAAAAGATCCCGCAAGCTTACAGGGACTTGTTCCAGTACAGGTGACCAGAGCTGGTTCCACCAGGAGCAACAGAAGCAAACGAAGAGGAGAGAGGGGGTGCTGCAGATATTTTGGACCTGGTACAGAACTGTACACCCTCCACTCGTGCTGAGGTCACTGGGTTTACACCACAGCCCACTACCAAGCACATACTGCACTGACATAAACTTTGTGCACGCTCCTGGATGTTGCTTCTTTGGTTCTGTAGTGGACTTGTGACACCGGTAAGGACAGAAAGTTGTCTAGTTAAACCACTAAGGACACAGGGACAAATGTGGCCCACATGACTGCCCAGCTGTGGGGCAATCAGGTGCCACGTTTTCTAAATAACCACTTTTTTTTTTTAGAGGTAAATGCATAGATACTGCAGTGAAGAGCCCTAAACTGGTGGGGGAGAACAAAAAAATGAAAGTTGAGTATGAGAATGCAGGAGAGATACTTTAAAAAAGCTGCAGAAAGGAAACAGAAAGCACTGCAGATGAAACATGGTGCATTTGTCACGCTTTATACACAGTCATGGTAAATGTAAGCAAGGGCACATTCCACAAACGCAGAGATGGATGGATAGAAGGAGCGTGGCAGGTTTGGATAGTCGGGTACTAAAGAGAACGGGAACAAACTGTTACAACTGAGCTTTTATTGAGTTGTCCTCAAAAATCAAAGATGAAAGCGGGGACGTAAAATCTCTGATGAATGTGACAGATGAAAAGAGCACTTACTGCACATCCCCAGTTCCCAGCTGCAGGCTCGCTCGGTCTCCCATGCAATCATCAGTCTAACGATCGCATTCATCACGTTTAGATAAAGCATGGAGCGGCGTCTTGTAGGAGTTGTGTGCAGAACAAACGATGAAGCTCGGGACAAAAGCACTTCTCTGACTGTGGTTGAAAAGAATGACAGATGAGGGGGGTGGGGGGTTCTGTGACTTGTAATGTTCGGAGTGTCAGGAACATTATTAAAAATGCAAGCAGCTGAGGTGTACATATGGGTGATCCTATTTATGAGATGTACAATATATTTATTTTCTACCTATAAAGTATAAATATAAATCTATATATTTATTTATTGCAAAGACTTTATTTTGTAATGAACTTGAAGTTATCTGGACGGTTAGATTCTACTGAAATTACTTCAAAATAAAAAAAGCAACAAAAAAAAATGAAGAACTGCATTGAACATGACAATAAAATTGTCCTGCTATCGAGAACTCATTGTGACAGACTATTTTTGCTTGGATTAAAATCTGATGTACCAATTAAAACCAGATATAGATATCAATGTGAATGTTGCATTTCTTTCCATGTGTTTCCTGCCATGTTAGCGGTTCAGCTCTGTGAACATATCGACATATTGGTGACTCGCTCCACCATCGCTTCACTCGTAATTGAAACATCAGTTGAATAGATTGCTATAGAATTTTGGATATGCATTCAAGGTCCCCAGAGGATGGATCCTGTTGATTTTGGTGCTCCCCTGACTCTTGCACCAACATGTCTGTGTTTTTTTCACCTGATAATTAATTCACTTAAAAGTACTTTTCCCTCAAAGATAACTCTATTGAAAGCTTATAATTATACAGCTTGCTCATATAAGTATTTAATGTAATGTGACCACGTGTGAAAAGTTGCAACCCCTGTACAATCCAGAGCCAATTTGCCCTCACAAACCCTTTACCCAGTAATGTACAGAGGCCTCCCCAGGCTCCATGAGGTCTTGATCAGCCCACATCTACCGTACAAAATCAGATTCCCTGTGCAACTGGATCCCGACTCCTCCGCTCCTAATTGGCTTTACACATCAGCCTGGGTTTAGGGCAGCGATTGGTTGTTCATGGTGGGGGCCTCACAGACCCCGTCACGGCGCAGTCCGCACCGGGTCCGTCTCAATGGACAGAAACAGCTGCCTGCTCCACAGAGAACCGGCGGGGACGTGCTGCCGCAAACGTGGAGTGGTGGTAATCTGGGGCTAAGAGGGGATGGGATCAACATTTCAACATCTGCAATAGTTGTAATGTTTCTCCACTGGCAGATATCTGTAAGCTGTGAGAGCAAGCTCCCCTGGGGGGAGGGAATGGAAAAGTCAAAGACATGCAGGGGAAAACCCTGGCAGACTGAGAAATGAAAACAATACCGGGAGAGGGAAAATAGATGAAAGATTGAAGGGAGAAGAGAGAGGGACAGAGGGTGTGAAACACTGGGACATCAGGATGGATCCGTCAGCCGTTAAGGGGTAGTTCTAAATTTTGGAATTTATTTGTGTTTGTGCCAAAATAAGAAGAAACATACTGTTCTCATGTGTGTGTGTGTCTGTGTGTGTGATAGATATGAGGCTGGAGACAGATAGCTTAGCTTAGCATGGACAGAGAGAGCAGAGGAGAGTCGTCTGGCTCCAAACAATGGCAACATAAATCTGCCAACCAGCTCATCAGTCAACACGTTTTAACTTGTTTAACCTTGAACATGAACCCAACAGTGGAAATATCAAATTGTACTTTTACATGGGGACATGTAGTTCAACAGGAACAATGACGCTGAGGAAGCAGGAAGATTTTGTGACAGAGCCACGTGAGCTGTTTCCATCCATTTCTAATCATAATAGCAAAAACTCTGCTACCTGCCTGCTGTAGCTTCATATTTAGAATACAAATATGAGTGACTTAAAACATTTTATCCACCATTTAACAAGAATATGTTTAAAATGTCAAAGTAGACTTTTAATTTTAAAAACAACATATATTCCTATTTATTGATTGGATGTTTAAAACCTGACACATGATACTGTATATATAGTAAAATATACAGTATAAGATATCTGGGGATCTTTGTTACATGTTGTTCTTTTTCTCTGTCCACTGTCTAATAAAAGCAAAAAACAAGCCCCAAATACTATCGGCCAATATTTTACCATCAGATTTTGAATATCCTTAAATATCTCTGTCATTATAAAGCTCAACAATTCACCATCAGTTGTTCTTCAGATACGTAATGATACAGGTGTGTAATAAAAAGTTTGTGGAAGACCTTCAATAATAAAAGTAACCAATAACCAAATGCCAACATTCCCCACTTTAAATGCTCAGTGCACAGGAATGCAGAGCACTTAAAAACAAATAACTCAAACACAGGAGTTGCTCATCCTTTTGGTCACTTTATTAAATGTTATATTAAATACTTATCAAGATAATAGCAGATCAGATTCATGGCAAATCAACTTGGTGTATCTTCCAACATAAGAACATTCTTAGAGGAGGGCAAAAAAGTTTCTCGACACTTATGAAATACACCTTGTGCAAACGCAGGATCCGACAAGAAAAACAGGTTTTCTTCGTATTCCTCATGTTTAACAGCTACACCAGTTTAAGCATTTAGAAGCAAGAATGTGCCAAAGTAGAGTACAGGTAGTCTTGGTGTCTGCCTGCTGAGACTGCAGTATCCAGGAGGATGGATTCTCACAAAGCAGACAACACTCATCAGCCAGATATAAGAAGATTTCCAGTCTGTACTTCTTCCTGTCAAGTCTAACCTGATAAATCACATTTCAAACTGTGACAGACGAGTAACGGGAAACGTTTTGGGCCCTATGATACGTGGCTGAAGTGGTTACGCTTTGCGAGACCCCATCAGTCACCCGAGCTCGGGATCAACACAAGTGGAACATAAACGATGGACAGGACACACAGTGCTATGCTAGACAACACATGACGATGGGAGTGATGTTACGAAAAGGTCTTAGGAACCAGCAGGCAGTTTTGAACAACAGAAGCATTCCATTACCATGTTCAGTGACAACTAACATAAACACTTAAAAGCATAATAGAAAAAGGTTCTCAACAAATCTCAAAACTTTACAGAGCTTTTTTAGGAAACAAATATATAATAAGGCCAAAATTTTTATGCTTTTTTTTTTTTCTGTTTTTGTCAACTCATCAGTTTCTTCTATTTCCGAAGAAGAGCAGGACTTTGCAGCACCAACAACTGTGGGTGATATTGGTGGAGGAATCTACTGGTGCTAATAATCATGTAACCCTAACCCTTTACATTTATGGAGTCCTGTCACCAACGACACTGGTCCCACTCAGTTAAGTTAGGCTTTTAAAACAGTATAAAAAAACTGAGTTTAAATTATAAGGAAACCCTCTTAAGGGGGAAACAGAACAATGCTTAAAAGCATTGGGGGTAAAAGTTGTTTGTCTTTAAATACATGAAAAATGAAGATATAGAACTTGAATAACATTAAGGCGGTATATACATTTTTTTTCCTGTTGAACATCCTAACAGATCTTTCACACAGTCAGTCATTTATACATTATATCCCACCTCCTCTCAGTGAACTACAGAATAAAGGACTGAGAGTCTATCCCATTTGAGACCCCAGCGGACAGCGGCCTAGTCTCAAAACTACTCCACCCTCTGCTTGGTGCTCCGGTTTGCTTTGAGCGCTGAGGCGTCTCACAATGTGTTAGTTACAGGGCCACACTTGGACTGGGCCTCTGGGAGCTGGCTAGCTGTGTGGGTGGGGGGGGGTGGGGTGTGGGGGCTGAGGAAGAGTCCCTCTGACCTACAGGCCCTTGGAGGGCCCAGGATTCTTGCCCATGCCTTGATGGGAGCCCAGGCCGTGGAGCTGCTGGTAGAGCCCCAGCAGGTCCATCTGACTGAGCCCGCTGCCTCCCATCATGCCGTTCTGCAGGGCCAGCTGGTTCAGGTAGCTTGCCTGGTTAGCCATGGCCAGCTGTTGCTCCTGCACCTTCCTGTTGGTGATGAGCTTCTGCACGAACATCATCAGCTGGACAGAAAAACAAAATATAGAGACAATTTAATTAACTACAAATAACTACGAATGACTATTGTAGTGAAATAACCACCAGCTGCAGACCTCACATGACCTGAGCACATGTAAAGACAATGGAAAATAAAAAACAAACCAGAAGAAACTGGCCAAATATGACAAAAAATAACAGAATGATTCATTTATTATTCACCTAAATATGAGCTCAAAAACATGAGAATATACAAAATATGTGTCGGAAAAAACCCACCAAGGTCATCAAGTTAAGGCAGGAAATTCCAGAAGGTTTAAAAATCCAGTTACTATAAAACCTGAATTTACAAACAGCTGGTGATCAAGCAGATTTCTCCTCAGTTCCTCAACAAAGGCTGGAGTCACGCTAAGGCACAGTTTGTTTTTCTCAGGACAGAACTTTGAGTGATGGAGAACATTTTTTCAGTTTTAGTCAGACTTCACAACAACAACAACTCTACAGCTGACGTCTGATGTTGATTATAACTGTGTCTCACAGATGTAGTCAAGGTTAACTAAGAGCTTGTGAGGGGTCAGGGACAGAAAACTCAGATGGTACTACCACTGTAGAGTGATTTACTGACACAGGCCTGGAGGATACATAACAGCTTTAAACTCACAGATTTAGGTTTTGATCATAAGAATTGAATTGTGTTCTTTTTGTGATCTTTATACATTTAGATCACAACTTCTTCAGCTTATTGGATTGCTCTTAGAGAGTGAATGAATAAAAACTGCAAACCTGCTTGGTAATAATATTCACATTAATAATAATCTATTTAAACTCAGGGTACATGCTGTATTTCCTTTAAGCACCATTAACAATACATTGCTATTGAAAAGTAGAGCAATAACCATTTGTGTCAGTATGGTCCAGTTCCATTTATTACAGTTGTAGATATGTTTTCGTCTGTGTTTGGATTGCTGCTGAACAGATTTTGGATTCCCCCCCCCACCATTTTATTTAACATTGTGAGATAGGGTGTTAACCATTATAGGCATGTTTAGGGGACCTATATTTATAAGTGTGTGCAATTTGATACAAATCAAAATTAAAATCCAGATCTAGTGAATTTAGAAACATAAGGGGACTGTTGGGCCTTGGCGGAGGCATGGGCTCTTTAAGTGCCCCGCTAGTTTCTAGTAAAATAGTGACATTGTCTTCTAGTTTTCAACTATCAGAGCCGGTTCTTACCGTCTGCTGCCTGGTGAGAACATCCCTGTAAATGGCTTCCCTGCGCTTAATCTCCAGCTCGACAGTGGCCTGGCGTCCCAGGGCCATGGACTGGACCTGACTCTCTGTTAGCGCTGGGTTCTCCTTCCACTGTGGGGAGAGAAGACAGTTCACATACATTAACTCCAACCACCATCACAGTCATAATACAGTTCAGTGACAGACAGAGGACTTATTAAGACTCTTGCACTAAGAATAATTATCAACAAAGACAGATTTAGACACTTTGCTGCACCAGTGTTGACACTCACCAGTCTAGCAATGGTGTCCTCCACTGACTCCCGTGAAAAGGTCTTCAATGCATTTGTTGCTTCGATGACTTTCTGTCGTCCCTGGTTGATCAGGTCCTGAAGACAAATGAAAGAGAAAAACATGACCCTGGTGAGCTTTTCTCATTTTGATTATAAAAAATAGACAAATGTGAGGATTTGGTATTTACTACATGATGGAAGATCTTAAAACCCGTCATTGACACTTTTGAGATTAACACTGAATCAAATGAGTAACTCGAACGGCATCATTCATAGGGACACCGAATCGTGCAGCTCTTCACTGAGCAGCCACAACTTTACAACAGGTGATTGGTTTCAGTGCTGTAAGTCATGAAGATCAACTGTAACTACAAAAAATACATTTTTAATCTCACTACTACCAGCATCCCTATACGTAGGAACCACATACAGGCTGTAATTGATAAACTCTGTGCTGACTAATTAGCAAAGAAGTTATCAGGAGTTGGAGAACATGCAGCTAAAAGGGGTGTTAAGATTAATACTCCAAATAAATACTAATCATATCACAATCTGTGGTTGAACATGGCTCATAACGGCCACACTCGGCCGTGCGAGGCAAAGATGTCATCAGATTTATACTTAGGTTAATTCTGTCTAATCAAATATGAGCAGATTGATGATCAGACTGGGGAAATGGTGTTTACAGAGATACTTGTCTGGTCTTATTTCACTAGTCTAGTGTTACCTTTGGCAACCCTAAAATACATATTCTCTAAAGGGAGACAGCAGATTGCAGCGCACCCACAGAGACTGTGTAAAGGACATTAGTGTTAGAGATGCTAGTGTGTCGCACTTCATTTATTGGAATATTGGTAATTACAAATTATCCAGTCATTTGCCAACATTAGCCTTCGGCCCGCACCCTCTTGCACTGCCTCGTCTCCAAAAGCTTCATGTGTATATGAGCTGCAGCAAACAGCTGGAACTGATGTGGCTCAGGACCATCATGGTCCTCCCCCACAGAAATACCCTCTTCAGGGGACTCAGGAGGAGAAACGTCCTCTACTTTTAAAGAGCCCTCTGTGTCATAGCCGCCTTGCGATTCTGTGTCATGTTCATTTTTTTATGGCCTGAAAATGTCAAGACAATTACGCTGTCACTGTCACTCTCTCCTCAGTCCTCTGCCCAGATCTTAGCATTTTTCAAAATGATCAGTGGATGAAGTAAGGGCCAGAGCAAGGTGAAGTTACACTTAAAGCTCAAAATGAATCAGTGAGTTTATGAGTGGGTCTGTTCAGCACTCATAATTTTTACACTCATTAGTTATTGAATAACACAAATTGCCTCTTGGACTTTGTGTCCTCTGTCAGTCAGATGAACCACGATGTATAAATAGCTGCTGCCCCAGACATGCAGCATCACAAACTGTTGGGTAGAAGAGTGGGGCAGACTGGGCTTGTTGGCTAGTAGACTGTTGTCACAATTAGCAGTGGGGTCTGAGGAATGTGGGGCGCCGTGCCGTGGGGGAGGGAGAGGGGGGCATGTGGAGCTCATTACTTACCTCCAGCTGCTGGTTGGTCATGGAGGCCAAAGCCGCCACGTTGTAGTTGAAGTAGCTGGAAGAGCCCATGTCCATGTGCGAGTATTGTGACTGGTAGTTGGTCCTCATGGAGAGACCCTGACAGATGAAAGACAGAGACAGAGGGGGGTGAGAGGAGGCAGAGGCCCCCCAGCATCCAATAGAAATAGATGATTAGTATATATCAGTTAGGCAGGTGTCACCAAGTGCATGATGGGAGAGACTGTATCAGTGTGGTCGACCAGAGACGACAGATCACTTGTCAGCCTCAGTCAGTAACTCTTGGCACGTTCAACTTGTTTAACTCTGCAGGAGAAACACGTTGTTTGATATCAGCCTGCTCCTCTTGTATGAAATGTGTGAGTGAGTGTGTGTGTGTGGGAGAGAGAGAGAGCGATAGAGAGATAGAGAGCAGTGACCTGATGTAAACAGTCCTGTCCCAGTAAAGGCCAGCAGGATGCCAATGTTTGTGTGTAATTTAGCCTCTGCTGCAGATGGTTGTCCCGTGCCCTGTAATCTGGCCATCCGGTATGTAGGGGTGTGTGTGCATGAGTGTGTGTGTGCATGTGAGTGTGTGTTGGGGCCAGTGAGGGTTGTTGGACCTGGTCAGACACAGGTGTGCCGGCCTAAACACTACAAAACCTCAAAACAACCACAAAACCACAACACACATGATCGACTACACCACACACTTCACATTTGGGTTTGCCATTAACAAGCAGCCGCTCTTGGACTTCAGCTGCATCCTAAGATACTCTTTAGACCTCAAACATCTTCAGACAGACAGACACAAAATCATGACTGAAAGAATAAAAACTAAGTATCAGAAATAACATCATGAGTCTCTTTGAGCTCTGTGCTGAGCTGGAGTCACCCCAGTGAGGCAGAGGGCTCCTGGGTTCAGTTCAGTTTTGGGCACCTGATCATATTCTCACAGTTTTTTTGAGTTGCAAGTCTGATATTCATACACGTAATGTTTCCTGGCCACAGGCGGCCGTACCCTTAAGTTGTGAAGACATTAGCAGAGGCCAGGTTATGTTCCAGTCGTTTCTCTGACAAAGATCTGAGTATACAGCGTGGCAGCTTCTCACGGATAAAAGTGACCACTTCTCCATCTTTTAGTGTATGACAGACTGCAGTGATGCGAACGCAATTGAAATCCCCACATTCGACCTCAGCGCTGTGGTTTTCCCTGTGAATGGGAACCCTCTGTTCTCTTATAAAGCAGAGGAGCTTGGAGGGAAAAGCCGCTTAAAGCACACAGAGGGCAGAGGAGGGAGTATGTGTTGGAAAAATAATCATTAGAGTGAATTAGAATCTAGGATTACACCGGGGGGAGAAGTACTGCTCCTGCTCGTTTACAGCATCAAGCCCCCCCCCCCCGTACATCTCCAAATAAACTCCACTAATTGGTCATTGATTTGCACGATAAGAAAGGAAAGGGAGGACGAGGGGACAATGCAGAAGAGGAAAGTCCCTAAACATCTATTGACCTATGTACGTAGCACTAGACGCAACTTGGACAGCCACAGTTATTTGTACAGCAGATCACTAAACTGATGGTGGGCCATCACTGGAGTAGGAGGGAGGCCCTGTCATCGCTTCACTAGATGAAAGGAATATACTGATCCAACACAAACTCACACAAGCGGGACTTCGCCCACCTTGCACTTTGATGTCAATAACTTGGAGAATGATCGACAGAGGGTATAAACACTGTACGTGTGCCTGAGATGTTGGAAGTGGTGGATATGTCACTGTGCAGCACGCATGTCTCTTGTGCGGTGTTTTTCTTCTCTTACCTTCTTCTCTGCCTCATATTCAGCCCAGGCAGCCTTGCGGTCCTCCTCGCTCAGGGCTTCCTCCTCCTTGTGGTCCAGCAGGGAGTCGTGCTCATGGTAACACACAATCTGGTCCTTGTTGTTCTGCAGCATCTCAGCCAGAATGGGATCCTGCGTTGGGGGAGATAGCAAAAAGATAAAAACTGTCACAGTGAGTGTAAAGTCATCACTGGAGGGGAGGTAGATTTGGCTCCAGGGAGGCTTAAGAAGACAACACCAACTTTCTGCCTGAAAAAAAAACCCAAAATATAAATCCACTTATAATCAGCTCGAATCCTGTTTTGGGGATATACAGATCGGAATAAAATTGCTTTTGAAAAAAAGACTTAATGCACATTGCAAAGCAACACATATGAACAGAGGAAGATGTTTGCTGGATTAAAACAATGTTTCTTAATAAAACGCTTTGAGCTGCAGAGCACAGAACTTATCAATTTTTAGTTTGATCTTTTGTTCTGCTGAAAGTTTTTTTTAGGGAATCACCTGAATGCTCAGATAGCCATAAACTTCTTACGGGGAAAAACATTGTAGTTAAATAAAGGTGGTTTTGAACTCCAGCTGAAATCCAATGTTTAGATGCATGTCTTATTAAGAATTTTAACTGTCTTTAAAATAAAAGTTTGGAGCCTTCATTCAATGGTCACATGTGGATTGTTGGCAGAAGGTGAGGTAAAACAAATGGAATCCAACCCAACACTTGGACTAAGAAATGAAAAAAAAAACTTGGATCTGCCAATAAATTGATTAAAAGGACACATACAACACTAAAAAAAGTAAATAAATAAATACATGGTGGGGGGGTGCCTCTGGTTTCCATGACTACATTGTTAATGAAAACAATACCTGAGTAAAATTAAGAGAGCTGGGCCAGGCTCCACTCACACAAACATGGTTTGAATTACTCTCTCCGCAGCACGTTTGCTTTTCTTTGTCTCAACTCAGCTTTACATTAAACTGGAGCATTGCATTCTGGAAACAAACGTCATACAGAAGTTGCATCATTAACCTACACATGGATCAAGAGGTTCTCTGCACTTCTCCTCTCCTTCTCATTTTAAAAGGGTGACAATAAGCTTGAAGTCGTAAACAAAATAAATCATGTCACTGTTATTAAGGAAGAAAAAAAAATACAAAACAGAAACAACACACTGTGAAATTAAGCAGTGATTGCAAACCTGTATTGAATAAACTGAAAATAAACACCAGGCCAGACGGAGTGAAACTGGATCCCTGAATGGGGGAAAAGAGAGCTGCAAGAAAACTACACAAGAACCTATTTTTAGGTTCTCCACAACTCCAGAGAACGACAGTTCAGGTGGCTGACAGAGATAGGTGCCAAAGAGCTTCTCGTCTGTGCATCTATCAACCCATCAACCCGTCCAAAATCCTGGATCTGATTCTGCTCCTTATTGACACATGTTTATGTTTCCTAGCCATCACACTCAATCAGGACAAAACCAGGCCACCCCTGAACAGGCAGACATTTCAGAGCAGAGGCACAGCCAGCTATTCAGCCGCTGCTTTGCTCTCTAATTAGGACATAAAAGCACAGGCGAGCCTGTTGGCCTGACTCGGATAAAAGACATCCATCATTGTTTGTTCTACCAAAGTAGGTGAGCACAAGGTCAAATGAAGGCCAGAGTAGAGGCCAGCACAGACAATTATATTGGCACTGGTATAGACACAACATGCATAGTATGACAAAGTCTAAATATGACTCAGAGGTAACAACGCAGACATAAACTTCAACCTCTCTGATTAGTGACTGGTTTGGAGTCGTTTTGGACGGAGGGGGATTGTGGCAGGTACATCCAACTATGACGCTGAAACTAAATCGTAAGCATCACACATTTTTTCCACACTTTTTCCAGAAAAGACAACCCCTAAAATACTTTTCACAGCTTTGTGTTGATTGAGCCTGGATTATTTTTAAGTCAATGACAACTACAGCCAACAGACTCGAGCCAAGTCAGAGAGGCAGCTTTTTGCCTGTATGCTGCTATAAACAGAAACTAACACTGTGGACGATGTCCCTGTCGCTCCACTCAGCTCAAAAACTCCCAGCTTTGCTAAAGAAAGACCACATTTTAATTTTTTTTGTATTATAAGAGTGAGAGATGATCGATTTATGTTGACGGGTCAGTGAACCTGCAGGTCAAATGACAGTACAGACACTCCCACTGGAAGCAACTGTATTCTGGGATACCCTAAAAATCCCTACCAGTAATGGCTCTGGGGTGGTCCAGCCCATCTCCCGTCCTGTTGCGCTCAGTGTGTGTGTGTGTGTCTTGAGCCAGCACTAATGATTGGAGGTAATCTGACCTGGGCTATTGTCATCCTTATGGAGCTGCATGATGAAGCCTATTGCTTTGCTGCAGTGGAAAAGAGAAAGCGAGGAATGCTGGGTGGGCAGATGCTCAGAGGTTGGAAGAGGTAAATTGACCAGCTCAACTCGATTTGTATTTCCCCTCTGAGAATGTGCAGGGTGGGTATTTCTTACAGTGAAAAATCTACAGAACAATTTCACCATTTGACATTACAGAGTATGTATGTTTGGATGTAATGTATGAATGTATGGGTGTAATGATGGAGGCGGAATGCAATGTTTGAGGACAAGCTCAAGATTTGTATAATTATATCAACAGATTCAGTCTCAGTCTGGTAATCATTTGCCTAAAAAGTGCCTTGACCTGACTGTAGGATAAAGAAAAAGCGGAAATTTTAGGGTAAGAATTGTTGTATAGTCAAACATCCATGACATGACCCACGATATGAAGCACTTTCCTTTCTTTACATGTAGAGAACTATTCATGGCCTTATTAAGCCAAATCCTTGTACATACAGTAAATGTATTTTAGAAAGGTCCAACCTGCCAGGAGTCCATAAATGATGTAAAGAACTTTTCAAACTCAGCAGCTCTCACATCAAGGATGAAAACTTGGGGAGACTTTACTACTTGGCACAGGCGCCCACCACTTACTTTACCAGTAGACTTTAGGTGACGCTTAACTGTAAAGGGTCTGATGCAATTAAACACCCGCCTGCATTAATAGCGGCGGGTTGTGTGCAGGCAGGATTTTGGCCATGTTATCAGATACCTTCTTGAGCTGAGAACATTCTCAACCATGTTAACCCAATTTCCTGCACCTTAGCGGCCCTTCACTGTGTTAAGAACACTTAAACTAGGCCTCTATAGTTGCTGGTTTATTTCTGTCACTGCCACGACATTAACCTTCTCCAGAGAAAAAGACTAAACAGGAGGCATTAAATGTGCAGTAGGAGATCCAATGTAGTTAAGTTAGGAAGATATGCTGGGGAAAAACATGTTTGCTTCAAAGGCAACACGAAAAGTGAGAGGTACAGAAGGACACGTTTTTTGAAAGAATTTGAAGTGGCTGTGTCTGCTAGAAAATGCTGTTATCACACAGGTATGTTAACATAGCAACAGAGGGGGCCAAGACAGGAGAAATGAGAGTGGCTAAGATATTTGTAATATCTCAACATAGCCTGTCAAAACTCTCTGTCCCCGAGCGGCAGACAAATGCTACACACAAGCCCATTGGCCCACTCAAAACAGTTCCTCTGCAGAAACTGGGGCATACTGCTAGATATCAGGAAGCCACCCCTACACCCTCAGGACATCGCTGTCTTTATACCCCCTGGGGGCCTGTACACAAGTCACAGGTTTGATCTAGATGTCAGCTAGTTGACAAAAAACAAAATTGTGCATGTCACAAAACAAAGACTATAAAAATTCCACATTCCAATAAAAACAGGCCTCAGCTAGCAGCAGTAGGGGGCTGTATTTCTAATGAAACTCACTATAAGGTCCAGGCAGCTGGACCTGGACAGGCTGGTCAGGAAAGATTCCAAGGAGGCAGTGAAAGCGGGAAAAAAGTAAAAAAAAAAGGTTTCCTAATTCAATCTGAGGTAAAAATCAGGCCATGTATTAAAACGGCTGTTCCCCACAGGGTGATAATCCTGACAGAGGAAATATTTATTTAAATACATTTAGGTACAAATTTTATTTTCTACTATAGCTAAGTTAAATAAACTATGAAGGGGCCATTAGGCAAAATAATATATATAGTAGATTGAATAATTTAAACAAAACCATTGAATAAATAAAGCAATTACAATTCAAAACAAATGAATCAGCATCTTAAAGATAATGAAGTAAGCTTTGAATTGCTCTGCATGTTATTCCAAGGTGCAGGTGCACAGTGAGAATTGAAGTGACGACAATCGACACCTGCAACATAATCATTTGAGTTGGTCTTTTAAGAACCAATACTAAAAGACAGCAACAAAGAAACGAGGTAAAATAAATCAAAAATCAAAATGGTTTCAAAAAAGTGTTGCAGCAGTAACAGCGCTCTGGTTTGAGTTGATAATTTACAAATGGTCATGTTTTACCTAGAGCATGATAAATTCAAAATAGGCCTATAATTGTTGGCTGTTCCACCACTGTTATGTAGGGGAGTTGAATAAGCAGCATTCCATTACTTAGCAACTGTTCCAGTTAAAAATATGTTATGTAGCTGACTACAATCAGAATAGCATGCTTCAAGAAGCACCAACTTAAATATATATAGATCTGTAGCTTGCAGTGCATAGGCCAAGTCACTAGAAGAAAGAAATGGAGGCAGTCCTATATCTTTTCATCCATATAGTACCCAGCAGATGCAAAATGCACTTAAACTTCACATTTCCAAACTGCCTCTGTTCTCTCTCTAGAACACTCAGTAGTTCTGATGGAAAGTGACAGAAATAGTGGAAGTGCTCATTTTTTAACTTGTGAAGTGGGTGTGAGAGCGGTTCTAGCTGTTTTTTTCTGTCTGAAAACAACTGAACCCAAGAAAAAGCAAACCTTGCCCGATCTAAACTGGACAGGGATTCGTTTTTTTGGGACTAAACACGACCCAAACCCAATGAAGTTCATGCACTGAGTTTGTGTTACCATTTCCCTGATTACAGACGTGAAAAATCAGCCCAGCCAATGCGATTGGCCTGAACCCAAATGTCATTGTAGATTTTTTGTCTTAACCTGGCTTGGGTCAAATATCCACACTCTAGTGTGATTGTCAGATCGTGGGGTGTGTAAATTGACTGACATATCACATCACACATCATATTCAGACAGATAACAGGCCCCTCCACAAATCAGAAAGGTGGGGAAGAAATAGGATGTAGCCACTGTTCTTATCTGACTAACGGTTCTCAATGTAATTTAACATAGTGTATAAAAGGTTTAGTGTGTAGAATTTGCATGTTGCAGCTGAACACCCCTCACCTCACCCTCCCCTTCCAAACATGAAAAAGAAACTGTGGTAGCCTCATAAAAATTCAAAAGGTGTTTGTCCAGTCTGGACTAATGTAAAAAACATGGCGGCCTCCGTAGAAAGACCCCCTCAATGTAAATATAAAGTATTTAAATATAAAGGACCTTTTCTGGGGTAAAGAAAACTACAATTCATACAATTTAGATGAACCGAACTAGTGAAAACATCATCATTATTCTACATTAAATTTCTGCCAATAGTTCTCTTTCACCTAAATCTTACACACTGGACCTTTAATGCTTTGAATATTTTTAGAGTAAAATTTAGGTCATTACACCAGACTGTTGTGCATCAAATACTGTATCACCGTTTCATACACAGGTGTCTGCATTTTGTTATCGGGTGGTATATGTCGACTTTTCCTGCACAGTGACACAACAGAGACTAACATAACAGTATTTTTTCTACTATCATCTTATTCCACACAGAGATGAATCATATAAAGGACAGTCTCTTATATCTCCACACTCAGTACTCCCAACAGACTAAGTGCTGCAAATGAGGCCCATGGCTCGGTGCCTCGCTGTGACTGTCATTAGTGCTCCTTCCACATGCAATGCAACAAGCTCAGGCAGGTTTCTGAAAGCTGGCAAAGAGCATTCTGGGAAGTGTGAGAAACCTTTTACCCAAGTACAATGACTGGGGTAGGTTGAGGGTGGGTTCACCACAACACGTGTATCAGGATATAAGTCCTGGAATTCACAGATCATCAGTGACTGAATGCTGAAAGAGGATTTAAGGGGGGAATTCTCCTTCAAAGTAAAAAGTGACTTCCTACCCCTAATGAGACAAACATGGTGTGGCTTATTGCCCGGGTCTGCTCCTGCTCTTGAGGTTCAAGTGCAACCTTGGTGTACCTGACAGAGTCTAATGAACACTGCAGCCATCACCTGCTGTGGGCACACACAGTGAGATACGCCCACAGCCTGCCACCTTGACTGACAGTGTACAACGCAGCAACATTTGCAGGGAGCACTGCAGAGCTGTATAAAAAAATGTCCCCAGGTTAACATGCACATTGTCCTTTGTACATATGTCAACATTGTGCATACAAGTGATGAACAGGAAATGAGTAAAAGAGGGTGTGGAGTCAAAATCTCATGTGTGGGTTGCATGGTTCTTCTTTGTCATTAGGGGGAAGTGAGCCTTTGTCTCCAATTAGTTTCTCTGAAGAGTGCAGAGACATCTTTAAGAGAGGGGTTTAAATAATGACCCTTCATCATGCACGGGAGGCCAGGGGGAGAAAAAGAAAAACAACTTTACTGAGCATGCTTTGAACATTAAGAGGCAGTGTGTTGAGTCAGGGCAACAGATGGTTGTGAAGATGGCTGAGAGAAGCCTGGATGGGGTAATGCTGGACTGGGGAAGAGAGTGGGGACATCCGCACAGACAAGTTGCAGGGGAGAGGAAATAAAATACGACAGCGGTGGGATATAAGAAGCTTAGCAGGAGAGGAGGCAGGTGGAGTGATAGAGAAAACAGTTATCTGGTGAGTTCTCCCTCAACATGAGCAGAAGGATGAGACAAAAATACTCAGCTTTTTGAGCACAAATATCCACCACCACCCCAGCGGCCCGTGTGACCGCGAGTTTCACACCAATATGCCCTCTGTGGCTGAGAAAACAGCACTTGACCGGTGTGAAGATCGAATCACTCTCTCCTTCTGTGCAGAGCACTGTTGGCTCAAAGGGATGGAGGGCATCTGACTCATCTTCACATCATTCCAGACGGCAAATTCCTTCCGTAATACTGCAGTCCTGCTGCCACATCATAGTCAACCCCCTGGCCAAAACAGGTCGGCTTGTTAAAGAGCTTGTCAGCCTCTCCAGCTTGAAGACTGTGTCACATAAATGTCATTGGACTCATTAAAGATCATACGCAGCTAACAGGCCGGGACTCAGTGAACACATCTTTCCTCTTCAAATCTATAACGGTGCTCAGCTGCAATCTAAGTAGGGCTACTCCTTCTTTAAGAGGGATATAGAAGGTGAGAGCTATGATCGAATGAGTGCATTCACACGGTGCTCCTACCTGTTAATACTCATGAAGGGAACAGTGATAAAGATCTTTTGACAGTGTAAATGAAAAAACAGATGTTCCATTAAGGTGCACTGAAAAGCCTCTGGAGTGTCCAGTGAAAGAGCAACTGTATATACAGCGTCTCCTATCTATTCTGTTTACACATTTCTGCATCGTAACCCGGTGCAAACCAAAACAAAGAGGTAAAACCACTTAAAATGATCTGTAGAAACCCCCACACTGCAAAAAGGGAAGGAACAGCAAAGGATGGAACTAATTCAAGGATCAACAGAGAAGTAAAATACAGCTAGGAATGAATGAAAACAGAAAAAAAGAGCAGGTTTATAACAGGGCAGCAGCAATGTTGCAATAAGAAGACTATTTAGTAAATAGCAGTAAACAGATAAATCAGTGCAGCTGTGTGGGGTTGGATGGCCCTTGTAAGGGATGTGTGTTCTTATTAAACCGCAGGGGGCCCAAATAGTGACACTGCACCTGCGCAACGCAGAGAAGAGGTGGGTTTAGGACTATGAAGGGATACGAGAAGAAACAGAAAGATCCCGGAAAGGTCACGCAGGATACAAGCTGGCATTGTGTCTAAATAACAGTTTATCACTGAAGTGCTAAACTTCAAAAGAAAGAACATACTACTTGGTGCAAGTTATGGAAAAACAAGCTTGGCATTTAAAAAGGCATTCAGTGCCATGTTTGTTGATGGATAAAAGACTGTTTTACTACTGTTAATAGGTTTCAGCTTGCTTTTCTGCATTTCCTTTGGGAATCAGTCTAAAGAAGCCCGTGAAATCTCAGTCAGTGCTTTGGCAAAGACCAATTACACATCTGATTCAAGCTCAATTTAATTTCTAAAATAAATGCATAGCTCAGCATCAAACCGTATTTGATTCAGTCTGAAAACATAAATTGTATGCATATATGCATGTTTACCTTAGGGAGCATGGGGGTTGCCTTCTTGCTTTTCTTCTCTGAGGGATCATCCAGCATGTCTGGCTCAAAGGTGTAGAGCTCGGCCAGCTCGTTCATTGTAAAGTGCCTCTCGATCTGCTGCTGGTCCACAACCCGGAATGACAAGGACTGCTTGGTTACCTGCCGCTCATAGATCTTCTCCTCCATTGTACCCTGAAGTATGAGAATGGAATGAGTGAACGGCCAAGAAAAGAAAAACAAATGAAGGTCTACTTACAAAGGAGCAGGTTGCCTTACTATGCATTACTTTGTCATTCATGACAGAGTCAATGTCTCTGAAGCCACTGAGATTCTGTACATATTCATCAATCTCTTTTAGAAGTTCCAGACTGTGACTGTGTCAACGGCCAACTCCTAACTAAACAAGTCACTGTGTTATTAGTTTTCTTTTAGCATGAGATGGGTGTTTTTATTAGTGCTGTGTAGTATTTAACTTAAGTCACTAACTGTCCATTGAACTGTTTCCAGATATGGACTTTCTCAAATTCGCAGTGTGTCCAACACATGAACTGAAATACTCTTTGCTGATCACAGATGGTTTATTTTACATATCTATCAGCACCACATCCGTAAACAGAACAGCCCACCAAGCTCACCTGGGCAAGGAACCTGTAGACAAACACGGTCTTCAGTTGGCCAAAGCGGTAGACTCTGAAGATACTCTGGACGTCGTAGGACGGGTTCCAGGAGGCATCGAAGATGATGACCCTGTTGGCTGCCACCAGGTTGATGCCGAGTGAGCCGGCTCGCGTTGAGATGAGGAACAAACGACCTCTGGGAAAGTAAAAGCAAGGGAGACAAATAGGAGTGTTCTGAAAGCTTGCATTATCATTTGCTGAGCATTTTTGCATTTAGATGCATCTTAAATTTTTGTTTTACATTCTCACGTATTGTTCTGTGCCGTTTCATATTATAGGGTACATTACCTTACGTTACTGGTGTCATTAAACTCTTCGGCCCACTTCTTTCTGGTAGTGGCGTTAGTGGAACCATCCAGGCGATAGTAGTCTATGTTCCTGAACCACTTGCCTTCACCTTCAGAGACACACTACAGTTACAACACTGTTGACTTTTCAAAATCACCATCTACGCTGCACAGAGCCTTCAAAATAACATGTCTCGCCATCAAAAGAGCCGTTTCCTTGTCAGAAGGACTTAGTTTGGGTATTAACAGACAGCAGATAGATGGCTGTGTTGGTTAGAGGCCAGTCGTGTTTAGCCTTCAAAATGGCTGCCCCCCCCCCTTACCAGCCTTCATAACCAACATTTCAGTATGTTTCCAATTACAGCACTGTGATCTTTTCATTACAAATTACAAACCCTTGAGCAAACATTTTTTGTGGAATAAAAAGTCAAGGTCTAATCATTTTCAAAATGAAAGTAAAAACAGCTGCTGAAGTTTAATTAGGAACATGACCTTACACCAGCAGCGGTGTGTGTTCAGGGGTAACAAGCAAACCAACGATTACAAGAATCCATGCTGCATGTGGACTGTCTCATGAGTGTGAAACATGCATTTCCAGGAATCCATGTTAAGGTTACAGACAACAGCATAAAACCACAAAAATGTATGTTGGGACAACATCCTCAAACTAGATAAGTAGCTGGTTTATTTTATACAATTTTGGTAAACACATATTTCTATAGATTATAAAACCAAGATCTGCTATGTGAATGTTAGCATACAGAGAAAGATGATCATTTTTAAATGTAGTGTAATGTTAACAGACATGTCAACTGAGTAAAAAACCTTGTATGTACCTTTGTATGGAGACACTTTATCCTCATCTTTAGCTCTGCAAGCCAGTTCAAGGAAATCCTCAATGAGGTCCAGAGAGATGAGGGACTGACTGAACACCAACCTGAGGACAAACAAGGACTGAAGTTACACCAGGACCGCTAGAGCCCGAGTGATTCAGATTTTTTGAGGGACAGTTATGAAAATGATATTAGCGAGGGAAAAATAGCAGATCTATTTTTTTTAATTATTGCATTGACTCTAAAGATGTTATCAAAACCTTATGACAGAGAAATTGATTGGAATAATCAAAGCTTCAAATTTTAAAGATTCAGCATAAACTTTTTTTATACATAACTAAAAAACAACAAATACAAGCGTAACACATTGTGTAAACATAAATGCACATATTTCCTGCATTATTTATGCGGTAAAATAAAAGTTTTACAAATTGCCAAACATAAAAGCTGACACCAATGTTTGTAAAAGGCTCATATCGGCTGTCATCCAATATAAGTTCTACATTTTACAACACAGTCACCCCTAAAATCTTCAAGTCACACCGAGAACCAACAGGTTCACTTACACTTTATCTTCCACTTCCTCTGCCATTCGCAGGATATCAAAGAGGAGTGTTATCTTTCCAGAGTGCTCCAGAATTTCAGCATCCGCCTCAGTGACAAACTCCTTGTGCCAGTCAGCAGAGGGACTCCCAGGTGACGAGCCAGAGGGCCGAGCTGTTTGAGATACATGAAGTAACAGATCAGTGTGCATGCCGGCAGAGATGCCCCTGATCAAGTAACTGTAGCAAAGACAACACAATTATAATACTGGGCTACACTACACGCTACAGTTTCTGAGTAAATAGTTGTTACCAAAGCAAGAATGCCCATTGAATCTTCTCTTTTTATTGTCCATTCTTTCCATATGTTTAGCTAAATCAATTCTTGCTTTCCTGGGCAAATCTATTCACAAATTTTAATGAGACCAGCTTAATAAATCCTACAAATGTAATAATACAAAGAAAACTGTTGTACAATCTGTAAACACAATTCCTTCCTAGTCCCTCGAATCCTGAATTTCTGGCTCCCAGGCTCAACTTATTGTAAGTGGATCTTTTTCAGGAAATCTAGTAACAAAGGCTGAGCTTCTGGCTACTGCAAGGATACCATTCTGAATGTGAAAATAAGTGGCGAGTGACATTACTCGTTTCACAATGGAATCTCCCACATATGCGGCTCTGGTCATAATGTCTCCTAATATGTCGTGAATACTCCAGACTTACGCTCCTCAACAGGCTCTGCTCTGTTTCTGCCCTCTCCGTTCCTTCCCCGAGAGCTGCTGTTCCACTCCTTGATGACCTCCACATCATCACTGTCGGAGTCATCAGAGCCCTTCTTTTTTCCCTTCCCTTGCTTCTTTTTCCTATTAGGGTGGAGGAACAGTGGAAGAGTTGGGGTCAGCAGGAGTAACAGATGCAATAGAGAAGGGCAGTTAAATGAGGTCATCTCTGCGCAAATATACAAAAAAAAGTGAGGGAAACTTCAAATTTACTTTTTTGCCTTCTCGTCCTCAGAGGTCATGCTCATCGAGGATTCTTCGGTTTCTGAAGCAATAAATTCGTCCATGCTGTCCTCGTCAAAGAATCCCTGCAAGAGAGTGTATGTGTGAGGCTCGACTGTGTGGAGATATAGGTCAAGCAAACACAGCTTGATTGTGGGTAATAGAATTTATGCATAAGGGAGAAATTCTGCCACAGAGGCAACATGTGTTGTTCTCCCATGCTGCTTGACCTGTCAGCACTACATTTCTATTGTTTCCCCACCGTGTGTGATTTGTGGTCATTTATATTCCCAGGTTTGAGTGTGTTTAGTGTGGTGTAGTCTGGTCTTCTATGGTCCTACCCTGTTTTCTTTACTGATGTAGTCCAGCTGAAGGCACCAGGGATGGGTCCAGATTCTGCTGAGCATCTGGAAATCCTGGAAGAGTTTGGTCCCCGCACGGCCACGGCCCCCCTCCATAGCATTCCCCACACCTGCACACAAGGAGGAAGATGAATGTGTGTTTGCATTATGTACGAGAGAGCACACCCTCAACCTCCTCATGAATCGGATGAGTGGGAAAACATAGCACAACAAAACCTAAATAAGATTTCTGAGGGACAAAAAAATACAGTAGAAATAAATAAATGCAAGAATAAACAATTACATTTTGGTAATGAAAAAGGCTATTTCTGTATTTTTCCATACATTTATTAATACAATTCTACATTTATTAATTTATTTTAAAATGTCTTCATTTAATTATTTCTGTTTTTCTACATGTATTTATTTCTTTGTTTCTGTATGCTAATAAGGTAGGCGGTCCTTTTTTTGACCCTGGTTTCTACCTGCAGCCACTTCACTATGGACAAATTGCAGTAAAATTATTATTGTTCTAACAAAACAGATAAAACCCAAGAAGTGTCAATGGTTTCATCATAAAGAGAGTGACAGCTGCTGAATGTTAACTTTGTACCTGCGCTGCATGTAGCTATGACTGGTGGTCTTAGGTCCAAAGACACCACTGTGGAGGTCCAGAGCCAGTCACAACATCAGCACTGTGCCCCATGGACAAGCCAGCCTAATGAGCCACAGCACATACCACCAACCCCCCCCACCCACCCCCCATCACTCCTCTTCAAACATACTGGTTCTCCTGTTATTTGTTTTCACTTTTGGTGTAAAACCTCTGGCCCCTCCTGCCTCACAATGTCTTTCCCCTTCCTTTATGCCCCCACATTCCCCCTATTACCCCCCCACCCTCTGTTCCCTCTCTCCCAGGGCTCTTCATTAGGGAGACGTGGGAAACTGGGCTTAAACCCTGCCTGCGGCACTCTGCCAGCTGCCACTCCTACACACACACACGCACACACACCCACTGTGGGCCACATTCGGAGACGAAAGTCCACTAAACGACTTAACAATACAGCATGAAAGTGAGAGACCAGTCCAGAACACTTTCAATTGGATTTTGTTTTAATTTAAGGCTTAATCTAGGCTAAATCCCTGTCCAAGCAATCAGACCTGATTCTGTAAAAGCACTGTTTCCAGCCTCTAGAGGCTCTGCTGCTCTCAACACCCAAAAAGATCTGAATAGTTTAAGCCGACCAGCGGCGGTGCCATTCTCATAATCCTTTGCTCCTGTGCAAGAAAAACTCAAAAAGCTTCATAAGAGCGTGTTTCCCACCTGTGAAGTGCTCCAGGTAGTATCTGTAGAGTTTACACTGGATCGGCGTCACTCTAATAGACAGCACATATTCGTGTTTGGGTGGCAGGAACTTTGTGAGCGCTGTGTAATCCTTCCTCTGTGGGAAGCAGAAATCAGTCAGCCACTTTAGAGAGACAAAGAGAAGGTGGATGAATAGATTCTAAGTGAAATGTTTTCAGGCAGTTTTGATTTACCTGGACACAACCAGCCAGCATCTCATAGAGGATGTGAGCCCTCTTTTTCATGATCCGGACATCGTGTAGCGTGGAGTCGGCACACTGACCGTTCTGGATGGGGTTAATGAAGCGGTTCCTGAACTCCTTAACTGACCCAAGCAGGTTTTCCTTGATGAAGTTGACCATGCAGTGGTCTGATAAGGAGACAATGATTAGTCATACATACATTCATGACACAACAACAATATCTTGGTACAAAGTTATCTCAATTAAATGTCAATGTCTAAAACCAAAGACAACAAACAGCCTCTCTTCAACTGTGGATCGTAACTAAGTATTCTCACATTCAATGAGGTTGTTTTGCAGAGGTGTTCCAGTCAGCACGACCCTCCTCCTCGTCCTGATAGAGTTCATCGCTTTGGACACTGCTGATGCCTCGTTCTTCAGGATGTGACCTTCATCGCAGATCACCATGTCTGGACCTGGTTTCAGTGAACAAAAAGATAAGCTTATGACGAGAGAAAGAGCAACTGAATTTGAAAAAATGCTGTAATTACCGATTCAGATTATATATATATTTTCTGCCAGTTTCAGTGTGTCCAAATGTTGGTAATAGGGAACAGATCTCACTCCTGTAAAGGGATGGGTGTTTAGACTTAACAGTATGACTACTCATAGTGATACTGCTCATCAATCCAGTAATATAATTGTATCCTTTTGGTTATTCTTATTTTTTAAGAGATAAAAAGAAACCAAGTAAGAGCAGAGTGATCATTACTTTATTATTGCATATGTAGTGTATATAAATTAATATACTTGAGTAGCAAACTGCAATATTATTTTGACAAAAAAAAAACGTGAGTAAAGTTCTGCTTTAACATACAGTTAAAGTTTAAAGGAAGAGCAGCGTACCTGGATCTACCAGTGTCTTCTGAAAGATCTCTTTCAGCTTCTTGCTCTTGATGTTCCTCCCCTGCGTCAGGTTTCGGTACATCTCGTAGCCAATGATGATAACCCCGCCCATTTCTTGCCATCTCTGGAGAGCGTACGCTCGCTCCTGTGGCCTCTTCACTGTGGCCAGCTCAACCACCTGTTAAACACGGCAAAGATAAATAAGATATGCAGGGATTTTTTTTTAAATGGTTCATGAATCGGGAGAGTGACAAGGAACAAATGCACATACACACGCAGACAAACCAAATACCACACTGTTATCACCGATACAACACTCAAAAATGTACAAAAAAAGTCTTTACCTCTAAACTCTCCTCATCTTTCATTCCTTTTTGCCACTTCTCAAACTCGTTAAGCCAATTCAGGACAGTGTTCAGGGGACAAACCACCAGTGCTGTGGTGAAATCCAGTTTCTCACAAAGCAGCAAAGTATGAAGTAATGTCACCACCTACAGGGCAAAAAAGAACTACAGTTAAACATAATGTGACAGCTCAACTTTGTCAAACCAGGCTCTTCCTGACAGTGTACAACACTTCTACCTAAGCATATCAGCCGCAATAAGCAATTGTTGGATTTATATCAAAAATTCATATTGAATTGATTTAGTGTACAATGTAGGTTTTCTTCTTTGGTTCACATTGTGCAGCATTAGTGCAGCATGGTGCTCTCTCCTCCTCACCTGTAGAGTTTTTCCCAGGCCCATACAGTGGGCGAGGATACAGCCGGAGCCAGCAGACTTCTCTATCTTCTTCACAGATTCACAGCAGCAGTCCCACATGAACTGAACCCCTAAAACACAACAAAAAGACAGGCGGGCCAGATCAGTCATGAGCATCTTGCTGTTAAATATGAAAAATTGCCTTTGTTAATAATCGTGTTCACCTTGTCCTTACCGTCAACCTGGTGAGGTTTGAGCTTTGTGACAAGGTTCCTGTGCACCTGAACTAATGGCTCCTTGGTCTCTTCATCCTCATCCAGCACCAGCTTGGTTGTGATGGGACACGTGATCTGGGAAGACTCCTCCACTACAATCACCTGAAGGAGGATCAGAGCCCGGGAGAGGGGGACCACAAGAGAGAGATGCAAGATTAGTTTTGAAGGTTCAGTCAAACAAAGATAGATTTTATAGCTAATACTCTTACAGCCAATGTCTGATACCGTCTCATATCCTTTGGATAGAGTTTTATCATGTGCCTGTTATTCTTCAAGTCTGTCATAAAGTCCAGCTTTCATCTTTCCAAAACAAACCATTGTCATCATTAATGTACTATGAACAGAACATGAAATTAGTGCAATAACGTAGTAGAAGTGCTATAAAGTAGTGAAAACATGACATGTTTAGAAGTTTTGTGCGAGAGGAATTTTCTAAACAATGATTTCAAACATTTATAAAGAACAAATAAACTGACTTGTGACTGACTTGTGTTCCTTGTGTTATTTTATGAACTGAATGCAAATACATCTCTGCTGGAAAACAAATGACCCTGGCACAGTGAGGAACGTTACTGATGAAGTACTTGTTCTTTTGCAAACAAAAAAATTCTGTTTACAATAAAACACGACACAGAAAAGCTGCGATTCATCCCATTTGAGAAAGTGGAGCCATATTGACATTTTTGCATGATAAGAGGTCTCTTATCTCAGGCAATGGATTGATTATCATAATAGTTGCAGTCAAATGTTCTGTCAATAGACTAATGGTTGCTGCTATAATCTACATGAGACAGTTCTATGCATTCCTTCTTCTAAGAACCAATTTCCTAGGGGAAATTCCTGAAATTGTATCAGAGTACCGAATGAACATTGAACATTTTTACCTTGCATGCAGTTTAATCAGGGGGATTACCCGAACCAAATGAATTGAACAGCTCAGAGCTTTGAACACAGTCTGTTCTTCAGATTGACATCAGGAATTTTTCTTTTTACCTCTCGAAGTTTCTCCCTGAGTGCTTCCCTCTCAGCTATACGTTTCCTCCTCTCCTCTTCTTCTTTCAGGGCATCTCTCGTTTCTGTCCGCAGCTTGTCGTCTTTGAGAATTTTGCGAATCTTTTTGCGTCCTTTGGGTCCATCCTCATCGTCTCCATCTTCACCCTCTTCACCCTCTTCCTCCCCGCTCTGTAGAAATGAACATTAAATTCAGCCTACTGATCTTCAGCCCATGGCGGGGAAAAAAGCAACCCCATGATTAATTTGTGCCCTCAATAATCCTCACAACATTCCCCAGGGGTGAGTTCAAATAACATTTTGAGTGTCATGCATGACCTGACTGACAAATGCTATTCAGGTCCATCTCCTCCACCTGGCAAATCCAACCATGAATAAAGGAAACTCAAATATAAAGTGTACTGCATCTTAAACACCTTCTCATTGCTGGAAGAGGAATCCTGAACTTTGATTCTGCGTCGCTTCTTCTTCTGCTTGTAACTTCTCTGTTTTTCCTCATCCTTCTTCTTTGCAGCTCTACAAACACAGAAGAATTCCTCTAAGCATGAGCAGGAGATCAATTTAGATCGAGTGGCAGTGAGTGAAAATTGCCACAATTGATTGGATGGCGTTATCATTTCTCACCTTGTTTTTCGACGCTTCCCGTCGTTTTCTGATTCGCTAACCTCCTCGCTAAATGCAGACTCTTCACTGGACTCTGACTTCTCAAAGTCTGAGTCTTCAGAGTCATCGCTGTCCACTGATAGACAGACAAATAGAGAACAAAGAAACAACAGTCATTTGGTTTAACAGACCTCAGATTACTGGCACCCATTTAGTAAGACAAGATTTAAAAGTAGAAAAAAACTAAATGGACCTTTTCGCCCTGACTTCTTCTTGCCCCCCTTGCTCTTCTCTTTATTGGAAGCTTTCTCCTCTCCTGATTCTCCTTCACTCAGCGAGAGTTTATGACGAAGCAATTTGTGGCGTCGGCCGCGCTTCTTTACTTCGACATCAGAACCTGAATCTTTTCCAAGGAGAGAAACAAATCCTTTAAGGCAACGCACAATAAAACAGGCTTATTTGAAAAGAACTGGTTAAATTCAACAAATTTATGCTACCTTGCTGCTCTTCATCATCATCTTCATCATCATCCTCCTCCTCCTCTTTCTTAACTTTTTTGGACTTTTCATCCTTATCTTCTCCTTCATTATCAGAGGAGCTCTCTGCTCCTGAAGAGTAGTTGGATTTTATTTGAGCAAGAAGCATTTTCTTTGCAATCCTTTGGAAGAAAAGAAATAACACAGACACAGGAGAATAACATTAATCTACAGTTTCCTCTAGGATGGAGTTGTAGCAGTCAAGGTAAAGCGTGCATGCAGGGTGAAAAATGTTCTTCCCATAAAGAACAAAGAGTCATTTTCATTGAGACATTTGGAACAATATCTATACAATTGCAGAAATATAGCATCAAAGAAATAAAAAATAATTTACTATCAAAACTATGTACAGTCATAAATACCGAAGATAAAGACACAAATAAAATCAGATTCAAGTTATTACCTATACATTACAACATACTTCTCGCAAAGAACTCTTGTCCAATCCTCCTTGTTCATCACACAAATAGAAAAACGCGCTATGTCACACTTACATGCAACTATATTGCATAGTTGGTAAATCCTGACGTTCCTTGATGCAAAGTCATCAATCACATGATTCTGCCCAGCAATTGCATGGTCAACACTAATCACAGAAAGACCACTAAGGTGTTCCTGGGACATCGTGGACCTCAGGTAGGACTTCATCTCAGCTACAGTCAGGTTTTATATACGATTTCACAAAGACATTTAACATTATGTCTGTGAGACCATATCTTCTTAGTGTTACTGAATTGTGTTTTATTTGGTAGCATGTCCCAGTGCTACTAATTTCATTTGTACTGTACAAAGCTAAAGGTGTGCTATTAGATTCCCCTGTTCACCCTTTCATGTCTACACCGCGATTCACCACTGTTATTTTATATGTGTGAAATTCTCCATGAAGCTTGTGAATGGAATGATACTATTTCTGCTTTCAGACATACGCTTAACTCCAGGACCTTTTCCTGTGACTATCCCGGACTGTATGTGAGAATGCAAATGTCAGAGTTTTCCTTTCCAGCCACCTAGCAAAATGTATGCAAAAAGTCAGAGCTTGCCCATGTGATAATAAAGCAGGAAAATGTCTGAAGAATTCACAGAAAGCCTAACATGTTGCGGGCACAAAACAAAATTTGACAACAACAACAAAATACACAAATCTCAGGTTGAAAAGGAGGAGCCATATACGTAGAAGACACCAACAAATTCTCAACTTGGAAAGACAACGAGATCTCATAAGTTTTGGTGACGAAGACTGATGCCAGCGTTGATGCGCTGTAAACAAAAACACCATTTGCACAGCGGAATCTATAAATTATGTTCTACCTCCTTTATGCTCTAGCAAGGTTTATGACATTGCAATGGCATTACTGAGTAGAGCCCAACTGATACTGGGTTTTTAGGGCCAATACATATACAGACACACACATTGAAAACAATAGAGTCAGAGCACACTCTGCTGGACAAACGTTTTGATGACAGCATTGAAGCACCCCAACAATCAATTTCTACACACGTCAATACCAATATATCTGTGATGAACAAATGTCCAATAAAATGTATGACAAAAAAAGCTGAGCTCTACTTTAATGCTCTGGGACAAACCAGAGAGAGAAAGCCCTCAGGACATGTGTTGCGATAGCAAACTTTAGAAGACACAACATTCTTCAGTGAGAACCAGACTAACGCCGCAATACCCTAACAGAACAGCGAGCTGTGTTTGGTTAGTCAAGTATTGCGGCGTGCTCTAAAACCCAGTCAATATAATGTGGTGAAAAGCCGTAGTAAAGAGAATCTTGATATTTGAGTACGTACCTGTTTTCAGGGTCATCGTCCTCGTCGTCATCCTCACCAACCTGAGAGACTTCTGCTTTATCTTCCGCCTCATCTTCTACATATCATAAGAGTAAATATACTGTTATTGGAAGAGCTTGCAAGTTACAGTTCAACATTTTGTGAAATTTTGCTTTTTTCTCTCTCTTGCCAGGCAAAACTTCAGAAAGTGAATTTAACATTTCAGTTTTTGGTGAAAATTAAACAAACTAAATAGAACATGTTCTTTGGGGCACTTCAGAGGAGCTAGGAGGCACATTTGATTACTTGTGGACAGAGTCAGGCTATCTTTGTACGATGCTAACTAGTTGCTGGCAGTAGAGACATCAGACCGGTTTCTGTCATCTTATCCTACCTCCGCAATTCTAGTTCCCAAAATGTCAAACTTTTTTTAAGACATTAGAACTTCAGGTTTGCTAAGGTTGACTGAAATGTGTGACAATTAAGCAAATGTCGAGCTGAGTGCCACTAAACTCTCTTCTCCTCAACACCACATTACCTGAAGACTGACAGAAGGGACCAGTGCCTCCCACCACGTTCTCCTCTACGATGGGTTTGATCTTTTGCTCATCGCTGTCTTCTCCTGAGTCACCTTCAGCCTGTTGATCCTCATCGTCCTCACTGGAGGATGACTGCAGCTTTGAGGCCGACCTAGAGCTCCTTCCTTTGCGCTTCTTTTCATAAGACCTTTTGCGGTCTGCTGCCTTCCTCTCGGGGGAATTTTTGTCATCCTGCTTTGCTTCTTCTTGTTTCTTCACACGGCTGGATCTTCTCTTTGCTGTGCCTTTACTCTTGATCTCCGAGTCGGAGTTGGAGGAGTTTGAGCTGTTTTGCTTCTTCTTCTTGGAAGTCTTTTTACCTTTCTTCTCTGTATCCGACTCAGAGCTTTCAGACTTCCTCTTACGTTTTGAGGCTTTGTCTGTATCCTGTGTGGATGTGTTGTTTAGTTTGAATAAGCGCTTTTTAGCACTCTTGCTTCCTTCTTCTTCATCTGTGCTGTGACTTTCTGCCGCCTTTTCAAGCAGTATGGGTGGAACTTCGTCCGAGTCAGAGTCTGCAGTCTTTTTCTCCTTGGCATGCTTTCCATCCTCTTTTTTGGCATTTCTGGATTTCTTGGAGGATTTGGCCTTCCCCTTACTTTCTTCCTCTGACTCTGATTCAGAGGATTTTACCTGGTCCTTGTTCTCGGCCTGCTTCCTCAAAGGGGTGGTCTTAACTCTACTAGAGCGACGGCTAGGAGGTGGGCTGTCTTTCCCATCTACTGCATCACCAGAGTTATCACACTTCTCCTTGCATTCTTCTTCTTCTTTGCACTTTTGCTGACTCTCCCCACCCTTTTCTCTATTTTTGGACCTGGAGGACCTTGACCCACATGTTGTCACGACCGGGACAGGAGTCAGCTTGACGATAAGGTTCTTAACCTTGGGGTGGGGGCGTTGAGAGTCTGTTGAGTTTTTATTTGACCTTGCATCATCAGTGTCTGTGATCAAATCTGTGTTGCTCTGTGAGAGCATGGTGGAATCCGCAAGACTCTCCACCATCTGAAAAAGCTCTTCAGGAACCGAAGGTGGCACAGACATGATGTCGTGATCCAAGGACATTTCACCAGCTGATACCAGGTCATCATCACACACTTCAGATTTTATTATCTTTTTGGTTACATCAATTTCTGTTTGGCTGTCTTTCATTTCAACCTCACTTGAAACTTTATCACTGTCCATCTCCTGCTCGGTAGGCCGCGCCTCGTCCAGCTCCTCATCTGGCTTCTCTACGGGCACCTCATCTGAATCCTCATATGGCTCCTCATCTGGCTCGTCACCCAGCTCCTCTACGGGCTCATCAATGGGCTCCTCATCCAGCTCCTTGATGGGCTCCTCATCCAGCTCCTTGATGGGCTCATCGATGGGCTCCTTGATGGGCTCCTCATCCAGCTCCCTGACGGGCTCATCGATGGGCTCCTCATCCAGCTCCTTGGCGGGCTCATCGATGGGCTCCTCATCCAGCTCCTTGGCGGGCTCATCGATGGGCTCCTCATCCAGCTCCTTGATGGGCTCATCGATGGGCTCCTCATCCAACTCATCGAAAGGCTCCTTGTCCAACTTGTCCGCTGTGTCAACGTTATCAACTGCATTTGCCACAGTATCCATACTATCAATATCTACAGGAGGCAGAACAGTCTTGGTCTTTCTCACAATATGTTGCCCATCGTTACCATTCTGCAACTCCATGCTTTTGAACTCAGGTTCCAAAGCAGCCTCCAAAGCACTGTGGGCTTTCTTCAAATCCACAAGCACAGCCTTGAAGGCTTTCAAATGCCGACACCTGATAGATTTATCTTCTTGCTCCTCAACTTCCTGCTGTATGAACTGGATGAATGTATTGTTGAGACCAGTTGTAGTTTCAACAAGCTTTTTTACTTTCTTTATAAGTTCTTTGGGTACCTGCAGTTTTTTGTAGGAAAACGTCATGGTCCCTGAGCCTTCGTTGTGTTCTTTTCCATTGACAACTGCTTTGTGCTCTTTAACTGATTTGTTCTTCTGTCTCTTGCTCTCAGGTTCATCTGTTTTATCTGGTTTTCTTTGCTTGAGTTGCTCAAGTTCTTGTTTTTCCATGATACGGTGGCATTTGGAGACCAGATCCTGTAGCGGCTCCGACCTGCAGGTATAGCAGTGCCACTTTGAGTTCTCATCAGTAATGGCGGACAGCTCTCTCCTGCCCAGGTTGCGCAAAATGCATTTTTTGCAGAAGGCATTGTTGCAGTAGTCACAGCAGATGAGCTTGCCTCCTTCAGCACACCACCTTGGGAGGAAAAGTTAAACAGTTTTAGGGTATTTTAAAGAATTTTTATATAGTCAGTACTATTTATACTGACTTCTACACTACACTGGAAACCGCTTATAGTGATCACCTTTGTCCCAAGCAAAAATTACTATAGCTGTTTATTACTATAACCAAATTGCGTAGCTTCTGTATGATGGTCCCGGAACTTGAGGGAGAGGTAACATTGCGCACTCACGTATCCACACACTGCTGCTCACTTTTCTCCCCCTTGTGTGGCTCGATTTGCTTGACAGTGTGCAGCACGAATGATGGACACAGACAAGTGCAGTAAATTACTGACAGCCGGTGAAAACTGTACAGTCCAAACGTGCATGAAAAGACCCAAAATAATAATTGTAAGAGGATTACTTGATCATTATAACCAAATTATTTAAACAGCATTTGTATAGGAACGATTCTGTCCCAAGCGTTGTGATCCATCCATTGATCACTACAAGCAGTTTCCACTGTATCTATACTGCACATGGGTGGAGATCAAGGAAAAAACTCTATCTGAACAATTAATAATAATAATGTTATATATTTTTGAGATGCCCAGCAAAACCTAAAAAGTTAGATTTTCTATCTAATTAATTATGTTGTGTTACATTTAAGCAAATACATCATGTTTTGTTGGTGTTGTGTTAAACTTCTTACCTGCACTGCTCGTCCATCCCATCAGAGTCTCTGCTGATGTCATCACTTGTGTAATACTTGTAGCATGACTAGAGGAAGAGGAAATATGTGATTAATGAAACATTGTGAAAAATATCCGGAGGTAATTTCACTGAAATGGCTATGAACATTTGAAATGTGTATTTGAACTTTCTTACCTTGCAAATAAGTACTTTAAGTGCAGGATGCTCATACACAGAGTTGCGTTGAAACTGGTTTACTTGTTTTCCACAGGCAGTGCAGTTTACCTTCTTCTGCAGGGTATCATCTGTTACTAGGACCAAAAAATCAGTTGCTTAAACTTTCATCCTTTTACTTTTTCCCCACTCACTGTATGATTTATTGCGGTGTACAGTCGATTTACACTCTAATGCTACACATGCTCAAACACAAGCTAAACCTACCTGTAGGTTTCTGTTTAAAATCGACTCTGAGCTTCATGGCACCTTTGTTTTCATTTCCAGCTGGTCTCATAACTAAAGTGCCTAAAGAGAGACATAGGAGAAGTGTCTCACAATCAGCATCTTATTAAGCAACGATATCGATATCAATGATATCTAAAGTATCAGGAAAGAGTGTTAATTACATAGAATGTGGTGGTTCAACATAGTTCATTGATTTTTTTTTTTTTAAAACACTTCTTATAATATCAAAATAGATCTGTCAGTTTAGTGGCCAACCACAATAATCAGCCCTCATCCCCCCCACACCCAAGAGCCACTGCTGTATATAGAATGGAGATTTTGTGGGAAAGGATGTACCACAATAGTTCATACCTTTAGATGCGCTGCCTGTGTTACTGTCGGAAGGATTGTCAGAGGGGGCACCGTCATTGTCACTCTCAGCTGAGGTGTCTGATTCATTCAGTCCAGTGTGCTTAGTGGCAGTAGTGGGCTTCCTGTAATGTGTTAGCACAAGGACTTTGAACACTTGAACCCGTGAGTGTGCCATTTCGAGAGCATGTAACTGCAAAAAAATACAATGAGTGCCTCATTTGAGAGAACTGCTCCTCACCTCTTGCTGCGAGAGGAGGAGGGCTTCATCTTTTCTCTTGAGCTACCAGGCTGACAGGGATTTAAAAGTTGTGTTAGTACCATGACAATTTAGAACAAAATGTCTTTACAAAGGTTAAATATGTGCCTCCTAGGACTAGTTTACATTGCTAGTATTTTCAACACACAAATGTAAACACACATTATTTGCCAGCCAGAGACTGCATGCACACTTACCTCCTCTGCTTTCTCTGCCATTGGGTCTAGGTTTGAATCAGAAGAATCCAGACTCATATTACCTGCAAAGAGATTTGAAAATGTGTTATCGAATGAGAATACTACCACACTGTACCTTTATTTCAGACAAAACAAAAATACATTAACTATCACCATACAAGACTAGAGAAATGGTGTTTTTTCACTGTCAAGGTACTGATCAGTACTTGATATAGCTTTCCATTATTTCTGTATTTCCATAACAAGTGCTTAGTTTTACTTATTCCTTTTCTTAAATTTAAGGACACCTTTTCCAAGTGTTGTTTTATCGGGAACTCTGGTGCAAAAGTCAAAGCTACACTCTGCTACTGCGGGACAAGATTTACTTACATACCGTTTTGCACAACACTTAGCACATTAGCTTTTACAGCTGGGCAGACCTAGCAGCTGGAGGGAAACTTCCCACTACACATCCAAGCTTTTCAGAATCAGAAATACTTTCTTGCTCTCAGGGGGGACCTTGAATCACAAACAATACATAATCGCCCGTAGTTGTGCTGTCACAAAAGTCTCTTGCATAAATAGAATGTGCTAAGAAAAAGTGATCGCTAACCATTGTTATGTCTATGAGCGAAATCTTTCACAGTTCCAAGCGATATCAAAGCTAACAGACAATGGTCGTGCTATTTCCTGTCAGTCTCTCAGAAAGACCACAACAAAGGTAGATTCAGGGAAAACAGGAGAGCGATGACGAGCAGTACGATCCCAGCATCTGGGTTGTTGTGCAGTTATTAGCGATGTGGATTCATTAGCGGCACATTGCTCTGATACAGAGACGCCGCTGTTTGGATGTTTTGCGTCATCACAGTGTGCTGATTGGATCGCGAGGAGCTGCCAGCAGCTACCAGGCCTGAAATGCCCCCCCCGTTAAAACAGAGAGAGCCCAGCGGTGCAACAAGCAGCTCACACATCCACATTTGCAGCTCTCCCCCCCCCCCCACCCCCAGCGCATCACTCCTCTGTTTCGACAACACAGGCACTCCAGGTTGAGGCTAGCTAACATTAGCCGGCTTAGCTGTCGCCGTTCACACTGAGATTACTTATTCTCAATGCTGCACGTTGCCGTGGCAACCTTGCATTCCGGGCACCAGTGCATGCCTGCATGTGATGCAACGGTGGGGGGGTGGGTGCATGCACGGGCCTTCCCTGACTCAGACTGCAGCGCGAAGCAGCCGCAGCCTGGCACTTCTTAGCACTAGCCACAAGTAGCGACACAACAACAACAGACCAAGTCACAGCATGTGGACACTGAAGCGCATCGTTGGGGTTTAATCGCACTGACAACACCCTACAATGTGCACGTGTGCAGCTGCATGTGTGCGTACGAAGTTGAATGTTGCCGGTTGCGCAGCTAATCGGCTAACAGCTACAACTCGGCTAGCCTAGCTTGCTAGCGGCGGGCACTCATGGCCCGGCTCCTCTGTAGCGAAGGCAGCACAGTGACCAATGTAACAACAGCTCGTCCAAACAAACACATCCAACTGCGCCCGTACCTGCTTCCCGTCGTCGTCATTTCTCGACCGCCGGAGAAGCGTGTTGTTTGGGTTAGCCCCGTCAAACAGTCCGGTAGATTTTCACAGGTTTGCGATGATGCGGAGGCGAGAGAAGCCTCCAGTAACCGAAACAACTCCGGTCAGGGCAGACAAAGCGAGGGGACCATCTTGCCGGATGGCTGTGGACGCGGTAAAATGGCGCATCTAGCCTAAATCCTGTGCGTGTTCCCATTGGCTGAGCGCTGCAGACGGGGCTGCCACTCCGACTGGTCCGGCCCCACCGGAGACCTGCGATTCGTCGGTGCACCGAGGGACTCGTGTTCCCTGGGAAGGAGCAGGCTGCTGGCTCCATTTCCATTTCATTCATTTGTTGATGTGGTGAACGGCGCGATGTTTTGTTTCCCTGATCGCAGCTGTAATAACACACACACACACACACACACACACACACACACACACACACACACACACACACACACACACACACACACACACTGTCTTCAAAGTGTGTAGTATAAATGTCAAGTTTAAATACTCATTTGTGCTCATGATTTAAAATAGAGGTTTAAAACTATTCTATATGGACAGAGAATGACAAACCTAAATCATTTACTGTATGTGTTTTACCTCCTCTTGTACAAATCATAAGCAGTATATCGCTTTACAGTCTTATTGTTCTTTCCTTATATTTCTATTGATGAAAAAATGATACTTATTTGTTGATTTCCCCAGCCTTATACAACACTATTATTTTGTTATTTGTGTGTAAACGTCAAATTAAAACCCTTAGAAAAGTTATGTGATGACAAAGAGGAACAAAGTTGTACCTGTATTTCTTCATTCAAAATATTCATCATAAAATGATTGAGGTTTGTTGAACTGACTCTAAGATTCCCAATTAATCATATGATCTTTAATGGTTTGTGTTGAAATCTGAATTATTTGACCAATTTGTTGTATTATTGTCAGAAATTGCCACATGAAAGTTATTGAATATAAAATAGAAATGGAATTTACCTTTCTTAAGTTAGGCTACTGCTTGTATCATATTTCGTTATCATTACTATCTTGAGATCTAGCATTTCCTTGTCCAAATTGAATACTTGTATATTTTTTTAGTAAGGTAAGAGCTGCCTCCTAAATTGCTCAGTATATTTGAAATTAAATCTGATTAACCTTGTTATACATCCCAAAAAAAATTTTGACTCTTGCTGATAATATTTTTTCTCGTGATTTATCTGATTATCACACCCAATGATGATAGTGTCACACAATAGGATGAACCACACCACACATTTTCTATGTAAAAACATGTATAATATGTAAATAGCATTCAAACAAATAAAGAACAGCCTTAGACAAAACACACAAACATATGGAAATTGTGCCACTAAACAACAAAGGCCTGTTCAACTGTTAACATTTTTTTAATAATATTGAGTAAAATGAGATGGTAAAGCAGGTCTGAAATACATAGGCCTGTAACATAGATGATCTTTTAAAGTTAGTCAGATCATTATATTTAGAAATGATCAGATGTTTTATTAAAACCAAAATTACTTACATATTTACTTTTATGCTCAAATAGACATCTACACTTTGTTGAGGAGAGATGCAGTTCTTTTTCTTGGTTTTATTCAAGTTTGTCATGATTGGTTAAACTTGTGAAAAACAGAATGGCCATTAAAGTTATGTAAATATTAGAAATATTCATGTCAGCCCCCCTCTCTGTGCCTCAGACAGTTTTCTATGCAGATCAAATGGCACTTTACTCTTTCATAAGGGGTCACAAGCAGAGAAGGTGGGGACTCACTGGTTTATGCAATGGATTCTATCAATGGAGTTTATCATGGTATTTTGTAAAAAGTGTCCCCTGAAGTTTCACATTACATCTTCAATAACTGTGCACAGGTCAGAGAACTTGATTCTTGCACTGAGAGTGTCTGCCCGTCTCATGGCCTCCATGGTGCCTCTTTAAATAAATTGCTATGCTGTGAAAAATAGTGAATCCCAAAAGTTACAGAGGATTACCTGAAGATGGCGGTCTTCCTCAAGGTTTGTCAACAGTAAAGATGATCCTGCAGCAGAAATAGTAAATGTAAAATGTGATGTGATGCGCTTGTGCAAAGATATTAACTGTATCAAATCAAAAGTGTTTCTCTCCGACTTTGGTTTTTAGTGTCACCATTCAGACTTCAGACAGTCAAACAAAAATGCTGCCTTTTCATTTACTTCTCAGTTGGACTGTCTTTGAAATAACAGCTATGATTACTCGCAGTAGTAATTCAATGAATTATCTTTGGTAATATTTCTATTATTTTGAGATATATCTTTAACTGTTTGCTCAATACTAAAATTTAACGTTCAATACATCCACCAAGCTGGATATGGTTTTCCCAGTTTTTTCTTTCTTTGAATTTGCAAGATAGGGTTGTTTTTCAGTTGTATTTTTTAGAATAATTCATGGCTCTCAATAGAAAATTCATGGCTCTCTCCGTGGAGGTATGCATTCTACTGAGGGCCATTCGAGTGGTTGTTTGCTATTGGTCTAATCACTTGAACGTCAAGAGGATTTTTTTTCCCTGTCACATTTTCCTCCTCCTAATGTGTGAGATAAACTTGACTTAGAATGATTCCACATGCGCCTCCACACCGTGATTATTTTTGCCATGATAGGTGTTACTAATGATATTGGTCAGATGAACTATGACTGCAGTTTACTGTCACTTCATTTCATTAGTCGCTTGTGTGGTTTTTTTTCTTCTGAAAAGTCATAATGTCTGCTGTGGAAAGGCTCTGTTAAAAAAAAAACATATATATATATAAAACTGTGAGTATATGGCCATGATGAAACAGATCATTTACTTTGAACATCTTAGTTTTCAACGTGAAATCATAGTATTTTGTCATTTTGATATGACGTCATGATCTGCACTTTATTTTTTTTACACATCTTTCCACATCAGAACAAACCTCATCATATGTTAGACCACAGCAATGACCAACCTGGAATTACCTTGAAAACGCTTTGTAATAGATAACTATAGACCTATATATGCACCTAGTGGAACATTTGATAGTAGCACAGAGACACATCCTCCTAACCCTTATCTGGCATCCTCCACCTCTGACGTGTGACACAGTTCAGTGTCAGTGTGGTGACAATATAAGTAACATCAGTAGTGAGAGATTGTAGGTTACTTAGCTTTTCTGATCAATCTGTCAGTGCAGGATCAATTTGAAAGACATGAAGAACTTAAGTATTCAGAGTTTCACACTCATGATGATGCTGATGGTGATGGCTGTGTCCTCATCACCAATGCACCACCTTAAAAACGATACCCTTAAAAACTATAATAAAACCGACCTGTGGAACAGGATCCATCATGAGGCGCTCCACCTGACCAAGCAAGAGGTAAGTAAACTATGAAAGTCACAACTGGTTTTGTTGTTTGTTTAATTGTGCACTGACATTGTTTATATCTTGTCCTCATTTAAGTTGCCAACCGTGTTTGTGACGTTTATACATAACGACTCATGTGTGGTATGTTGGAAACCTTTCTTTTTTTTTAACAACTATTGTGATTATTGTAAAAAGCATCTGTCTTAGCAGATGTAAGATGCTGTTGCTAACTGTGTGCTTCTCTACACAGAAGGAGCTTTTCTGTTTGGCCGAGAAATCTCTGAAAACCACAGATTTAAACGAGACAAAGATGAAGAATCTTCATTATTTGTTGCACCATTTCAACAAGAATTTCAAAGTGAGTGACCGAGCTTTTTTAAGTCCCAAACCGAACCAGAAATTCATGTAGAAAATGTAAAATGCTCTCCATCAATTTAGTTCTATATTCAGTGAAGACAGTTTTTACGCTTGAACCTAAAAAGCTGTTTCTTTTCAGAACATCACGTGTGTCCTGAACCATAACGTTAGAGTGGTCCTACGCAGTTTGGTGAAGAAAATCAAGAATTGCACCGATCAAGACATTGACTTGACCATATTCTCTTAAGTTACACGTATTATATGCATAAGTTATTTTTTATTTATTATACAATTTAATTTATTATTTTGACATATCTTGTGTTTCTATATCAATAAATTATTACAAAGCAGCAGTTTGTCGTTGAGGTTTCATGACTTTTTTTCCACAGCCTATTTATCCTTTATTTAACCAAGAAGATGCCAGTAAGATGCAATATCTCTAAAGATGCAAAATATCTGAGTCTTCAAATCAGTACAAACACGCACACATTCCCTAAAACACAGCAAACACATTTAAAATAAAGAAAAGACATCAGAAACATAAAGGAATCAGTTACAGTAGTTAATTACAGATATAAATATCAAATAATGAAAATTGATTTTTAAAGATTTTAACTATGTTTGGAGAGGGCAATGATTCTTAATTCAGGATGTCTCGTAGCTCAAGCGTGTGGTGATTTACTCAGTTCAGTTCATGTAGTTGGGACCTTGAGGGGAATTTTCTCTGACGATCGTGTTGCAGCTATTTGGACAAAGAACTGTGGCAACTTGCAAAATAAAGCTTTTGTTAAAGGTCCAGTGTGTAAGATTGAGGTAAAAGGGATCTATTGGCAGATATTTAATGTAGAATAATCCTCCTGATGTTTTCACTAGTTCGGTTCATCTAAATTGTATGAATTGTAGTTTTCTTTACCCCAGAAAAGGTCCTTTATATTTAAATACTTTATATTTACATGGAGGGGGTCCTCTCTACGGAGGCTGCCATGTTTTTTACATTAGTCCAGACTGAACAAACTAAACACCTTTTGAGTTTTTATGACAACTGAAGGCTACCAGAGGTTCTTTATTTTTTTTCCACATCAGAACAAACCTCATCATATGTTAGACCACAGCAATGACCAACCTGGAATTACCTTGAAAACGCTTTGTAATAGATAACTATAGACCTATATATGCACCTAGTGGAACATTTGATAGTAGCACAGAGACACATCCTCCTAACCCTTATTTGGCATCCTCCACCTCTGACGTGTGACACAGTTCAGTGTCAGTGTGGTGACAATATAAGTAACATCAGTAGTGAGAGATTGTAGGTTACTTAGCTTTTCTGATCAATCTGTCAGTGCAGGATCAATTTGAAAGACATGAAGAACTTAAGTATTCAGAGTTTCACCCTCATGATGATGCTGATGGTGATGGCTGTGTCCTCATCATCAATACACCACCTTAAAAACGATACCCTTAAAAACTATAATAAAACCGACCTGTGGAACAGGATCCATCATGAGGCGCTCCACCTGACCAAGCAAGAGGTAAGTAAACTATGAAAGTCACAACTGGTTTTGTTGTTTGTTTAATTGTGCACTGACATTGTTTATATCTTGTCCTCATTTAAGTTGCCAACCGTGTTTGTGAAGTTTATACATGACGACTCATGTCCGGTATGTTGGAAACCTTTCTTTTTTTTTAACAACTATTGTGATTATTGTAAAAAGCATCTGTCTTAGCAGATGTAAGATGCTGTTGCTAACTGTGTGCTTCTCTACACAGAAGGAGCTTTTCTGTTTGGCCGAGAAATCTCTGAAAACCACAGATTTAAACGAGACAAAGATGAAGAATCTTCATTATTTGTTGCACCATTTCAACAAGAATTTCAAAGTGAGTGACCGAGCTTTTTTAAGTCCCAAACCGAACCAGAAATTCATGTAGAAAATGTAAAATGCTCTCCATCAATTTAGTTCTATATTCAGTGAAGACAGTTTTTACGCTTGAACCTAAAAAGCTGTTTCTTTTCAGAACATCACGTGTGTCCTGAACCATAACGTTAGAGTGGTCCTACGCAGTTTGGTGAAGAAAATCAAGAATTGCACCGATCAAGACATTGACTTGACCATATTCTCTTAAGTTACACGTATTATATGCATAAGTTATTTTTTATTTATTATACAATTTAATTTATTATTTTGACATATCTTGTGTTTCTATATCAATAAATTATTACAAAGCAGCAGTTTGTCGTTGAGGTTTCATGACTTTTTTTCCACAGCCTATTTATCCTTTATTTAACCAAGAAGATGCCAGTAAGATGCAATATCTCTAAAGATGCAAAATATCTGAGTCTTCAAATCAGTACAAACACGCACACATTCCCTAAAACACAGCAAACACATTTAAAATAAAGAAAAGACATCAGAAACATAAAGGAATCAGTTACAGTAGTTAATTACAGATATAAATATCAAATAATGAAAATTGATTTTTAAAGATTTTAACTATGTTTGGAGAGGGCAATGATTCTTAATTCAGGATGTCTCGTAGCTCAAGCGTGTGGTGATTTACTCAGTTCAGTTCATGTAGTTGGGACCTTGAGGGGAATTTTCTCTGACGATCGTGTTGCAGCTATTTGGACAAAGAACTGTGGCAACTTGCAAAATAAAGCTTTTGTTAAAGGTCCAGTGTGTAAGATTGAGGTAAAAGGGATCTATTGGCAGATATTTAATGTAGAATAATCCTCCTGATGTTTTCACTAGTTCGGTTCATCTAAATTGTATGAATTGTAGTTTTCTTTACCCCAGAAAAGGTCCTTTATATTTAAATACTTTATATTTACATGGAGGGGGTCCTCTCTACGGAGGCTGCCATGTTTTTTACATTAGTCCAGACTGAACAAACTAAACACCTTTTGAGTTTTTATGACAACTGAAGGCTACCAGAGGTTCTTTATTTTTTTTCCACATCAGAACAAACCTCATCATATGTTAGACCACAGCAATGACCAACCTGGAATTACCTTGAAAACGCTTTGTAATAGATAACTATAGACCTATATATGCACCTAGTGGAACATTTGATAGTAGCACAGAGACACATCCTCCTAACCCTTATTTGGCATCCTCCACCTCTGACGTGTGACACAGTTCAGTGTCAGTGTGGTGACAATATAAGTAACATCAGTAGTGAGAGATTGTAGGTTACTTAGCTTTTCTGATCAATCTGTCAGTGCAGGATCAATTTGAAAGACATGAAGAACTTAAGTATTCAGAGTTTCACCCTCATGATGATGCTGATGGTGATGGCTGTGTCCTCATCATCAATACACCACCTTAAAAACGATACCCTTAAAAACTATAATAAAACCGACCTGTGGAACAAGATCCATATTGAGGCGCTCCACCTGACCGAGCAAAAGGTAAGAAAACTATGAAAGTCACAACTGGTTTTGTTGTTTGTTTAATTGTGCACTGACATTGTTTATATCTTGTCCTCATTTAAGTTGCCAACCGTGTTTGTGACGTTTATACATAACGACTCATGTGTGGTATGTTGGAAACCTTTCTTTTTTTTTAACAACTATTGTGATTATTGTAAAAAGCATCTGTCTTAGCAGATGTAAGATGCTGTTGCTAACTGTGTGCTTCTCTACACAGAAGGAGCTTTTCTGTTTGGCCGAGAAATCTCTGAAAACCACAGATTTAAACGAGACGAAGAACCTTCATCATATGTTGCACCATTTCAACAAGTATTTCAAAGTGAGTGACCCAGCTTTTTTAAGTCCCAAACCGAACCAGAAATTCATGTAGAAAATGTAAAATGCTCTCCATCAATTTAGTTCTATATTCAGTGAAGACAGTTTTTACGCTTGAACCTAAAAAGCTGTTTCTTTTCAGAACATCACGTGTGTCCTGAACCATAACGTTAGAGTGGTCCTACGCAGTTTGGTGAAGAAAATCAAGAATTGCACCGATCAAGACATTGCCTTGACCATATTCTCTTAAGTTACACATATTATATGCATAAGTTATTTTTTATTTATTATACAATTTAATCATATATCTTGTGTTTCTATATCAATAAATTATTACAAAGCAGCAGTTTGTTGTTGAGGTTTCATGACTTTTTTTCCACAGCCTATTTATCCTTTATTTAACCAAGAAGATGCCAGTAAGATGCAATATCTCTAAAGATGCAAAATATCTGAGTCTTCAAATCAGTACAAACACGCACACATTCCCTAAAACACAGCAAACACATTTAAAATAAAGAAAAGACATCAGAAACATAAAGGAATCAGTTACAGTAGTTAATTACAGATATAAATATCAAATAATGAAAATTGATTTTTAAAGATTTTAACTATGTTTGGAGAGGGCAATGATTCTTAATTCAGGATGTCTCGAAGCTCAAGCGTGTGGTGATTTACTCAGTTCAGTTCATGTAGTTGGGACCTTGAGGGGAATTTTCTCTGACGATCGTGTTGCAGCTATTTGGACAAAGAACTGTGGCAACTTGCAAAATAAAGCTTTTGTTAAAGGTCCAGTGTGTAAGATTGAGGTAAAAGGGATCTATTGGCAGATATTTAATGTAGAATAATCCTCCTGATGTTTTCACTAGTTCGGTTCATCTAAATTGTATGAATTGTAGTTTTCTTTACCCCAGAAAAGGTCCTTTATATTTAAATACTTTATATTTACATGGAGGGGGTCCTCTCTACGGAGGCTGCCATGTTTTTTACATTAGTCCAGACTGGACAAACTAAACACCTTTTGAGTTTTTATGAAAACTGAAGCTACCACAGGTTCTTTTTCACTTTTGGAAGGAGAGGGTGAGGTGAGGGGTGTTCAGCTGCAACATGCAATTTCAACACTGGATATCAAAAATACTACTCACTGTACCTTTAAATACTCAGTAATGTATGGTGTGATAAGTATTAGTGATCTATCATTAAACCATTCAGCTGTGTTCTACTAAGGAAGACAGAGTCTCCAGAAAGTTTGAAATGAGAAGAAACTCAGACTTAAAACTTCAACACAGAGGAGATGTGAACTCAGTTGTCCTAAAACATGAACATCTCACATCTAACCTAACCCTGGACAACATTAGTGTTACCATGACTAATATTAGTCAATGACTAATATTAGTCAGTGTTACACCACATTTAACAGTAGGAGGTGTTTCCCATAGTTACTATTAATTATGACTACTCAGTCTGAGCCTTTATTTAAAACCAATTGTTAGTAAGAAAGGATTTTTAAATAATTACCTTGGATCCTATTTTTCTATATATTTATTATATTTGCTCTGATAAGTACTATAATTGTCAAAATTTAACATGTATTTGAATATAAATGTATATACTGTATAACATTATATAGATTCATGTGTATATATTACATATGTATTTGTTAGAATGTATTGTGTTTATTTTAGTTCATATTTTTCAGAAGTCTGAGGAAGAGTCTTGTGCACAAAATGTCACAGAGGCAAATAAAATCCTTAACTGGAACTTTGGTGTTGGTGTTTTCCCACATTTTTACAGATGCTCCAGCAATAGGAAAGTGGCACATATCTGTTATACCTTTATAATCTGTTTAAAAAGCCACTGCTCGTATTCTTTTACATCAAAGTATATACCAGGACCCATTTCCTCAAAGTCAAGACAAAACAGTGTGGGAGATGGATTGAGGTTAGTTAATGTTGGAAAGCTAATAATGTTGATAGTCAGAGCTATCAGGTTTCACAGAATCAACGAAAGAGAGGGGGAGGCTTGAACGTGTGGACATTTCTCAGTCTGGTTTTGCTACAGTGATGATTGCAGACTTTGCTCTCTTGCCTTCTCTAGCACAGCACAAAAAAATAATGTATTCCGCAGGCTGAGCGACAGACTCTTGATTTATTTGAATTCGAAGAACTGAGAGACGGCGAGAAACACAAATGCAGATCGAGCCTCTGTTTCTATTTGCCAAAACTATATACTCAAGGATTTCGTTTTTTAAATTCTATTTCTAAAAGATGTAATATCTCTTCACTCCGTCACATTTAAACCTGGACAGCATTTGACTTGAGCTAAAGCACCACTGACCTGCTTGATTCATTTATGAATAACAGTGTCATTGTTAATGAGCAATCAGTGAAATTTAACAGTTTCAGGGCTTTAAAGACAATTTAAATTAATTTAACAGTTTCTACTTGAATATGAATGAGACATTTAATTATCTTAAATGTAATTGCTATACACATGTATTATGATATTGTGACCTTCAAAGATTTCAAGGAGCCTGAAACAATCAGGAAAAAGAAAGATTCAACAAGAGTGTGAGATCCAACATGTAAAATAATTTAATCAACAAAATATCAAGGGGTTTGGTGGGTGTAAACATCTGGCATACATAATGGTACAAAATAAAAGTCAGTTTGCCACCAGTGCAGAACATAACATTAAAGTACTATACTAAGGCATACAGTATTCATGAGTTATTTCAATAAAACACAGACTGTTGTGAAAATTATAATTGTGACTAGCTTCGATTAGGAAATGGCAGAAGAGCAGGCAGCCATGTACTCCCTTTTACTTCTGACCTTAAATGAAAGTATAAAGCACATCTTTCAGTCTATTCTGTGTTCTTGTTGAACCCACACTTAGTGTTCTGTCTTTCTTTCCATGTTAATGTTGTCATCTATTCAGAATCATTTGCTTTAATCTTAGCGCAGATTTCTATGAACTTCAATCAGTATGATAGGAAGTTAAGACTTTATCTGTGTGGCTTTTAACACACAATGCATCTGAGTACACATTTTCAAGGTTATGAATGCAGAAGCTATGTGCACAATTTAGATTTCCAGCATTCGGACAAAGCTGTAGCTGCTTTCAGATTGTTGGTCACTTTTTAACAACATTGAACTATTGCAAGTGAAATATATTTACAGAGGATTTCCTCCTTGAAGATAGTGGTGCTTGCATAAATGAGCATAATTTCAAACAGAGAAACGTGTTCCACAGCGACACTAAAATGTTGGGTATCCTCAAAGAAGTCTTACATTATAATATAAATAACTGGTCCTTACTTATCGTTATTGCACCTCCAACAACAATCCAACGACTAACAACAACAACAACTTAAATCTTCTCAGCTATGCAGTGCATTCAAATAATCTTTTAAAACATGTTCAACAGTAACTTCTTTAGACAAATGATGTAACATGACAGTTGCAGAGATGCATGGCCTTCCCCTACATCTTTACTGCAGAAGGGATTCAAGCAGAGCGTCTGGCTTTGCAGATCTTTTCCTGTTGGGAGATGAAAGCAAGATAAGTATAACCAAAAGCCTCAGAAAGTTTTCAGCCCTCTCATTTCTCAGAATGACAGCATATCATGATATCAGCTTATAGCATCATGACTACACTTATTATCGATATAGTGTACAAAAAAGTGTAGGGTTGGGCTTAAATCCCACAACCAGCAACTTCTCTGTTTACTCATAGGACTATTTTTATGTAATCTAACGGAAGTATGCATGAAAAACCTGTTGAAAGATATTTTTAAAAAATGAGTTGTGTTTTTCTCAGCCCGGCCTGATGTATGAGGGCTGTGGGAACCTCGTCCAAAACACACGGATGTAGAAATTACAATGAGCAAATATTGATTGTGAGATACTTGTCAGGAAAAACTGTCGAGTAGCAAAATAAAAAATAAAAAAGACTGAATGTAAAGGTGGACAACATCACTGCTTTTCAAAAATCGAAGCCAACAATAGTCCCACAATGACTGGATGGAGTATAGTTTATAAACCCCACATGGTCCTTGTTCATGGATGGGACAAAAAACGTTGCAATGTGGCAAAATTAAAAATTCAAAGTACATGCCACATTTGTTTTTAGTTTTTTAATGGTTTCTATCATTTTAGGTAGTGCTTATTACACTGATGTATGTTTAACTGCTAATTTTTCAGTATATTTGGTTGTAATTAGTTATTTGATAAAATAAAAACGTTGAGACAGCTGAGACGGACCAGTGATCGGTTCAAATTATGTTTCTGGTGCAAGGTGGCAGCGTTCTTATCCCAGGTATATTGTGGCATCATTTTTTGATAGTGGGAGAAAGTGGAGATGCGTTGCCCATCTTTATATGCACTCTATGGTGCAGTCACTGTACCCTGAGAAACTACATGGTGTCACTTTGTACAAGGTAAATTACTTTCGTCCAGTCTTGGGTCGACCACTCTTGCTACTTTTAGAGGTTCTGGGCCTCTCTAGTTTCATCAGTGACTGCCGCATGCTCTCCTCTGTGTAGGCCAAGTACACATGGGACAGATCCACCTCAAACGGCTGCAGAAGACACAGACAGAAGAAGAGAGAAGTGAACAATACACTGCAAATGAGGAAAAAGAGAACGAATATCAGCCATTACAAAAAAACGACCTTCTAGTACTCACATCTTTTTCTTTTTTGTCTGGAGCAGGAGTCTGTTTTCTCATATTGTTGCCAGTGAATGCCACACATTTCTGAAAGACATCAATCACAAAAATATTCAAATCAAACCACAGACTGCAGTGTGCACACGAGCTATGCAAAGTGAACTCACCAGCTGCCACTCTCCAATGTCTTCATTCCAGTGCACGTAATTCTCTATCATCTCCTACACAGGAAAACATAAAATATAGAGAAATAGAAAAACAGGACACTTGATGCAAGTCACAATGGCAGCAACTGCATGAAAAAAGGTGCATCTGCAATGTGGCCACCAGCCACACTGGCTGCATGTGCATGATATACAGTGAGAGTGGTTTACAGCAAAACAGACACACACACACACACACACACACACACACACACACACACACACACACACACACACACACACACACACACACACACACACACACACACACACACACACACACACACACACACACACACACACACACACACACACACACACACACACACACACACCTGGTATTCCTGGGGAATAAAGTTGTCTATAATGAGCATCTCGAGCCGGAGTTCTCGGCTAAGCTGGCGGATGTTCTCCAGGAGGCCTTCGATCTCTCTGTGATTTTCTTGTTGTAGATCGGCCATCTAACAGACAAAAAGATATGGACTGAGTTTAGAAAATTATCAGTTTAAGAACAGACAAAAAAATGATCTTATTGAATTCTGAATGGGACATCAGTCTGTCAAAATTCTTGATGTAAATGATCCCACGGAGCATTTGATTGTCACTAGATATCAAACCACCCAGCCCTGACAGTGGCTTTTTTATTATACTTACTTCGGATTTAGCAGCCATCAGCATGGTCCATACTTTCTTCAGTTTCTTGGTCTTTCCTTGAGCCTCCTCCTGCAGACTTGTGTATTTCTCTTCTATGTCCAGACGTTCTTGCTGTTTTAAGAGGGAGAGGGAGCAATGATTATTTAGAAGGAAGCTCCAGCAAGCAAGCTTTGGTCTGTGGTCATGACTACAAGGAACCTTTATAGATATATATGAAGATAGAATAAATATTTTTCATATCCTGACAGCCTTTTTGCTTTTCTCTAAACATTTATTTTACATGTAGACGAAGCAAGTAAGAAAGTACCACAAAGCAAAATAATGCTTCCGTGTCACAGAAAACAAAGAATTATTTGTATACATCTGCTGATTTTGGATGAATATCAAATAATGATACATGGATTTATGTTTTTTTTCAACAATTAGATTTATAAGAAAAATGGTGAAACAGTTTGGCCATCAAAAAATAGATCCAACTTGCTTAAGTGTAATAATGCTATCTATGAAATTTACTATCATGTCCTCGTCAGCATGTCTGTCAGCGAGATGCTGAGTAGGACGTGTTGGCTTTCCTGGTCCGAGTACGTTTCAAACGTCTTGCAGACAGGATCTTTGTTGACCATTGGTTTGCCCTGACTGTTTTTAAATGAAATAAAACCATATTTCACTCTGTGTGTGTGCTTCGTTGTCAAGCAGTGGACAGTCGGCAAGAACACTTGTATTAGCAGCTGTGCCTCTCTTCTTGTCATTATGAAAGCTACAAATGTTTGGGATGCTCACTGAGCCTGCAGACATTAGAAGATGAGCGCTACACACACACACACACAGGATGCCCTGCTTTAATGTAATGACTCAAAAGAAATACAGCAGTTTAGCTGCACCATTTTTGAATGCCTTCGTAACAGCAGGGTACTGTGATAATATTCTGGAACCCTACAACAAAACCAATTGTTATCTGTCCTTACTTCTTTCTCTTCCAGCTCCCTCCGCAGCTGCTCTGCCCTCCTGCGACGTTCTTCAAGTTCATTGTTGGACTCCTGCAAGAGCTTCTCCTGCTCCTCAGCCTTGGCCAAGAGGTCCACCCCACCCACAATCACCTTCTTCTCTAAAGCTGACAGTTTCTCCAGCAGAAGGTGGTGCTCCTGCCTAAGGGTTTGAGGTAAATCAGGTATGAAAGGTACTGTATCCTTGATAACTAAAGTACTCGAAACAATCATTCATTTATTGCAAGGTCTGCTAACAGTAAAGGAAATTTTACTGGTTATACTACAGAGACTACATTCAAGAATTTTCAAACAAATACTCAATATTTTTCCTTTAGTGGACTCACTGGGCTTTAAGCAGGTCCTTCTCTCTCTTCTCCAGCTCCGCTCTTGCCTTGTTTCTCTCCTCCTCTTCCATGTCCAGCTTGGCTTCCAGAGCTTTTCTCTCCTCATCGATCTTTGCCTGCATCTCCACCATCTTGTCCGGAGAAACCTTCTTCCTGCCTTCAGAGAGACACACAGGGGAACCACAGTGTCTTTTACTCACAGGCTGTTTACGCTGTATCTTCTCATGCCAAGCACTTGTCGGCAAGACTGGTTTAAAAGCATGTTAATTCGTTTTAAACTGTGGTATTAGTATCATTTTATTTGTACAGTTAAGTTCATTAAGTTGCACAGGAGAAATCGAATTGAAGGAACCCTGGTTCTAACAGGGAGTGCCAGTTAGATCCAGCTACATCAAGTTCTGACTTGCTTGTTAGTTTGAAGGATCAGTGTGTAAGATTTAAGTGAAAGGATCTAATGGCAGAAATTTAATATAAAAAATCCTAATGATGTTTTTACTAGTGTGTTTCATCTTAATTGTAAGAATTTTTGTTTTATTTTGCCTGGGCTTTTTATATTTAAATTCTTTATATTTACATCAGAAGTGGGTCCTCTCTACAGAGGCCGCCATGTTTTTTACAGTAGTAAAAACTTTTTCATGGCAACTGAACGCTACCACAGGTTCTCTTTCATGTTTGGAAGGGGAGGGTGAAGTGAGGGGTGTTCAGCTGCAACGTGAAAATTCACCTCAAGATATCACTAAATTCTACACACTGAACCGTGAACAAGATTCTGTGAATAACATGATGGTAATGAAGATGTATAACATGAGTGTCATAGCAGTGACCATCATATAGCGACAGACAGAAAGATGTTAACAGTCTGTGGTCAGATTAGTCAGAATTATTGAAATAGCTATGCATGGTGGTTTCTGGATAGTTAATGAGAGCAGAAGGACCATGTAGGTTCACACACCAACCTCTTTCTTCTTGATTTAAGAAGTGTATAGCAAGTCAGACAGGCGGCATTTGCACCAGAAGGAGAGAGAGAGAGAGAGAGAGAGACACACACAAAGAGCAATACATTACAGAGTAATCTTGAAAGTCTTATGACTCTATAGAGTGGAACACTGCATGTGAGACAGGAAAGAGACAAAATGAGTTTGAACTCAAAAGTAGGTATCTGTTTTTGAGCCACACTTCTGGATCTGGATGGCAACAGAATGACAGAGAGTATGAACGGACAATTATGGGGTACATGTAATAAAAATAATAGAAATGTAATAATAACAAATTGAAACACACACACACACATGTGTAAACAGAGACTGGGTAAAAACAACAGAATCTGTAAACTTTGGTTTGGCTCGATTCAGTTGGCAGTGTGCAGCGCGAATTATAGAGACACAGAGAGGAGTAGTAAATTACTGACAGAGCTGGTAAAAACTGTAAAACCTAATTTTATTACGGTCCAAACATGTATGAAAAGACCTAAAATGATCACTCTAAGTGGAGTTAGTGGAGCTGTGCATGGATCCCTGGTTGTCTACCCCGGACTTGGTGGAGCTGTGGCCAGGCTGTTTGCCCTCTCCGTTGGGCTGTGGAGCTGTCCTTGGTCTGGAGCCAGGTGGAATTTAAAAAAATTAATAAAACTATGTTGTTGGAATTAGAATAATGCGTTTAATTTTACTCTATGGAAGAGCTCAGTGTTCGGTCATTTGTTCCATATGCGAAAGGGGCTTCAGTTTGTGTACAGGCGGTTTGGTAGAGCAGAGTGTTCCTCCAACTCACTATTCTGAGGTTTACACCGCAATATCTGCTGTGAGAATCAGGTTGCGGTAGAGAGCTCTAGGAGCCATTGGTTTTCAGAGCTTGAAGCAAAATGCAGGTGCTTTATGTAGTCTAAATCTGGGTGCACACATGAACCATCCTGGAATGCGACCTTGCAGAAACATAGGCATCACCATTGCATAAGATAATGTCTTATATTTTAACACCTTCTAGGCTAACATAGAAATGTGAAAAAAGTCACGAGGGGAATTCCTAAAAGACAAAGGTGTCATGATTACCGAAGGCTGATAACCTTGAGTTTATTACCCTAGAATAACTACTGATCTGAAATAACGTCAGCATGATGATTATCTGACAACCTTGCATCTGACTCATACAAAAATTAGTATTCCGATAAAGGATGCAACTACATGAACACAAATTCTACAGATGTATATCCAACCATTTAGAAAAACTGCAATTTAAACAGCTGCATGAAAAAAACACTCATAAACACAACATTATGAAGATTGCAAGATATTTAGTCATTTGCTCTCATACTGCACCGCTGACTGCATATAAAGTAGAAAGACATGTCTCTACTTAGTACATCAAGTCATGTTGTCCATCTTTATATACAGTCGATACTCAACACATTTATATCCACTTGCATTTATCACATATTTTTACCTCTTCTTCTTCTGCATCCAACTCCTGCTTCCCCTCCTTCATCATCACCTTCATCCATCTCATCTGATCCACTCCCCTCAGAACCAGAGATCTCTTCACCTACAATCACACAACATTTTAAGTGGCAGTCTTAAAAGTGCAACTGAAATCACATTTATTTTTCTATTCTTGCAGTCTAAATTAAAATAGTTGGGTTTTTAAATATATTCTTCATAGAAATATCAGAAACGCTATTTGTCTTTGCCAAATGGAATTGTAATAAGTGTTGTTTTCTTTATCCTTGAATGGGCCCTTTATATTTAAATACTTTATATTTACATCGGGTCCTCTCTATGGAGGCTGACATGTTTTTTACAGTAGCTCGGACTGGACAAACTAAAAGCCTTTTGATTATTCATGACAACCGAAGGTTACCACAGGTTCTCTGTCATGTTAGGAAGAGTAGGGTGAGGTGAGGGGTCATGCAACAGGACACTTCACCACTAGATGTCAATAAATTCATACTCTGAACCTTTAACACACTATCCAAGGAAGCTAACCAGCTGCATCTGATCCAATACCTGTGCATAAAAATAAAAAAACTTAAAAACCATATTTTAACAGCTGTATGGTACTAACCCTGTATGGAAGTTATGACTGATGTCATTGTTGTACAGTCTGCCTTAGGTTATCAACTTTAGCTAGCTCTGGCTAACAATACAATAGTGGAAATCACTTCTTCACCTTGACACAAATGACATGTACAAGAAATGGTATTGGATTGGAATATAGCATATGGTATCTGCGTACCCGCTGAAGTTGATTTTCAATGTTGATATTGGTTTTAGACCATCTCTAGGTGAAATCATAAAAACCAAATGATCTAAAATAGAAATGTCTCCTTTATGGTATCAATCTTTTCCTCAAAAAGGAACACTTGGTGAGTATTTTAAAAAGCATATATGTTACAGCAAAATAATAGCTGTGATCCAAACAGCATGATTACCTTCTTCTAGTTTCTTCTTCAGCTCCTCAATCTCCTTCTGAAACTGGCGTAGCAGGGCATCCTTGGGATCTTCATTGATCCTGGCTTTGTTCTTGATGTTTTTAGCCCTATTGGCATAGCGCAGGGTACTGATGGTCTCATCGTAGTTATAGTCTGCAGGGCCTATATTAGCACACTGGTGAGGAAATGTGTGAGATTTCAATTGTGAGGCAAAAACTGTAATGTCATAAAGTATGGTTTCATGCTTAGAATTGGCCAAAGCTTGTTTTGAAACTTTCACTGTACCATCATGGTCTTGGAGTTTCCTCCGAGTGAATCCTGCAGTAAACGGGTCAGTTTGGAGTTCCTGTAGGGAACGTGTGTGCTCTTGCCATCCACCAGAGCAGAGATAACGTTACCCAGTGTGGAGAGGGACAGATTGATCTTTGTTGCTTCCTTTAAACGCTGACCCGTGGCTCCAGTCTTTCCCTGTCTTTCTGAACCCTGTGAGGGGGAAGGGGGTGGTTGATTAATTGGTCATGGCTGGATGAATTGTGGACAATAAAGCATATATAAGATCACTCTGATCTTTTTTTCTGGGAGGAAGTTTAATTTTGCTGAAAAATTTCTGACTGTAGATACATACTGCCAGGTCAACCAGATGAAGTTTTCCCATGCGCACATGCTGGTTTCCATCGACACCCTTCTCACTGCACTCAATGGTGATGGTGAAGATAGCATGAGAACGGGAGCTGTGTTCATTCATGTTTGTGGCACCGACGGACCCTAAACATGGTGAAATAACAGAGAAATGAAATGTCACAACATGACTCTTATCAGTAAAGTGGAGTCCAAACGTCTAACACTTATATGCCCAAAATCCCATCTTACCTTTAAGCCTGTCCTGTAATATTTCAATTATATTATAATTTTAATTTATGAAAGTAAATCAGCTAAATCCTCCCAATATTGTTTATAATGCAACATTGTGTAAACCTATTTAATATCCATCTATATTTCCATTTCTTGCAAGTAAGGTGCCATAGTTGTGATTGTATGACATATTACACAGGTAAATATCTCAGTAAAAAACTAACATGTTAGATTCCATTTCCATGCCGTCAGTCTTTCAACTTACGGTTCTTGTGTCCCAGTGTCATAATCCTGTCCATGTCGTCAGCATTGTTTACAACGTAACCAGATAGATCTTTGATATACACACCAACATCTGGCCTTTCTTTCACCTTTAATAAAAAATTAGAACTTTTATCAGGGAAAACTGTGACCAAGATCAAAATAATTAATTTACATTCATATACACAGCCACCTTTTACTATTTTTCACGTATTGCAAAATATCTGTCATGGCCTTTATGAAAGAGCCTTCTAGAGTTTTATCATTAATCACTGAGCTGTATGTTCTGGCTTAAAAGACATTTCCTTTAACCTCGAGCCTCTGCATCTGATCCTTGCCCAGCAAGTCCCTCACTTCCTCGTTGTATATCTCCAGATATGAGACACGGACCAAAAACCTGCAAACATAAAATGTGTCAAAAATGTCTGGTAAATGGAAAAATGCAAATGGGGAAAAACAACTATGTGAATAATTGTCTCACTTGTAACACTTGAGGACTTTGACAGAAGCTCTTTTAACATGGGGGATTATATTCTATATTCTAGTCAGAGAAATAACTTGCTGAGAGAAATTCAATTGCTTTTAAAAAGGTTGACCTAAACTTTCGTGAGTGTCACAGATGGAAATGTGTTCCTTAAATGCTTTAGAAAACTCAGGAGCTCCCCCACTTGAGTATAATTGTATATGACAACCTACTCTGCCATTCTGTGTGATTAACAAGCATTTTCTGATCGGTGAGATTAAGATTATGAAACAGCTGTTACTACTTGCGGGTGGTGATAAAGATGCTAACCTTTAGCTCAATAATATTTACAACAGTGCATTCAGATAAAACTGTTGCTTTAGTGCAAAACCAAGGGAGTATGTCAGTAGTAACGTCATGCTGGTTGCTTGTGATGGAGTGTGCCTGTTAGAAATATTTACTCTACACCAACACCAAATCCTTAAATTAATTTATGCATTATGTAAATGGAGTCGTGAAAGCTGTCAACTGAACTGAAAGGGGAGTGGATAACTTTTTGTTTAGACCAAAAAAAATGTTTTTATTTGCTGACTGATTCCTCTCTTACCTGGTGTCCCCCTCTGCCTTGGCAATGTGACCAAAAATATGGGCAAAAGAGTTTGGAATAATCCCTCTTAGCTCTGGCACTGCTCTCACTCCCTCCATGGTGAAGGTTTTTCCTGTGCCAGTTTGCCCATATGCAAAAATGGTGCCTGAAATGAACAGCAGAGTGTAAGATCACACCATCTGTGCTAGTGTGGAGTATGAAAATTAAAGATTGAAGGAAACAATAGCAGTTATTATGGTTAACAATAAAAAAACACAAATGACAAACATTTGACAGAGATTAAATGTAGATGCTATGAATTGCTGTTGAAACCTGGTATTAACATCAGTCTTGAGAGAGCCGATCGCAAGTGGACAGCCTTAATTTTGAGTTGGCGATCCTACACATGCAAGACCAGGATGCATTCACACAGCAAAATTAATGTGGTCACATGTGTCCCAGATGACCTTCCAATGTGGTCTGAGTGATCCGATCTCAGGAAACATTTTAGTGTGTTCAGACCAGTACTTAGCGCTGACCACTTGTGATAGGATCCCTAAGGATCTGAGCGTCTGAAGAGGGCCCAGCAGTCATTACAGTGAGGATCCTGATCTTACAGCAATGGCTTATTGATTTTTTTTTTTTTAAATGTACCGTTGTAACCCTCTAATACAGAGTTGATGATGGGGCGGGCTGTGAGATTGTAGACATCCAGCTGTTTGCTGTCCTGTCCAAACACAGTGTCAAAGGTGAAGGTCTTGGGGGGCTCATGAAGATTCTCCAGCTTGTTGACTGTTATGGTCCCACGGATCTCATCCACCATCACGACCTGTTTGTGGCCCATCATCTTCTCTTTCTGGTTGAGGGGACGACATCTCACCACCACCTTTACTTTATCACTGACCTCCTGCCTGTTACTCTGTGAAAAGAAAAACTAAATTATGTCATGGGATATCATCTAATGTGTGGTGACAGTTAACTCACTAAACTACAATTTCAGCTACGTAACATGGATGTCGGGGGGATAGCTGGCACTCTGTGTATACTGTAGATACAAAGATAACCAGCAGTGTTTGTATTTCTATAGTTTAATCGCATCTAGAGGACATTTATATTTTTAGTTACTCTTCTTTTCTGACACTATTGCATGTTGAGTTGCTTGAGGTGCCTGGGATTTAAGATTTTCATACCAACATGTACGCTGTATCTGTTGTGCAGATGACAAATAAAACCTTGAACCTTTGATTTTGGATGATGCTCACAAATTCATAGGTTGTTTGGGGGTTAAGTCTTGGTTTTAAGGTTGGGCATTTAGTTGTTATGGTTAGGGCAAGGGGCTAGGAAGTGCATTCTTTTAAGGAGTGTGCTCTCAACTATAGAGACATAGAAAGCCAAGTGTATGTATGTCTGTTCAGCGTTTAGCTCACGGTTTTCTGTTTTTCCATTTGCTGGGTTGCTAGGCAGGCGAACGCTGGCGTTGCTAATGTTGAAACGCTAATGTCAACTAGCACAGAAGCTCATTTGGAAAACATGCTCTGTCACAGCTGCACATGGTTAACACGACCCGACGCACGGTTTCAGCTGAAAAAACAACCCGTTCAATTACATCCTGCACGAAAGGACGGCGGTAGTTAAGCTACCGATGCTAACCGGTTAGCATCACATCAGAAAGGAGGGTGGGGTGAAGGAAGGGAGGAACCTCACTTCCAAACAAAAAACAGGCGAACAGGCCTGGCGACTTACCGCCATGGTGAGACTGCACAGAAGAGATTATAATAAGCGTTGTGTTCGTAAGGCTTCTTTCATTGGACGCTAGCTTATCCGAAGAATGTACATGCCAGCGTAGTGTCCGTTACATGTGAGACTCACAGCCGCTAGCTTGTTGTTAGCGCTGTGCTCGTCTGCGCATGCGTACAAGGGAAGGGAGTGTGACACTGGTTGGCTCTGATTCTGGTCATAATGACTGTAGTGCATGAGGGTGTTATTTTTAGTAGTAGTGTTATTATTGTTAATAGTAATAGTTGTAGTATTATTATTACTAATATAAAATAAAATATCCATATGTGTGTCAATGTCTTGTGATTGCTGCAATCTTTGTTATTTACCCAAAAGACAAACCTTATTCCACATCATAAATCTTTAGTTCAATTTGTGAAATGACAAATAAAAATGTTTGATTCGTTTAAAGGTACAATGTGTAGAATTTTGTGATATCTAGTGTTGAAGTTGCATGTTGCAGCTGAACACCCCTCACCTCACCCTCTCCTTCCAAACATGAAAAAGAACCTGTGGTAGCTTCAGTTGTCATAAAAACTCAAAAGATGTTTAGTTTGTCCAGTCTGGACTGATGTAAAAAACATGGCGGCCTCCGTAGAGAGGACCCCCTCAATGTAAATATAAAGTATTTAAATATAGAGGACCTTTTCTGGGGTAAAGAAAACTACAACTCATACAATTTAGATGAAATGAACTAGTGAAAACATCATAAGGATTATTCTACATTAAATTTCTGCTAATAGTTCCCTTTCGCCCAAATCTTACACACTGGACCTTTAAGAAAGGATTTCTTCATTATAGTATAATTATGGTATAGCTTTTAATAAAACTGGATAACAGACTGGGAGATGCTTTAGGAGGACCATGGAAATGACATCAATGGTGTCCCCCCAGTGGAGAGGACAAGGGAATGTTTGACTCTCCGACACAGAAAAATCCTGACTCCACCTATGGTGTCCCCACTCTCACCTCAGCTACTCCACAGCCCAGCAGATGTCTCCACAGCCTCTGGAAAACAACCCCACCACTTCCAAAAACCCAGAGGCCCATCATCGACACCATCCAAGTCCCCTCTTCTACTGTTATCCCCCACCCTACCGCTCCTGCTCTCACCTCTCGTACTACCTCCCCTCCCTCCATCACACCCAACCTCCCTCCTCTCAGCTTCCCTCCCATCCAAACCAGCTGCACTAAATTACTTGTCACCATAGGTTTTCAAGTTGGAAGAGAGGACGCTGAGCTAAACTGTCTGAGGACTGTAGGTTCCAGAATGGAGCATGAGGGTGGAGGTCATAAGACTGGTACGGGGGGCCAGGGGATTTATGGATAAGGAGGATCCTTTTTGTAAAGTTAGTAAGTTATTTGAAGCACAGGATTACATTATACACCTGAAGTAAGACACCAAACTGCTAGTGTTCTGGGAGTTTATTCTAACATAAGCATTACAGATATTTTACATCATATCTCTAAATATTTTTAAATATAGATTGTCTACTGTGTGGGTTTAGACAAAGGCACTCACCAATGCATGTAACATGGGTATCAAACAAGGAACAGTCATTAGATGGGTTTTTGTGCAAAACTATAGTACATGTGTCACAAACATGCACACACGCTGAAGGACACAAAATATACCTCTGGAGAATTTAACCATACACTCTCATATGTACTTAAAACAAACGACTCCTTCATGGGATTGTCATTTAGCAGCCTTAACCTTTTAACCTCAGCTCGAATCTCTTTGTTCAGCAGGTCACTCAAGTTATTTGGCAGCTTGAACACATGGAATATAGAAATATTTCCTACAACAGTCGTACTACACAGTCAGCTGAGCCTCTCCAGGGCTTGAAGAACACTGCTGTGGAATAGTCCCGTCTGCCCATTGCTCTCCTGAGTAACCAGAATCCGTCCATCTGGTCGAGCTCTGTGGACAAGGACGAGCTCTCCTTGAAACAGACTGACTTCAGACTCTGTCTGGGCCAAATGCGTTGTGGTTACTCTGTGTCTGAAGAAAAGCAACAAAAAAAAAAGTTCATTGTTTTTTTTTTCCAATTCATTAAATAAATAACAACATTTTAAGTCTATGTTGTGTGTCTGATAATTAATCACTGCTTAATGTCACGGGCAAGCACACCTGCTGGGGCTAAACTGAGCCGACTGTGATGTGGGTTTTTGTGGATTAGAATTCAGGTCTGACATGGCTGTTTCAAGGCCCTTCCGGAGAACAGGAGCTTTTCCTTCCTTGAGGATGATCCCTGGTCCGTCTCTTCCAAGGGTGAGCGATGGGGCCCAAACTTCTAATGGAGGGGGGCCCGACCGGGAGTTGGTGGGGACCTGGCTTCCTGAGGACCAGGAGGAGGTTCGAAGCCTCGGAGCAGGGGCATCTTCATCTGTGATGAAGCGCACTGACTTTGCAGGCTAGGAACATAAATATTTACTGTAAGAAACAGGTTTTACAGTGATCAAATAAAGAGTAAGCGTTCAAGACTGTATGCACAGAGATCAGCAGTATGACATTACCTTCTCTATATTGTTCTTGTGGGAGTCATGTCTGACTAAAATTGAGTGAGGCCCACTGGTGGGCTGTCTATCATGCTGAGCTGTTGCTTCATGTGAAGTCATGAAGTCCCTGTCCTTCAGGACTGCACCAGCAGAGGACGCTGCCGGCTCAGTCATCCAGCCCATGGGTCTTACAGAGCTGGACAGGATGCTGCTGTTTTTCTTCCTCTGCATGGCAGGTGAGTAGCCAGACGCTTGAACTTGTGCAAAGTGCTGTGAGTTGGACAGGACATTCAAAGTGGACATTTGGGAGAAGTGGTTTGATCCTAAAAAAAATCACAGAAAAATAACATTTCAAAAGATATTCTTTAAGAGCCTAGTGACAAAATTAAGAAATCAAAAGACAAATGAGGTTGTTTAACATTTACCTCTATGAGGGTTAAAGATTCGCCTTACAGCGTCCCAACCTTGGGAGCGACCATAGAAGGACGGTTTTCCAGTGCCTGTGGATGACGTTGCATGCTGTGCTCCATTTGGCACAGATGGAACCTGTCCTGTTGCTCCATCAGTGTTCACCCTATCAAGAGCAAGGACCACAGCAGGATTCTTGGCAGCAGTCGGTTTCCTACCACCTACAGTGTTGTACTGTGAGGACGCAGTAGCTGCTTTGGTCTCCAGGAGTCTGGCTGACGTTCTGCAGTGAGAAAAGTAAAAATCGGAAAGTTTGAACCAAGCACCAGCCTCCGTGATACAGTGTTACATTCCATGGATGACTGATATAGGCAGAATGACATGTCATCTTGCCCACCTTAAATCATGGTCTGAATCTAAATGTCACTGAGTTCCCACCGTGTCTCACCTAAGCACAGGCGAGATGTAGTTGCTCGGCAAAATACCCACTTTGCCCGTCCTGAGTGATAACCCTCGCAGCCAGCCCTCTTTGAACTTTCCGTACACCCCCACCATCTCTCCTTTCCTCAGCTCCAGCTCCTCTGGCCGTCGTGGTTTGTAGGAGTAAAGGACAGCACACCTGAGGGGGTCACACAGAGAGTTGTCTATGTTAACTCTACAATGTATAATAACGTATATTCATATTTAGCTGCCTGTTTTCTGGTTAATTCAGTGTTTAGGTTCCTTTATCCTTGACCACACATTATCAAACAATTAATATACAGTTTAAAACAGTGACTCACACACTGATGGAAAGCTGCTGCGTGGAGGAGTTTTTACTTTCTGCAGAGGCCGAGGACATCTGCGGGTTTAGCAGAGCCATAGAGATGGTGGGTGGAGTCTCATTGCTCATCTTCTTACTCTGTAATGAGATGGATTCAAAATCATTATCATATTTGCATGATACATAATTTAAGAGTACGATATGAAAACAAGAGTCATACAGCCAGGCAGCTCTGCGAGGCTGTAATGCAGCAGGCTGATATCATTCATTCTGATGGTTATTTGTTCACAAACTAAAGTAGTGGAGTCATACAGCTTTGTATCATATGTGATGATGTAACCAGTTTACAGAATTTAATGGAAATCCAAACATCCATCCATGATCAATAAAGCTTATCCATTGAGCGTCGCTAGGGGTCTGGAGCCGATCTCAGCTGCTCAAGGCTCCAGCATGTCGCAGGACCATACAGAGACAAACAACCTTTCTCGATCTCATTCTCACCTACGGCCAATTTAGAGTCTCCAGTCAACCTAACCCCAACCTGCATGTCTTGGGTCTGTGGGAGGAAGCCATAGCACCTGGAGAAAACCCACACAGAAAAGACCCCTGGCGAACTGGGATTCAAACCAAGAACCTTCTTGAAATCCATCCAATATGTTCCAAATATCCATGATATCTAAAACCAAAATATGTCACTGAAAATTTAATTTAGAGGAGAGGAGGTCACAAAAGTCCCTCATTCATCCTATGAATGTCTGTGCAAAATTGAATGATAATCCACCCAGTAGATGCTGCAGAAGCCTCATATTCAGTTCAGATTAATTTGGGAATTTTCTCTAGTACAGAACAAAGACCTGCGTTTTGTCCCCAATCGGTTCCCTTAGTTCCACTGGCAGTTGTGAATAGGAGCAAAAACTATTCAAAGGGGGATGGGTGAATTGTTTCCAGACAGCTTGACAAAATGTGGGACCTATCCTCTATTATCTTCTTTCTCATAAACAAAACATTCCCCCAGTTTAGTGTTTTTATGATCGCAGTGGAGAGAACTGTCAAACTCGGTTAGATTACTCATCAAACCACTCACTCAACATTTACATCCTGCTTCCTGGAATTATATGTATTTTCTATTCATGTATTTAGGTCATTTTCTTTGAAATGTCTCCTGAAATCCTGAATAGAATTACATCTTCAGCCAGTAACAGTAAAAACACACAGAAGAAAAACGCACAATAACAGACTTGATTTTCATGTCTCAATAAGTCCCAGCTTTTCTTTTTTTAAAGCCGAGCGCTAACAAACGGTGACTGGCTTGAAATCAGCAGGCTGTGAGTCAGGCCTGGTTCAGCCAGCGACAGCAGGGAGTGACACTGAGGTGTGTCCCACAGCCGTCAATGACACAGCACAAAGTTTTAATCCCCAACGACTTCATTACTTTAACTGAAGAGGGCTTTTTAGTGAGATCTTTAATTCCTATTTACTCTTCTGACCAAACAAACCCACACACATAAGGTGTTCTTATTGTCATCATTACAGAGACGTGGAAATGTTATATCTCCTCAGTGACGTCCACAGATGCTCGCTGCTATTTTCTGCACCATAGCACTCAAATGCTACTTAAAGCATTAATGCTGGCCTGTGGGCCTGGGGTTCCCTCTATAGACACTGCCGTATATCCCACGGATCCTGCAGCTCTCTCACCATTAAGCTCCGCTGCATTCACACTGTAACTCAAGAGAAACACAAAGAGCCATAATTAGCATGCAGCCAACGCTGTAAGTCTCAGAGTCTCTCCTGTCAAAGGATGTGCTGTGAGGCGGAAGTAAAGATACAGTTGTGATGCAGTTAGTATGTCCTGAAGACATACCAGCTTGACGTCACACAGGGGAGAAGGATGGATGAGTGTCAGGGGGTGTTCCAACAGAATAGGCAGGGAATTGCCCGCTGAGAGGGCCCACCCCAGAACAGCTGATTACGTTAGTCCAGAGCAAAGACGATTTTGTAATGAGCTACGTACAGGAAACTGCAGTGGCTGGAAACCCCCTAACCAGGCCCCATGTCACTATATTCCTACCAAAAGTTTTTAGATGTAGATTAGGCTGATGTTTAAGATATCTAAATGTGTATATGTGTCTGGGATGAGTTTTATATTTAAACCCAAATACTCTACTATTATTTACGTGTTTGCACTTTGTTTAAAATTTTGATACTAAAAGAATTGTTCAAAATTGAAATGATGTTTCTTCTGGGGTCAGTTGGTTTCATGTAGGTCTCTTTTGCCTGGAGCCTCCAAAGACCCTTGAAACATTCCTGATGAGCACCACTGTTTTTATCTTTTGTCCACTGTCCACTGCATGTGTTGAATTATTGTGTCCTTTTTTCTATATTTGGTTTATGTTTTATCAGTTACAAAGATACAAAACTTCAGTTGTATCAGGCTGGAGATAGACCGACACCGTGACCCTGTGGCAGTGGCTGCAACTCCATTTTTGGTCATGCAGTGAAAAAAGTGTCATTTGGTTGAAACTGTTGACATGTTCCTGCTGCAATAAATAATCTTCTTAACAGAATATTAATGTTGCTGCTGATGGGAGCACTCAACCAGCAACCTCACATAATCCAATGGAAACGTAAAGTGTTCAAAATCAAATAAATAAATCAACCAGGATGAAATTAACAATTACATGAATAAATCCAGAAAAATATGAAAAATGTGTTTAGTAAAGTTGTGAAACAATCCACTATTTTGTAAATTTGTTTGTTGTTGATAAATCTTTGATGTAATCTCAAAACCTTCCTGTTGCAAAAATTGCTTTAATGTTACAGCATTATTTTTAATAAAGACACCACAGGCTGTCTGTTTGAATAGCTGCCGAGTGCCTACACGCAATATAAGGGTCGTCATATATTTCATTTGTCTGCAAAAAGTTTCTTAGTAACTGTTCTAAGAAGAACATCCTACAAAACAGCTCCAGTTTTATAAAATCATCCCCTCAGCCAAAAACTAAAAAACACCCCTGAATATCAGACATCTGTAGTCACTAATACATAAATGTATGTACGACCTCTGATCAGTCCTGTGATTTCTGCCTTCTCTCTTTCAATTTGATTTTAAGCCTGCACTCTGAGTCCTTTGCCTCTGAACAGAAAAATATAATTATTCCCTGGGAAACCGGCGAAAATATTGAAAAGAAAGTTGTATCTTGCAATGTTAAGGTACGGTCATATATCCGCTGTGGCCATCCTCTAATTTGCCTCGCCACACACACACACACACACACACATAGGATTTAATCCCGACTCATGAACCCATCACACTGACTTCAACAACAACCCCGTGAGATTAAGGCAGCTGTGTTTATTTTGAACTTTTTGTCTGATGAATATCAAGAGCTCAGGGTGTGATTGTAAAATCCTGACTTATTTTCAAGGTTGTGGTTCCTCAAGTTTGGAAGTCTGTTTGAGTAAAGAATTTTGGACACCTCTGCTGCCACTGTAAAGCACTTTGTTATGTGGATTTTTGAAAAGTGCTCTATAAATACATTAATCAATTATTCCATTAATCCACTAATCTTTTCACCTCTATTATACAGTCAATTCCGAGGCTTCAATTGTATGTAAATATGTTAACTGGTGTCCTGATGTACCAGTGTTTGACTCTCCTCTGTTGCATCTGAGGAAGTTTCTTTTTTTTCTTTTGGCTCATTTCCATGCTAAATTCTGCTCTTACATAAGCATGCCATTATTCACACTAATACACATTATTTCATCCACAGTTGGTGGGAAGCTGCACCTCTCTGTGAAAACTGCCAAGCCAGAGGTGAGGGTTGATGGAATGCGACACTAAGAATAGCGCGTAGTCAGCGGGGGGGATTCGAGGGTCGGGATCGGAGACAGAGCCCTCTGCTTCTTTAAAAATGGAAGCGCCGGGCTCATCTGCCATTACCGGCCAACTGATGTGAAAGTGAGTGTTACCTGCTAAGTGAAGAGGAAGGAGTTTGAAGGCAGGAGGGAGAGAGAGAGACAGAGAGAGAGAGAGAGAGGTGGGGTGGGGGGGGGGGAGAGCAAGAGAGGGGTCCGTTATGTAAGCAACTTCACCAGTGACTCATCATCATCAGTATGAGAGCGATAAGCAGACACACTGAGGGACTCTCCAAGCCTCCCACTCCCTCATCTCTCCTCTTCCTTCTTCCTACTTCTTCTGCTTTGCCTTTTCGCAGTTCACAAATGTTGCTTTTGTGTTTCTCCTCTCAGATCTTTGTTTTCAACATCTCCTCTCACCTTTTCCTCTTCCCGTCTTAATCTCTCCCATTTCCTGATTTTTCTCAGTCTGCTGTACCTCCCTTCCTCCCTTGGTTTATCTCCAAACTGCAGTAGGTTTAGCATGTTTACGCTCTGAAATGTACTGTGCGATTGTGGGGAAGAGTGAAATCTGAAAGGAAACATAGCAGATGATAATCTCAGGGGGGCGGGGCAGGTTACACTATTATTAAACCTGGCAGAAACTTTCATGTTGACACTGCACTCAGACACTCGCTGGCCATGACTTCAGCTCTATTTATATAAACTGTGATATGACATGAATTCATTAAAAACTTAAGATTGAAGTGATTAAATCAGTGAATTTTCTTAAAGCATTTTACAGTGTGTTCTCTTAGTGTTTCTATCGTGTTGCTTGTTCATTATCATGTTTATCTGATTTGCCTCCACACTACTGCTCCATTACCACAGACCGAAGCACCTGAGCTACACAATGTCTTGTCTTGGCCGATTTAGGAAAATAAAAAATAATGGACAAAAATGTCCCCTGGGGACTTTCATCATCCCTCCATCATCTCGTCATGTGATGCAGTCCTATCAAATATGCAGCAGGTTTCAAAGAGTGGGTTCTTTATTTAGCAGACTGTCCTCAGGCCCCTACGTTCCTATATTCTGATCAGAGGCAAACACTCTTTGTGTGTTGGTTTCAAGTGTGCTCATGACTCTAGTGTTTAGGTTATGATTCATTAAGAAGACATGATAACAGTAAAGGTGACCTCAGTTTTCCAGTGTTAGTGTGCTTCTGTGTTATACACTTGAACACTTGTCATTCTATTATAGGTAAATAAGATTTACTCTTTTCTTTAAAATCGTTACCTTGTGTCTTTTAAGAATACAAGCACAGTGCCTGTTTTAAACCAGCCTGTTTGGAATGGGCTGTTTGCTGGTGTGGATGCTCCAGAGCTACTTTAGAATGATTCCTTATCATGAGTGAGTCCACCTCAAACAGTTCTGATATACTGTCACTTTTTTATTTGCTGAAAAGGTTCAGTGTGTAAGATTTAGTGACATCTAGTGGTGAAGTTGCATGTATTAGCTAAATACCCCTCACCTCACCCTCCCCTTCCAAACACGAAAGAGAACCTGTGGTAGATTTCAGTTGTCATAAAAACTTGGGACGACTGTAAAAAAACATGGCGGCCTCCGTAGAGAGGTATTTAAATATAAATGGTCTATTCTAGAGTAAAGAAAACAACAATTTGTAAAACTTAGATGAAACACGAATTTTATATTTAATTTAAGCCAATAGATCCAGTTCAACTAAATCTTACACACTGGACTTTTAAAGGATAGGTCACCTAAAATTTAAATACTCTCCATGGCTCAATGGCTCCAGGCTGAGGATAACAGCAGACATTAAGGCTGAAAACACAGTGTAAATGACCTTGACTTCGAATTTGAATGTCAGGGCTTGCAGACACTTGGATGACACCACAGGAGCAGTATGGAGGCATTTTGTTTCTTTTTCTTTCTTACAGTTTTTTCACATTTGAATAATCCGTCCACATTTACTTTAATTGTATTGGATTTGGCTGCAACGTTGTTTACTCCTGAATCTCCAAAAGTGACTCAAACACTTTACCCACACCCTCCATTGGCATCGTGGTGAGTAGATAATGATTTATAAGTGGTTTATGAGTTCAAATAACTTTTTTTTCATACATTACATTTCAGAGGTGTTTTGAGCAACCAACACAATCTTCAGACCGAAGTTAACAACTATTCAAAATAAAAGCCCTCTAATTCAGCTTGATTTAAAGCATTGTAGCAAAAAACAAACAAACATGCTTTTACTAACAACTTTAATGTCGTTGCAATGATGGAAATTGTCACCCACGATGCCCTTGAATGTCTGTGTCAGTCCAAAATGGCAAAATAAAAATAATCAGATAATCAATGTTCTGGCAATGATTTTTGACCAGTGGTTTGCCACAGTTGTCAACCACTGCTGAAGATTATCTGAGGACATAGAAAAAGACACGTTCAACTCGGTCCGCAGACTGAAGGCACGCTGCCCTGTCCCCACTGACAGCTACAGATCACGACTTGCCTTTTTATTCACATTGTATTAATATATAACATATTGCATGTCCCAATCACACCAAACTCAGCACTGCACTTCCTAAGACAATTTACAATACTCATGCCAAGCATCAAGCTGATCAGATGAACATTTGTGAGATACGCCTTCCACAGACAGACAGTGACATAAAGACAGACGGACGTTTGTGGAATCAGAAGACAACAAGTTCACAGCTTCCTTCAACTCTCTACCCTCAAAACAAAAGAATAGAGGCCAGGACACACACCCTGTTCGTCTGTTATTCATCTCTGAGAGACAACCCTGGCTTATGTCCCAGGACTGATGATTAAGGACCTTTTAAAGTTTCAGTCTACTCACCTCCTGTCCTCACTCCTTTAATATCCAGCCCCTATCCACATCTTTACAGCCTTAATGAGAGCCGCTTATCATGTAACGACCAAAACACAAGGGCGATGCCGCTCTTTTATTCATTCCTTACACCTAGTGTCATGGCTCCCTCCCAGTAACCCTGGAGACAACTTGATCCCCGTGACTCATACAACCATCTATTACCTCAGAGAAATCCGCTGTGCCTCTTGCTAACCACATGTTTTCTGTTTCAATCACTGCAAACACAACAAAGCCCAAAACAGTTCAACTCAAAGGTTATGAAAGAAGAAACTAATAGAGATAAAAATAAGCAACTTTATCACATCAGTATAGAATGCATTGGGACAAATATGTTTGCATGTGACTCACGTGTGACAGGTGTCTGTGCGTGGGGTCAGAGTGGCGTCTAATTCGATGAGAGTTCACTCTGGAGGGGTGAGAGTGGCCCCGGGCAGCAGAGGGCACAGAGAGCTGTAGTGGCTGACCCTGGCGGTTGAAGCCGTTGATGGTGCTGATGTTGGTGGTCTCTCCTTTGGTCGTCACGTATAAGTGGCTTCTGCCAGCCGCGGGCTGTTTTCGGTGGCTGGAGAAGGGCAAACCATTGATGATGGGTGTCTTAGCTGGAACTTGAGCGACTCCGTAATGACCGGTCCTGTTGGCTACGTCCGTGGCCTTGCCCCCTTTACCAGAATGATAGTGAGAATCTGCTGAGTCACTCGTCCGCCGACTCTTTCCCTCTAGCTGTTTGCCAGCCACAAAGATTGGCTGAAAGAGATGAATTCATAAAGAGAAACCACAGTGAAAATCGGGATACATCCTAACACACAGAGTAGTCAATCCTCAGTCAAGAAAATCCTCTCCAACTCACTCCTACCGGTGCCTGTCAACCTCTGCTCCTGCTGTGCAGCCAAACGTCTGTCTAAACACACCCACTTATCACCACTCCACTCACCCCTACTACTTGTTGGACAGACAGGCAGACAGCAGGATAAGTACCAGCCAATAAGCCAGGACGGGTTGACTGGTGCTGAGAGAGGAGCTGCACACACAGACAGGCATGGTGGGGTTAATGCTTTCACTCCCCACAGTGATGTGCTGTTATGCCACCCAAGCAGAGAAAGCATTACTGTCTTCACGCCTGGCTGCACGACACGAGGAGAGGCGGGCTCGGGAAGGATAGAGGAGAGGAGGAAAGTAGAGGATGAAAGAACAGAGTACGGAGGAAGATAAAGATGAAGAGCATCACTGAGGCAGGGCTTTAGGAAAAGAAATGTTGTGAGCAGGATATGAAAGGAGGCATGAGAGGAGGAGAAGACTAATGAGAGTGGGAGAAATATTAATGGAAAACTACTGATGACAAGTGAGAGAAGTGAGCAAGAAGTGAATGAGGCAGGACATGTAGCCACGAATAGAGTTTTCCCCAGCATGGATGAAGTTAATTCCTGGAGGCAGAAAGTACAGAGGAAAACAAATGACAGCCAAGCGAGCAAAACAAGCACTGCAGACCTGAGTAAGCCACATAGTCACAGACTAATGAGCAGCTGCAGACACAGCAGGGCCTCACAGATTAGCTCTCTGCCTCAGCACTTGGCAGCGTAAGAGTAACATTTAGGGCTGAATCAAAGATTTGAATGAAAACGAAGGTATTGCCCTGGGAGTGACCTGGAATTAATGACATCCAGCGACGACGTCTGTGGTTCAGTTCATTAAAACAGCGACACCATCAAAGTGCAAAAATGGTCAAAGTTGATTACTCTGAGAAGGCCACAACCTGCTTTCAAACTGCAAAGGAAGGATGTTAAAAAAAATAAATTAAAACCTCACCTCTGTAAACTGCTGAGGGCAAATTCCAACTTTGTCCCCGAGCTTGGCTTCAATCCAGTGCTCATCCAGCCGCCTGATGACGGTAAGGATGTCGCCCTGTAAACCAGAAATAAGTCATGGATAAATGGAGAGAACTCAACTTAGAGAAAGTTGTGAAAAGGTGACAATAGGCAGAGAAACCAAGGGGAGGAATAATAAAACAAAAGATTGCCAGGTGGTCATGACAGAGTGTCCTCGCCCTGGAGAGCGAGGAGCACTCAACTCGGAAAACTCTCAGAGCCCCGTGTTTCTCCCTCCCTTTCTGTCCCAGCGCTCTATGTGTCTGCAGGCCCAGTCCTTTCTGCAGCCAGGCTCGCTCTAAAAATCCATCTGACCATCTGCATTTAAAAAAAGAAAAAGAGGCGAGCTCAAGTGTGCTTTAATGGAGAGCACACAAGTATTGAAGCCTTATATAACTGCCTCAGAAATCCTTCAGGGTAAAGTCAACCCACTGCAACAAAGATCTGAACCTCCGGCTCTGCAAGTCTCTCTAAACATTCAGAAGAACAAAAAAGCAGTCACCACTATGTGTTAGTACAACTGGGAACTTTCTGTGCTACACAAAAGCAGTTCACGGCAAGTTCATGTCCAAACAAAAACACAGCGGATTGTTGTTTGAATGGATTTAGATGTAATTTCTGTAATATGGGAGCAGGGAGATAATATGCTGATCTGATAAGGAAATCAGATATTCGGAATATCATAAAATGCAGAAGACTTATATTTAAAACGACAAAATGTTTTTCCATTCATACATAAAAAACCCTCTCGTAACCAGAGAAGATAAATTAGTTTCAGAGTTCAAGAACTGCAACAAGTTAATATTCTAGCTAATTCTATTACTGATTCATTCATTCACTCAAGTGGCACAGTGGTTCAGTGTTTAGCACCGTTTCCTCACAGCAAGAGGGTCCTTTATTTAAGTAGATGTATTTTAAGGTAGTTTGAACTTTTACTCCAATACATATATGAGCAAATATCTCTACTTTCTTTCTAGTAGTTAGTAGTAGTAACGCAAAAAGGGGGATTGGTTGATTGAGCCAATCAGAACAGGCATTAGACATTAGACCCCGCCTCTTCCAGCAGGAGCAAAGCGTGCCTGCAGCAGCAGAATCAAAGAAAATAAGTATTTCCTGTTACATTGAGTCTACAGTTGAGAGTCAGACCTTGAGGAAGCTGAGACAATATTTACTGTCCTCCAGATTCATTTCTTCTGGATTAAAGTTGTACAGCGCCCTGCAGAGAAAGAGCGGCTGGGGGTGCTGCTGGAGGGGCTGCAGCTGAGGCACCTGGGGGACGGCCTGCTGTGCGCTGGCAGTCACAGACCAACCGCTGCCGTCTCCAGCGTTCCCTTGGTGCCACTTTTCATCCGCTTTGTGTTTCTGGGTGATACCGTTGCCAGGCGCGAGGGCCGGCTTTCCTGCTCCATCGTCACGTTGGTTTCTTGTGGAAGATCTGACAGCAAGCTGGGAACAGACAGGAAGAAAATTCACACTACAGCTACTGCAAGATGAAATTATGACTAAAATCCTATTCCTGAAGATGGTGAGATTGTTCACTTTATGGATTATTGGATGTAAAGGTCCTCTAGGCTGCCCCCCCTTTTTAAGAACAAGATAATTGTCTGCAATGTATTACGTCCTTTTACTTGAACTGTGCCAAACTGTGACCAGGTTCTGTGCAGAGGTGACTGGTCAACAAGAAAGAGGTCAGGTTTATATATCTGTGAAAAGCTCTAGAACAAACGTGTTATAGGTTTCACTCAGGATGAGAGACAGTTTGAAAAACCTCTGCATCTTCTTCATGTTCAGTTTCAGTTTTCAGTTTTCGAAGATAATAAGAAACGTGCTTTTCCCCCTATAAGATGATTTGTAGTATGAACTCAGGATTTACTGTAAAGCTGCACTAAAAATGAGAAACTTATGTGGCTTTCACGTAATAAATGTCTTTTCAGTAAAGAAAATATAATTCCATAACCCCCTGGATTTTTACATTCTTACGTGTTAAAGGTTCAGTGTGAAGAATTTAGTGATATCTAGTGTTGAAGTTGCATGTTGCAGCTGAACACCCCTCACCTCACCCTCTCCTTCCAAACATGAAAAAGAACCTGTGGTAGCTTCAGTTGTCATAAAAACTCAAAAGGTGTTTAGTCAAAAGATTGTCCAGTCTGGACTAATGTAAAAAACATGGCAGCCTCAGTAGAGAGGACCCCCTCTATGTAAATATAAAGTATTTAAATATAAAGGACCTTTTCTGGGGTAAAGAAAACTACAATTCATACAATTTAGATGAAATAAACTAGTGAAAGTTTACAATCCATAAATGTGACCAGTGTCTTTTAAGATTGAATCTACTTTTTATCACAACACAAAAAATGAAAAATGAATGAAAATGCTCCTTGAATTTTCTTTGCAGTGAATAAGTTATACTTTGTGATTTATTATATTTATATTACAGAACACGTTCTGTTTCACTTAATAAGATGGAATTTGTCCATATCAACAATAAGACACATTTCCCTGTCATTGTTAGGCTAAACTCATATTTCATCTGGTCCGAGTTAATTATTTTACATATCTCTATGTTTGGAGTTAATTTAAAGATGAACACGGTAAAATGAACTGTTTTTGTGATGGTGGAACAAATCACACCACATCATTTTTGAGCTGCCTGTTTCTGAAGTTCGCATGGAAAATGCCAAAACACCCTGTGATTTCTGAACTGTGGCTGAACTCGAGCCGCACATTTCAAATAAACTCTTGAACTCTCCGAACAGTTTATCTGAAGAAGCACTGAGAAGGCATCTCGATGTGTTTCTCGTCACCTGGGAGAATAAAACGTTCGAACCAAATAAACGCTGCGAAAATACCGACTGCCTGCGAAGTATCCTCAGAGTTTAAATCAGGTCACAGCGGTAGGTGTATTGCACAGACCTTTTTATACTGATAAATTATTTTTAAACCCGCACCAAAAAAAAGAAAAATGAAATGACACACTCCTCCCGATTCAACCTGAAATAAAATTAGACACATTTGACATGAAATGTACATTTTATATATGACATCTATTCAAGTAAGCTAGAATGTACTGTTTTCTGAAAGCATTTAAGGTTTTCTTTGACTTATATTTCTGTCCTGTCTGGTTAACTTTCATTGTTTGAATCTCTCTCTGATTTACGTCACACAATTTAACACCATCAGACGTCAATGTAATATAATACACGGTGAGGGGGGATAGCATATAAATATAAAGAAGTCTACATTAGATTTATAAAATGTTTTGCTGTTTATCAAGAGTTTACCATTCTCTGCTCATAAGCTAAAAACCAAAATCAGTCTTTAGACTTAACAGAAATAATAAAGAGACATTTATCGTGATAGTTATTGCTATCGACTGATGTGAAGCACTATAGCTTCACTCAGGATCACGTCATTTCTTTTGTTTTTTAAATCTTACTCGTATAGTTCCTGCTGTTTGTCAGTCAGGAGGAGAGGAGTCAGGGGGGCTGGGGTTCCCTTTATTATCTATGATATGAGAGTTAATCATCCTTCGTCTGAAGTACGTCTGTAAAAATAATAACGCAGACTCCTCCTGGAGGTTGGAGGGAATCTCCTCACATCAGCAGAGGAAAAACATTTTGATACCTTCCAGCTTCATTTGTGAGTGAAGCTGAACACTTTTTAATAAAAAGAATACTTGAGTGAGGTGAATACACAATGATGAGAAACAGTTCAATAGGTCATAGATGAGGTATATGAGCCTTATTCCACAAAGTGCAAAGAAATAAATCACAGCGACGTTATATATAGGGTCAGGTTGGGTGACAATAAGTAGCATTAGGCAATATCCATTTGTCAACTACCTCTCATGTTTGAGGATGCATGAGGTCATTGTGGACAGTGTTACAAATCAATGAGCAGGTCTGCTTTATGGCAATATTGAATTGAAGTCACAAAAAACTGAATAATAAAGAATTGGATTTTTATCAGGTATTTCTTTTGCTGGATTAGCAGAAACAGTTTCCCAAGTGAACTGATTTCAGTCACCGTTGATTTTTGATGATGTTCTTATATGTTTTTATGACAGTGAAATATTTAATAATGTTATAAATACATTTTAAAATAATCTCAGTTTTGAAAGGAAGAACCAGATTTAGAGGAATAAACCTACTGATAATAGACGGCACTCAAGGTCATATAGCTTATAATAGATATGCACTGACCTCACTGTGGCCTTGCATCTCTCTGTGTTGACCTTCCTGCTGCTGCTGACCCTCCCTCACTGCCGAGCTGCCCCTGAATACAGGCACTGCGTAGCGGGCAGTCTGTCTGCTCGTGGGCCCCGTGGAACCCTGGAGTCCCTCCAGGAGCCTCACGAGCAGGAGGTTCGCAGGGAGCTCATCCACCGTCCGGGCCGGGGCAGGGGCACAGCACTCTGGGCAGAGCAGCTGGGAGTGGGCCACCTCGTACCTCTGCAGGCAGGAGGCACAGAACGTGTGCTGGCAGGGCAGGACCTTGGCTGACACATCCAGCTGCTCCAAACACAGAGGGCACTCCAGCAGTGTCATCAGAGCCAGCTCCTCCATTTTATACGGGGCCACCTCTGTTAGAGACTAGGGCCTCTGCTGGTTCATATGAGACACTGTCATCCACCATACTGGGAGAGAGGAGAGAGAAAGGCTGGATGTTACCTTATTTCACAGTGGAAGTGTTCCAGTATGACCGACCTGCTCTGCAACAGCCAGGTTTCACACACACCTGACTGCACAGATAACTCAGCCAACACTGCACACTGCTGTTGAGGCTACAGGTGTCTCACCTGGCTGCGCAGGTGACACGCACACTAACAGGAAATGTCCACGGAAGACGAAACATGGCCACTTTCTTCTCACTGACACAGAGTACTCAGACATGTCGTACTTACACGTGTATCTGCTGTCAGCTCCACTCAGTCCACACTAATTCCGGTTAGGAAACGACTCAAGTCTTCGCCTCTGTCGCCATGACGCAGCGTCCTGGGCAGCGGACGGGACGACGCACGACTGGCGTTTGTTTTTTCCTCCCGTGACACCTCTCAGCTGCACCGTCCACATATCAGTGACGACATGAAACCGACCAGTGGAAATCAAGCTTTAGAAAAACAGGTAGAACTCCGCGTGTCTGAGCCACAAGCGAAGTCAGTCATTAGGAACTGTATCAGATTTCACTGTCCCACAGTCTTTAACCCTTAATCAGCTGTGTGTGTGTGTGTGTGTGTGTGTGTGTGTGTGTGAGTGTGTGTGTGTGTGTGTGTTTACTTGTACTTTTACCTTTGTGAGAACTATTTTAAACACACACCTTAAAGAGTGAGGACATTTTGATTGGGTTAAGGAAAGGGTTTAGGTAAGGGTAAAGGTTAAGGTAAGGGTTAGGGTTAAGGTTAGGGTAAGGTAAGGGTTAGGGTTAAGGTTAGGGTTAAGGTAAGGCTGAGGGTTAGGCATTTAGTTTTGATGGTTAGAGTAAGGGGCTCAGGAATGCATTATGCCAATGAGTGTCTTCACTATCATAGAAGTAAAAGAAAGTGTTTGTGTACAGTAAATATATACTTTTTTATATTCATGCACATGCTGTATATATAAAATAAAAAATACAATTTTAAAGTACATTGAAAAGACCTGAAGTCTTAAAAAACCCTTACCTTTCAGTCAAGACTTTATTGCAGGTTTTATCAGCTGTTAATGTTTGATTGTGACGTGTGTGTTATTTTTCAATGTGTGATTATAATTTGCACTTCAAATGTATTGTTCTTTGCTTTTATCTGCTTTCTGTTTGTTTGTAATCCCATGTAAACTGTCTTGGAGCACTGTGAAAAGCACTTCACCAATAACATTTATTTATTTAGTTTATCTTTATTTTTTCAATTAAATTCTGATTCATGGATACATTTTTTAAGTTCTCATTTATTTTGCATCACATTAAACACACCAAATATAAAATAGCTCCTTAATTCAGTCTAATGGTGGTGTAGGACATGCGTGTGTTTATTTAATATGAGCTCTCTCCATGCATATACAGCAGAGTTTACAGCAGGGTGATGTGACATGGTCTCCCTCTGCTGGTGCATTCACTGACCAGCTCTGCATCTTTTCTCATCACTAGCACTGTCTAGTCAGTCCTACCGGAAACCTCCACATGAAAGGAAACCAGACAAACCTGAACTCTACCCAAAAAACCCTTATCTTCATCACTGTGGATGAATCAGCCTTTACCACACACACCAACCAGTCTCAGTCACAAATCATAATCTACACTTTTATCCAGTTGTGTTATTGTTCTGTTGAATTTATTTGCACAGTCCAAACCCCAGATTCCTCTTCTTGCATCACAGGACTAAATAATTTATCCATATTGGCTACGCACTGAAAGTTCAGGACATTCGTTTGAATTTTTTAAACAAGCATGAATCTTTCATGTCTTTCTTCACATCAGCAGAACTCTGGGAATTCTAAAAATGTGCATATGGCTTTTACAGGGCGAGTGAGAGCAACAGGGGGAAAAAGTAAGAGAGGGAGAGAGATTATCCATAACTTATTTACATCTTCATCTCAATCTGGATACAGGTTTTTCCTCTCAAGCCCCTCACAGTTGAATAGCTCTGGCAGAGCATAAACAGGACTTGATAGCTTTTTTAATGTTTTTTTTTATCTGGTTAGAAACTTAACAGCCCAAAGAATGAAGGGCTCCCCTCTGCAAGCGATGGATCTTCTGTCATCCAATCAAAGACACTCACAGAGGAGCGAGTGCAACTGTTTTGCTGCTCAGGGGAAGTCTAGTTACTTATCAGCGTCTCACAGTCCCCAGCGGTCAGTGCGGCCTCCACCGAGGAGCCTTGGATGTCGTGGGACGAGTGTTTGATGGTTCTGATGTATAATCTATCTGATGGAGAGGGAAGGGTCTCCCCGGGGATTGCTCCGAGCTCAGTGTGCTGTCTCTCAGAATATCATAACTTGTCACAAGTTGCTGTATAAGGAGGAGTGCCTTCTTCTCCCGCTTTCATGTTTTATTTAAAATGCTGTCTTGCTCAGAGAGTGCTGCTAACTCATTGAATGTGATCTGTCTCAGTGTTGCCTTTTCCCTCATATGTTTTTCCCCCAGGTCTCATTTCCCCCCCTCTGTTTATGCCTAGGTTTGATCCTGTGGCATATGTGTTGCATTCATTTGAACAAGGTGTCTGCCCAAACGTATAATCCTTGTGCAGCAGTTTGATGAGGATTAACCACAAATCGAACAGCACTTTAGCTGAACCAGAGCCACATAATTAACTTCTCCCTTACATGGAGAAATATTTCACCACCCTAAACGTTAGCCTGTGTCACAGAAGCAGCAGTTCCTTGGGGTTCATTAGGTGACTCATTTTGGTTGTTTCTCTCTCACGTACTGACTGGCCTCAATAAAAGACAGCTTTCCCTCACAAAGCAAACGTGAGGCGAGGCCACAGGGAAAAAAGAAGATAGTGCACAAGTGAAACTGGATCAACCGGTACATCTGCAGGTAGTCTGGCTTCTTGTGTATACACAGACATCTCGGCTGTTCATGCAGGGGAGGCGTCCATTCTCATTGTCTGACAAAGTCCTGCAAACAGCAGAGTGATGCATTAACAGCCTGCAGTGCTGTGTCACTTTGTGTCATCTGATGCAGTCATGACTGCCTGAAAGCCTGCGAATGTAATTTTAGGACAAAATGATGAATGCAGAGCAGCAGGCAGCTCTTCACCACATGCCTTTTAAACATTTTTTTTTTTTTACATCCATCCATGAAGCAACTTCGCGATTCTTCCACCCACAGTTTGTTCTGCCTGGTCCTCCTCTGCCAGCAGATTGAATCCCATAAATATTTCACATTTGATAAATAAATGAAACAACCTCTTTTCTTACTTCTGGGTAGTGCGCTAACTTGCTCCACTACCTACGCAGGAGCTTATTATCGCAGCTCTGACATTGTTTCTCCCAAATGAGGTCTGGCTCAGGGAGGTTTTCATTTATTTTCAAATATGAATCAAACCCATGCATTCGGCTGCTAACAACAGACATGGTTCTACAATAGTTGGTGCTCCTGCTCAGTTTGGAGCCATTACTGGGGTAGATTTTAAGATTTCTTCATGTATCTCATGAATTAAATATTTCTGCAACAATAAATATACCATTCTCTCTTTTTCCCAGCAGCCTTTGAAAGAACAAACACACATTTCTGCCTTTCTAGAAGATACCAGTGGGACATGTCAGCCCATCATGCCATCACAGACCTCCTCTGACTGCTCTCTTAGCCTGTTGGGTCCCTCCATACATTACTCACATAGGACTATCGGCTACGTGCAGCTGTTTTACTTGAATCCGGCTGCAGGCTGTGTGCATCAGCAGCATGCTGGGTCATGTGACTTTACGCTTCACCTCACTTTTGCGTTAAAAACATAACCTGCGGGTAGCAGCCAGAGTTGAGTCAATCACAACGGCAACACCTGAGCCAGGGTAAAGTTGAAGTTCTCTTATTGTATGAATCTCTTTTGCTTGTAAGAAGTCTTCTGGTGTGCAAATGTTCCAGCAGCTGTTGATGTGCATGAGTGAAACTAAAAATAGGACGTGCACACCTCTGTGCCAGCTGCGTCTACACTCTGCCTTTGGGACTGCCTGTACGTCTCCCCTCACTCCGCTCTCAGTCCTCTTGTTCTCCTTTTTCTTTCAGAGTAGCTCTCTCTCCTCTTCTACTTTTCTAAGTCCCTAGCTCAGGCCTCATGTGTCCAGTTAGTCCTGTGCTGGCATGAAAGACCTGAAACAGAACACCTCCTCGTCGCCATGCACGGTCTATTCTCTAGCCTGATGGGAAATTAGAACACTGGCTCACTACAGAGAATTTGAAATCTCTGTTCCATGAGTCTTGGACCCAATTTTTTGAGGAGTACACAGAATTGTTATATCCATCCCAAATAAAGAAAATCTGGTGGGTAAAAAAAATAAAAAATATTGATATTAGCAAATGTGTGTTTGAAATGGCTCCTAGGAAAATGCCAGACATTTCAGTGCTGTTTGGCGGGACATCAAGCAGGAAGCTCAGTGCAGTTGGAGTTGCATCTTTGTGCTAATTATAAAATAAATTTCCATCAGCAGACAAACTTCTCATCTGAGATCTGACAATGGTCAGTTTGGCATTTTCCAAGTTGTGTTTTTGCACAAAAGAGTAAAAGACAAAGGCCTGCAATACTCAACATTTAAAAAAATAGTTAACAAACTCCATGAAAAGTCCAAAACCAATGAAGCGACTGAATAACAAGTTGAGCCTGAGGTTTAGCGACACTGTTTCCAAAAGCTGCCACATTCAGCTGCAGTGATGTGTCCCTTCCAACCACATCAACAGACAAGAGCAGCCAACATTGCACAATTTTCTGCCAGCTCTGCATTATATTTAATGTCAACACTTGTCAATTCTTGCTTTCTGCTGCAGCTATTTCCATCATCGATTAATCTGACAAGGATTTTCTTGACAAATCAATTAGATGTCGAAAATAATTTAAAATGCCAATTAATACTTCTGAAAGAAGTCATGTCTTTAAATGTCTTCGGTTGTCCAACCAATACTCCACATTTCACACACTAATAGAGTCCAACATAGTACATTAATTATTCTCTGGCAAAATGGGGAAAATGCTCAAAAATGACCCATCTTGCAATGTTAAAGACAGTGATAGAGGAATTCCTGGATCCGCACCAAAATGTGACGGGTTCTTACTTGACCCATTCTGCTCCCTTTCACAATGTTTCAGGGAAAGCCATTAATAATTGCTTAAAAACAATGTAAAAACCAACAAACAAACAGACTGGGGTGAAAACAATTTCACAAGTGCTTTTTGCAACATCTGCCCATGGTGTAGTGAAAGTTACAGGAAGGTTGTAGTTATAGTAAATTCTGAATAGTTGGGGATAGCAAATTAAGACAAAAGGTGAAGTTCAGGGGAAAATCTGGATTATGATGAATGAAATTGGGGCTCTGAAACACACAGTAATGTTTTGAAGCTGTACACAGATGTTTTAAGAAATTGCTTAACTTAAAAAAAAATGAAACCATACTTTTACGAGCCATCTTTTAAGATTTATGTGGGAACAAAGGGCTTTAGGCTGAGGGCCACACTCTCAAAGTACTAAAAGTTGGATTAGCACATTGTTGCTTTCGCTCTTTTCATAGGATTTCTTAATAATAGGAAAAGTTTGAAATACTGTCAGCATTATTCTTTTAGGAGGAGCATCTTACCAAGTGGCTTTTGTGCTTTCAATTCAAAGATGAAGCAGCATTACAGACAGAGACTTTGCATTTTTTCATGATGAGCAGAGTGAGCAGGCCTGTGTGCCTGTATGCTAGACGGCCTCTTTTGTCCCTTGGGACTCTGTGAACAGGAAAATTGTCTTTCGCAAAGTAAACACACTAACACGATTAATGTGGCCTGCTGCATGTGTGCGGCTGATGAAAAGTGATTCACATGTGAAATGAATGGCTGGGTTTCTTTCACTCTTATCCTGTGGAACAAACTCTTCCAATCACACACCCTTTGATGTGCTGTTGTGTGTGTCTAATTTCTATTCAGCCGGCAGACACGCGTGTTGCACACTGTTTGCTTGGTATCAATTTTGGAGACAGACTCTGAGCATTCAAAATAGGGTGGTGAGGCCTTTCTCCTTTATTTTTCTCTCTGCCTCATCGTTATTCATGCACATCCATCAGATACACACATCTGTGATGCAGCGCTCCAATTATATTATTGTTCAGATAACTACCTGGTGGGCCAAACTACAATGCATCATTTGGAATGTAAGCGTATGTATGTTTATGTGAAAATGTATGGTGAATAAATTTAAAATAAATGTACATTTTCACATTGTTGGATAAGTGGTGGAATAGGTCATGGCAGTGATGAAAAGTGTGTCAGAAGTGATTAAGGTGAGGCTGAATGCCATCTAGAGGCCAGATCATGATTCCTGTTAAACCGTGGAAATAATCTGTTTGGTGCACAAAACCGAGAAATGTCACCAGTCCCTCAGAGGGGTTTATGCATTTGCTCAAGGCTTCTCTCTCTCTCTCTCTCTCTCTCTCTCTCACACACAAACACACACACACACACAATAATACGGCTTTGTCATTCACACTTTCTGTCACGATGACAGAAAGTGTGAGTGTTTTCGTAAAAAATCTGAAACATGCCATTAGTCTGAAACATGTATTATTTTCTTAAAGAACAACAGATCATGATCATGTAGAGAGCACGGTGGTCTCCATCCTGTTTGTAAATCTCATCTGCCTTTACTCGAGAAGCTATGATGCTCGGCCAGGTCTTTATTCTACTTCAAGTTAATCACACTGCAGACCTGTTCCTGATTCATGGCTGACACACACATGCCGCACACACACACACACACACACACACACACATGCTCAGGATCACCCGTCCACTTTCACCTTGATGTCATTTTTTGTGCCGGACCTCTTCCAGCTAAAATAAAACAACTCTCCAGATGTTGATATTTCACCCAGATGAGTGAGTCTTAAAACAAATAATGGACAGAGCTGTAGCACAGATTAATCAGTGTCACTGCTGAGGCTAAGCTTTGGTTCAGCTGTGTAAGAAGATTGTACATTAAAACCACATAGTAAGCTCTGTGATTGTCGACTGTGATGGAGGTTGACTAATTAACAGCGGCCTTATTTGGAAATCAGTCACTCTTTGGTTTTGGAAAGCAGTCTGTGATTTAATACCACAATCACAATCGAAACCCAATCACCCGGGCTTTCAGGGTCCGCAGGATTATTTCTGGGTCTGTTGCCATGGTGATGAAGTGCATACCATTCGTAGCTTTTCCACAGTGTAGTGAAGGATTAGATGTGATGTCAGACATCTGTGTCAAATCCTTCTCCAGCTCATTTCAGCCGTTTGTCATGTTCTTGGATGACAGATGACTCGCTGACACTTGCAGACGAGGTGAATGTGCTGCAGCTCCATGAATAACTTTCAAACTCTTGTTTATGCCCCACTTCCTTTTTTGCCATCACTTGGCTTCACAGCTTCCTGTCCCCCTCCCGCCTCAGGTAATATGGTCTTTGAGGTAAATACCATTTATTTTGTAGCTTTCCTATGATGGCTGAATAATGGCTGGAAGTACGTGGCTAAATGAGAGTGTGAGGCCGGGGATGGGAGTAATCTCGCCTCTCTCCCTGAGCGGTGACACAGGCCAATAGAGATTGATGAGAGCACAGGGGTCTTAACACTTTCAGAGCAACAAGAGAAACAGCATCTGCTTGGCTTCGGGTTGTTTACACTTTCACCCTGTCCAACAGACATTTACTGGCCCTGCACTGTTGCTCTGTATTAGTGTTACAAGGCACTGCGGCTTGATAAGTGAGAGATAATTTACTTGGAAAAAAACAAAACAGCCACTTGCAGTGGCAGATAATAAGCGAGGAAACAAAAGGTCAACACTTAAATGAAAATAAAACAGCAACATGAGGATATGCAACTCAAGCATTGGACATCTTGTCGCTTGCTGGTGCCATTACCTCTTTGAAAAATGGTTTGTCACTGAAATGCAAAGAATCCTGGGATAGGTTGGTCAGTGAAGGATCCACCCATTGGAGCCATAATTTCTCAGGGATAGAAGGACACATTCGAAGAAGCCTTAGAAATGGGACTGACCTTTATTGTAATCCAGTTACAGGGCTCTCCATCCAATAGCTGTTGAGATATTTCAGTCTGGACAAAAGTAGTGGACAGACTGACCAACAGAACCACCCACAGAATCATGCTGCTAGCAGTGTCCATAGACCATTTCCTTTCACAGGCTCCATCTTTAAGATCTGCATTGTTTGATTATTGTCCAAGTTAATTTGTGTGATTGATTTGGGGACATAAAACTGACGTATGGACCTAAGTGCTTTATTTCCACTCACCGCTGAAAACACTACAATATTTATGTGTGGAGTATATTTCTGTGTATTTCCTATTTTCAGGCCTGATATCCATATAAATAATGTGCACAGTTATGTTTAGTACACTGCTGGTTATCACAGAGCGATGGTAGCAGGTCAGTGGATGGGGAGGCAACATGCCCACCATCTGTGTGCAACATTTAATCTCTGGAGGGATTAATCTGGAATTCTATGGACGGGCTCTCACATGCAAAACGCACATGGATTTGTAAAAACACTGCGCTGTGATATAAAAAAATTATCCTGCAGACTTCATCTGGGAGATCACGATGAAGATAAGAATGCTGTTCAATGAATTTAGCTATAATAATGCATTTGGCAGTAATATGGGGCGTCTGTTGTGCAGTGCTGGAAACCCTGTCATTTAAAAGCAACAGATTACCTCTGGTAATAGATTGGATTACATTCAAAGAATTGTGACAGCCAAGAGAATTCTCCTCTCTCTTGGCTGCTGCAGGTTTGTTTGCCACTTCACCAGCTGCAGTGACTGATTCGCTGAACATCATTTCAATTACACAAAGTTTGCCATTCCATGTGAAAAGACCGATCCAGCAACAATAACGTCTTTTGTTCTATCAATGAGTTTAAGCGCACATCGCACAAGTCGTGTAGAGGATTTGTTTTAATTAAACCTGAACCCCCTCTATCGCCTTGCAGTCAAATTGAACGCTCAAATCTAATACTGAGATTATTTTCCTTGAACAGTAATAGCTCCGTAATGAATTCAGAGCTGTCTTTGTCCCTGGGCTCTCGTTAAAAGGCATGAAAAGAAATTAACAGCCAACTGAGTCTTTATCTCGCTCATGCACTAATAAGGGTTACACATAAGGAAAAGTGCTGTGAAGCTATTTGAGGATGTTTTATAGAGCAATGACACCTCAAGGTATGGTTTGGGCGCGCAATGCTAATTGCAAAGCACAGGGAAATGCTGGGAGGAATTTAGACAAAGTTCCCTGCTGATTATCTCATGGGCCGACACATTGGCTGAGTGCAGTACATTTTGACTGTGCAAAATCTGGCTCGACGGAAAAAAAAAAGGAAATCTTCTGTCGTGGCTCCAGCGTGCTGACATGCTTCATATGAAAATGCAAGTATAAGAGGTTCTTGTCATAATTTCCAGCTGGCTGTATACAGAAGGCGAGTAAGTCCTTGTCCATTCTCCTATAACATCATAACTGTTTACCTGACCTGCCGTAGTCATTGTGTGATTATTTTCCAGATTTATGACACAGTGTCCCACAGAGTTTTATCCCTGGTAATATACTCTGTACTCTTCCTGTGATTTATAATAGCTGCTGCCCCGCATGGCAGCACACACCAGTGTATGCTCCTTCACGCTGTGGTGTAGCAGTGCTGATCAGTAGCCCTTGGAGGTGATTTATGAGCAATGGGATTTCCGGTCAGGACAGCTTAATTGAGCCTACATGCACCAGAGCAGTCCTTGAGAAAGGGATAAGGTAATGAGGGGAAAAATGACGAGGTGAAGACACTTTGGCTTTAAATCAGCCTCCTTACAGCCCAAAGGTTCGACAAAATTTAAACAACTACAAAGTCATGTACTCCTACACAAATGATATGGAGCTTCAAGTACACTGAGCTGACCTCATAACTAGGCAGTGGAGTGGCTTCTCTCTTACCCCCTCATTTTTCTCTCTTTCTTTACCACTGGTGGACTCTGTCCCAGGGGGAGCCCAGGTGAGCATTGTTATGCAGGTACCTGGCTCGCTCTCCTCCACTCTCCTCCTCCCGTCCCTCAGGACCCCTGGATATTTTGTCTCATTAGGAGCTTTGCACCTGGATTCAGAACCTTGTTTTTATGCAGTGCATGCAGGAGGCTGAATGGATCCCGGGATGAAGCTGGAAGAATAATCAGAGAATATGTGAAGCTGTAAATGTAACTCTGATAACTAAGTGTATCGCAGACAGTGGTTGTCTGAGGAGGTGAGTGATAGTGAGTTTGTAGTTGTACCTCAGTGTCTGGCGCCAGAGCAAAGAGCTGAGGGAGGAGATCAGGTGCCAAAGAAGTGCAAAAGCCCACTCACAATGGAGTCAATGCCTGCTGAAGTCAGCACTACTGACTGACACCTGTCACTGTGATGTGTGTGTGTGTGTGTGTGTGTGTGTGTGTGTGTGTGTGTGTGTGTGTGTGTGTGTGTGTAAAACAGAGCTTCTGACCCCCAAGTTGAGTGACGACCCTGCAAAAGACTCCTTTAGGGTCTTTTCAATCAACTCCAATGGCACTCAGAATAGTGCATACTATATGCAAAAGCCCAACTTTCCCCTTACATCAATCTATCTATCGATCTCACACACATAGACATCAGCTCCCTAAATGTATCAGATTTTTATTTTATCAAGATCCATGCATTATTCTGTTGGTAAACTGAAATATCACCAATATCACCATGTTTAAGAAAGTGGGGGGAAAAATCCTGGCTCTGCCTCCTGATCGGGATGTGCACCTAAATTAAATTGATTCTTCTCTGACCCCAACCACGAGTTTCAAGTGAATCTGACAAACAAACAAGCCAACAAAAAAGGGGCGAACACATAACCAGATAGTTGACAGTTGTACTCGCTGACTGTAATTTCATTACACTGTGATGTGTCGGCAATACTGTGTTTATCCTCACTCATATAAATGTGATGGACAAAGCATTAGAAATACCAGTCAGTATAACTCAAGACAATTCAAAAGCACCAGAAACTGTTGTCCTCCAAAATATCAAGAATTTTGTATTAACACTGAATAAACTTAGTAAAAATCAAGCCATTTTTCATCTATAAAAGATAAGTAAATAAATAATTATAACTAGAATGGCACTAGGAGATCGCATATCTGTGTACCTGCCATTTGCGATCTGTTGCACTTGAAAGCAACATTTGTGCACGTGAACCTCATGCAGCTACATCTACAGATTAAATTAATTTTGTCAAACATTGTAGAGAAAGTGATCAAAGAAATCCTGGATCTGCCCATTTATTCAGATCCGCTCCAAAATCTAAAGTGTTCTTTTTCACCCATTCCACAGCGCTGGAGCTGCTGGATTTTCAAATTTCAACCTTCAGTTCTTTAAGCAACTGAAATAACAGTCTACTAACCTTTGCTATAATGGAATACAAACAGGAAACCAGGACAAAAAAAATGAAATGAAACTATTAGAAAATACAGTGTACCGTCCCTTTGAGTTAGTTTTTTTTTTTTAGTTTCAATCGTAGCACTGTGGAATATTTAAGAACAAAATTTCAAGAAGGAACATTTCCAATAACTGATCAATAAATTACTTTGTGCATCGTCTTAATAACGTGAGGCCCAAAGAGTCATCACGTGTTGTGTCTTCCTCTGTCCCACCAAACAGGTTATCTCTGGTAGTTTCCTGCAGGGTTGTGACAGTGTTGACATTCACCATGATTTTGTCATTTCTTCCCCTGGATTCATTTGCAATCTGTTCCATGGGTATTTCTGCACATTGGATTTGGCAGAATCAGGCCAGAGTAAGACCCCAAATGTACCGCAAGGCTGTAAATTGGCTTCCGTTTCTCTAACTACGTCCCTGCAGGCTCCCTGTGAAAGAGCACACAGTATGTAGGTTTAATATAATCACAGTTCAGAGAACAGTGAGGCTTGAAAAGGGAAAAATGACCCTGTATGGGGTTTTTTCACAAATAAATACATGAAGTGACACTAAAGGGAAATCTTGGCACCAAAGTGGTGACTAGAATTAGAATGTAAATGTTTTAAAGAATACTGCAAACTGGGAGAAATGGCTGTTTGAGATCAATATATGTCTGTTCCTCTTATGAAAATTCTGTTTTGAGCTACCACACTGAACAAATGTGCAAATACAAAACATGGGAACCTCGGGGGAAATATCCTCTGTCTCCCAGTTAGTAGCCCACATTTTCATTCAACTCCCCAGTGTTTATAAAACTCTGACATGTTTGTGATCTAAACTTAGGTGAGTGAGCAGGGAAAACGTGTTGGTCTTTGAGACGTGCTGCAGGAAACAGGACCTCTACCAGCAAGAGTTTGGGGATTCTTTCAGAGGAGAGTAACAAATTGCATCTTTTATCTTTTTATTCTAGATGTCAAGCCTGTGCCTGTTGCAATTTATATATCCAGACGTCTCCTATGTCGTAACAATACCAGCATTTATCGTCTTGGATTTATAACATAAGAGAAGAGTGAATTATAGTTTCTTCAAAACCTCTTACAATACAGGACCTAATCCTTGTATTCACAGTATAAAAAATGAAATCGTGTTTTCTTGGTTTTACATCATGCCTCCATTATTCCATGTGTGAATGTCAGTCCTTTCTGGGCGCCTGGTATCTGATAAGCAGGTTAATTCTCCCACTCTTGAATTCACACAGGCTTTGCAGTAATTTCTTATACAAGGGGGTGTAATCATGCTGTCAGACCTGTCTCATGCTTAAAAAAGCTGCTGTGGGAAATGCAAGGCCTGCAGGCAACCCTGCCAGATAATTGAGGGCGGTCTGCGGTGGCAGTATGTTTTTTGATTGAAGATTTAATGTTACTTTGCATCTTAGAAGAGGATGCTGGTTATCGACCATCTATAAAGACCAGAGGACCAGAGGCTATCGGATCTGAGGCTATTGATCTGTAATGAAAGCAGAGTGGCAACGGCTGGGTTCAGGTGGTAATGTGGGATAGGCCAGCAAGGTCATCTGTGTCAGGTTGGGCCAGGCCAAGCCAGGCTAACACCTTGAAACTTTGATATGCAAAAAAACTGATGCATTGATTTTTTTATTGGGGTGTTAGGATTCAGATGTGATGCGAGGCCAAACACCATCCACAGTGGATCTGGTTTCAAAGACTGGGAAAGAGGCATTGGATTTCAAACTGAGAGATTTCATGCTGTGTTCCTATTGAATGAAGGCTGAGAGGAAGAGATATGTGTCTGGGTGCAGAGAGGAAGAGGAGAGGAAGAATGGCCACAATATCCCTGACAAATGTATTATGTTACAGTCCCCTTCCAGGGTTTCTCTGTTTTATTCTCCGCTAGGGAAGAATTTAATGCGATTGTTAATGAGCAAAGTCTAAGCTAAAGAGAGATTTGAAATATCTAGTATTTCTTTAAACTGTAGGCTAGTTTCCTTTTTGCCCAGGATTACAAATGCTAAGAGCTACAGGGGTATATGTCTACTTTTTTGTTCTTGTATGTCTGCAAATATAAAGCAATGTGTATCACCAAACTGTTACAAAGGTCTTTCCATTGAACTTGTGTTGGAGGACACTCACTGTCCCGAGAGAGAGAGGCACTTCTTCATCTATCATCTCATAGCTTTTTGTGGTGGGGGTTGCAGCAATCCCCAAGCTTTGCTCCTTACGGATGCAATGTGGCAACACTGCAGATATCTCTTTGCTAAAAATAGTGCTCTCTATTGTGATGCACAGCTATGGTTCTCTTTCCGTTTCCTTGAGATCCTTTCCAGAGGATGAGGTGCGCATTTAAATGTCAACAATGAAGAATCTATTTGACTTCTTAAATGAAGTTTTGTGGGGGGGTGGGCTGTTGACAATAGGTGCAGCACAACACAAAATGGTTTCGTGTTTTTCCAGTGGAGCTTCTGTCCCTCGGAAACCAATAATTTAAATCAAACTGTTGTTTAAATGTCACCTCGGAAAAATAGCAGCCATGACTTGTGCTAATGTTGTTCAATTTGTATCAGGACAAGTGTGGTCCCTTCCAAATAAACATTACATAAACCAATTCAAACATTTAGCCAATTCAAGCATGACCGTCTTAATCACAACCATTGTGTAGTTGTGCAGGAGATAAATAATAGTGTTTTCTGAGGCTTGTTTTCGTATGCATATACAGTTTCTGCCTCTGCCTTCAACAACGATGCCGTAGTGGCTGAATTCTTCCACAACTGAACCCGAATTTAAAAATAAATTGACTTTAGCAGCACATTGTTTTTCAGTTTTCCCAACACTGTCTACCAATACACTCGCATCACAGAATTTTGAATGTCTGTAATATCTACTTCCTGTTCTCGCAGTTAATGTCTTTTTCAGAGCTATGTACATTCAAGCAATAATTATGCCTAAAACATTATGTTTTTCAATTACATTTTCAACTTATAAGTTTATCTTTAGCATGGATTAGGTGGGATTTATGACCTGCACTGCAGCCAGCCACCAGGAGGCGATCAAGAAACTTTGGCTTTCCTTTTGGGGAGCGTCCATGTCTGCTGTTTATTTATACAGTCAGACTGGGCAGTCACTGTTTGAGGGAGCGACCAATTATGAGAATTGCATTAATGAGGAGGTTGAAAAAAAATGTAATGTCCCTTTGAATCTCAATGAGTTGAAGGTCATAAGAAGCTCCAAAGATACAATTCCCATTTATTAGCTTTTTTGCACACTTACAATCAAGGATTAGATCAATATCCATTGGCATTTTATTCTACCTACACAACATCATCTATCCAACACATAATGAGACAAAAACTTTCACAATGGCAAACAGATTTAGACGGTGCTTTCCTCATTTACGTCTCAGTCATAACTCACCATTTCTACCCATCAGACTAAGCGGTGTATTGAACGTTTGTTTGAAATTGCATAATTATGCTCAGGGTGAAATGACATGCAGTGCCGTTATCAAAGCTTAGTATATGTATACGTGTCATCAGTGGAGTATAGTGATATTCCATTGCTAACTCACAGCACCATCTGGGTACATCCATTTAAAAAAGTCTATTGAGGGCATTTTTACGTACAGTATGTGTTAGGTTGATGAATTGAAACAATGTTGCCCCTGAGGTTGCTTTGTTGCTTCATCTAGTGATATAGTACAGTAGCCTCTAATACGCCTGGCCCCCAGCTCTCTGAAGAGAGGACAGGGTTAGAGATCCAAGCCCCAACAGGAGTAACCTGATTTATGCATGTGCATATCATATACAACACTGTGCATACTTCACAAAGTAATGACTCACACTGCCTTGTACTGTGTGTGCTCCTCTAATCATGCTGGCAGGGAAAGTGGCTATTGTTTTTATTTTTTTCTTAGTACAGTGTGTCTTCGAGGGTGCAGTCTATTGCAGATGCAGTTAGTACTCTTTATTGATGGTGACACGATACTACAGTCCCGTCTCTCTTTACCTCGCCTGTCTTTTCTCGTCTTCACAATCGTATTTAGAGACGATACTTTCTCAGAAGCTCTGATTGCCACATGTACTTCCTCTCCGGAAAGCGATCTGGAATCCTAATGCGCTGGAAGTCCTGGATGCATTTCTCCAGCTCCTGCTCTGGAGTCATCTTGTCCTTATTCGCTTTCCTCTTCGCGGCATCTCGCTCCCGCATCCCGAAGGTTCTCACGCGGAGCATGTCAGTCTTGCGGCGCATCTCTGAGTGCTGCAGCATGTGAGCTGGTCCTTTGGGCATGGGACGGTCCAGCGTCTGGATGTTGGGCCGCCGTCTCACAGGGCCGCAGATCACTGTCCCTTGAGGGGAGCTGGCCTCCGATTGGGTCTCGGAACAGGAAGTTGAGAGGTCGTTGAAGGAAGTGCCGCTTTCGCCTTCGCGCTCGCTTTTGTGGCTCTTGCAGCAGCAGTCGCAGTGAGAGGATGACCACCTTGAGGGCCCACCTAGGACACACACACACACAGACACACACAAACGCTCTTGTCATTTGTTCTGAACACATTAAATTTCCTTGTACAGCAAGGCCCTCCTTCATGCAGAGAGAGAGAGCAAACTAAAGTCTCAGCGTGGTGACAGATTCCACAACTAATCGAAAGAAACAGTTACTGATGAAGCAAATGCTGACAAATGCCTACACTGCATTTTCAATGTCATACAAATATCTTGAAATGAATATCAAATAAATGATGTGTGTGGGTGTATGTGCATGTCTGTGGGTGTGTGTGTTTGTGATGTGTGTGTGTGTGTGTGTGTGTGTGTGTGTATTGGGGAGTATTTAGGGCGATACAGATGTAAGACCACTCAAGTTATTGGGTTTGACATTTAATAGCTGAATCTGAAGGAGCTGCTGGGTTGTGCATATTGCCTCCTCTGATAAGAAGTACCAAATCAAAACAATCCACTTTGCCGTTATAATTTCTTATCAGAATTGTAACCTGGATGTCAAGAAGGCGCTGTATCATTTTCTTTTTTCAGATAACTCAGTCATATAATTGTACAAATGTACTTTATACCTTTTGGGAGATATATTTATCTTGGGTGGTAACAGAACCAGGTCAGTGAACAGTGAAGTGAATAGATGTACCTGCAGAGCCTGCAGGTGTCCTGACCTCCTCTCACGAACTTGAGGAGCAGGGAACCTTGTGCAACCAGTGCATTTTAATGGTCTTCATTCTTCCTCCTGTGCCTCTTTCTTGTCTCATCTTACATCCTTCTACACTTCTAATTATGAACCAGAAGCAGCGTAGTACCCACTGGCTTGTGAAGTGTTTGAGTACAGACAGCAAACACAGTAGCTGTTTCATTTCCAAAAATATCCCTGAACTCTGCTCTCATTAAATTCTACTAACAGGTAGAAATGTGCAGAGCTAAAAAATGCTTTGCTCACTGCAATATAAACAAGATGAGAAATAAACTCATCTGCACAGACTCTAAAACCCTCTTAACGTTTTTTCCCAATGTGATGATATAGACTCAATACCAATGATATCTCAGAGGGAGCAATAATTTGTCCATTACCTCCTTTCAGAGCAGGCACCAATTTATACTGAGCAGAGTTCAAGGGGGATTTTAACCTCTCTGTGCACACTGTCGTAACGACCTTATCTCTGGCGTGATGATTGCATTGGGCTGATAGTGAGAGAGTCACTAACAGCTTTTTAATGGCTAATCCATGGGTAAAGAGGCCAATCAGCGCAACAATTTCCCCGCACAGAAAATGAATCCAGCTGGATCCAGCAGAAGAGCAGCACAAGGCAAATGGATGCAGGCGCTTTAGCCGAGAGGATGAAGAGGAGGGAGGCTGAGTATTGTTTCTAAAAGGCTGGATGCTGTAGTCCAGAGGGGCAAACCCGGTTAGGAAGCAAGCCAACACCCAACAATAATAGCATCATCAAATTTTTAGGCCATGCGGGAAAATGACTTGTATTAAAGCCACTGACGGGTTGAGAGGCACCTGGGCTGTCATTGTGTTGTAGATGACTATTTGTCAACACACAGCGTGGACATGGCATCAAGTTTGACTTGACGTCATTCTAAGTTTTTTGCATTATGAGCTAAAGAAGACAGATATTTTGCATTGTGAACTATATTTTTGTATTATGGACAAAAGAAAACATAGATCTGTTTAGCGTGTTGGACTGAACACTCTGTAATGTTTTGCGTTATCAGCTGAAGAAGACAGATGTTTTGCATTATGAATTTTATTTTCGTATTATGGGATAAAGATGAGATAGATTGTTTTGTTTTGCATTATGAACAAAGACAAAATCTTTTTTTTTTTGCATTGTGGGCTAAAGAGGACCGTGTGGGGTTTTTTCTGCATTATGAACTTAAAGATTATTAATAGATGATGAATTTGATTTTTTTTTCACGGTTTGGGCTATAAACGACATTGATTTGTTTTTGTGTTTTTTTCCATTATGGACTGGAATTGATTTGTGTTTTTTATGGCCTACAATCTTCAATGCAAAAATAAGTCTATGTGTGTAGGACTGAATCCCAGTCAAGCTTTGACGTCCCCAGCAGACACAGGAAACTACTAAGAGCCTTGTCAGGAAACAGTCACTCTTGGGTACACATAAACAAGTTGCTGTGTATAATACACTTTGATATCTTTTCAGGGAAGCCATTGATTGGATTGTGTTTTTCTCAGACCTATACAGTCTGTCTAAGAGATCATATTCCAACCACATTAAAAGAGCGGGGCTGGTCCTCTTGCTGAATCTCCACTTCTCATAAACAGCACAGAGAGAGGGAAGAAGTGGAGTTCTGTGCAGGAGCATGCAGGCGTGTCACACAGGGTGTTGTCAAACTGGGCTCTGTATCTAATGAAAGCAGGGATGTTTGTCCTCATGCCTGAGAGAGGTCACTTTTATGAAAACCTGAGTGTCTGGACGTTTGATTTTCAGCCTTTCAGCTTTTAAATGGCTGGAAAGTAGGACATGATGAGAACTGAAGGCAGGGAGCTCTGACAAACTCAGATTCAAATGTCACTGAGTTTCTTACCAAACGTCAGTGTGTTTTCTTTCACCAGTGCTCCTGAACTGACTCATCAAGAGTGATGTTTGTTTCTTTAACGGCACCGCAGCTTTGTGCCTCAGACATAAAATCTGAGAGCGAAAAATAAATAAAAACAAACAAGAAAGACTCAATCAATCAGCAATTTGGGTTGTTATTGTAATACTGCACATGACCAGGAAGCCAATTTCTTTTTATATGCAGAATTGAGCTCTCTGCCTCTCATATTTGAATCTCTGCCGTGAGTTTTGAACACAACGGGGCAATTAACATCCTTGCTGTCTGGCTCAGGCAACAGAACTTCTGAATTTCTCAAACAACATGTCTCCTTGATTCACTTTCATTTCTGCTTCCTATTTGTCCAAACGCAACAAATCCTGTGGGGCCGAGTGGTGTGAATTATAAATGCTTCACTTGCTGCAGGGTTCCAGTGTAAAAACTTTTTTTTTTTGGTCAAGGTTAGGACAAAATCAAGGAGGGGGGGGGAGTTCAGCATGAGACTTGATTGTTTCTTTGGCGAAGAAAAACATTTTGCTTTATGTATAAGGGGTAATTTTGTGTGGCAGGTTGAATATGCATTTTCATCCTGCTAGACAGGGAGTTAATCACATACGAGGGGAGACGCTCTGATCTGAGACACACTCTTATATTCTCCAGCTCCCAGATCCAGTTACACAAATAATTTTCTAGTCTGCCGCTGCCTCAGGAAGAGAGTGGTTTACATGCTTGTTAGCTCACAAATTAGGCCAGCATGTCCTTGCAGCAGGAAAAAGGCTTGTCTTGCAAAGCCAGTGACTGTCCTTACAGAGAGAGGAAAATCCATTTCACCAAGACAGTCCTATTCACTGCGAAAGTCTCACTTCAGCAGTTTGTGTCCACACAGCCGAACTGATGGCTACAGCCAGCTGCTTGCCAGATATAATAATGTGTGGAGTATCTGCATGCACTTGAATGTGTCAATATAAGTCACCTCAAACCCTCTCCATTAAAACATTCTCAGCAGCAGCAGTGAAGAGACAGAACTGGTGAGGAAAAAGTCAGGGAGCTTCACATGACCTTTTTCAAGGACACAGAGTCTCTCATAGTCTGCCCCGGCCCAAATGATCTGCTTTCCACGAGGAGAGTGACAGCTCCACTGGCTGATTGCTAATGACAAGCGGTCGCTGTCCCCTCCCAGAGTCAGAGGGTGGCTGCCCGATGAGTGGCTCCCTGACAGGGAGATGAACAAGCAACGCAGACAGATTGAAATGTCTATATCAGCCTCTCTCTGCGGGCCTGTCCCCTGACCCAGCACCGTACCCCTCCGCTGCCAAGGACGCGAAGATGCAGGATGAGACAGGGGAGAGAAGAGAGAAACCCTCATGAGTCTCCACAGAGCTCTCATCAAAACCTTGACGATGCCTCGAGAGACAGGACGCAAAAAGAAAAAGGGGAATTCTGACGTCTCTGGCCCTGTCTATTATAGGTCATATTCTCAAGCATCCAATACGCAACCATTTACTACAACAGAGCTTTGGAGCTAACTTTATCCACTCAGTCTAATATGCACAAGGTCGCACTTGCTGCCATGAACCTTCACGCTGAGTTATATCTGTCTAACAAAGCTTCCCCTCAGTGGATCCCCCTGTCTTCAGAAAACACTTAGCTCTGCCCACAATGTGAGGAGTTTCCCCACCCAGGTAGCCATTAAGTGCCTCTGGGGGGCTGGGGTGTTGGATGTCAGACAGTAAGAGCTGTTATACCTGTTCTCCTATAGCTGCACCGTGCACAAACAGCAGAACCAACACTATTCCGACAGCTGAGCAATAACATTCGGTCTCAGCTTCTTCTTTTTAAGGCGCATACTGAAAGTTTAAACTGTTTCATGTTAAGAATTAATTGTGCAATGCCCGTTCGAAACCTGCCTGTTTGTAATGGGTAGTTTGCTTGGCCTGCGTTAAAGCTCCGGAGCTACTTCAGATTATTCCTTGTCATTAATGAGTCCTCCTCAAACAGTTCAACAATATGAGGTCACTTTTTTAATATCTGTATGCAGGACATCTGCAAAGAAAGAAAACTCGTTTTTTATAGTCAACGTTTGTCATAAATAAAACTATATAAACTTATTAGACTGTGCCTGTCTGTGGCCTGTATATACGTTTGAATAAGTTACTTAACTGCGGTCTTGTATGAAACAAGAACTGGTGTTCTTGTTTCATACAATGCATGTCAGCTACTGTATGTCAGAGGTCTGTTAACCAACCGATACAATCTTCAGACCCAGGTTCACAATTGCCATGTCGCTGATCGTCAATCATCATACTTTTATTTGTCAAAATTGCCTCATTATCACTTGGTAATGAAGAAGGGACTGTAGTGAAAACTCTCCTTGTTGCTGTGTTCAAGGACGCTCCCAACATCTGTGATTTGTGAGTCATATTGATGGAAAGAAACACAAGACAATCAATGAGCGTGTGCAGACAGAGCGAGAGAGTTAAAAGAAACTGAACCTACCGATCTGCACTTAACTAATTCTGCAACATCATTTTAATACTGAACAGTGAGATGAAATGGAAAACAGTGGCTGCCTATGGATCAATACAAAACCTTGAAGTGCGATTTGGAAAGCAAAGAGCAGCAGCCGCAAACCTTTCCTAGTTACTGACCTGCAACATGAAAAACCACCAGCATGGTCCTTCAGTATTCAGCACACACTTCTCCAAAGAGTGATTGATTTCACAAACTACATTTTCCTTTTGCATCTGCACCTTTTCAATAAACTCAGATTTACTCCCAAGGTGAACCAGATTGTCTACTTGAACTGATGCACTGCACTCGGGCCTCCAACTATATGGCACACACGCCTGTGCTTTACTTTGGACCATTTTTCTGCCCAGCTGCTCTTCAGGACGTATATGAGTTATTCATGGGAGCGCCATTCATCTTATGGAGGCACTGCCAATCCATCCAGACTCCAACTAGGCTCTCTGGGAACTCGTAGACGGCCCAATCTAGGCCTCCATTACACCCAAGCAATTGATTACTTCCCCCCCCCGTCTCTCCCTGCCGTCTTGTGGCCATTATTCAGGAGCCATTGTGGCGGCACGTCATCTCATTCACAGCCCAAATGAAGACTGCAGAGTTATATTAACAGGGCACACCTGGCAAGGATAATCATTTTCCATCTCGTATGTCTCTCCCATTTTTGACAAGACTCTTCTGCACAGAATAAGACATATGAAACTGTCTCTGCTGTTTCCAGTACTGATGTTCAATGATGATTTGTTCTGCTGATGTGATGTGGATGCTTTAATGTCAAAGCAGGTTATGATGGGAATTTGTACCAGATGACAACTAATAATCTGTGAAGTGACTGAAATAACCTATTTTAAAATATGGCTTGTACTTTAAACGGCTCTTATAATAGCTTGGCATTTATCTCTCTCTAAATTGCAGTTCCAGTGGATGAGTAGATGAGGAAATATTTTGGGATCACAGATTGCTTTTAAATTAGCCAACACTCTGCTCTTTCCCCAGAGATAATTGGCAATGAAGAGACCGAGCCCAAGCGCCAAGTGGGAGGTTAGAGTTGTTAATCACTATAACAATGATATTGTCACCGTGAGTCAAAAACCAAACGTCATCATTATGTTAAACAAGCTGAATTCTGTTTGACAAATAGTCGAACAGGATTTCATAGGATGGATTAAAAAGGCTCATGGTAGGATAGAATTTTCTTTTCCTAAATCAAGATTCTCTGTCAATTCTTACTTTCCCTCTCAAAATTTCAATTGAGTAAACTGAAACTTTGAAATTGTATCTATATATAATTAGTTGATCAAAATGTTTACTGATATTTTCATAATTTTAAATTAGCGTTCCTTTCATCATTTCCCCTTTTATTACTTAGGTAGAAATGGTCGTCTGTAAGTTTCATATTAAAAGCAGCGAAGGATACTGCAACCACCACGTGTTTGACCAAACCAGCTTCTAGCTCCGTCTTGTTCCCTGTGATGTGTGCAGATGATCAGTTTTAATATGTGTCTCTCGGGCTCATTTGTTTAGGGTGAACAAGTCATACCAGGTTAAATGTGAATTATTCATCATGACCATCAGGTGCAGAACCTCTTGTTCATGATGGATGCTCAGACACTGGGCTCCAGAGGAGGATGTCCTCTCCCTGAATGTATCATTTATTTCAGTCTGCGGGAGAAACCAAAAGCAAATGTCCAACCAGGCAGGAGCGGATAATAATAATTGGGCATACATCATAACTTTTTGTAAGAATGACTCTTGCACAATACCACTGTGTAAAATAATGAATATCTACTGTGGACACTTTGGAAAACTGTAGTTAGCTTAAACAAGAGAGTCAGTGGAGTCTGTAGAAAACAACTGATGCATTGAACAAGAAGAGCAGCACGCTTGATGCTCAGGAACTGACAGGCTGGAAGACAAGTCTCTCACTTTGTTTACTATACTGCGCTGGATAGTTCTTTTTCCACTCTCGACAAACCCTGCCTGTTTCTTTCACTCCACTTGTGACTGGATAGGAGGAGGCAGGGGTCTGACAGGGGAATAATTGAGAGAGCAGTGAGATGTTCGACTCAAAACAACAAACAACGACAAAGCACATCTGTTTTATGCCCCCCCCCTTCAGAAAAAGGTGCACTTACGTATATTCTTAGTTCAGGACTACTGCCCTAGGCCAGCCAGTGTCCCACATTCACAATCAGGTTACACTATTAGTTTTGAAGGAGGATGCAGGCCGCTGTGCTGCTGTGAAGCAAGCGCTCTCACGTCTGTCTGCCTTTGACATGTCTATCCATCATCATGCGATATAGTATATGTGTGTGTTTGCATGTGTGTGTGTGTGTGTGTGTGTGTATGTGTGTATTTTCCTTCAGCCTCTCTGTCTTTTGTGTCACCTCTGTGTCACTGCCCCAAATCATCCCCCACACCTCTCCCTCAACCTCAATGAACTTTCTTGTCCGATACTTGCTTTAATCTATTTTTGCTCTTTGCTCGCCCCCACCTCTCTTCTTTCTGCCTCAGTTCTTTCTCCCCATGGCCAGGCTTCATGCAACTTTTACTGTCTCACCCCTAGTGCTCAGCCACTCTCTCCTCCATCTGCTCTCCTCCCTCTTCTTCACTTCCTTTCCACTTCCTCTTTTATTTTCCTGTCCTTAGTCTGCATCTTTTTCCCCTTCATGCTGCACTTCTTGCGGCGTCACCCATCTCCTCCCTCCTTCACATTCACCTCTGTCCCATCGCTTGCCTTTGTAGCAGGGCAGTGTCAAGGCAGTTATATTTAGCCTGTAATGTTAAATAATTTGCCATCCACACGTCATGTCTTACTCCTGCACATCCAATCTTAAACCACCAACTGTTTTTTCCTCAGCTCTTCCAGAGGAAGCCATTCAGAATAATGAACAAAGTGCTTTTTAATTGGCCATATGTTTCAACTCCTCTCTCTGCAGAGGATGGAATGAAGCCATTGAGGCAAATCTTTTGATGACCAAACTTCATCAAGTAAAAAATCTAACCTGATTCCAGACAATGCAGTAGCATCCATGTGAGATGCTGCTGCCCACAGTTGCTGTTTTATTCATAACCCATCATTTGGCAGAATCTGAGCAATAACCCATGTTTACGCATGACGCATGTGCCCTTGAAGTGTAGATACACGGTGACTCAACTCCCCCTGAGGCCCGTGAGCATGTTTTGCCTCTCGGCTGGGACACAGACGGAAGTTTTAGGTCTGCCACTTCAAGGTATGTGCAAGGAGTCAAGGAGGAAGGGAATGCTGCAATGCCTCCTGGTGGTGTGAGCTGTACACCCCTTCCTGCAGATCGACTTTAAATCAAGACAGTTATGCAAACACATAAAGATGGGCTTTCACATGGGAAACTATTTAAAGTTTTAACAGAGTATATGTAAGCATCCTTCTCACAACACCCCACTGTTCTTCCTACAGACTGGATGTGGTTATTCAGCGGGAGGGAGGGGCACCTTTTTTATTTATCACTTTTCACATGAGTTGTTGGTGTTTAACTTCCCTGTTGTTTGCATTATGACTTCTGAAGGTCGAAGGCACTGATTTAATTCGCATCACTTCTATGCGCAGGATTAATTCTTCACTCACGGTAGAAGATGTACTGTGCGTAATTGGACCAGACCCTGTCATCCGCGTAATGACCGATGGGGGACGCAGTCAGGGACGAGTTGCAGGCCACGATGTGGAAGCCGCTCTCTGACAGCATGTCAAACGCCCGCTCCAGGTGCTTGAACTTGAGGTAAAACCTGCAAGTGTAGCGGTCCGGTGGTCGGTCCGCGTCTCGGTTCTCGTTCAGGGCGTCTCCGAACACCTCCTTCGCCAAGCCGATCCTGCTGCTGACGAAGATCCGCGGCAACTTTTTGGCCTTGGCGTCGGTGTTACTCTCTCTGCCCCCCGCCGCGCACACGGCTTTCAACGCCACCGTGATGTAGCCATACCTCCTGTCCAGAGAGTAAGAGGGGTAAAACCTCTGGTCGCTGCCCTGCGAGGCGTCATCCAAATCACTGTAGTACAACTCGTCTGCGAACTGCTTTGACTCCTCGGAGCACAAAAGTTTGACCAGATCCGGCAGCTGGAAGTATTCCGCCTCTCTTTTCAACCGTCCCCTCTCGGGGAAGTGGTCAGGCAGGACAACCTGCTTATCTCTAAGGTAATCCAACACATACCGGAACAGAAAACCATCTCTGTCGATGAAATAGCGTCCTCTGAGGTCCCGGGCCAAGTCATTAGAAGAGCCCTTCTTGTTGGAGAACAGCTTCCCAAGTAAGGAATTTGGGAAGCTTGCCAGTGTGGCATGGCGAGTGTAG